>NW_024070185.1:40273447-40980437 GCF_014754425.2 Oryx dammah | reverse complement strand
AGACATTTAAAAATAAATAAAAATTATAAATAAGACATTTAAAAATATTTCTCACTGAGAAATCACACAATCCAGCCTAATTGCTCAAGGAGCCAAGAGTAGCAAAGGGCTACTTATATTAGTGACCTTTGAAGATTCCTTCCAACCCTGAGATGCTACATATGATTCTAGAAACAAAGAATTCTGCATCCTTAAGGGAATGAGATTTTCTTATACTTGATTTCTATCCCCAGGGAGCCTAGAATGGCTTTAGTGCATGTCAGTCCCGCCCCCTTGCCCATCTATTCTAGGCTCATCACTTCCTGGGTTTTCTTCACACTTTTACTGTATAAGCCTGTACCTTTAAACACTCACAGTGTAGATTTTGCATGTTTTCTGATTTAATGAAAATGGAGTCATAGAAAACCTGTCCTTTGTGTTGGTCCTCTTTGGCTCAACATTAAAAAAAAAAAAATTGATCCCGACTACCTTATGTAGCTTTTATTTTGTGGCCGAATACGGCCAAAGTATAGTACAATTTATTAATTTCACTTTGATGGACACCATTTCAGTTTGTTTTTTTTTTTTTGCTATTTTTTGAATATGCTTCTCTGAACATTCTTGCCCATGTCCCCTCATGCAGAATAAAGACGAATTGATGTAAATTGAGTATTTTATATGAAATACAACTTTTGTGAAAATCAAATATTCTTGCTACACAATCACAGATTTAAGTTATTACTGCCTAGGAGGAACACATGATGAAAAAACTTACAATGTCTTAACAAAGTCAGAAACAAACATCCCAATGTATGAGGGACATTATTTGAAGTATGAAGAGGTCATTTATCAGATTTATTACTTTTCCTTGATTAATGTATCTGCCTGAATTGAGCCTCTTCAGTTCTGTCGGATTTTTTTTAAACTTCATTTGGAAAAAACAATTACACATGTACGAAAATACATGAAACATAAATATGCAGCTTAATGAATTAGTGTAGAGCGACCATCTGAGTAATTACCATTCAGGTCAAGAAATAGAACATCTCTAGTACCCTAAAAGTCCCCACGGGTCCCTCCTGATCCCACGCCCCCATGTTCATGCTCTTCACTTATTTTTCTTCCCTTTTACTACATAAGCTTGCATCCCTCAACACTGCATCTTAGTTTTTTTTTTTTTTTTTTTACCATTTTTGACTTCTGTAAAAATGAAATCATAGGGAATTGTTATGGACTGAATGCTTGTGTCTCCCAAGTTCCTGTGCTGAAACTTGACCCCACAGTAGTACGGTATTCAGAGGTGGGGCCTTTGGGAGGTAATTCAGAAGAGGTCATAAGGGTGGAGTCCTCAAGAGTGATACTGGGCCCTTCCCTGGTGGTCCAGTGGCTAAGACTCTGCAGTCCTAATGCAGGGGGCCCAGGTTTGATCCCTGATCAGGGAACTAGATTCCACCATACTGCAACTGAAGATCTTGTGTGTTCCAACTAAGACCTACCGCAGCCAAATAAATAAATAAAAATAAATATATATTTTTAATTCCCTAAAAAAAAAAAAAAGTGACATTGGTGTCCTGGTGGAGTCAGGAGAGAGTTTGCTTCCACTCCACTCTGCTCTCTGCCCCGTGAGAAGACAATGAACAGCAGCCCGGAAGAGAGCTCTCACCAGAGCCCATCTGTAATGGCCCCTAACCTTGCACTTCAGCCTCCAGACCTGGGAGAAGTAAATGTCCGTTGTTTTCATGACACCTGTCTGTGGTACTTTGTTAGAACAGCCTGAAGGGACTAAGCCAGGACTCACTTTGTGTTTACGTCCTTTTGTCCAACATTAAGGAAAGAAAGAAGATGTACTCTTGTTGTTCATAGCTGTTGTCCACTCACTTTTCTTGCTGTATGGAATGCAATAAAAACTCCACTCTCAGTTTTTCTTTGGTCGTTTTTTTCCTGGTCTTTTGTTATGAATAGTGCTGCTCTGGATATTCTTCTACATGTCTCTTGATGCTTATGCAGACCTTTTCTAGGAGTAAAATTGCTAGATCAAGATGATGTACGTCTTAAGCCATATTAGATGGTGCCAAGCTATTTCCCAATGTGAAGATACAAATGTATACTTCCTTCAACAAGGCATATGAGACCTCATTGTTCCATGTTCTTACCAACATTTGACGTTATCAAACTTTTAGCAGGGGCTACTCTCTAGGGGTGGTACACGGGTTTCTCATTGTGGTGGCTTCTCTTGTTGCAGAGCACGGGCTCTAGGCGTGCAGGTTTAGTTGCCCCACAGCTCGTGGAATCTTCCCAGAGTGGGGATCGAACCCATGTCCCCTACATTGGCAGGCAGATTCCCAACCATTGGACCACCTGAGAAGTCTTGCCTTTCACATTTAGATCTTCAGTCCCTTAGAGCTGATTTTTGTATATGGTTTGAAGTAGGAATCAAGACCCTTTCCATTCTCCTTCCTTCTCTCTTGCCTTCCCTCTTTTTTCACTTAAGGATATTCAACTGTTTATTTATATTCACCATGTATTTAAAAAGACATCTTTCCCTATTACTCTACAATGGTTCTTTAGTTAAAAAGTGATCTTTAATGTAAAAACCTGTCTCAGGGTTTTTTCTTTAAATTTTATGGACGGAGAGCAGATTTATAATGTGTTAATTTCGGTGGAATAGCAAAGTGGTTCAGTTACATATATATTTTTTCATATTTTTCCATTATGGTTTGTCACAGGATACGGAATATAGTTCCCTGTGCTATACAGCAGGACCTTGCCGCTTATCCACTTCATGTGTATTAGCTTGTCTCTGCTAACCCCAAACTCCCAGGCCTCCCCTCCTTCCCCCATTGCGACCGCAGGTCTGTTCTCTATGCCCGTGAGTCTGTTTCTGTTTGTAGATAAGTTCATTTGTGCCATGTTTTAGATTCCATATTATATAAGTGATATGGTGCCCATCTTTCCCTTTCGGACTTACTTTGCTTAGTACGATGACCTCTAGGTCCATCCATATTGCTGCAAGTGGCATTATTTCATTCTTTGTAAAGGCTGACTGATAGTCCATTGGATATACGGACTATCATATATCCTTATTATATCCTCATATATCCTTATATCCTATTCATCCCCTGCTGATGGACATCTAGACTGCTTCCATGTCTTGGCTATTGTGAGAAGTGCTGGTATAACACAGGGGCGCATGTATCTTTCATTGTAATTTTGTCTGGGTATGTGCCCAGGAGTGGGATTGCTGACTCATATGGCAACTCTATTTTTGGTTTTTGAGGAACCTCCACACTCCAGGCTGTTTTCCATAATGGCTGAACCAACTCACATTTGTCTGTTTGGTATTTGTGTGTGTGTGTGTGTGTGTGTGCACGGAAATGTCTACTTGTCCTTCCCTGCCCCCACACATGGCTGTCTCCAGCACAA
This sequence comes from Oryx dammah, assembly GCF_014754425.2. Classification (NCBI taxonomy): domain Eukaryota; kingdom Metazoa; phylum Chordata; class Mammalia; order Artiodactyla; family Bovidae; genus Oryx; species Oryx dammah. The sequence goes on along the minus strand of NW_024070185.1, from coordinate 40,977,035 downwards.
TAACTGGTCTTGACATATGATGGAGAAAGTTCTTTGTCTTCTTCTTCAGCAGTGCCCTAGCTATTCTTTGCCGTTTGCTTTTGTACTGAATCTTCAGTGACAAAGACACAGATCTATTTAGTCTGATTTCTTTCCTCCCTCTTACCACTGTTTGCTCTTTTCATTCAAACCTATTTTATAGCAACATCTTGCTTATGTAATTCTTGTCTCCTCCTTTAGGTTCAGAAAATTTGAATTATAAAAAATTATCCTCTCATATTTCTTTTTCAGTAAAAAACAGCATTTCTACTTATTTACTAGAATGGGAAAAGAGATTACAGACAGACTCTCCTTATTGTCTTTATAGCTCATTTATAAACGAACTCAGTGGATCAAACTAACTTTATATTTCATGTGAAATTTAAACAAGAAGACATAATACTGAGTGCCCGTGTTCCGTCACCCTTATCCCACCTATGCCAGCCTCTGTTGGTCTCAGGCACCCCCTTCTTTCTTCCCAACCCCTCCTTGGTAATGTTTGGCCTCATTTATGTGTAAAATCTATCTTACAGATGTTCTTTCCATTTTAACTGCTAAGCCCTTTAACATCTGCTCACTCTCGTGTATTACTTGGACAAGACCTCGTCATGCATCATCAACCACCTGCTCTAGAGCTGCCACAGAACTGGATTTGAAAAATTTAAGTAGAAAATAAACTGCTCAATGATTAATGAAAGTCTCATAGCATTTCCGGAAGTGGATGTCAGAATCACCCAAATGCCTACAACCAAAGTTTATGGCAACTGTGCTTGTGAACAGAAGTAACTAACCTCAATTTTTTATAAAAGTCTTTTGATTTAAACTGCATATGATGGCTGGTAATCAGGGAACTGATATGAGAGGCTTCAGCAGATGAGGGGTATATTCTTTGACATAAAAAATGATCCAGAGGTAGGCAGCCCAAGGCTAGTATGGCAACTCACTGCCACCAGGAATACAGGCATCTCCTTCTTTTGCCTCCCTACCTGGGATTGCGGCTGCCTTCCCAAGGATGCTACCAATCCCAGATGGCTGCCAGAGGGTGACTGCTCTTTGTGTAGTTTAGCAAAGCCTGAATGAAGTGAACAGGTTACTGTAAGAGTCAGAATGAAGGGGTTTTGCCTTTGAGAAGTGAGGAGAAGGGAGGAGTGAAGGAAATTTCCCCAAATAGGGCAGAATTTGGAAGTCAATGGAGATCACAAGTGTTTGCTCACATTTGTATATAGGTCTCTGGACTGGTGGCTCAGGTGGTAAAGAATCTGTCTGCAATACAGGAGACCTGGGTGTGATCCCTGAGTCGGGATGATACCCGGGAGGTGGGCGTGACAACCTACTCCAGTATTCTTTCCATGGATTCCACGGTGGGCTATACTCCATGGGGTCACGGAGAGTCAGACGTGACAAGCTGAGAGACTAACACGTCCACTGGACTAACTAGAGGTCAAAACATTTAATTTGTGTTTTAAAACTGTTCCTCAGAGAAGCTGAACCAGCCATCTGCCGGAGTACCTACGTCACTTCACTAAGTAGCCAGTGCCTACATGTTCCCTCTTCTCAATTTTCTATCAAGCCCAGTTTTAGGCATTAGACTAAAATCTGTATCACTGATAAAACCCATAACTCTCCCCATGATATTTCTATTTAAACACTCATCAAAGGCATCCAAAGTTGATCACTGTAATTGTTTTATATTTTTTCCAATTTGGGATTAACACAGTATATCATTGCTTTATTTTATATTTATTTGATTATTGGCAAGCTTGGATGTTTTTCATGTTTATTGGTCATTTTTGTTTCTGTTGAGAATTTTTGCTCGTATCTTTTGCACGTTCACAAATTGGAGTGTTAAGAGGTTTTATTTTTAACTTACACAGTCTCCTTATACAGTTGAGTTATTAGCCCATTGTCTATTTATTACAAACTAATCTTCCAGTTGGGCTTCCCTGGCGGCTCAGCGGTAAAGAATCTGCCTGCCAATGCAGCAGATGCAAGTTCAATCCCTGGGTCGGAAAGATCCTCTGGAGAAGGAAATGGCAACCCACTCCAGTCTTCTTGCCTAGAAAATTCCATAGACAGAGAAGCCCGGCAGGCTACAGTCCATGGGGTCACAAAAGAGTCAGATATAACTTAGCGACTAAAACAACACACAACAATCTTCTAATTCCCTGCTTCATTCCTCAGCTATATCCGCCCTATTATTTACTCCATCTATTATATTCTCTTTAAAATACCATAGTTTTCATCTGGTTCTTTTCTGATTTTTTGTTTCATATATCTATCACCCCTTATCATAGGCATTTCTTGTGTTCATTTAAAATTCTTGTTCCAGTGATATTGCTTTGGAGGGAGTCTGAAGCGCCTGTCTGCATGAGTTCAGATAACTTCGAAGAGAGGAAAGGACAAGCCCCATGGTGGAGCCTGGGCACCACAGAACCACAGCTGATCTCTGCCACTGGCTGCTATGGCAACACCTGTGGTCAGAAAGGCATCTTTAAAAACTGAGAGAAGCAGCATTTTGGGGAGGGCATCTCTTCACTACATTATGTTCTAAGCAGTGGCTCTGGGGTGGAGGCGGAGGAGGAGAGGAGTGAATCCTTCAAGACCGCCCTGACCTGTTCTCCTTTCCTTCAACACCTTCCTCTGCAAGGCTTTGGGGCCTGCATCCATGTCACACTGAGCAGAAATCTGAAGGGTCGGTCAGTGATTTCTCCAAGTTACTCAGAGGAGAGGAGGGGCAGATTAAAAGGCTTTCCCCCAACTTCTCACTGTGGCCTCAGGCCACCCTCTGGCTTCAGCCACACCGTTTTTCCCACAAAGTCAGGCAACCTTGAGAATTCTTAGGGGCAGCTCACATTTTTTATCTCTAGTTTTACCACTAGTTTCTAGAATCCATGGTTCTTCTTGGTTACTTGGAGAGTTACTCCAGGGTGGACTCTGGAGGATGGAACCAGCAACCTGAGTGGTTGGTCATCGTATGGGTTTCCTAGGGCTGCTGTAACAAAGACCACAAACACGGTGGCTTAAGACAACAGAAATATATTCCCTCACATTCCTAGAGGCGGGAAACCAAGAATCAAGCTGTTGGCAGGATTGGTCCCTGCTGAAAGATCTGAGTGAGAACCCATTCACTGTCTCTCTCTGAGCTTCTGGTGACTCTGGGCCATTCTTGGCACACACTGGCTTATAGCCCAGCAGGCTCTTCTGTCCATGGGATTCTCCAGGCAAGAATACTGGAGTGGACGGCCATGTCCCACTCCAGGGCATTTTCCCAACCCAGGGATCAAAGCTGCATCTCTTACAAGTCCTGTGTATACTTCAATAATTTTTTTTTTCATTTTAAAAAAGCCCCCTTTCCCAAATGAGGTCGCATTCACTGATGTCCAGGACCACCATTCAGCCCATCGTGGCAGGAGATACAACCTCCAAGGACAACTGGTTCAGCTACATCTATTTTTAGGAACGCATCCAAACAGGGCATTGGTGCTATTCTGGTATCTCCTGTCCCTCTTATGAAACATGCCTTCTTTAGCCCAGAGGTCAAGTTCTTCCAGGATCCACCAAAAGGTCCCTCTTTCTTTCTCAAGTCTTTGGGAGGTCAGAAGGATTCTTGTTAAGGAGACACTTCTCGGTCTGGCTTGGAGGAAAGCCACACCTGTGTCCCAGGCCCTCTGATCTTCTCCAGTCTCTGACAATCTTAACAGAAACTTAACAGACATGCCTGGAGAGGCCAGACTCTAAAAATCTATAAGCCATTAACCATAGCTATATTAAACGAGTAAGAATCCATTCCCACCCATGCCTTCAAAGCATGCCAGGCTCTAGAAGGGGCTAGAAGAGTGACAGTCTGCAGCCAGGCCCGTCATCCATGGAGGCGCTGGTGGGGAATAGCCTGCGGGTCACTCTTCACAAACTGTCCGACCCTCAGAAGACTCTCCAGCTTCACCTGAGGAGACTATTGAGCAGGAGTGGAGACGGCCATTCCTTCACCCGGAGACAGAACGGAGGGCCGGGAAGGACTGAACAGGGAATCAGCAATGGCCAAGCTCCTGAAATGAGTGGGCTTTGAAAAGCCTGAGTTTTGCTTTCCTAAATGACTCCTGGTTGCATGATGCCTATTGATGTTCCTGAGCTTCCGCGGCTGGTAACTGATGAGCCTTTTATCGCACTCCATGACTGAAGGGCACACAACTGTGAGAGCAGCTCATTTCATTTTTTTCGATTTATACAAAAGATGTTGTGGCCCGAGCCCTCTAGGCACCCATCTCAATACATAAATATGCCAATTAAGCTAAATGGAAATCCTGCAGGTTAAAAGTGCCTCATAAAAGAAGGAGGCTTTTTCCAGAGCCAGAAAGTTGATCCATAGAGGAAATACCAGATCAACAAAAGTGGGTTTGTGCCAAACCCTGAAGATTAAAAAAAAAATAAAAAGAATTCTGTAATCCAAAAATGAAAAATCATTTCCCCCCCTCAAAGCCAGTTGAGGGGGGAAATACCTTGAAGGTACCTTGAAGCTATGAATTCAAGATTCTAAGCAACTGTTATTACTGAGTTTTTTTTTTTTTTTTTTTTTGGTCCCCTTGATTTTATTTATTTATTTTTTATTTTACTTTACAATTCTGTATTGGTTTTGCCATACACTGACATGAATCCACCACGGGTGTACATGCGTTCCCAAACATGAACCCCCCTCCTACCCCCCTGCCCACAACATCTCTCTGGGTCATCCCCGTGTACCAGCCCCCTGAGTTTTTATTTACTGCATTTTCCTGGAGAGGGCTGGTAGTGCCAGGGGGCAGGTGACGGGTTGGAGACCAACGCTAGGACCAAACAGATACCAAGAATGTCTCGGGTATCCCTCCAAAATGTCATAGTGATGGGTATGGGCAAACCAGGGTCAGATATGTTGATGGTTTTGTTACCCAAAGAGGGGCTCATTGAACTGATGCCCAGCAGTACAAACAGCAGCGCCAACAGGGAGCTTGTGGTTTATTTTTCTGCACCATGCTGTGCGGCATGTGGAATCTTAGTTTCCCGATCAAGGATCTAACACACGCCCTCTGTACTGTAAGCACATCTTAAATTAACCACTGGACCACCTGGAAAGTCCCTGGGAAATCTGCTAAAAGTAGAGACTCTAGGGCCCCACTCGGATTAATTTGGGCAGAAAAGATTTTTTTTTTTTTTACCTAAGGCTCTTAGTAAAGATAAGCAGGGTTAAAAATACTGTGTAATCCTTGCAAGTTTTCTCCCACCAGTAGTACCAAAAAGGCATATAATGGCACAGACTAAACAATGTCAATATCATCCAACACATTTAATCAAACCGCAAGCATCTTCACTCTCTCAGTTGCTCTCTCAGCCCCCAATAAATACTCAGTGAGTATTTATCAGTCTTACACTTGGCAAAACCCACTGTGGTTGGATTGCTGCCTCCTCTGATTTCTTTTCCGGCCACACTTCATAAAGAGGCCTCAGTACTACTTGTATTTTCTTAAGACCTTGCTCTATTTCTCTGTCATCTGTCTGTATCCCCTACTGCTTCACAGAAACAAGTCTTGAAAATCCCCTGCATCTGTTTGCCAAATACAAGACAGTGACTCTTGAATGTCCATCAGGAGGCAGTACTCTCAGAAAACGCCTTCTATTTTTGACTTCCAGACAGTGCCTTTTATTGCTCTTTTATCCCCATGACTTCTCTCTCCCTCAGCTGCCCGCCTTTCCTCTGTTTATCTACTCCAGGATAAGCTATTACTTGTAATCTTTTCAGTTTTCCACTGCAGACTGATAACAGCTACAAATTTTGAGCTGATGTGATACAGGGCAGGTACAATGTTGGACATTTAATTGACATTCTTACTTAAACCCACATTGTAACATTAAGTACTCATTCCCTTCTTAAAGTTAAGAAACTCAAGAATCAAAGGAGTTCAATCACAAGGTCTCAGAGCTGGCTGATAGGGAGTCACCTGCATCTAAAATATGGCCATCAAGAATCTGTCATCCTCTGGAGGAATCCAGAGTAATGGGTGTGGGAAGGGCTGACTGAGACTTCAGGAGACCAGGAGTCCCGTATGGACGGAGTGCTGAGCAGAGAAGGCTGCAGGGCGCCCATGCCACAGGTGGAGTCCACAAGGAGTCACTGTCGGAGCTGCCAAGCTGACAAATAAACCTGAGCAGAGGGATGGCTTCACCACTGCTAACACTGAGACTGAGAAAGGAAGAGTCTGTAGCACCACCTGGGCAGAAACTCGGGTCCAGACACAAAGTCCTAACTGTATTATCTACAAGCCCTGTGGTCCAAACTGCCAACTTTCAAGCAGGTGTTATCACTTTGGTTCAGTCCAGTGGGCAACACCATGGATCTTTTCCACACCCCATGCTGTCTACAGACAAAATAGGTAGAATCACGTTGACCTAAGGGCCCAGACTTTGGTTATTAGAGGGACATGGATGTCAAGCTGGACTCTATCCATGCTTGCTATGTGGCTTTGTGCAAGTACCATCTCCCTCTGAGCCTCAGTTTTTTCATCTGTAAATGGGGATAATAATGATGCCTACTCACTCAACTGACAGACTGTCCAAAGAGATCATGCAAGCAAAGCTCTCAGGACAATAGAAAGCCTCCCTAAAATGATTGAGAGGTTGGAGGCTGGGGAGGGAGGGGAGGCTGATAAGGGGTAGGGGAGGAAGAGAACACACCTTGAACTGGGTAACTGAAGCATTTAACCGTAGTTTTCTCAAGGGATTTTCCTGGAGAAGCATTTGTTGGGAAAACGTGTGAGGTAACAGATTCTATCTTTACAGCACAGAAAGGCAAGATGAGGAAAATGAATGGAGACTGTGGGGAAGCAGATTTCAGCTGATTACAAGTAATAGCTTTATAGTTTATTACAAGTAATAAACACTGTCAAACTATTCTTGACAACGAAGGACTGAGTTTCCCAACACTGGGATTCAACAAGCCAAGATGGGTAGCTGTGAAAAGGCCTTCAGGGGAATGAGTGACTGAACTGAAGTTGTTTCACTCCTGCCCATTTTCCTAGCCTTTCTGTCTGAGAGACCCTCAAGGTTCAGGTGGAGAAGGCAATGGCACCCCACTCCAGTACTCTTGCCTGGAAAATCCCATGGGCAGAGGAGCCTGGTGGGCTGCAGTCCATGGGGTCGCGAAGAGTCGGACATAACTGAGCGACTTCACCTTCACTTATCACTCTCATGCACTGGAGAAGGAAATGGCAACCCACTCCGGCGTTCTTGCCTGGAGAATCCCAGGGATGCGGAAGCCTGGTGGGCTGCCATCTGTGGGGTCACACAGAGTCGGACACGACTGGAGCGACTTAGCAGCAGCAGCAGCAGCAGGTTCAGGCGTCTTCCTCCTCCTTCTCTTTACTTTCATTCACTCCTACCTACCACTCTGCCACTTCTCTCTGAGGTCTCGCTTCTGAACTCCAGACAGGTGTCTCCTGTTACTAGCCTGCACTTGGACGACACCAATTCCCCAAGTCCCAAGCGGAACTGGTCCTTCTCAATCAGTGAGCAAGGACTCAAAGGCATTTCACAGGCCTGTCACTTTCAAAGGACTTCCCTGCTGGGCTGCGAGGGAACAGCGAGAGGCGGTACTGTCAGTAGAGGGAGATGTCAGCTAAGAAAAGACTCTCAGAGGCCCTGTCAGTATGATTTTCAAGCCATTTTTTCCCCCTTAACTCAAAAAAAGCTTTTAAAATTGGCTAGTTTTTGAACTCTGAAAAAAATGAATGTTGTTTTATAACTTCTGACATGGTATTTTCTATAGTTGGGAGGGTTCTCTCTGCTAGTTTGCCTTATGCGAGTGAAGCAATAGTTGCATCTGGTTCTTAATGCAAACAAGCCTCACCTTGGCACCTGCTTATTTAGGACTACCTTCCCCCTGCCACCCACAGCATAGAGATGCTACCCCATGAAGTTCAAGTCAGTGTACCTAGTCCAAGCAAGGCACATGCCACAGGCCAGAGCTCCAGGCCTGGCAAGATGCTCACTTTGGTTATGAGTGTCCATGCCTCTCATTGTCACAAGCAGCCCTTCAGAGAGCAATCTAGTCCAGCACGTGTGTGTGTGTGTGGTCAGCCCGGCTCTTGGCTCTGTATTTCCCCATCCTTGTATTTCTCTGTTATTCTACACAACTATAGTTTCTACTACTATATCATATACAATTTATCCTTGGAAAATTTGTAAAAAGCCAGGGTGGATGGATAGATAAGTGGATGGAGGAGTAGACAGATGAACAGGCAGGAAGACAGGCACTCTATAACAGCCACCTGGGCACAGGGCTACTGATAAATCCCTACTGTCTCCACGGATTCAGTTACAGTTCCCTTCTCTTCTCTTTTCCCTCTAATTCACCTTCTCTTTGCTCTCAGTCTCCTCTCACACTCCCTGTGACCCATCCCCACCACTCTCCTCACCTCTGAGCCTGGATAGGGTCTCGGGTAATGAAGACTTAGCATGATTCAAACTTCCCAGGAGAAAAGCCCCTTCAAGTGTGTTCCAGAAATGCCAGGCCAGTGTTCATCTTCTTGGCAGCATTCCCCTTCTTGTTCCATTCTCTCGTCCACCCTGGTCTTCATTTTGGAGTGCTCGCCCTCTACCTTGCATCTGGCCCATTTTCACCTGAGGCTTTTGGGGACAACTGTAGTCAGACGGATGAGTTACAGAGGGAGGGGAATCTTGAGAACAGAACTGTTGGAGAAGAAAGAATTCTGAATGCTGGCTCCTGGTGAGAAGGATGCCCTGCTGGGAACTCCCATAGTCCTCGAATAAAGTAACAATGCCTCAGACACAGGCGTGTACTCAGACTCATCACACCTTAGGGATGTCCTCAACCCTTACACCTTCCCATACATTGACCGCTCACCCCCAGGGTCAGGGGATAATCAGTCTTTTCAACAGTTCAGCTCCCATTAGGACAGTGGCTTCGTACAAGGGGAGTTCATGGGAAACAAAGCCCACTGAACGCGTTCAGCAGTGGAGCCTCATCATGCTCTAAGAAAGAGACTTTTCATTTGGTAAACATGTATTGAACACCTACTGTATGCAAAGGAACCCAGTAGGCTAATGGAGAAAGGGCAGGGTGTAGAAACCCAAAAATGTGTTCAACTCAGCTCTCCAGGACTCTGGGGGAAAGAACCACAAAGAAAATATTTATTCCAGATTGGCCCATCAAAGTGACCAGATGTGGCAAATCACGCTTTTTGCTCAGCATTCATCAAGCTGAATTCTCTCACAATTTATATGGACGGAGTGTGCATTTCAGCCTCTGAGACATTGGTAATTATGAGCATCAACCCTCTAGGACATGCAATTATCACCAATTAAGTCCAGTTCTGAGTCATCGACAGCTAGGAAAATACTGATACCCAAAGCACTGGAAGAGAGAACAGGTTGGTAAAGACTTTACAGGGGACAAGGACAGAAGCCGAAAACTGAGAGTATCAGTGGAGATGAGAGATTCAGGCAAATGCTTCCAAGAATGGGTAAGAGAAGCTAGACTGGGAAGCCTAAAATATACCACTGTTTTCTTTTGGGATCATCTGTAGTTGTGTTATTTTAATACAAAGTTACGTATTATGTGGGCTCCCCAGGTGGTGCCAGTGGTAAAGAATCCAGACATGGGTTCGACCCCTGAGTCCAGAAGATCCCCTGGAGAAGGGGATAGCTACCCATTCCAGTATTCTTGCTTGGAAAATTCAAAGGACAGAGGAGCCTGGTGGGCTACATACCACAGGGTCGCAGGGTCAGACATGGCTGAGTAACTGAGCACATATGTATTATGTATGAGACAAATAAAGGAACAAGAATCTACTTGGGCCGAACAGCTGTCTAACAGCCCTCCATGCTGACACTTTGTTACAGGAGCTCAGTTTGGCTTGACCCTCCTCCCATGATGCCTATCTTAAGTTGGCTAATGTTTTCATCTCAGCCTTTCTGGGTTTTGGTGCTGGTAATGCTCATTCTTTTGTGCTTAGCTCTGTGGTCTGCTTTTGAGATTCCCTTTTGTAAGAACCTGGCTATTTCCTCCCCGTTTCTGAGCTCAGGAGGAAAATACTTCAGTTTTTTTCTCCCCTTAGAGCCACCATCACTCCCTAACAGACATGATAACAGTGTACATAAAAGTGTTTTATCCCCAGTAAAGCGATGGACAACGTCAATAGATGTGACTTGAAGTAGCTGCTCTACATGTCTCAGGTTGATTTTCAATCACAATTCCTGTTACCAGATTAAATCTGAGATAAACTGCCCTCCTTGCTTCCGTGGTGACAGAGCCATCCAGGCACAATGCTATTGTGACAGCTGGGAGTCATCTGAAAATGAGTTTCACTTGGAATGTCAGACGGTAATGTAAAAAACACTGGGTTCTGTTTTTGTTTTTTAATATTAGGTTTGATTCCCATTCAAGAGGCACACACCCCCTGCCTGGAGAGGGGCTCAGATATGCAGCTGGTGGTGGGACATCAAACCGGAAGCACGGGGACCTGGTCACACAATAAACCTTAATGGATGCATTGAAGGGATGGCCAGCCAAGAGGGAGGCATTTGCGATTCCAGGCCAGTCTTGACGGGGAACAGCTGGTGATCATTGTAGCTGACTGACTTCAGAGGGAGCTGGCCAAGGACCCCCTTGGGTGTGCTGGCAGGAGGGCGAAGCCTTCACAGAAGTGCTGGAAGGGATCGGTGATGGCAAGGTTCCATGACAGTCCTGGGAACTTGGACGAGATTCTTAGGCACAAATGTCATATTTCCTAGCTCTGTTCTCTCAGGCACCTTTCACCTCCTCATGGGTCCACCCCATTCAGTGGATGCTCCCAGACACAGGAGATCTCAATTTAGACTCTCTTTATTATGCCTACTACTTCATACAAAACTGCTTTCCTAAAAAATGTTTATCACAAATTTCGTGGCTGTTTTGTAGTTGTGAAGCTGCAAAAATCCACTTTTCTGCCTGCGGCCACACTCCTGGCTTTGTAGATGGATAATCCTATTTTGGCTAAAGTACCACTTGTGCCAAAAGGTGAGGGAGGGAAGAATGGGTGCTCCTGGCTCCCTGTCTACAGGATCAAGTCCAAAGTCACCACGGCACACATTTGGGGAGGAGCCACTGAACATTTGCAGAGAGCAATCAACCTCTTTGTTGTCTACTTTCTTCCCCATCCTCGTAGATAAGCTCACGTATTCAACCAGCTTTTGTAGAACAGCAGGACTTAAAATGGCACCTCTCTTCTCCATAGACAGAATTCACATTTGAGCAAGGCCCTACACCTTACTTCGATGGCCAGGGTGTGGGGTTAAGTGCAGTCGCACAGGTTCCTGTGCCGAGTGATTGTGGTTTAATGCTCTGGAATCACTGTCCTGAGATCTTTAATATTTTTTTCTTTGAATCTGTGTTTTGTTAGTGCAGTGTGCTGGGACTTCAGTGATGCTTGAGGCTGGGGGACAGTTCACGGGGACAGGATTCTGCCTTCCCTCTGCCTCTCTCGGATACAGCCATGAAGCCCCAGGTTCTGCTGGGCCTCCCTCTCCTTGTCCCCTAGGACTACAGTAGCAACAGGTGGGGGTGGCCTGAGTTCTGTTACACTCTGTACCCATGGGGGTTCCTGGCAAGCCACAGGCAGAACTGGAATCAGGCAAGTGTCTAGCTGTTTCCTGGGTGGGGAAGAGCAATGCTACTTCCTGCGCAGGGACTGAGGTTGGTGGCAAATCCAAGGGGTCCTCTCATCCATTCTCCATCTCGGCACTGGGAAGCTGCAGTCTTGGAGTCACCTGTCCACCACGGTTTGGAACAAGAGGCTCACGAAAGAGGAGACTGACTCATTTACCCAGCCTGCGTCTCTGCATGTTCTTTCTGCACTGGGTGGTACAAATTATGTAGCCTGTTCTGACTGTGGCTCTCTGATGTGTTTCTTTAAATGTAGTGGAAAAGTCAAGTCATAATAAAATGTGACATTAATATTACTTCCAAGGGTGCTGAGTGCAAGACACTAACAATTTAATAAGTTTGGGCTTCTGCACTGACCTATGTTAATGTGTGATTTCATGCTATTTTGCATGGCAAGGGAAGTTCCCCAGAATTTATTTGATTGCTAGATCAATGTGAAAATGCATTATCTGTCTGCCTTGAGCATGGCCAACCGTTGACCTCTCCAATTAAGTAGACTTGAGAATGAAAATTCAGTTACAATGAACAAACGTTTCTTGAACACTTTCTATGAGCCAGGCCCTATGCCAGGCCCTGTGGGGAATATGCAGATTTGTGAGATCTGTTCCTATCTTTGGAGTGCTTGCAAGCAAGTGGGAAGAGGGAAAGATACGTATGTGGATGACTACGGTGCAATACACCATGTTACCTTGTAAGTGCACAGGGAATGGGATTAGTAGAGCAGCTGGGCTATTTTAGGCAGCCCCTCATAAGCAGATGACAGTGGCTCCTTGCTGCATGTCCATTATACTTCTTGGGAAACAGAACCCTTTTTTTTTTTTTTTTTTTTTTACAGAGTCTATCTGTCTAGTCAAGGCTATGGTTTTCCTGTGGTCATGTATGGATGTGAGAGTTGGACTGTGAAGAAGGCTGAGTGCTGAAGAATTGATGCTTTTGAACTGTGGTGTTGGAGAAGACTCTTGAGAGTCCCTTGGACTGCAAGGAGATCCAACCAGTCCATTCTGAAGGAGACCAGACCTGGGATTTCTTTGGAAGGAATGATGCTGAAGCTGAAACTCCAGTACTTTGGCCACCTCATGCGAAGAGTTGACTCATTGGAAAAGACTCCGGGGCTGGGAGGGATTAGGGGCAGGAGGAGAAGGGGACGACCGAGGATGAGATGGTTGGATGGCATCACTGACTCGATGGATGTGAGTCTGAGTGAACTCTGGGAGTTGGTGATGGACAGGGAGGCCTGGCGTGCTGCGATTCATGGGGTCACAAAGAGTCGGACACGACTGAGCGACTGAACTGAACTGATCTCTTGGGAAAGATGAGTCTTATCTCCAGCTCAGTGTTAAATCTGACCAGCTCAGCTCCTCTGCAGTGATCCCATGTCTCCTGGCAGTGACTGGGTTGGAGGTGAGCATGTGACTCAGGTCTGGCCATTGAAACAGGAAGACAAGTCTGTGGGTTGCTTCTGGAAAGGTTTTCTTGCAGTGCAGAGAGCTTTGTGGTTCTGCACGGACTCTAGAGTGGGTTGAACTCTGGAGTAGACTGCCTGGTTGATGATCCTGGCACTATCACTCACTAACTGTGTCATCTGGAAAGTTACTTAACCGTTCTGCCTCCATTTCCTCATCCATTCAACAGGGTTAATAATAATACATACCTAATAGGAGTGCTGTTAAGGATCAAAATTAATGTCTGTAAAGTGCCTAGAACATAGTAAGTGCTACATAAATGTTAACTACCATTATCACCAAGAGGAGACACCAGAGGTGACAGCCTCTTCTTAAGACTCCAGACACTGGTGTGTGTAGATGTGCCTCCTGTTACTTCCACGGTCACCTTGTGCCTCTAAGGGGGGTCTGACCCATGAGGGGGGATGGCAGAGCCAAAGGAGGGAAGAACCTCAGTCCTTGAGGAAATCTCCAAGCTACTCAGTCCCCCATCCTGGAGGCCACTCTACCTCAGGACTTCTTGTTCTGCGATATGATAAAGTTACTGGTTATCTTCAGGCAGGGTCTTGTGTTACTGGCGGTCAAATGCACAGTTTAACCTCTACACCAACTGCTGGTGCACATCCTGGCGCTCCTTAGCCCGTGCGACATCCAAGTCCCGCAGTTGTCTGGCCAGAGGTGGGCTACCTCAGAGCAGCTCCTGACATCAGCCCCTGACCAACCTGCTGACTCCCGAGGGCTCTGGACTTTTCTTTTTTTTCTTTTTTAATGTTCCAAATGTGATGCAAAACCAAAGAGTCAACTACTGCACAGGGACCAATATGTTACCAGGTCATGAAAAAGTGGTGTGGGACATGCAGGAGGTGACGGACAACCGGAGGGTCGGGTCCTCTCCTTTGTAACATGACTCTGCATGGTCGCTGAGGAACACGTTGAAAATAACACTGCAGAACTGAACTCAACTGAGACACGAACATGACAACTTCCAGGCATGCCTTCAAGCACCTCCCTGAGGATGGGCTTGGTGTCTAGGCTTCAGAGTAGGGAAGATTACCAATCTTCGGAAGAATAAAAAGTTCACCCTTTTGAAATTTCACAGAAGAATTTAAAAGCCAGAACATATTGGGTTCATTTCTCTTCACCTTCAGGGACAAAGATGATGCTTTATTCAAAACTCCATCAAGCTTCAAGTTCAAATCTCAGCCTCATCTTGTGCCCTCCTGCACTGAAGTTCTTTCCATTGATGAGAGCTGACAGGGTCAGTTTCACTCTTGGTTGAAGGGTCTGAGTATAGCCCCGTCCAATCAGGCTGGCATTATTTACTTTAGCAGAGAGAGAAGTTCTACAATCCAACTTGTACTTAGCAGCAATGCCGATATAGGTGTTCCTGCCAGCTACCTACACAAGGTTTATTGATGTTCTGATCTTCTCATTCACCTTCTGGTAGATTAACCCTCCAAATGCAGTGCCATAGTTCATGTAAGGGTGCAGCTAGAAGTCTGAAGCCTTGTAACCCAGAGTGAAATTATTCTGTGATGGTTTGGATTTGGCTGTGTCAAAACTCATGTGATAGCCAGCAAGCCAACCTTCAAAGCTCAGTCATAGATAACTGGTCCAGAAATATCTATATCAACATTATTGCCATGATGGAAACAAGCCCATTTACAGGAGACCTTCAATTTCCTACTCGTCTTTCCTATGCTTGATACAAACAACCTTTTTTCCAACTTGTCCTCCAAAGAGATTTCTGTCCCAAGTACTGTCTGTGTTTCACTCTTGGGCGAAGGTCAGTCCACAGTTACAGATCTTGTATTTGGTCTCTAGGTTGCCTGATGCTTTCCCTGAATCAGTGTAAGTAAGCAAGGCCAGAAGTAGGAAATTCCACTCCACTACATGACCTGGTTCTCAGATCTTTTTCAGTCATGCCAAATCGATATCCTCTGTTGAAGGCATTGTTGGTAGTCTTTAATGGGTCACAGTAAGCTGGTGTGTTATACATATCTCCTACTGAAGGGCCTGTCTGCTCCACCAGGGCACTGCTGAAGCTCTTCTTCAGACCACTGATCTGACATTGTCTTAATTATACTGTGATGGCTTCATGAAGGATTGAGGCTTCCAAAGTTTCCCTAAATTCATTTTCTCTTGATATTCAGAGGAGACATGCTTTGAGGTCACTTTCAAACTTCCAAATACTATGGTAATGTAGTTTCCCCATAAAACACAGTAAATTAGTGCTTAATAAGTAATTCCCTTTGATTCTTAAGAATTCCATAGATACAAGACTGAGATAAGAAAAAGATATTAAATTCCTCCATTAAAATCAGCTCTACCCTACATCATTGGTTTAGTGACTTGCTTAAGAGCTTACATTTCTAAAAAATAAGGTGAACGTGTTGAAAGTGCTAGTTGCTCAGTCGTGTCCAACCCTTTGCAACCCGATGGACTGTAGCCCACCAGGCTCCTCTGTCCATGAGATTTCCCAAGCAAGAATGCTGGAGTGAGCTACCATTTCCTTCTCTGGGGGATCTTCCCAGCTCAGGGATCGAAGCTGGGTCTCCTGCATTACAAGCAGATTCTTTACCATCTGAGCCACCAGGGAAGTCCCCAAATAAGGTGAAGACAATGACAATTTTTAAGCAATACCTCAGGAGAGTTACTGATTACATGGAGGTGCGTCCTCTGAGTTACTGACAAAAAGACACTCCCCTCATACTGACCTTGTAGCAGATATCAGTATCAAATTTGTGCTCCAGCAAAATCATAAATCCATAATACGACAAATCTTTATGACAGTTCAAAGACTGGGAAATAATATCAATGTTTAGAGTCATTAAAAGTGATTGGATTTCATCTCCTGTGCCCACTTCTACAGACTCATAATGGCTTCCAAAGGTGTCAGGCTAAGAAGAACTGTGAGGTCATATCAGGGTTCAGTGGGAAAGAGTGCGGGGACTGATTACAAATGTCTGCCTTGGGTTTGGGTGGAGGCAGCAGCATCAGCCATATTGTTTCTATAATCCAGGTTACAGTTTCTTGAAAAGCAATTAGAACATTATCAGGATTCATAAATTGTACCAGTGTTTTCTTAGGTCAGTCTCCCAAGGCAATAAAAATAAAAACAAAAATTAACAAATGGGCAAACTTACAAGGTTTGCACAGCAAAGGAGACTATGAACAAAATGAAAAAACAACCTACATACTGGGAGAAAACATTTGCAAATTATGTGACCGACAAGGGCTTGGTGTCCAAAATATACGAACGCCTCATATAATGCAACAACAACAAACTACAACCCAATCGAAAAATGGGCAGAAGACCTAAATAGACATTTCTCCAAAGAAGACATACATATGGCAAATAGGCATATGAAAAGATGCTTGACATCACTAATTGTTAGAGAAATGCAAATCAAAATTATTAATTCAATGATATGCCATCTCACACCAGTCAGAATGGCCAACATTAAAAAGTCTACAAATGTGTATGGAAATACAAAAAAACCTTGAATAGCCAAAGCAATCTTGAGAAAGAAGAATGGAACTGGAAGAACCAAGCTGCCTGACTTCAGGCTCTACCACAAAGCAACAGTCATCAAGACAGTATGGTACTGGCACAAAGACAGAAATATAGATCAATGGAACAACATAGAAAGCCCAGAGATAAATCCATGCACCTACGGTCACCTAATCTTTGACAAAGGAGGCAAGAATATACAATGGAGAAAAGATAATCTCTTTAAACAAGTGGTGCTGGGAAAACTGGTCAACCACTTGTAAAAGAATGAAACTAGAACACTTTCTAACACCATACACAAAAATAAACTCAAAATGGATTAAAGATCTAAATGTAAGACCAGAAACTATAAAACTCCTAGAGGAAAACATAGGCAAAACATTCTCTGACGTAAATCATAGCAGGGTCCTCTATGATCCACCTCCCAGAGTAATGGAAATAAAAGAAAAAATAAACAAATGGGACCTAATTACACTTATATGACTGACACCCATTTCTATCAGGGTTATTCAGGTCCAGGGAAAACCTGCTCTCTGGAAAGATCATCTTTCATCGCCATTGGAAGCGTGACATAGAACAGATGTCTTCAGGAAAGGAGAGGCCTCACTGGTCTCTCACACTGTACATTGTTTATTGGAAACCTAAGAGGGCTGATGCAGGTTCCATCTTTACTCTCTGAACTACACACCGAGTCATCAATCGTGGCCAACGAAGAACATTCCTGATGTAGTATTTATTATTCTTTTACCTGGATAAGGCAAAAATTCTTTAACACATTGCTGAGCTAGGCACTAGCTGTTGATTTACTGAAAGTATTTGCAAGAACAGATTCAAACTGCAAATAGAGGATCACCCCTCACACACTCTTATGTCACGTTGTATATAAGTGTACATTATAAACACGAGGTAGCATTTCGTTCAATTTCTTTTTGAAATACTTCAAAAATCAAAGCAACGCTATTGGTTTTACTTTAAAATAAAGACAGAAACCAGAAAAGAAAATCATTTTTCAGCTACATGCAGAAAACTGTAACGGGCCAGTCCAGGTAAAGAAGTACAAGAAATAAATTTGTCAGTAAAATTAGCAGGCACATTTTAAAGCTAAGAAGGCAGAAAGGAATTTAAATAAATCTAACATCCTTGTAAAATTTAGAATGCACGTCCAGAACAGGAAGGATTAACTTGCATGTCAGGGGACTTTCTCAGGCCTTCACTTACTTATGGCTTGGCTTGTCACTATCGTCTAAGCAAACCTAAAGCACAGAAGGTGATACTGTGATACTGAGTAAGTTCCACCAGGTCCAAAGCTACAGGCAAGCTGATTGTTCACGTCCCTCCCCAGCCCCTCCTACTTCCCTCTTTCCACTCCATGCCCTTCTCTGGAGTTTTTATGGGCAGCCTTAGATCTATGTTTATCCACTATATTTAGTGAGTTTGATTATGCATAGCCTAAATTCAGATCTGAGATGACGATCCAGAATTTTGTTCACTGAAAGAACTTTTTTTTTTTAAATAGGTTTATAGCAAAGACTAAGCACTGACTTATTTTTCTCTTTTCTTGCTTTTCAATAGGCTCATTTTGGCTCAGGCCTTTGCCCTTCCTGTTCTCTTCTAGAAAGCTCTGTGTGCACACCTGCCCAGGCCACTTCCTTCCGGATATTTACCTGGCCACTCTCCTGCTACCTCTTTGAAGAGGACTTGAAGATCACCCCACATAAATGACACCCACCCTCAGTCCCTGGCCTCGCCATGGTCCAATAGGTCACCCTGTCTATCTGTTTATCCTATCTCTTTTTCATTCACCTAAGTTTTTGTATAATTGAAATATTTTTATAGATATAGTAAAGTTCACCCTTTTTAGTGTCCAGTTCTGTAAGTTTTGACAAACACATAAAGACACACTGCCACAACTGCAGTCAAGATTTAGAAAAATTCCATCACCCTGCACAGCATTCCTATGCCCCCTTTATAGTGAACCCTCTTCCAGCCGCAGTTCTCATCTGTTTCCTGTATCTATAGGGTTTCCTTTGTCAGAATGTCACAGAAATGGGGTCACAGAGCACGTAACCTTTTCAGTCTGGCTTTTTCACTTAGCATAAAGTATTTGAGACTTAACTGTATTATTACACCTGTTAGCACTTCGTTTCTTTCAATTGCTGAAAATGACTCCATTGTATGGATGTTATTCATTCTCCATTTGAAAAACATTCGTTTCGAATTTTTCGTGATTATAAGTAGATTCAGTAAACATTCAAATATAGTTCTCGTTTCACTTGTGTAAATATCCAGAAGTGGGATTGCTGGGTGATATAGTAAGTGAATATTTAACTACAGAAAAAACTACTCAACTGTTTTTCAAAGTGGCTGTACCGTTTTGTATCCTGACCAACAATGAGTGAGAGTTCCAGTACCCCTAACATCTTCTTCAGCACTTGGTATTTTATTCCAGCCATTCTAAAAGCTGCACGAGAATGTCACAGTGGTTCCAGTTTGCATTTTCCCTAATGACTAATTATGCTGAACATCTTTTCATGTACATATTTGACATTATATCTTTTCCCTTTGGAATTAATTTTTAGAGATGGTGTGAGATATGGAAGGAAGTTTGTGTTTCTAGCACCTAACATGTAACACTGCCATTACACACTGCAGTAGGCAAGACTTTGTGCTCAAAGTATGAGGGGATGCAACAAAGAAGATAGTAATTAATAATAACTGAGACAGAGCCATCTGGGTGCCCTAAAAGTGGTAGCTGCACATGGCTTTTTAGGTGATGTGGGAGGGGCTCCTCGGTCAGCCGCAGGCCTGGACGACTTCTCAGAAGAGCGCAAGCTTGATCAGGGTCTCAGGTTTCAATAGGAAACCTTGGGTCCCAGCTCCTCTTGGTGGGGCTTGGCAACCTGGTACCACAGAGCTCTCTCTCCTGGTGCTCTTCTGCAGCTTCTGGGTTTAGGGTACCCACGGTGGTGGGATTACAGATTAACACACTCTAGTGGCAACCTCTACTTCTCCTTCACGCCACTTACAACAGTTACGATGACATCATTATGCAGTTAAGTATTTAACACCCACCTCTCTCCCACTATGAGAGCTTCCTGGGGCCCAGGGCTGCACCTGCCCTGGTCACAGCTGCACCTCCACAACCCAGCACAGAGAGTGGCCCAGCCAGGTCCTGGAACAGACAGAGTGGGGCCCAAAGGACGAAGGACTAGTCTCACAGTTCCTGGAAAAATTGACTAGGTTACTGGAGAGTTTTCCCTCTCTGGTGGGGTAGTTTTGTACCTTTGCTCACTTTTAGAACCAGCTGTTAGCTCTTTATTTTCAAATTACTAAAATAATTAATAGTCAAAATAAAGGTCCCCCTACCCTGTCCAAGGAAAAACAAACTTTCACATTGTGTATAATGGTGGATGCTCATGCCTTAAGCAATCAATCTGTTGCTCCTGGGATGTTTATAGCATGTCACTGGTGGTCAGATGGTATTGGGGGTTTGCCAAAACAAAAAAAGAAATATTTTGTCAGAAAAGTCTATTGTGCCCTAAAAAATGGGTAGAACAAGAAAAAAATGGAGAGAAAGGTATTTTGAAGCTAAATTACCTATCACTCCTCCAGGTATTGCCATTCATTTTAATTCTCCTCAGTACTCACATACGACACACACACACACACACACACCCCCCCTTGGGCTGCTTCTCATTGATGCAATAGCAAATCGGAGCTGAACGTGGGGGAGCAGAAGGAAATAATCACTTTGGAACATTCAACCAAGCACTTACTACGTACCAAGTACTCGTCCAAGAGTCTTATTTAGCCCATACCTCCATTGAGGATGCTGAGGCCTAGACAGCAGGAAATGGACGGTAAAGAAACAGAATCAACCTGTGGAATTTCCAGGGGAGTCACATTTTTAAGCACAACACTGGCTTAATTAAAGACATGAGTCAGACTTGCTGCTGAGTTGGGGAAAAGGGGGACAGGTAGGGCACCACCTCTGGCTCCACAGTCTGCCTGTCTGACAGGGTTGTGGCCATCTTCAGCACCACCAGACCTTTGACAAACTCTCACTTTGACCTTGGGGCCGCTGTGTTTATGTCATCATGCAAAGTAGGGGCTGGTCAAGGCTCAGGTCTTCTCCATATGGTTTTCTGGTTCAGATTTTGTTCTTGTGTGATGAAATGGAAGTGGGACTCAGGGTTACCAGTTGACATGGTTCTTGCATTCAAAAGGTAGGTTTTTCTAAAACCCTACAAAAATTCATTTTTTTCCCCCAAACCCAAATGATTATGTTTGGAATGAACTACAAGTCAACATCTATTTACTCACAGAGAGAACTGATGAGCAGAGAACAGGAAGAAAAGAAAGTGGCATTTACTGTGCACCAATTATGTGAATTACTAAGTATCTGGACATG
This sequence comes from Oryx dammah, assembly GCF_014754425.2. Classification (NCBI taxonomy): domain Eukaryota; kingdom Metazoa; phylum Chordata; class Mammalia; order Artiodactyla; family Bovidae; genus Oryx; species Oryx dammah. The sequence continues at coordinate 40,955,961 of NW_024070185.1, read as the reverse complement.
TTATAGAAATCTTTGCAATTGTCCAGTAAAGTATGTTGTTTATCCCATTTTACAGATGAGAAAACTAAGGCCTAAGAACATTCAATAGTACTAGTAAGTAGTCAATCTGTTCTCTCTTGAGGCTAAAACCTATGCCCTTTGCTTTACATGGCAGGACTGTACAAGGGGATGGGAGTAAGGATTTCTCCCTTCTCATGGAATTAGAGATAGACCTCTATCCCTAATTGGTAATAGGTTTCAAAGAGTCATACCACGTGTGACAGCCTGTTCACAAGGTACACAGTTATAGCCTCGCCTATTTTATTTCCTTCCCTGCTTCAAGGTCAACATCTCATCTTCCCAGCATTGCCAAAGAGTTCTTGGTTTGGTTTCTTGAGTTTCCTCTTCTCTTCAAGCTTTTCAACATTATACAGACATGATGCTCTGAATTAAAGCCTTGGAAAGACATTAAAATATGGGGTGAAGTCACTTTCTAGCCAGTAGCTTTATTTGTGTGCTTGACTTCATGTGTGGATTCTTAATTCATTCATATTGAACAGGTACAAAGATGGGGAGTTTTTTCCAGAAGCATTTGTTGTATCCAACTCATTGTGACAAGTTCTTCATATCAGAAAAAATCTGCATAGCTTAAACAGAGTTATGCCCTGACTTACATGATCTCAAAAAACATTCAAAAAATGTACCTTAAATGGACTCATGTTTTAGTTGTTTTGGAATCACTGCTACATAAAATCATCCCATAGTGAATGAAGGTCAAAGGAGATTAAACTCTACATTTTGCAGATGAGAAAACCAATGCCAGAAGGAAAGTGACTTTGCCTGAGGTCACACAGCTCATTATAGCTCAGCTAGAAGGAGAATTCACTTTGTAGGACTCTCCTGCACTCTCTGTTTTGATCAGATTGCTATATATTGAATTCTGTTTAATGGAACATAAAACACTCAACTACACATCAGAATCCAAGTCTCCTTAGAGAGGGAAGAATAGATGCTTTTTCTCCTCTTAGGGAAGACAGATTATTCTAAAGCTCTTTACCTTGTCATATGGTCAATTGAGATTCACACCTATATACATAGGTGTGAAATAGATGAGGGGTTTCTTACCTAAAGAAAGGATTCTTTAAATTGAGGGTGTTCCCAGACCTGAAGCCCGTGTGGTTTACCAGCACCATGATCTGAATGTCATAGCTCTGTCTGGAAGGCAGGAAAAAAACACATCATCTCACAAGGCTGGTGTCAGCCAGTCACATACATTTAGGGCATCTTCTACACATGCCTACTTCATGAAGGTTTTAAGAGTATGTGTTGGCCATCTTATATGTGTCTGCATCTGCTTAAACTTCCCTGGTGTCTCAGACAGTAAAGAATATGCCTTCAATGCAGGAGTCCAGGGTTTAATCCTGGGGTTGGTAAGATCTTCTTGAAAAGGGAATGGCTACCAACTCCAGTATTTTTGCCTGGAAAATTCCATGGACAAAGGCGCCTGGTGGGCTACAGTCCTTGGGGTTGCAGAGTCAGACACGACTGAGTGACTAACACTTTTCATTTTCAATATTAGTAGAGGCAACTGAAGGCTCGTTTGCTTGCAAATTGTTTGTTACAGAAGTTTGATAGCTATAATTTCTTGGTTTAAATATTACAAATGTAACAGTGTTTCTGGTTGGTTAAAGTGATTTTTTTAAAAAAACGCTTTACCAATATCAATGGCAGAAATGGATTTACATAACAGAGACTTTTTATGGGTCACCACTGATGCACCAAAACAATCCTAATCATGTAAGAATTGGCTAAGCTAGTATCTCAAACTGACAAAAAGCAGCTAACAAATATGACTGATTTAATTTAAGACACCCCAGATGAAGGCTCAAGTAATTACAAGAAGTGGCTAATAATAGCAAGTAGTATGCTATACCCTTGATGACTAATCTGAAGGGGCTGTGATTTGGGGATTTTAATTATTCATTCTTAAGAATATATGTATTTCTTTTGGTTATAAAAGTGTCACATATTCACTGTAAAAAAATAAGGAAAGGTTGAAATAAAATAAAATAATCCATAATATCATTAGACTGATTCTTTCAACATTGTAGAATATTTCCCTTCTGTGTATTTTTCACTCTGTGTATTTATAAATGTAAATTTTTAGTAAAATGGTGCTTAAGTATTCCTTCGTCTCTCTTTATTTAATGTTAGCAGTTATTCTATAATTCTTAACAATGAACTTTTCAATGGCATAATGTGGGTATAGCACAATTTAGCAATTCTTCATTAAATATTTATGCTTTTAAAATAACATATTATTACTTATAGTAACAAATATCTGGTTTTATGACAGAAATTCTGCTGTAAAAGACATTCTTATAATACATCTTTATGTGCTATCAAGGATTATAGTTTTTGGAATAAATTCTTAGAGGCAGACTCACCAGGCTAAAGCATATAAGGCATATTTAAGGTTCCCAATACCTGCTGCTAAAATGTCTTCCAGAAAGTGCACCAAATTACTTCCTCACCTACAAAGTATAAAAGTGCTAATTTCATTATACTTTTCCCAACCTTTAATATTTAAATGTTTGGGATTAGAATATTATTATCTGAATTTGAATTTCCTTGATAACTAGGCTTCCTTTTTAAATTCCACAAGTTAGCAAAGGACATAATTCCCTCCCTATTATTACCAATAGTGGCCTGGGTAGGTTTAAATACAATGTCAAATTCTGTGAAACCTGCAACTCAAGGTCTAGCTTTTATCGAGGACAAACAAGAGGAAGACATATTCCATATGGTTCCAAATTGGGCAAGGAGTACGTCAAGGATGGATATTGTCACCCTGCTTATTTAACTTCTATGCAGAGTACATCATGCAAAATGCCAGCCTGGATGAGCACAAGCTGGAATCAAGATTGCGAGGAGAAATATCAATAACCCTAGATATGCAGATGATACCACCCTTATGGCAAAAAGTGAAGAACTAAAGAGCCTCTAGATGAAAGTGAAAGAGGAGAGTGAAAAGTTGGCTTAAAACTCAACATTAAAAAAACTAAAATCATGGCATCCAGTCCCATCACTTCACGGCAAACAGATGTGGAAACAATGGAAACAGTGACAGACTTTATTTTTGGGGGTTCCAAAATCACTGCATATGGTGACTGCAGCAATGAAATTAAAAGACGCTTGCTCCCTGGAAGCATAGCTATGACCAACCTAGACAGCTTATTAAAAAGCAGAGATATTACTTTGCCAATAAAAGTCTGTCTAGTCAAAGCTATGGCTTTTCCAGTAGTCATCAATGGATGTGAGAGTTGGACTCTAAAGAAAGTTGAGCACCAAAGAATAGATGCTTTTGAACTGTGGTGCTGGAGAAGACTCTTAAGAGCCCTTTGGCCTGTAAGGTGATCAAACCAGTCAATCCTAAAGGAAATCAGTACTGAATATTCATTGGAAGGACTGATGCTAAACTGAAACTCCAATACTTTGGCCACCTGATGTGAAGAACTCTCATTGGAAAAGACCCTGATGCTGGGAAAGATTGAAGGCAGGAGTAGAAGGGGATGACAGAGGATGAGATGGTTGGATGGAATCACCGACTCAATGGACATGAATTTGAGCAAGCTCCAGGAGTTGGTGATGGACAGGGAGGCCTGGTGTGCTACAGTCCATGGGGTTGCAAAGAGACACGACTGAGTGACTGAAATGAACTGATAGCTAGAGATTAAAAAAAAAAAAAAAGTAATGTCCTTTGAGGGCTTCAAGGGGGCTCCATAGTAAAGAATCTACCTCCTGGCTACAGTCCATGAAATGGTAAGAGAGTCAAACACGACTTAGCAACTCAATAACAATACAATGTCCTTTCCTATTTCAACTCGTGTAACTGACTTGGAATTCTCTTTTCTTGTTTTAAAATCTTTCTTCCTGACACTCACATCCTGCATTGCACTTCATTTGTGATGCTTCAGGGTAGATTTGAAGAGAACCAGACATTGAGACAGTGAGGTCTTTGGGAACAAGGTTTATAAAGCAGTCAATAATGGATAATTTTCCAAGACTGCATCTACAGGACCCTAAATAACTATTCACTGTTTTTTTTTTTTTTAATATTTTACTTTACAATTCTGTATTGGTTTTGCCATACTATTCACTGTTTTGAATCAGTTATTTGCCAATGTACATTAAAAGAAAATGCAACCTAATTCCTTGCCAGGGTTACTCATTTAAAATCTTATGTGGTCAGGGAATTCCCTGGTGGTCCAGTGGTTGTGCCTTCCAATGCAGCAGGGGGCATCAGTTCGATTCCCAGTCAGGGAGCTAGATCTCACATGCCTTGTGGCCAAAAAAAAAAAAAAAAAAAAACACCCAAAACATAAAACAGAAGTAATATTGTAACAAATTTAATAAAGACTTTAAAAATGGTCTATACCAAAAAATACCTTAAAAAAATTTAACTAAAAAAAAAAAATCTTATAGGGCCAGAGGAGGTGACTAAGTGGTAACATACTTTAGTTTAAGAACTGAATACAAAACCATTGCTTTATATATGAAGATTTCTTTTGTAATACTCAAGAACATTTTGGAAACCTGGGACTAACACAAGCAATCATGTTCTTACTGTAGAAATAATTCCTGATCATTCATCTTAGAGAAAACAGAAGGTACAGTAGTGGGATGGGTTCAGTGGTGACCATTAAGGAAGAATGGGATGGAGAACAGAAGAGGCAGGAAGCTTGGGGACCAAATGGCCCAAGTCACCAACTGAGAGATAAAGGAAGGAATGAGAACCTCAGCAGATGCAAACTCTAGAGCAGTGTTCTTCAAAGGGGTTGGAATGTGCCCCAGAAAGGATGTGGGATGGTACCTCATGGTGTGGAAGAAAATACTGAGCTGTTATTTTCAATTTTTTCAGTTATTTGTTATAGTGGATTGAATTGTGTCCTACCAACATGTATGCTCAAGTCCTAAAGCCCAGTATCTGTGCCTATGATTGTATCTGGATAGAAGATCTTTCCACACGTGATGAAGTTTACATGAAGTCATACTGGATTAAGTGAAAGTCGCTCAGTTGTGTCCGACTCTTTGTGACCCCATGGACTGTACAATCCATGTAATTCTCCAGCCCGGAATACTAGAATGGGTATCCTTTCCCTTCTGCAGGGGATCTTCCCAAACCAAGGAATGAACCCAGGTCTCCCACACTGCAGGCAGATTCCTTACCAGCTGAGCCACAGGGGAAGCCCATACTGGATTAAGATGAACCCCAGATCCAATGACCAGTGTCCTTATAAGAAGAGAGGACACATAGAGACACACCCAGGAATGAAAACCAGCTGAAGACAGTGGCAGAGACTGGAGTTATGCAGCTACAAGGAAGACCAAGGATTTTCAGGCACCATCAGAAGCTGAAAGACCCAAGTTTCTTCCTTGGAACCTTCAGAGGAAACGTGGTCCTGCTGATGTCCTGATTTTACACATATAGCCTCTGGAATTGTTAGAGAATACATTTTTGTTGTTTTAAGCACCTGATTGGTAGTAATTTGTGCAGTTTATCAAATATATATTGAACACAAGTGGATTGAGTAGGTAAATGTTGGATTCTAATCACCAGCTTAGAGTTAAGCTATCTGTTAGTTCACCTAAGTTCCTCAGGCTTCGCTAAGGGGGGTTGGTTTAGCAAGACTGTGATTACATCTTAAACCACGTGCTACAATGATACTGAGTAAATACCAGCCATGAGACTGTTAGACAGCATCACAGACTCAATGGATGTAAATTTGAGCAAACTTGGGGAGATAGTGGAAGACAGAGGAGCCTGGTGTGCTACAGTCCATGGGGGCACGAACAATCGCAAAGAGTTGAATGCAACTTAGCAACTGAACAACAGCAACAACCAGCCATGTTATGGACACATGGTCAGAGTTTGAATAATCTGAGTAAGGGTGTAGAACATGGAAATGTCACTTAAAGCTGCCCATCACATATCATTATTTCACTGCACTGAAGCATGCACAACAGTTTCCCCTGTAATTCCTTCTGCCGCAGCTGTCTAAATACACAAAGAGTGAGAGGATTTGTCTTAGCTGGAGTCCAAGGTGGAGAAGCTTAATGCTAGGCACGTGAAGCTTCTAAAGCATTAATTCTCTGGTCAGTATGTCTTCCAGTTTTAAAAACCAAAAAGCTCACCCAACTCATTGGAAACCACCTTCTCTGGCAGCATACCTAGGTAGTGCAGACCTTTGCTAGGGATCCAAAACTCTTAAACTATGTTTTAAAACATTATGGCACAGGATAAGCAGCTGAGCTGAATCCAACATCAAGCCATATTTATTTTTTCAATTCATGTTTTTGGTTTTATTTTTATATGCCTTAGAAAATGCATACTATATGAATTTCTATATGTGTATATACACGTCTCTGCATGTGTGTATATATATTATATATACATATATACATCCATATAGACCTATCTATATATCTGTCTGGAGCATTTTATTTTGTATTATCTATTATTACTGTAGTACAGCCACACAATTAAAACAGAAATATTAATCTACATGGAGCACACATAAAGAAAGTGATTTTACTCAAACGTGCACATATCCAATAACATTGGAGACCATTTCTGTGAACTTTAGGGATATAAATTTCATAAAGTTCATAAAAAAGAAATGTTCTCTTTTACTGTCCAGAGCAATAAAACGAAAGACAGCTCAAGAATGATAGGAGGCTGTCAGAAATAAAATGCTACCAGTACAATCAGAAATGTTGCTGGCAGGGAAGAAAAGGGCAGTCACTGTCACACCGGTGTGGTCGCACAGGGAGTTCTCCCAGGAGGTCAGAGTTTAAAAGAATATTTGACGATAAGGGAGGGGGGAGATCCTCTCTGAGGCAGAACAAAAAGGTAGTCCCTTTCTGAAAAAATAGCGTGAAAACCTTGACATTAAGGAAGTGCCGAGGTTTGTAGAAAATACCAAGGAAAACAATTTTAAGACAAAAAAAAAAAATCTGATGAGATACAGTAAGAGTAAGAAAGTAAGTAGGAGAAGAGGAAATGGAACTGAGGTTTACTGTGGACCCACTGTGTGCTAATTATTATACTGCTTTCTCCCTTAGTATCTGCAAAAGCCTAATGAGACAGTTATCATAAAATCTACTTTATAGATGATGAGGTGAGGAAACTGGGGTGCTAGAGAGATTGATTAAATTGCCTGAGATCACTCTGGTACCAACTAGGATGTAGAAAAGACTGGACAGAACCAGGGCACATCCAGACTCCAGAACCTGGTCTCTCCCACTACACAACTTCCTCCCTTCTTCCTCCTGCAAAGCACTGCATGCCCATGACATCTCAGCACCTTCTTTCAGTGGTGCCGGACTACGTTTTTAATAAGAGAGGAATCAGCTATGACTCTGTGATTCAGGGAGTCATTCCACACCACTGCTGAGTCTCTGGAATGTGTTAGGTGAAGATGGATACCACAGAATAAGACTCAGGCCCTCTTTTTCGGAAGTTCACATACAGGCAAATAACAGCAATATAACAATGCTGTCATAATAAAGCTGTGGAGGGCTGTAGGAGCCCTGGGAGTCAGGAGGCAGTGGAGATGGTTTGCTTTCTTCTTGGCTATTAGGGGAATGAAGGAGCGGAGGGTAGAAAAATATGACTGATAAGGATGAAACCCAAGATATGTTAGAAAAAAGGAGTGGAGGAATAAGAGGACTTAAATTCAGTCACCTAATTATACCCTGGGCTTCCCTGGTGGCTCCGAGGTTAAAGCTCTGCCTCCAATGCTGGAGACCCGGGTTTGATCCCTGGGTTGGGAAGATTCCCTGGCGAAGTAAATGGTAACCCACTCCAGTATTCTTGCCTGGAGAATCCCATGGACGGAGAAGCCTGGTAGGCTACAGTCCACAGGGTCGCAAAGAGTCGGACACAACTGAGCGACTTCACTTCACTTCAATTATACCCTAAGGTATCTTAAAATATTTGAAAACAAATAGATGTTATTCTGGTTTGCACAAAGCAGAAAAGGTAAAGTCCAAAACTCCAGGCAGATGCTGGTTACTGCTCCTTAGCACTAAAGAACCAGTCATTAAACAGGTGGTATATAAGGGTTTAGGAAGAAAGTGGTCACTTCAAGGAAGAACAAAGCATGAAATATCTCCCACTTTTTCTCCTAGAAAGCTTTGGGATGCGATGCTCCAAACCACAGAGCACATTTTCTGTAAAATTGGTAGAAAGATGTTATCTGCCATTTCCAACTTAGGTGTAAGGGCTGCCAAAGCAATTGAGATTAGTTGTAAGCCACACGGGAAAAAGTGCAGATGTGCAAAGAGGGGCAAGACAGCCCAGGGCCAGTATGCCTCAGAAAGTGCTCACACCACTACACTATCTGAAGATAAGGAACACTTTCTGACATGCAAAAGTTTTATCCCTTGTACCCTGATGTGCAGGAACTGGAGTAAGGCTGCTGCTGCTGCTAAGTCACTTCGGTTGTGTCCGACTCTGTGCGACCCCATAGACAGCAGCCCACCAGGCTCCTCTGTCCCTGGGATTCTCCAGGCAAGAATACTGGAGTGGGTTGCCACTTCCTTCACTGGACAGAACTTCTCCTGGAACTGGGACATACAGAATTATCCAAAGAATCACATAAGCAGCCATGTTTGCAGGAAGCAGTATGACTCTGTGGCAGCACAGGAGAGAGAGTGTGAGTTCAGGAAAAACAGCATGACGTCTGTCACATCTCTCTCCTCCACAGGAACTTCTTTCTTATAAATTACTGTTCCAAAAAGCCCCACTAATTAGACAACGAACTACCATAATATCAGTACGAAGATATTATTAGAAAAAAAGTAGAAAAAAGCAGCAAATTTTACTAACAGCTGAAAAACACACATTAGGTAAGGCACAGAAAAGAAGAAAGAAAGTGAAGTCGCTCAGTCACGTCCAACCCTTTGCAACCTTGTGGACTGTAGCCTACCAGGCTTCTCCATCCATGGGATTTTCCAGGCAAGAATATTGGAGTGTGTTGCCATTTCCTTCTCCAGGGGATCTTCCTGACCCAAGGATTAAACCCAGGTCTCCTACATTGCAGGCAGACACTTAACCCTCTGAGCCACCAGGGAAGCCCACAGGTAAGGCACAAATACAGCAAATATTTTGTTACAATTTTTCAAAACTGCAATGAAACTCTTACCTCTGTGAAGGAAGTAATGTTTATGAAGGAAGACCATGATGTAGAAATACAATAACTCAAGGAAGAGGAAGAGAAAGATCTCAATGTACCGATATGGAAATTATTTGAGATGCACTGTTAAGTGAGAATATTAAGATGTAGAAAACAGGTATAGAATGTTATTGTTTACGTATAAAAGCAGAGGAAACATATCCCTACAAATACAGTATTTTCTAACTGTATATCCAAATGAAACTCTTAAGAGGTATGCAAGGAACAGTTAACAGTGTCTACACAATGGAGGAGAGGAAGGAATGAATGGGGTGTGGCACTGGGATGAACACTTTTCACTGTAAGCCTTTTTATACATTTTTATTGTGAACAGCATAACTATATTATCAAAAATTGAATATCCCCTTAAGGAGATAGAAATTTATGATAATTGGAGATATAACACAGTTTTATAAAGAACAGTAACGAAAGCGAAAACGTTAGTTGCTTAGTCATGTCTGACTCTTTGCGACCCTATGGATTGGAGCCCTCCAGGCTTCTCTGTCCACAGGATTCTCTGGGCAAGGATACTGGAGTGGGTTGACATTTCCTTCTCCAGGGGATCTTCCCGATCCACAGATCGAACCTGGGTCTTCTGCACTGCAGGTGGTCTCCTGTACTGCAGGCAGATTCTTTACCGAATGAGCCACCAGGGAAACTCTAATAGAACAGTAATAGCTAGCCCAATTAGTTTCATTTCTCTTTTTGGCAGTGTTATTCAACTGGGCTATGAGGGTGAAACCAGAGGTTAAACTCAAGTGGATCCCGTTCAATAAAGGCTGGTCCATTCTTCCTCTGGCCTGGATGGAGGAACATAGGCAGGATATGATGACAGGTGGAGGGTTTTGAGCTACTTCCACGTCAGATCCAAAGGGTATAGACAGGGCTATGCATATTTTGAAGGAACGTTTACACTCTGGGCCTCTTTCTGCCGAATAATTTTTAAATAAATATTTGCCTATTAAATTTGCAAAAGATAAAAAACGGTAGGCATCCCTAAACAGACAGCATGATAAATGCAAGAAGAGGAATAAACACAAAAACTTGAACCGAAGCTGACAAAAATCAGCTGTGTACTAGGAGAAAAGACTTAAACGTACATTGTATAAAAATAGGCTTTTTGCTTTGAATTATCCAAACACTCAAGTAAAGTGGCCCTCAACCTACACTTTGATTATATTATTATTAGAATGGTACTCAAGACAGCAGTGGTCACTATTGCTTTGTACTCAGCGTGGATCAGAAGATGTCTGCTGTCCTGTTATTTTAAAGGGGATATTGAAAACCTGGCTATTTCCAGAGAGGACTTAAAGTTTTAAACTAGTTCAAAATCACTCTTAAAGAGGGGAGGAGCTGAGCATGTTAGCCTGAGGACAGGGAGACTAGGAGAATATTTTCTGAGACTCCTAATACTTGAACGACTGCCACTTGGAGACTGGGACAGATCTATTTCTTTTGAATTCAGAAGCACAACTAAGACTGATGAGTTGAATATACAGGAAGTAGATAAAGGATCCGTATCCAGAGTGATTTTTTAATAATTAAGAGATGTCTCAAGTAGAAGAAAGTAGTGAATAGCCCTCGACTATATGCAAACTTACTTAACTTTATTAGTGATTAAGGGTTTCCCTGGTGGCTCAGATAGTAAAGAATGTGCCCACAATGCAGGAGACCCAGGTTCGATCCCTGGGTCAGAAGATCCCCTGGAGAAGGAAATGGCAACCCACTCCAGTATTCTTGCCTGGAGAATTCCACGGACAGAGAAGTCTGGTGTGCTACAGTCTATGGAGTCTCAAAGAGTTGGACACAACTGAGCTATTAACACTATTAGTGACTAAAGAACTATAAATCAACTATAACCAGATGCAACTTTAAACACTTATTTTAGAGTCTATTAGATTTGAAAAAGCATAAAGACTGGTAACAGCCAGTCTTAGGAAAAATATGGAGAAAAGAGCCTGCTTATCTATGGCTGGTATGAGTGGAAATTGGTGCTACCACTGAAAAAGTTAGGATCTAGCAGACTGTAACATGGATGTACCCTCTGATCCAGCATTTCTATTTTTAGGCATCTCACTTAGAAATATTCACGTCACTGTGCAAGCTCTATGTTCAAGTGTACTTAGTGTAAAATTTTTTGCAATGGCAAAAAAAAAAAAATTGGAAGCAATCTAAATGTCAGTGGATCAGGGATTTTTTAAAAGATATGATGGTATATCCATGTCCTTGACTGTCATTCACCCACGAAAAGAACAAAGCATATCTATCTGTACAGATGCAGGACTTACTTACTACTAAGAGAAAACGTTAGTTGTAGACTGTTGTTAGTATAACCTTCATATAAAACAATAGCAACTCCACAATGATATTATTTGTTGGTTCAGGCACAGAAAATCACTTGAAAGGATATGGAGCAAGCAAGCATATCTGAGGAATGGGGTGAGGGGTGGGTGTGTGGCTTGACTCTAGACACTTGTGAAGTTTTCAATTTATATGTGAGCATGTTTAGGTTTTGTAATGAAATAAAGACTTTAAAAATGGAAAAGCTGACTGGTGAGGTGGAATGTTTAAGCACAGGCCCAAGGAAGCAGGATATGAGGGGAGGTAGAGAGGGAAGAAAGTTGGGTGAAATGACCTCTGAATACCATTAACATCCTGAGATATAATATTCAAGTGTCCTTGAACCACACACCTCGAGGCCCTTCTCTGCTAACTCACACAGGAGAAGCTCCCACAAGATGAAAGAAAACAGAGCATTCTAAAAATGAGCCAAGTTGAAGTAATCACTGCTGAGACCTCTGTGCCCATCACCAGAGGGGAGCAGGGTCCTGCCTGGCACACCGCATGTGCCCCTGCAGTACAGATGGACTTCCCGGCACTAAACTTAGGGATGTTTGGCCAGACAGATGCAGGTAAAGCCAGGAAGCTGCCGTGGGCCTTAAAGCATCGAGAGCTCAAGCTTTTGCCAGTGTCCCCACAGGTTGATGGGTTTGCTTCCTGGCTGCGTAGTCAGGAGTGGAACACTTCCTTTGACTTATCCTAAGCTCCCTCTCCTAGCTGTGCTCAGTGCAAGACGATGTGTGCCCTGCAGGCTTTGAAGCTGCGGGCACCTTTGCCAGCTCAGCCAGGCCTTGGTAAAGCCTGCTGGCCACTTCCAGTCCTGGGGTCTTGGGGGCCCACCGGCTTCCCACAGGCCCAGTAACCAGAGGCAGGATTGAGTCCATACTCTCTTGCTTACTGCTCACTGGTGACAAACAGCACTCTCCCCGAGAGGGTCTCTCCTTCCGTGGCCAAGACAGGAGTCTGAAGGAGTCGCACCTGATGCCGGTGAGTCAGAGGCTCAGTGGGGGCGGCTGACAGCCAAACCGTTACCCTGTGGGCAAGGAAAGAGTCAAAAGCCAATTAGGCTTCAGGTCCGGAACTGGGGACTAGTAGTTCACTTTTTATTGACTCGTGGAACACTTTTAAAATAAGGATAGCTCAATTTACTGAGCAGTTACTATGTGCTGAGTATTGTCCCAGGACCGTTAGGAATATTAGCCCATTAAATCTATACAGCAACCTTATGGAGTTAGGCCAGGCTTCAAATCCAGAGACTTGGTCACTCTATAAATCTATATGGTTGTATCAAAGTTCATTAGAAGCCTAATAATGACAAAGTTTGGGGAATTGATTTCTTGGAAAAGTCTGGCAGGGGGAAAGTCTGGAGTGTGGCCTTTTACCGTCTGATGCCAAGCCCTTCAGGGGTCCTGATGGGCTTCTGGAAGCAAGAAAACCTACTGGGGCAGATGGCCTCTACTATCTTTCCAGCCCCAATGTGTGTGTCCATGTGTCTGCATGTGTTGTGTGTGCGTGTGTCTATGTGTGTCTGTGTGCCTGTGTGTGTGTGTGTATCTGTATGTGTCTGTGTGTGTGTGTCTATGTGTGTATCTGTGTGCCTATATGTGTGTGTGTATCTGTATGTGTCTGTGTGTGTGCGTGTCTATGTGTGTATCTGTGTGCCTATATGTCTGTGTGTGTGTACGTGTGTCTACGTGTGTGTCTGTGGGCCTATATGTGTGTGTCTGTGTATCTGTATGTATCTGTGTGTGTCGGTGTGTCTATGTGTGTGTGTATCTGTATGTGTCTGTGTGTGTGTGCGTGTCTATGTGTGTCTGTGTGCCTATATGTGTGTGTCTGTGTATCTGTATGTGTCTGTGTGTGCTGGTGTGTCTATATGTGTGTGGGTGTGTAAGTTGAGTTGCTTCATTTCATATGAAGGAGGACATCCTGCTGATGCTCTGAACGCAAGGTCACCTGTCCTGGGATTCGGCAGGGGCCGTGGGCTGGCAGGGAATCAGGTGCACACTGAGCATGGAGTACATCCCTAGAGGGGACATTCTGAATTGAAGATCTGGGCGGGGGAACTTTATATAGTCTAAATGCTAAGTAAAATGAACCACCTTTATATCAAAATACATACTCAGCTATATTATGAGATAGAATGCAAATGGAGAAGCTTTTTAAAATAAAGCCTTTAACTTCAAAGAAATTTCCCCCATGACGCAGGCCGCTTCAAGCTTATCTCCCTCACCCTTGCAGGAACAAATTCCTTTACTTGGGATGTGAGTGTGGGGAAGTCTCAGAAATAGATGCACAGATTCCTTGAACATGCATGCTGTGTGGGATAGGAATCACTCACAGACAGTGTCTTTTCTCTCTGTCAGTCCAGACAAGGCTTCTGGGGATCCCCTCCTCCTGAGCCCCACAGCCCCCTGAACTGTATCACAGGCTCACAGACACTTCTTTCTCAGCAGGTGTCCTGGGGAGCCTGGATGCTTTCATAAGAAGTGGAGGAGGGTGTACTGGTAGTTTGCCTTCTGCCAGGTCACATGACTCAGATCAACCCTGCTCACTGCTGGTGGGACACATGGAGAAGTGTGGGAAGAGAGCAGAGACTCGGGGGTCGCGGAGTGGCACAGCCCTTAAGAGAACACCAAACACCGACAGTCAGCTTGTAGGTGGTACTTCTCCTCTTCCCCCCACAACTTTCAAGCCTTTCCAGTAGGAGAGAAAGGGGTGCACAGAGCGGGAAGTTATCAATGCTGCAATTAGCATTGTTAGCACCTGCCTGCCTGATCATTAAAAAAGGATTCTAGATTGTGAAACCGAAAGCTGTAACCTACATGGAGAAAATCTACTGAGGTATTATTACTCAGACATAAGAGGTTCTACAACCAGGGATGATGGAAACGAAGACAGGGGCTTGCTCATCAACCCCCGACTTCCCCACCAACACCCATCTATTCTGGAAACGAACAAGTTGGCTGACAAAGCACAGACCCTATCTCACCCCTCCAAATCCCAACCCAAATGGCTTAAGAGATTTTATTACAGATTTTATTTTTGCCAGAGTTGATATGGCTACCACAGAAAACTGTCTTACCTTTATTTCACTCTAAAAACTACAAGTAACATTAACATCAGTGTTTATTTTCTGGAAACCCGGAGAAACAAATACTACTGTTTGAACCTAGTTCTTAAAGCCACAGTCATCAAGACAGTATGGTATTGGCACAAAGACAGAAATATAGATCAATGGAACAAAATAGAAAGCCCAGAGATAAATCCACACACATATGGACACCTTATCTTTGACAAAGGAGGCAAGAATATACAATGGAGTAAAGACAATCTCTTTAACAAGTGGTGCTGGGAAAACTGGTCAACCACTTGTAAAAGAATGAAACTAGATCACTTTCTAACACTGCACACAAAGATAAACTCAAAATGGATTAAAGATCTAAATGTAAGACCAGAAACTATAAAACTCCTAGAGGAGAACATAGGCAAAACACTCTCTGACATAAACCACAGCAGGATCCTCTATGATCCACCTCCCAGAATTCTGGAAATAAAAGCAAAAATAAACCAATGGGACCTAATTAAAATTAAAAGCTTCTGCACAACAAAGGAAAATATAAGCAAAGTGAAAAGACAGCCTTCTGAATGGGAGAAAATAATAGCAAATGAAGCAACTGACAAACAACTAATCTCAAAAATATACAAGCAACTCCTGCAGCTCAATTCCAGAAAAATAAACGACCCAATCAAAAAATGGGCCAAAGAACTAAATAGACATTTCTCCAAAGAAGACATACGGATGGCTAACAAACACATGAAAAGATGCTCAACATCACTCATTATTAGAGAAATGCACATCAAAACCACAATGAGGTACCACTTCACACCAGTCAGAATGTCTGCGATCCAAAAATCTGCAAGCAGTAAATGCTGGAGAGGGTGTGGAGAGAAGGGAACCCTCCTACACTGTTGGTGGGAATGCAAACTAGTACAGCCACTATGGAGAACAGTGCAGAGATTCCTTAAAAAATTGCAACTAGAACTGCCTTATGACCCAGCAATCCCACTGCTGGGCATACACACCGAGGAAACCAGAATTGAAAGAGACACGTGTACCTCAATGTTCATCGCAGCACTGTTTATAATAGCCAGGACATGGAAATAACCTAGATGTCCATCAGCAGATGAATGGATAAGAAAGCTGTGGTACATATACACAATGGAGTATTACTCAGCCATTAAAAAGAATACATTTGAATCAGTTCTGATGAGATGGATGAAACTGGAGCCTATTATACAGAGTGAAGTAAGCCAGAAAGAAAAACACCAATACAGTATACTAACACATATATATGGAATTTAGAAAGATGGCAATGATGACCCTGTATGCAGGACAGCAAAAAAGACACAGATGTGTATAGCGGACTTTTGGACTCAGAGGGAGAGGGAGAGGGTGAGCTGATTTGGGAGAATGGCATTGAAACATGTATAATATCATGTAAGAATCGAATTGCCAGTCTATGTCTGATGCAGGATACGGCACGCTTGGGGCTGGTACATGGGGACGACCCAGAGAGTTGTTGTGGGGAGGGGGGTGGGAGGGGGGTTCATGTTTGGGAACACGTACACCCGTGGTGGATTCATGTCAATGTATGGCAAAACCAATACAGAATTGTAAAGTAAAATAATAAATAAATAAATTAATAAATTAAAAAAAAAAATAAAAGTTTAAAGTTACAATGACAAATAGTAGAGGATGACGTGGAAAGGCACAGATGAAGAAGGAGAATGATACCTACTGAGAGCCAACAAAGGCCATGTCACACCAGAAGGCCAGGCTGCGCCATCTGAAACACAAAGGGAATTTCTACTCTGCAAGGAAATAAAAAAGAGAGAGGACAAAGAAACACTTGGAATTATTTTTCTGTTGACAGACACACTGGATACATTTGTGAGATCGGTGGGAACATTCACAGAACATTTTCTTTCTCTCTGAAGCACTCTTGCTTTGGCAGCAAGACTCTCTCGGTGGGTGACTAAAGCTTGGGTGAGGCTGCACATTTGAGAATGTTGCTTCTTGATGAAACTCTGCAAGGACCAGCCCACTGTGCTGCAGTGATCCAGAACTCCACAGGGAGAGTACAGCATTCGGAATGGGGTTTGACTACTGAACAGGAGGATGACTCAGGACACAGGTGACAACCGTCCTTCGTGGGCTGTGGCACCTCCCCTAGGCAGCAGTTCAGAAGGGAAAGGCTACTCAGACCCTTAAAGGATGAAATGGACCACAAGGGTGAAGATGAAGTTCCAAAGGTCACTGTCACAGTTCATTTCTTTTTCAGGGAGGCAATATAACTTCTCACCATGCTATTGCAAAACTTGTGCAGAAGTGGCCATGGCTGATGTCAAATGTAGAGTAAGTAGGAATAGAAAGAATGTTGAAAAAGACATAACAAAATATAGATGCTGGACCTGTTTTAGCCATGGAACTTTGGAAAGTCATTTAAATTCTCTGGGCCTCAGTTTCCTCTTTTGTTGCATGCTTGTGTTTGGTCATGTCTGACTCTTTGTGACGCCATGGACTGTAGCACGGGCTCCTCTGACCATGGGACTATGCCGGCAAGAATACTGGAGTGGGTTACCATTTCCTACCCCAGGGGATCTTCCTGACCCAAGGATCCAATCCGCATCTCCTGCATTGGCAGGCAGATTCTTTCACCATTAAGTTACCCGGAAAGCTCCTTCTGAGTGGCAAAATCTCTCTTCCCTCTCTAGGTTCTTGTGTAGGTCAAGTGGGGAAAAAAATGTATATGAAAGTGCTTTGTACACTTGAAAGTATTTCACAATTAAAAGATGATATTATCGGTCCATTGCTGGAGCTGTACTGCTCCAAGGAGACACATTTTAGTGAATGCTCTAGAGACTGACAAAGGAAAATCTTACTTTTAAGATTCTGTATATTTATGGTACCACCAAAGGCCTAACTTCTTCCATTCTGCAGTAGTCAGAACATTTCTCGAGTTTTCCATATTTGTCACACTGAATTTGTTGGTATTGCATTACAATTATTTTATCTCCTAAATGGACCATGAGCTTCTCAAGGAGAAACTTAAGTGACTTAATGTACCTTTGCAGGCACCAGTATGGTACCTGGCACAAAGGAGAAGTGCAATCAACATTCACTGAATCTGCACAAATGACATCTCAGAAAAGCCAACGTAGATATACTTTTCAAAAAATACCCTAAGGAGGCAGACAAGAGCGGCAAATAAAGCCGTGGAAGTCAATGTCGTCTGCATCTTGATAGTTATTGGACTTCTCTGGTGGTTCAGCAGTAAAGAACACACCTGCCATGCAGGAGATACGGGTTCTATCCCTGGCAGATCCCCTGGAGAAGGAAACGGCAACCCATTCCAGTATTCTTGCCACGGACAGAGGAGCTTTGTGGCATACAGTCTGTGGGGTGGCAGGAGTCGGCCATGACTTAGTGAGTGAGCACACGCATGGCAGTTACTAGAGTTGTTTCCAAATGCCTAGTCTCTTGCTCTGAGCACACAGTAGGACTGCATTCACCCACCCTCCTGTGCTCAGGTATTGCCTTGTGACTTGCTTTGACCAATTCAGTGTGAAGTGAGTGGTGTCACTTCCCAGCAGAAGCTTTACTGCTAGTACATGCTTTCCCATGCTCTTTCTCCCCAGTAATCCGTATTGTTCCTTGTTGCAGATAGGGGGTGCGGCACCAGCCTGATAGCTAGGGTGGGTGATGCTGCATGGAGCTAAAGCTGGTGCACAAAGAATAAACAGTGTGGGAGAGAAAGGTCCCTGTGTTATCATAAGCCGCTGAAGATTGGTTTTGTTACTGCAGCATGCCCTAGCCTATCCTTACTGATACAGCATCCCTCGTTCATCATGATCTCGAGACAGATGATGGTCTGAGTTAACTAGCTGTACCTTCTGAAGTCTGTCTGACTCGTGCTTCCTCAGTCATCCTGGCAAATTATAACCTGGGCTTATACTTATTAATTTTTTAAAAGTTTTAAATTAAATTTATTATCCAGAAAAAAAAGGTCAATCTTCTCAGGCAGAAAAGGGTAAAATTCTAATGAAAGGTCATTCAAAGGGGATTCATATTTCCATCTGAGAAATGAGTCTTCATTTCAGAGTCTCTTCAAGTGGAAAAAAGAGGACAAAAACTAACATTTACCGAGGGCCTTCTTGGAAAATGAGGCAGAGCCTGTAAAATTTTTAGCATGTTACCTAGCATGCAGTAAGCACTCAAAAAATTGTAGTTCCTCTTCCTGTCATTAGTGTGGGTACTCGCCTGGGTGAATGGTTAAAAAGTCCAGACACTGGGCTTCTGAAAGGTTCAACTCTAGCTTCAACACACATATTAATTCTGTGCATTTTACATAATTTTGTACATGCAACTTACTGTTCCATTCTGCTTGATATGTGTCATTAGTTAAGTGGGGACAAAAACAGTACCATCTGCATAGGGTTGCTGTGAGGATTAAATGAGTCATTATATATACATACAAAAATATACACACTGTGTGTGTGTGTGTATATATATATATATGGCTCAGAACAGTATATATAAGCATAAGCTACTATTCAATGTTTCTCATCAATTTCTAAAGCAATCCTAAGAAGGAGGCATCATTATCCTCATTTTTCAGTAAATGAAACTAGTATGAACAGACCCTCCCTGTGGGTGACTCACACCTGAAATCTCTCCCCTGTGTGAGCTGTGAATCTCTGCCCTGAAGCTTAGGGAATGAGAGGTAGAGGAGATTCCAAAAATCAAGAGCAGCATTGATCTGTACCAACCTGTGGAGATCTGCCTCTTGCACATCCATAAAGTTTACTGTGTGCTTGACTGTCTGAGCCATCAAAATCCTAATGTCAAATGTGTCCTTGGGGGAAAAAACCAAAGATGATATCTTTCTTCAGGATAAACTGAAGTCAAGCAAGATTGCTGTCTAACTTTCTTCCTGAAATTTTAAGTCAGCAAGAGTGAGGGTTTAGAGGGCATGAGCTTAATGAGAATATTAACAATAAAAGCTCACATTTACTTAGTGCTTACTATATGCCAAGCACTAAGTGCTCTGTACTTTACTAAGTTCTTTACTAGGTCCTATCTTTTAATCTTCACCAATGTCTCGGGAATAGGCATTTGGTGTTTTTTGGACCATCCAGATTTACCTCCTCTCCACACTCCAAGAAGTTTCACAGCAAGTTAGTCTACCCTCAGCTCCAGGTAGAAGCTGCAGCTCAGGCACCTCACATCAAAAAAGCCAATCAGAGCATTACTTTTTCCCTGAAGACAGGAACTGATTCACAGATGGAGGCATAAGCCAAAGTATGACAAACAGGCTCTATCTAAACTAATTCTGGGGCTTTTACCTAAGTTATTAGGAAAAGGCAGGTTCTCCTGTGGGACTTAGTTACAAGCATCTGAAGTTGTAGCTTCTGATGCTACCTTGTTACCCTAAGGAGAGACTTTGTCTGGCAACAGAGTAAAATCACAGGAAATGGAGATATGTGGTAAGAGTAGAAAAACCAGACCCTTGTGACAATGCCTGAACTTGTGCAACAGGTCCCTGAAGCAAGCTCTGTCTCCAGGCTTTGCAGTATTGGAGAACCAATATTTTCATTCTAGTTTAAGCCAGTGTGAGTCGGGTTTCCTCCCACTAAAAAGTGAAAGAGTTTCAGATAATGCAAACTTAAGTTGTCTAAGGTTACAGCTAGATGGGATCACAACTGAAACCCACATCTGTCTGACAACAAACTCCTGCTCCCAGCTATTTATTATCCAAAGCTTCCCCTTCTATTATGTGTCTGGTCACTAGAATCAATGAGAGGATATGAATTATTGAACAAGTATGAGGGCTGAGTGTGTGCATGTGGCGAGTCAGGACACTTGCAGAATTAAAAGTTACTTATCAAATGCAGTCAGAAAATCTCCTTGCTTTCAACATTATCATTCTCTGAGAATTCTCCTAACTGATCAGGAGATCAGAGGTGGAAAACTTGAAACAGCATTCCAAGGAGTTTTTTCTTTGCTTCTGTGACGGCTTAGCATAGAGCCTGGCAGCACAGCTCGTCTCAGGTGATGAGTAAGTGGATGAATCAGTAAATAAACACACGGGAAGAAGAGCCCACTTGCCACTATTGGCTGTCTGAAGTATTCCTCCACCGCGGCGCCCTGGAGACTGGACAGGTTGACCCCGAAGAATGTTCCTAACTGATTGCTGGTACCTGAAATAGATGGCAGAAAGCAATACCATGCATTTTGTCATGCTTCCCCAAGCCCCACTGAACTATAATGTACTGCATGGCTACCTTAAGGGTCCTCAGCCCCGGGGCAAGTATGAAAACGTGTGAAGGGCAAGAGGTTGATAGGGGACAGAGGAAGAAACTCTCTAAAGATTCCGCACTTGGGGTGGCGAGAAAAGCAAGGAGGTAATTGAGGTGGAGGAAATTACTCGTGGGGAGAATACTGACAAGGGTATTTAGACGCTGAAAGGCCTTTGGGTCCCCACCCTTGACCTCACGCCACAAGGTGGCTGCCTGTTCCAGGACACATCTTTCATGTCCTAAAATACAATTCCTTGGCCTTCTCATTATCTCAACCCAGAGCACAGCTGGAGACCTCCAGAGTCTCTTGATAGTCCCAGAGTTTACAGAAGTAGATTTCCTTTTCCTGTTCTTCCATAGCCGCTCATGCACCCTGACGGCATCTGTCATGGTGGCCGACACCTAGTCTAGTGGGGAACTGGGGCCCACTCATCACTGTCCATTGGGCACATTTCTTCTCAATTCTGGGGTCAGGGTCATCTGGACCACAGCAATGGGTACGTTCTACAAATGCTCCCTCCCTCCCCTCAGTGAGGCAGATGTGGAGCAAATGCTCCAGCACACGCCTAGGGTGGGAACACAGCAAGAACTCCCTGCTGGCTTGGCTAAAGGTCTTGGCTTTAGCGAAGAGATCTGGGGTGACATTAGCATTAGCATTAGTTGCTCAGTCGTGTCTGACTCTTTGCAACCCCATGGACTGTAGCCCTCCAGGCTGGTCTGCTCCATAGAACACCCCAGGCAAGAATACTGGAGCGGGTTGCAATTTCCTTCTCCAGGGGATCTTCCTGATCCAGAGAACAAACCCGGGTCTCCTGCACTGCAGGCAGATGCTTTACCGTCTGAGCTACTAGGAAAGCTGTTTTTAGCCTCTGAGCTACTAGGGGTGTAGATTAAGAGTGGCTTTACTCAAATTCTTCCATTGCCTGGCTGTGTGCCTTGGGTGAGTCATCTGAACTCTGTGCTTCAGTTTCCTTATTTCTAAAATGGGGATAATTATAAACTCATTTTGTAGGGTTACAGTAAGGGTTAAATGAATTAATACAAGTAAAGCACTTTAAGCAGTGCTTAGCATTTTGTTCCTACTATATAAGTGCTGGCTATTATTCTCTGAACTTCACCTTGTGAGATCGCACAGGGGACTAAGGCAGTGGTTCCCTGTTGGACTGTACCATGGGATTACTTGGAAAGTTAATTAAAAATTCAAATTCCCAGGCACAACTGCAGTGATAAGGCTGGGGGACCTTATCACTGGAGATAGAAGGCCTTTGAGATGAGAAAAAGGTTTCCCTACTAAGGCTGTGTGTGCCTGTGCTGTAGAGCCCATGAATCAGATGGGAATTCAGTTCATTAGTTTCTATTCCTCCCCAACCCAGTGCCTGCCGACCTGCAGGGAAGAGGAAAAAAAAAAAAAAACAGAACAAACAAAAAATGTGGATTACAGTTAGATTTTAGCCAAAGGAAGGCTCTGAATCAGGAGACAATGCCTCAGATGCCCTGTGGGAGTCAAGAAGGCTTAATACAGTTGAGTCAACAGCCAGTCCCAAACCTGCAGGCGAAGCACCAGGCCTCCAAGACTCTTTCAGACCTTGAAAGGCTTGTACTGTTTCTCACCTCTGAGCCGTTGTTTGCTTTTCCTTCTCCCTAGAATATTCCTTCCCCTCCTTTACCCCATTAATTCCTACTCAATCTTTATGACTCAGCTCAAATATTTCCACTTGAAAATGTAAAACCTAGTATTACAATTAAATATTCAAGTTTTACTCACTTAAAAGCAGAAGTTATTCTTTTTCTCTCAGTGTATATTTAACACAGCATGGGGCCTTGAACACTGTTAGTACATAAAATCATCTATGTAACTATCTTTGTATTTAATGAATGAATGGAGAACTGGGCACATAAACAGCCCTGTGTGTGGGCCAGTGACAATAAGGACAATGTTGTGCTCGCTCATGTCTGACTCTCTGTGACTCTACAGACTATGGCCCGCCAGGCTCTTCCTTCCATGACATCTCCCAGGCAAGAAACTGGAGTGCAATGCATTTCCTACTCCAGGGGATCCTCCCCACCCAGGAATCAGATTTGCTTCTCCTGCGTCAGCAGGCAGATTCTTCACCATTGAGCCACCTGGGAAGCCCAATAAGGACAATGGGGAAATAGAAAATCATTTGCCAAAGTCTCTTCTGCTTCATCTTGTTCCTAACACTCTCCTCCATTATGGGCCAGAGAAAGGCTGCCCATCAGTTCAGTTCAGTTGCTCAGTCGTGTCCGACTCTGTGACCCCATGAATCGCAGCACACCAGGCCTCCCTGTCCATCATCAACTCCCGAGTTCACTCAAACTCATGTCCATCGAGTCAGTGATGCCATCCAGCCATCTCATCCTCTGTTGTCCCTTTCTCCTCCTGCCCCCAATCCCTCCCAGCATCAGAGTCTTTTCCAATGAGTCAACTCTTCACATGAGGTGGCCAAAGTACTGGAGTTTCAGCTTCAGCATCAGTCCTTCCAAAGAACACCCAGGACTGATCTCCTTTAGAATGGACTGGTTGGATCTCCTTGCAGTCCAAGGGACTCTCAAGAGTCTTCTCCAACACCACACTTCAAAAGCATAAATTTTTCAGTGCTTAGCTTTCCTCACAGTCCAACTCTCACATCCATACATGACCCCTGGAAAAACCACAGCCTTGACTAGACGGACCTTTGTTGGCAAATTAATGTCTCTGCTTTTTAATATGCTATCTAGGTTGGTCATAACTTTCCTTCCAAGGAGGAAGCATCTTTTAATTTCATGGCTGCAATCACCATCTGCAGTGATTTTGGAGCCCCCAAAAATAAAGTCTGACACTGTTTCCACTGTTTCCCCATCTATTTCCCATGAAGTGATGGGACTGGATGCCATGATCTTCGTTTTCTGAATGTTGAGCTTTAAGCAAACGTTTTCACTCTCCTCTTTCACTTTCATCAACAGGCTTTTTAGTTCCTCTTCACTTTCTGTCATAAGGGTGGTGTCATCTGCATATCTGAGGTTGTTGATATTTCTCCCGGCAATCTTGATTCTAGCTTGTGCTTCTTCCAGCCCAGCGTTTCTCATGATGTACTCTGCATAGAAGTTAAAGAAGCAGGGTGACAATATACAGCCTTGATGTACTCCTTTTCCTATTTGCAACCAGTCTGTTGTTCCATGTCCAGTTCTAACTGTTGCTTCCTGACCTGCATACAGGATTCTCAAGAGGCAGGTCAGGTGGTCTGGTATTCCTATCTCTTTCAGAATTTTCCACAGTTTATTGTGATCCACACAGTCAAAGGCTTTGGCATAGTCAAAAAAGCAGAAACAGATGTTTTTCTGGAACTCTCTTGCTTTTTCCATGATCCAGCAGATGTTGGCAATTTGATCTCTGGTTCCTCTGCCTTTTCTAAAACCAGCTTGAACATTTGGAAGTTCACAGTTCACATATCGCTGAAGCCTGGCTTGGAGAATTTTGAGCATTACTTTACTAGCGTGTGAGATGAGTGCAATTGTGTGGTAGTTTGAGCATTCTTTGGCATTGCCTTTCTTTGGGATTGGAATGAAAACTGATCTTTTCCAGTCCTGCGGCCACTGCTGAGTTTTCCAAATTTGCTGGCATATTGAGTGCAGCACTTTCACAGCATCATCTTCTAGGATTTGAAATAGCTCAACTGGAATTCCATCACCTTCACTAGCTTTGTTCGTAGTGATGCTAAGGCCCACTTGACTTCACATTCCAGGATGTCTGGCTCTAGGTGAGTGATCACACCATCGTGATTATCTGGGTGGTGAAGATCTTTTTTGTACAGTTCTTCTGTGTATTCTTGCCATCTCTTCTTAATATCTTCTACTTCTGTTAGGTCCATACCATTTCTGTCCTTTATCAAGCCCATCTTTTCATGAAATGTTCCCTTGGTATCTCTAATTTTCTTGAAGACATTTCTAGTCTTTCCCATTCTGTTGTTTTCCTCTATTTCTTTGCATTGATTGCTGAAGAAGGCTTTCTTATCTCTCCTTGCTATGCTATTCTTTGAAACTCTGCATTCAGATGTTTATATCTTTCGTTTTCTCCTTTTCTTTTTGCTTCTCTTCTTTTCACAGCTATTTGTAAGGCCTCCCCAGATAGCCATTTTGCTTTTTTGCATTTCTTTTCCATGGGGATGGTCTTGATCCCTGTATCCTATACAATGTCATGAACTTCCGTCCATAGTATATCAGGCACTCTATCTATCAGATCTAGTCCCTTAAATCTATTTCTCACTTCCACTGTATAATCATAAGGAATTTGATTTAGGTCATACCTGAATGGTCTAGTGGTTTTCCCTACTTTCTTCAATTTAAGTCTGAATTTGGCAATAAGGAGTTCATCGCCAAACTGCTGTATGTCACTTTATAAGTACACATAGTGGAAACAAGACTCTGTCATCCTGGAAAATGTTTGGAAACAGAACACTGTAAATTTAAGCAATCTTTCTCAGTATTCAGAAAGAGAGTGAAAGTGTTCTTGTGGAAATAAGCCATTGTCACAAAAGTTTTTATAGTAGGGAAATGGGGCGAGGGAGGGGGGGAAGCGAGGAGTGTCGTAGGAAGGAAGAAGAGGAGAGAGGGAAGGGAGAGGAGGGGGTGGTCAGAGAGAGTCATCGAAGTTCCCAGAAAGCCCAGAAACACTCAACCTTGTCTCTCCTTGAGAAGCCCCCGGGAAGCTATTACAACGTGCTACAGCCTGGACTGAAGCCCCTAGTTGTGATTTATTGGATCTGGGGATATAGCACTTATTTGTTTCCAAAGCTCAACAGATGATTCTAATGCACGATCAGGGTTGAAGACCTGAGTCAGTGGTTCTAGAATCCTGGCCAAGTAGGTGAAAGGGAAAACCGAGAAGGCAAAGACCGCCCTCCGCCTGGCAGTAGCTGAGGCTGGGAACTGCTCTCGGTTCTCTGTGTACTAGTCTCTGCATTCAATCTCAGCTGTGCCACTCGCTTTATGCCAACTAAAACCCAGCAGCCACGACCAGTGTGGTGCAAATGGGCACTGTTACTGGGGCAGACGGAGAGCGGTGGGCAGAGAGCCCACTGCCTGGGTTTTTTAAATTTTTCTGGCTGGACTATATTTCCAATTCTTAGAAATCTCCAACCTCGTTCTGAAATGCATCAGAAGATAATTAAAGCAGATGGGAGTTGGCATCGTTCTGGATCTCCTAAGATACATTGTCGGGGATGGATCAGCAAACGAATCTGTTGACTTGGAAGCTGGAGATAATTTCCATTGTTTTTATCATATGTGGGTTCTATTTTCCAGGTTAGCTTATGGCCTCTTTTGAGTGCATAAGGTAGAGTATACATGCATTTTTTTTTGTCCTGACTTCAAATTTCAAGTGTCCCCATCTCCTCTTCTCCACCATAATACATGCAACATCTTGAAAAGTCTTGCAGGTACAGTCCAGAAGGAAAACAATCTTACACTGGCTATACCTAAACACAAGCAGACTACAGAGAAAGAGCCCAGCCATTCGCCATCATATCAGCCTCTCCAAGGTCTCCATACAGAGCTGAACCCAGAAAAGCATCCATGAGAATCCTTCCTCTGGCGTCTCTTTGGTTCTTGCCTCTCCTCTGACTTACCATTGTCCTTTGTCCTTTCTCCTTCTTCACATCTCTCCTCCTGTCACAGTGTCCTGGACCTGTATTTGAAGGATGGTGGTACAGCCCACCACCCCCTGCCAGCCAGATTCTCTTGCAGAAGTTAACAGTGGCGGTTTCTCTAATGCACACACTCCTTTGTCTTGCTAATATGGACACATGTTCTCAAAGCATAACTGAGACGTTTCCCTATAATAAAAATCTCTGAAACTAACACAACATTGTAAATCAACTATACTCTAATATTAAGAATCTTTGCTTCCTCCTTCTATTCTGAACAACAACAACAAAAAATTCAGACTTCTCCATTAAAAACTTCCTTCCTTTAGAAAGGCAAAAAAAAAAAAAAAAGAAGGAAAGAAAGAAAGAGAAGGGAGAAAAGTAAGGGAGGAAGGATAACCCTTTTCTGCTGTTTGACAATTAAGCAACTTTGGGGCATTTAGTGGAATATGTTCTACCAAAATTAACCACCAGTGACATGCTAACCCCGGTGAGCTACAGTCCATGGGGTTGCAAAGAGCCAGACACGACTGAGCAAGGACGCACAATATGCTAACCTGAGGAGAAACACCTATAACCTGAAGAAACAGGAGACACAAGCAAGGATCTAAGAATGTCACCTAAGCCACACACAATGCTGACGATGTAGCCTAAGAGGGTGTGGTTGGACTGGCCTGCTGGGAATGCCTGGTAGGAGAAAGATACGTGTCTAGAAACATATTGTGTCTTTATTTCTTATCCATTCCTTTTATATAGCAGGACTTGAAGCTTGGTTGTTTTTGACAATTTTCTACATCAGTAGCATGTAGACATACCATTCTGTAAAGTGGTATATCTATAAAGATGCTCAGCTCATTATGTCTCTGGTTCTACTGGCTTAAACCCCAGCAAAGTAAATGGCTTATACTTTACATGCGTTGTATTTATATGCTTTTGCATTTGTAAAAATAGGTTTTTTTTTTTTAGTATAAAGCAGAAAGGGAAATGGATGCACAGGCTTTAAAAGAAACCAAGCTTCAGGCTGTCTCTTTCCTAGGAAGACAGGGATAGCCAGGAATTCTGTAAAGGAATCCATGGAGCATTGCTCAGTGTACCAACAGGAATCTAGACATTACTGGTTTGCATGAGAACAGGGCCACAGAAACGGATCAGAAGAAACACTGCATCAAGACAACTATGGGGGACACTTTTGTTCATTCTACCCAGCAAATAGTTTCCTCTTTGGGTTGTAGCACCAGATTTTCTTCTGAAAGACACCTCGTCTCACTCTCAGTTCTTGGTGTTTGGATGGTCTTGATTCTGCCCTCAACAATAAAGTCTGCTACGTAGCTGAGTTGTAGCCAATCAGAGTATCTTATCTCCTTGTCCTTGATGATGACCCCAGGGTTAAGCATGAGACCCCAGGATAGTCAAGTGAAAGACTTTTGTTCAAACTATTGCAACAGAGAAGAGGCCATGGAGCTCTGAGTCTATAAATCCACCTTTGTTGGAAACCACATTACTGCCATGAGGGAAGAGCCCTCTCCAAGAATGGAGTTGAGCTGATGGGTAGAGAGAGACCTGAACCCAATGAGTGTCTGTGCCCTGTGATCCATTTGTGCCTGAGAAGCTGAATCTACTCTCGGGCTTTTAAGATCCATTAGCCAAAAATATTCTTTTTCGATAAATCATTGTTTCATTCTTTCTTTTTTTGTTTTTGTCACTTAAAACTACAAGAGTCTTAACTAAATAGAAAATAGCTAATAAGAGTCTGTCATATGTGTCATGAATATAATTCTGATGAATAGTTTGCCTAATTCAGGGGAGTTCTAATTCTGTGCGTATGGAATTAAAGTGCTTTGGCTTAGAGTGTGTAGAACCAGACCCAGGGATGATGAAGTAATGTCTGCTGAACTTGAACTCTGTCTGGAAATGGACCACTCTGATGCCAGAGGATCCAGAAATTGAAACAGTATATCCCTGACTACACAGATCTGGATTTGTACAGGCCCAGCAGCAGAGTATTATGGAAGAGCAATGGATCTGATACAGGTTACCAAAAAGATGAATACTGAGGTCTATGTCATGAGCAAAAGTCAGTGAGTTCAAGAGCTGCAGACATAAAAGGAGCAGCATAGGAAATATCAAGAAGAAATACTGGGTAGCTGAAAGAAGACTACAGTTCCAGGAATCACTGTGATATAAATGAAACAGGAAGAGTGGTATATGAAAGTCCAAACATGGTTACATTGCTGGTGGCATTCCTGCTGAAGTTCTCTGTGATGCTTTGTGCATATATTTGGCTTCCAGTTAAAATCTGGCTGTATCTCGTGGTAATTTGAAATATTCTTCTTTGGTCCACATGGTACTTCTATGAACTAGTGACTATCTGGGCCAAACATATTTTTGGGAAAGACCAGAAGGCCTAAAACTCTAGCTTTACCAAAAGTACCTTTAGTAGAAATTTCAGTTTGGGGGCACGATTGGCCCAGGAACAAACCCATCCAGTGCCTTCATGGTAGAATTGAGCAGCTTGTCCATTCAGTGGAATGGATTCCCTTCAAGATAGTATCAGCCACACCATGGTCAAGAAGGCATTCAGTAGAGTCAGAGAGGAGAGGTGCAAGAAAGGAGCTCTCACCATCTGTGGCAGGATTCTGCTTACATTCATCTTCCCTTGTCCTTTTGCAAGCACAGATTCCAATTTCTGTAAAGAACAACTGACTACAGGCCCTCTACCACTGGCCTTCCTGCCATCACTCTACCTGCTCTTTGTCAAGCATGATGAGTGCTCATCATCACTCAAAATACTCTGAAAAGGAAACTGGGAAATCTCTTTCGGTTCCTTAAGTGGTATACTATGACCTTTTAAAGGTCAGCTCAGTTCCTCCGTGTCAAGGTGTGGGTTCACCTGACTCTGTGTGAGCACGACCCAGCAGTGCCTCACCTCAGACCTGCACCATGAGCTCTCCCCTCCTGCTCTGAGGGCCCCTGCAGACTGCGGGACATGAGGTGCCGTGACCCGAACTTGGTGTCCCTGCACACACAACCAGAAGTTCAGACTACTAAACGTTAAGGAGTAAACAGCTGGCCAATGAAGAGGTAAGAGCCAATGGGTGAATCCACTTCTTTCCAATCCTCTATATAAACGGTCCCGACATGTACTTCACGTGACTTCCTGAAGATGGTCCTGAGGGATCCAGCAATCTCTCGGTATTTGCTACCTGGTGGTGATCAGCTCAGAAAGGCACTTTTGCATTAGTTCTGCCTCCTTCCTTGCCTCACTCTGGTTTCTCCTCATTCTTGTTTCACCGGGACTGCATCAGTTCAGTTGTTAAGTCATGTCTGATGTTTCACGACCGCGTGGACTGCAAAACTCCAGGCTTCCCTGTCCATCACAAACTCCTGGAATTTGCTCAAACTCATGTCCATCAAGTCGGTGATGGCATCCAAACAATTCATCCTGTGTGAACCCCTTCTCTTCTGCATACATTAATAAAATAGCTTATGAGCTTCGCCTAAGACCCTGATTCCTGGGGAACCCAAGTTAAGACAATATGGTTGGGATGGTCCCTGAATGTAGACTCTCAAGATGGAATTACTGGTAGGTTAAAATCCACTGCACTGTTGCTCACCTCCTCCAGGCTAATGGCCCTGCATTGC
Source organism: Oryx dammah (assembly GCF_014754425.2). Taxonomy (NCBI): domain Eukaryota; kingdom Metazoa; phylum Chordata; class Mammalia; order Artiodactyla; family Bovidae; genus Oryx; species Oryx dammah. The sequence goes on along the minus strand of NW_024070185.1, from coordinate 40,925,756 downwards.
TGTCAAGCTGGTAACTCTAGGACAGAATGAGCATTAAGTATATTCCTACTCCAGGAGGAGATAACTTACACAACAAAACGTTGCAGAAGCTGGTTAATATTTTCTGCTAAGAACCATGGAAATAGGTACTGGAGTGGATTTTAAGGGTGGGATTGGGGATTTGGAGGGCAGCATATATCAGGCTAGTTCAGTCACTCAGTCACGTCTGACTCTTTGCAACCCCATGGACTGCAGCACGCCAGGCTTCCCTGTCCATCACCAACTCCCGGAGTTTACTCAAACTCATGTCCGTCAGTCAGTGATGCCTTCCAACCATCTCATCCTCTATCGTCCCCTTCTCCTCTTGCCTTCAATCTTTCCCAGCATCAGGGTCTTTTCCAAACAGTCAGTTCTTCATATCAGGTGGCCAAAGTACTGGAGTTTCAGCTTCAGCATCAGTCCTTCCAATGAATATTCAGGACTGATTTCCTTTAGGATGGACTGGTTTCATCTCCTTGCAGTCCAAGAGACTCTCAAGAGTCTTTTCCAACACCACAGTTCAAAAGCATCAATTCTTCAGCACTCAGCTTTCTTTATGGTCCAACTCTCACATCCATACATGACTACTGGAAAAACCATAGCCTTGACTAGACAGACTTTGTCAACAAAGTAATGTCTCTGCTTTTTAATATGCTGTCTAGTTTGGCCTAGATTTTCTTCTAAGGAGCAAGTCTCTTTTAATTTCATGGCTGCAGTCACCATCTGCAGTGATTTTGGAGCCCAAAAAAATAAAGTCTGACACTGTTTCCATTGTTTCCCCATCTACCTGCCATGAAGTGATGGGACCATATGCCATGATCTTAGCTTTTTTAATGTCAAATTTTAGGGCAGCTTTTTCACTCTCCTTTTTCACTTTCATCAAAAGGCTCTTTAGTTCTTCTTCACTTTCTGCCATAAGGGTGGTGTCATCTGCATATCTGAGGTTATTGATATTTCTCCCGGCAATATTGATTCCAGCTTGTGCTTCCTCCAGCCTGGCATTTCACAGGATGTACTCTGCATAGAAGTTAAATAAGCAGGGTGACAATACACAGCTTTGACGGACTCCTTTACCAATTTGGATCCAGTCTGTTGTTCCATGTCCAGTTCTAACTGTTGCTTCTTGACCTGCATACAGATTTCTCAGGAGGCAGGTCAGGTGGTCTGGTATTCCCATCTCTTGAAGAATTTTCCACAGTTTGTTTTGATCCACACAGTCAAAGGCTTTGGCATAGTCAATAAAGCAGAAGTAGATGCTTTCCTGGTATTGTCTTGCTTTTACGATGCTCCAACAGATGTTGGCAATTTGATCTCTGATTCCTCTGCCTTTTCTAAATCCAGCTTGAACATCTGGAAGTTCACGGTTCATGTACTGTTGAAGCCTGGCTTGGAGAATTTTGAGCATTACATTGATACCATGTGAAATGAGTGTAATTGTGCAGTAGTTTGAGCATTCTTTGGCATTGCCTTTCTTTGGGATTGGAATGAAAACTGAACTTTTCCAGTCCTGTGGCCACTGCTGAGTTTTCCAAATTTGCTAGCATATTGAGTACAGCACTTTCATAGCATCATCTTTTAGGATTTGAAACAACTCAGCTGGAATTCCATCATCTCCACTAGCTTTGTTCATAGTGATGCTTCCTAAGGCCCACTTGACTTTGCATTCCAGGATGTCTGCCTCTAGGTGAGTGATCACACCATCATGGTTATCTGGGTCATGAAGATCTTTGTTGTATAGTTCTTCTTGCCACCTCTTCTTAATATCTTCTGCTTCTGTTAGGTCCACACCATCAAGGCAGGAGGAAACAAACTAGTGTTACATTTTTTCCCCTTCTCTATATAAATTTAAAAAGAGGTTTCTCTTAAAATTCTGTGTTGTCATAAGGGCACCTGGTTTCACCTGAACTTTTCTCAAACTTTGAGCCAACCAATGTGTTTCTCTTATGGAAATGTTTGTCTTAAGCTATGTTAATGTGCTATGTATTTACCCCAGACTCTGTTTCAAGACAGTTCTGCCTAAAGGCTCAGGCTCAGAACCAACTTGACAAACCAGTATGTTATACTCATACACTGTTTTCTCAATCTATGTTAATGAAACCATATATTTGTACGGAAATCTGCCTTTCTTCAAGATTCAAGTCAATCATTTTATGGCCGGGGATGACTCACCTGGGGCCAAGGTTATCTCAAAATGCATCTTGTGGGTGAGGGGCTTGGTGCCATTCTCTGAGTTTTCAGACATTTTCTTTAATTAGCAGACTACTAGGAGCTATGTATGACCAACCTAGATAGCATATTCAAAAGCAGAGACATTACTTTGCCGACTAAGGTCCATCTAGTCAAGGCTATGGTTTTTCCTGTGGTCATGTATGGATGTGAGAGTTGGACTGTGAAGAAGGCTGAGCACCAAAGAATTGATGCTTTTGAACTGTGGTGTTGGATAAGACTCTTGAGAGTCCCTTGGACTGCAAGGAGATCCAACCAGTCCATTCTGAAGGAGATCAACCCTGGGATTTGTCTGGAAGGAATGATGCTAAAGCTGAAACTCCAGTACTTTGGCCACCTCATGAGAAGAGTTGACTCATTGGAAAAGACTCTGATGGTGGGAAGGATTGAGGGCAGGAGGATAAAGGGACGACTGAGGATGAGATGGCTGGATGGCATCACGGACTCGATGGACATGAGTCTGAGTGAACTCCGGGAGATGGTGATGAACAGGGAGGCCTGGCGTGCTGCTATTCATGGGGTCGCAAAGAGTCAGACATGACTGAGCGACTGAATTGACTGAGGAGCTATGTAACATCCAGCTAAAGACAAGCAGGGAGACACTCTTTCTGCCCTCTTCTGATGTCTATGTCAGAAGCTTTCTCTATCCCTTTTATACTTTCATAAAACTTTACTACACGAAAGCTCTGAGTGATCAAGCCTCCTCACTGTTCACGGATTGAATTCCTCTCCTCCAGAGGCCAAGAATCCCAGCATCTTTCGTGGTTCAGCAACAACCTTTCACATCTTTGCATGAAACACTCCCTTGGTATTTCTAATTTTCTTGAAGAGATCTCGAGTCTTTCCCATTCTATTGTTTTCCTCTATTTCTTTGCACTGATCACTGAGAAAGGCTTTATCTCTCCTTTTTATTCTTTGGAACTCTGCATTTAAATGGTTATATATATTTCCTTTTCTTTTTTGGCCTTTAGCTTCTCTTTTCTCAGCTATTAGTAAGACCTCCTCTGACAACCATTTTGCCTTTTTGCATTTCTTTCTCTTGGGGATGGTCTTGATCCCTGCCTCCTGTACAATGTCACGAACCTCTGTCCATAGTTCTTAAGGCACTCTATCAGATCTAATCCCTTGAATCTATTTGTCACTTTCAGCGTATACTTGTAAGGGATTTGATTTAGGTCATACCTGAATGGTCTAGTGGTTTTCCCTACTTTCTTCAATTTAAGTCTGAATTTGGCAATAAGGAGTTCATGATCTGAGCCACAGTCAGCTCCCGGTCTTGTTTTTGCTGACTGTATAGAGCTTCTCCATCTTTGGCTGCAAAGAATATAATCAATCTGATTTTGGTATTGACCATCTGGTTATGTCCATGTGTAGAATCTTCTCTTGTGCTGTTGAAAGAGGGTATTTGCTATGACCAGTGTGTTTCCTTGGCAAAACTCTGTTAGCCTTTGTCCTGATTCATTTTGTACTCCAAGGCCAAATTTGCCTGTTACTCCAGGTATCTCTTGACTTCCTACTTCTGCATTACAGTCCCCTATGATAAAAAGGACATCTTTTGGGGGTGTTAGTTCTAGAAGGTTTTGTAGGTCTTATTGACAAGGCACTCAGAGGATTCAACATTCTAGCAGATACCATTATTAACAGTCTCCGGGGATGTCATTGTGAAGAACTGTCATCATGATGGCCTGTAGTTAATGAGATGGAGATTCCAGAATCTCTTCAGCATAGTAATTTTTTGAATTTATTTTTTAATTGGAGGAAAACTGCTTTATAATATATTCATTGTGGCATAGTATTGAAGAAGGGGTCTAAAGGCTCAGAGAGGTGGAAAAGCTAGGTGGATTTACTGTGGAAGACCTAAGAATGTTCACCTAACTTTTCTCAGGCAAAGTCCAGGAAACTCTCATTTCCTAAAGATAACAGGGAACAAGCCAGGAGAAGGCAGAGGCATTTTTGAGACATTTAAGGTGGTCATTCTCAGTACAAAAAGGACAGGGACACAGCACGTGGCCATTACACCGTGGTCTGAATGAGCACCACCTGGATAGAAGTTCAGAATGTAAGAAGCAAGAAAGCAGTAATTAACCATCACAGGCAAGAATGACATAATTACTGTGTTGGACAGCAAGACTAGAGTGACAGTCAGGGAACCCTGACCCAGAGGCATCTGTGCTGGTTGCTAAGAGATCCTAGTGTTATCAGAGAGGTGAAACAGATGCAGAATCACTAGGATAGTACTCAAACTCTGTAACAACAACAACAACAACATAAAATTTGTTAACTTATGAGCAGGATGACGTCAACTGTCACAAGGGAGATTTGGTCCCTCACCCAGTGTCCAGATCTGATGTTTGGATGCAGTGACCACTGGCCCATGACTGAAGTGGAAACTCAGTCCCCTGAGGGCGGGATCTGCAGTGCCATCACAGGAAAATATAGGAAACAATTCCCAAATCTGCTCTGTGGAAAAGCAACTGTGTTGGAGAAAGGAGACTATCCAGATTCTTTTGAGGAATGTGAGGTAAGAAGTCACATTGATATGAGAAATTTTAGAATCCCTCTGGTTGGTAACAGCTTATGAAGGTAGCAGAGGAAGGTCTGACCAAGTCTACTGCACATGGTGTCCAATGAGTACTTCCCTACCCTGTGGTGATTATCTCAGTCCCTGAATGTACAACTGGGAGAGAAATATTCAGCACCTGGTAAAACCCTTACACTGGCCTGTAAAGAAAGGGCTATGATAGTATAAGGAGAGGACCCAGCCCTAAATTGAAACTCCCCATTCCCCAGGTAGATAACACTGATATCTTTAATTTATAAATAAGGGAACTTGCCTGGTGGTCCAGTGGCGAAGACTGTGCTCCCAATACAGGGGGGCCAGGTTCAATCCCTGGTCAGGGAACTAGATCCCACAGGAAGATTTCACTTGCTGCAACTAAGACCTGACACAGCCAAATAAATAAACACATAAATATAAAAATTTTTATAAATACATTGGGTCTAAGAGAAGTTAGATTAACTTGGCTAAGTGTTTACAGTTAGTAATGGATAGAACCGAGAATCAAATGCAGTTGAATCTGGCTCCAGAGTCTGATTTATCTATTAATAGTGTTTAACTACTGCCTACTTGCCTGTGTCCATGGACAGAGGAGCCTGGCAGGCTGCAGTCTACAGGGTTACAAAGATTCAGATATGACTGAGGATTAAGCATGCACGGACACACTTGCCTACATTTGTATTTTCTATAACTGCAATAAATATAACAAGGTAAACGAGCACCATCTCAAACTTCTTGAGAATATCTGGTTACTCCTCTTAATTGTTACTATGTATATATTTTTCTCACATATTTATTTACAAGAATCCATTAAAATTTGTATTTAAAGACCTTGGTTTGCACCCACTGAACCAATTATTTTCAGTAATGTCAGTAGTACCTATCACATAAAGAAGTTTTACAGCTGAGAATAATGATTGTTCATGACTGAGCCCTACTCTGAAGAGATACTTTTCAGTCTTAATTAATAAGGGCAAAAAAATCTTAGTCAAGTGAGAAAAGAAAATTTTAATTTTGTAGGTGACTGCTACTAACATCAGAATGTAGTAATCTTGTCTATTTACAGAAAAGCCCATGACTCGTTATTTAAAAACAGTTAAGATATATGCATACTGCATATTTAAATTAAAATGAATTTAGAGTTAAATGCATATTTGAAAGAAGGTTAAGTGAAAGAAGTAAAATATAAAAGAAGAAGGAAGTGAATACCAAAGTTAGAGTGGGGAAGCCTTTTTTCAAATAAAGGAAAAGAAAGAAATTGTAAAAGAAAATACTGGGAGATTTACATACATAAAAGTTTCTAACTTCTTTTGTGATAAAAACCACCACAAAGAATATTACAAAGTGAAGTGAAAAGTCTGAAGAAAATACAACAAAGTCTTAATATCCGAAGTACCGAAGAACTTGTCACCTGTGGTTTGTTGTTCACTTGAGCACTAGAGAAAGAAAGCATCTTCCAGAACTAGGCCCCCAAGGTCACACATCTGACTGGTCATAGAGCTGAGTCTAGAATCCAGGTTCAACTGAAAAAAAGAAAAGTCTTAATATCCTTAATATATAAGGAATTCTTATAAATAATGCATTTGTCTTCTAGTTAGCCAAAATGTACTGAACAATTATGATGAGCTAGGTCACTTTTCATTTCAACCCCAAAAAAGTGCAATGCTGAAGAATGTTCAAACTACCTTATAGTTACACTCATTTTTCACGTTAGTAAGGCTATGCGCAAAGTCCTTCAAGCTAGGCTTCAGCAGTACGTGAATGCAGAATTTACAAGCTGGGTTTAGAAAAGGCAGAGGAACCAGACATCAAATTGGCAACATTTGTTGGATGGTATAGAAAGCAAGGGAATTCCAGAAAAGTACCTACTTCTGCCTCATTGACTATGCAAAAGCCTATGACTATGTGCATTACAGCAAACTGTGGGAAACTCTTAAACAGCTGGGGCTACCAGACCACCTTACCTGAGAAACCTGTATGCAGGACAAGAAGGAACAGTTAGAACCAGACATGGAACAACCAGCTGGTTCAAAATTCGGAAAGAAGTACAACAGGCTGTATATACATTTCACATGTATATCATGTGAAATGCTGGGCTGGAAGAATTACAAGCTGGAATCAAGATTGCTGGACATCCAAGGTCTATGGTTCTGGGGAGAAGTCTGGCCTGGAGTTCTAATTATGAGACATGTCAACATAAAGAGAGTATTTACTGCCAAGAGCCTAAATGAGATCATTAAGAAAGTGAGCACAGACAGAAACCAGAAGACATCTAAGAACTAACCTGGAGTCAGTCTAACAAGGAAGATTTGAGTCAGGAGGAACAGTCAGCAAAGGAGACTTGGCGCCAATAAAGAAGGAGGGAAATTGGGCTTAGGCTCCAGAAGTGAAGACTCAAAGGTGTCGAGTGTTGTTGATATTAAGTCAGTTGAGGACTGATGATGAATTGTGTCTGGTGATCTTATTTACTTTGTTAATTATTCCTCAATCTCTCAGCTCACTCCTGCAGAGCATACACAGACTCACTGCTTACACCCACCTCCTTCTCTCAGCCAGCATTTCCACTTCTTTGCTTCTTCTAATGGAAACTGAAAATCACGCAAGCTTTCACTACCTGTTCCTTGGATCCATGCAAGAAAGGACCCGCACACTAGCAATCTAAAGCAGAAACTTCCTTATACAGGGAGGGGAAGTAGAAGCAGAGTGAAGCCTATGAATTTTGATAACTATATATTAAAAAACTTTGTGTGTCTGTTGACTGAAAATAAAACCATTCAAATGTACTAGCTATCAAAGAAATACAGATTAAAAATAAATTGGCCACCATTTTTTTTGCAAATCAAATTGGCATTTAACAAAACATAGCCCGTATGGGCAAGACTCAACAGACATTCTCATATACCACTGGTGGAAGTGTTAATTGGTGAAACTTCTCTACAGGGCAATTTGGCAACATATAAGAATAAGTTTTTTAAAGTTCATTCTTCACATCTTTTGGTCCAGTGATTCTTCTTTTAGCTATTTATTGTAAGGTAATAATCAGAATGCACAAGATTTCTATAATAGGATATTCACTTCCTTGCTGCTTCCTATAGAATTTAGGGTGTAGAGGTCTATAAAATTCTATATGCTTGTGGAATATAGGAACAATACCTTAGTGGTGTTTTCTAATAGAAGGAATAGAATTAAAATGGTAGTGGTAGTGGCTTAGTCGCTAAGTCATGTTCATCTCTTTTGCGATGCCATGGACTGTAGCCTGCAAGTCTCCTCTGTCCATTGGATTTCCCAGGCAAAAATACTGGAATGGGTAGCCATTTCCTTTTCCAGGGGAGCTTCCTGACCCAGGGAGCAAACTCAGGTCTCCTGCATTACAAGTGGATTCTTCACCAACTGAGCCACTAGGAAGCCCACAGGGTTAAAGGAGTAATTAAATAATTTAATATCCAACACTGGAGCTTAAGTCAATAAATTATGAGATAGCCACAAAAGAAATAACCTGTAGCAATAGAATATCTAAAAGAGATGAGAATGTGTCAATAAGGCACTGATCAAGTTTTTAAAAGTGCTATAAAATGTATTTATGGTATTATTCTAATTTTATAAAGCAAAAGAAAAATGAAAATGATATCAACTAAAATCTTAGTGGTAATTATTTCCATACATGCTTGAGATTATAGGAGTTTCTATTATTCAGAAATATTTTCTGGGGGCCTACCATGTAACAGAATTCCAGCTCTTGCAGTGCTTATGTTCTATGCAGAGGGATACAGACAATAAACAATAATAAAGAAATGAACGATGTATCTTTTAGGAAGTGGTAAGCACTGTGGGGGGAAACAATGAGCAGGCAAGGTGTGATTGGGAGTGGTACGGCTGCCACTTTAAATGCACTGGTCAGGGCAGGTCCTATTGAGAAGGTGCATTTAACAAAGACATGTGGTGAAGGAATTAGCCATGTGACTTCAGAGGGAAAAGTATCCCAGAGGAGGGTCAGCACATGCAAGGCCATAAGAAGGGGGTGAGTTGGGTATGCCTAAGGATGAGAAGGGAAGCCTGGGTGGCTGGAGCGCAGTGGACACAACAGTCGGAAATGAGAAACCAGATTAGGTGGGACCTACTGGAAGGTTGTAAGGATGTTGGGATAGATAGGTGAAGAGCTGCTGCAATAACAGATGAGAGATGGCACAGTTGGGATCCAGAGGAATCAGTGCACATAGGGGGACTGGTCAGAGTCTCCCTTGGACAACATGGCACGGAGTTGTTGGCACACCCATAGCTAAGACTCCTTGGTTAAATTTATAGTCAGCCCTCTGCATCCGTGGTTTCATAGCTGCAGATTCATATGTAAAACTACAGAATGTATTTATTGAAAACAATCCACATATAAGTGGACACACACAGTTCAAACATGACTTCTTCAAAGGTCAAATGTTTTTAAAAGTAAAACCAACATAATTTACTGATGGTTTAGGCATAGAGGACAAAGAAATAAGGCCTTCAAGATTTTGGACCTGAATTATTAGGAAGATAAAGTTGTCAGCAATTGAGGTGGGGATACTGTGGGTAGAGCAGGTGTGGGCGTGAGTGGGTAAGGTCAGGAGTTACATTTTGCACATGGTGAGATATCCAAGAGGCACTTGCTGTGGAAAAGTACGGAGTTCACAGGACAAGTCTGAGTTGGGGAGATACACTGAAAAACCATGAGCATAGAGATGGTATTTGAACTGTAGGAATCATCAAGGGGAATTCTGTGGACAGAGATGTCTACAGGCTGCATGCTGGGGCAATTCCAACATTAAGAGGTTGAGGAGACAAGTAATGACCTGAGAAAGGCTGGTTGAGAAAGGGACCACAGAAGCAGAAGAAAAAAAATCAAAAGAATATGGGGCAAGGGTGCTCTGCTGATGACCTAGAGGGCTGGGATGCAGTGGTGGGAGGGAGGCTCTAGAGGAAGGGTACATATGTATTTTTAGGGCTGATTCACGGTAAACCAGACACCAAGACAACACTGTAAAGCAATTATCCTCCAATTAAAAATAAACTAAAAAAAAGAATGTGGGGCAAATATGTTTCAAATGCTGCTCAAATGCTGGTAGTTACATAAGTTGAGAAGTGATAAATGACCACAGGATTTAGCAGTGTGGAGGTCAGGGCACTGGCCACCTTGGAAAAAATGCTTTAGGTAAAATGTTTGGAGAAAAATCAAAGTGGAGGCCGAGGGATGTGACTAGAGACCATGAAATACAGACAGCTCTTCTGAGGAACTTCACTGCAATAAGTTAAGTGGTGGCTGACTGGAGAAGTGAGGTATAAGAAAAAAAATTTTTTTTTTCTGATGGAATGAATAGCAGCATGTTTGCAGGTTTGATGGGGAGACAGCCATGATTGTTAATATTGTCCAGGTATTAATAAGTAAGATGGCAGCAGATGGTATGGTTGGGAGGTCACATAAGAAATGCCTGGACAATTAACCTCCCCTATAAGTCTGGCATACTCTGTCACCTGAAACTCCTATCTCTCCAACTTTTGCATTTAAAATAGAAATATTTAGGGTCTATATGACCTTAACATGGCATAATCGCTACCCCCTAAGCACACACATACTCATACACTAAGAGGCCATTCATCCCCATTGGAAAGTCTGGCTTGTTGTTTCATAATTACAGATTAAGCAGACTCCATAGTAAGAAAGCCAATTTTGCAAGAAAAAACTGGGGAGAAAGAAAAATCGTAACTCTCTGATTTCACTCCTCACAGAACTCTATATAACCCAGGAAACCAAAGCATCTCCTATTTGCTTCTCCTGCACCAGAAGATGGCATTACCAAGAAAAAGTCCTGGAAATCAACTTTGGACATCTCTGCTGAACAGCTCTGCATACTTCAGCCAGAACGCAAAGGTTCTACTTTAGCATGCATCCTAATCCACGTGTCCACACCTGCGCTCCTTCCTACACACCTAACATTTGCACTCAGATGGTGTCTATTCTGTTTCTCCCTCTCATGGGTCCAACACCATCATTCTCCTCTTCTCCTTCTAAAAACCAATCTCATGAAAGAAAGGCAGAAGGAGGACTTCCTTGTGGTCCAGTGGTTGGGAATCTGCCTGCCGATGCAGGGGACATGGGTTTGATCCCTGGTCCAGGAAAACCCTACATGCCACAGAGCAACTAAACCCTTGCGTCAGAACTCCTGAGCCCGCACTAGAGACCATCTGCTGAAATAAGAGAAAGTGTGCACACAGCAACAAAGACCCAGTGCAGCCAAAACTAAATAAGTAAAAAAGAAAGGCAGAAGGAATGGTAACTTAACATGGTCAAACTGTCAGGGGTTTTATGTTAGCTTTCATTTTACAAATGAAGAAATCAAGTCTGGAGGGTGACATGAACTGCCCCAAAGTCACCAGCTAAATAGTAGGGAAGCTCCAAAATTTTTTGATCAACTCCTTTACATCAAGGAGATTGATATATAGATTGATATATAGATTGATCTGTTCTCTGACAAAGGCATGTTCTTGCAGAAACCATAGTTTTGGGTCAAAGGAATAGGTGGAGAAGTGGAAAGAGGAAATGGTAGGCAGGGGAGGATGCTATTAACTTTAGCACTAGGGCAGTATTTTGAATGGTAGCTCCCTTATTTGTCTATTTCAGGGGCTTCTCTGGTAGCTCAGATGGTAAAAAAAAAAAAAAAAAAAATCTGCTTACAATGGGGGTGACCCAGATTCAATCCCTGTGTTAGCAAGATTCCCTGGAGAAGGGAATGGCTACCTACTCCAGCATTCTTGCCTGGAGAAGTCCAAGGACAGAGAAGCCTGGTAGGCTACAGTCCTTGTGGTCTCAAAGAGTCAGACACGACTAAGCAACTAACACTTTCACTTCTATTTCAGTAACTTTCATCAAGGGGTGATTTTGCCTTCCAAGGGGATGTTCGGCAATGTCTGGAGACATTTTTGGTTGGCACACTAGTGGGAAGGTGCCTTTGGCATCCAGTAATACATGCCAAGAAAGCTGCTAAACTTCCTTCAGTGCCCAGGTCAGTCCCTGCCCCCAACTTATGACCCACTGTGTCAACAGTTTAGGAACACTGGTTTACTCTGAAAAGGAGAAGAAGAGAGAAAAGAACATTACCAAAAGTTGGCTCTGGAGCGGTTTTCCATGTACAGCTGCTCATCAGAAAAGGGGGCCAAGTGGATGTCACTGAACGTTGGGAACATCATTCCTATTGAGTAAAAGACAACAGGCTCAAAGTTGACATCTACTGCCTTCTGATTGAAGATGCTCACTTGTCACTGAACTGGTTCCATTCTTGCATTCCATCTCAGTTACCACACAACAGGCTAATGTGTAAAGCTGCCTCAAAGTAGTGATAAGAAAACTAGGCAGCAGATTGGAGGGGATATAAGATACTATCATCAGTTCAGTTCAGTCGCTCAGTCGTGTCAGACTCTTTGCAACCCTATGAATTGCAGCATGCCAGGCCTCCCTGTCCATCACCAACTCCCAGAGTTCACCCAAACCCACGTCCATTGAGTCGGTGATGCCACCCAGCCATCTCATCCTCTGTCGTCCTCTTTTCCTCCTGCCCCCAATCCCTCCCAGCATAGCAAGTCACAAAGCTATACTGTAATGAAAGCTTACAGTCTTAGGTGAGGCCTTTAAGCTGGTTGACTGGCCTTCTCAGCTATTGACTTTTTCCTTTCTCTATGCCTGGTGCTTAGAAATCTGGGCATTTCTGTCATTCATTCATTTATTTACTCTTTTCATTTGTGTTTATTTAAACACAGTCCTCAAAACTTTTGCATGAAACTGGCCTCCTTTGGTAAGCAAAGGGGACCTGAATATAATATTTAAAAAATGAACAAAGTCCTCAGATCATTCACAACACAGGTATGGTGCTCCCTTCTTTTTTCTCAAACTCTGAAGCACCCAGTTCTTCCATACAGTCTTAAAGCTAGATCAAGAGCACATTTGTGGTGGAATGTATTCATCACTTGCTGATAACTAGTTGAAAGACCATTATCCCCTTGTAACAGCTTTAAGAAATAGCTTTTTTGAAGGCATACATTGTGTAACTCATTCCCTGCTGTATATAATACAGATTACACAAGGGCTGACAGATTCACATTTATATAAGCATTAAGCATTTGCTGTATTGAAAGATCTTTAGTTTTAATACTAACAGTATAGAGTTATAAAGCATAATTTTTATCACTTAATTGCAGTTATAAAAAGTATGGTATGTTTCGTGGACTGGAGGAAAACGGGCCTTTCTGTCTTGAATTTACTACTGACAATCTAATCTGAACAGTTCTGCTAAGCACTGATACGTTAGAAAGAAATGTAAAAATCAAACTGTACTGTTGCTTTTTGCCACTGGGAGCATTTTACACACAGGCTTTGATCTTCAGAATACCCTGGATTCAGGAAGAAAACCACTTACATGAAGTTCTATACAGCAGAAACTTCTCAGCAGTCAAAATTTTAGACTGTAAAATAATACATGCAAAACATACTTTTCTGAAAACACTTAACCTTGAACAAAGCACTGAACTACACAAATGCACAATGAAAACAGCATTTCAACTCCACCAAAAGTAGTCATCATAAAAGGTGTAAGTCACCTAACTTCGCTAGGCACTTTTTTAACAGGAGATAATAAAAAGTACTGTCCACAAACAATATCCCAACTCTAGGGCAGATTTCAGGAAGTCTTCATCTTCATGCTTCGGCAGTGACAAGGTGAGTATGATTAAGGTCTGGAACATGATCTGTATCATCCACAACTATAAGAGGGAGGAGGTGACCATCTTCTCTATATCTGACCCCTGTCTTGAGCAGCTCTCCATCCTCCTCCTCCTTTATATGATACGCTTTAATAGTCCCGACCATCACAGCCTCAATAATATCCTCTGTCGTAAGTAAACTCAATGGTGTGAGCTGCCACAGCTAGGTCTCCTCATGTAAATTCCTGGTTGGGGTATGTGCTCTTTTTGTTAAAGAGAGATCAACGCTTATACTGTGTCCATCAAGCTCAATTCCACTGACAAGCCCTTTTGCTTCTTTGGCATCATTAACATTTTCCAAGTATACAAAGGAAAACCCTCTTGAATGTCTAGATTGCTGGTCATATACAATAGACACACATCAGCAACTGGGCCATATTTAGAGAACACTTCTCTTAGATCTCTTTCTGTAGTGTACAAGCTCAACCCAAATGCTCCACAACAACAGTTGGGATCAAGATTTGCCTGAGTGCCAACATGACAACTATGAGTTCACATGGGAGGATGACTGTGGCCATGTCATCTTCCATAATCTCCACTGTAAGATCTGCTATAGAACCTACTATGGGAGCAGGACTGAGAGCGTGACCTTGTATAATGCCTTCAAGAACCTCTTCTGGATCCATACTTAGATTCAGATCTGGACCTGGACTTTGATCTGAAATGCCTGGCATCTTCCTTGGAGTGAGACCTTGCAGGGGTATGCCTTGCAGATCTCCCAGATCCATGGGCACCTTCAGTTTGGAAGCAGAATGGTATTCCCATCTGCTGTAGCTCTGCTTGCCACTGTTGCTCAATACTTCTGCTGTTGCCACTCAATGTGCTTCAGTTGAAGTTGCCAAGCTCTCATGCCTTCTATACAGAGGCTCAGCTGCAGCCTCGCGTCTCGTACCATGCACCAGTCCCCGAGCCGCAGAGAGCTGAAATGCTCTGTGCTGCCTCAGAGTTCAGGCTCTCCATTTATTTTTTAATTTTCTGTAAAAACAACTTTGCCATAAACAAATCATTTCATTCATAGTATTTTCAGAGGTGATCAGAGAAAAATAATCTACATTCAATCCTCCTATCACATTATTGTTAGTATTTTCAGTCTCAACCTTTGTTGATGTAAAACCTTACTATCATTTTAAGTGCTATTAGAATCTATGCTTATGTGCTGGCTCACCATCCTCCATGACAGGAAGCCACACTTGGATTTTGTTCCTGACATTTGCAATTAAAAGGGGGAAAGGCATTTACTTTAGTAGAAAACAAACACCTAGGCTAGCATGCCTGAAGTTGGGCCTTTCTGGGCAGGCAGACGTGGTGATCAGCATTATAGCTCTCATCATCTAAAAAAACTATAAATCCTGTAATTATCATCATCATTCTAATAATAGTATCTAAAATTTCTTGGTTATGTCAACCCTGTCTTGAACCTTTCCATGGGCTTTCCATGTACTAATTCATTTAATTCTTACAAGAATATAAAGCAGGTACTATTATTATATTTATTTTATAAATGAGAAAACTAAGAAACAGGGAAATTTAAATGATTCAGCCATAATCACAGAGCTATTAAGTAGAAAGAAAAAAACTCAAGGGATAATTCCCTCCTATAGTCAATGGTCTCATACTTTAGCTATGTACCCTTTGATGTCTCTTAAAATTGAACAAATCATTTCATTCATAGTATTTTCAGAGGTGATCAGAGAAAAACCATGGGTGCAACATCATTCACATTTCTCCATCTAAATCTCAAGCACTGTTGTCAAAACAGTAATGGCTGCTGGTAGTTTTTTAAATTTCAAGGAAATTAAACAACTTTGGAAAAGTCAAATGTATCATTATCTGTGTAAACTTGTCAAGTTTCAGAGCTCTGAGCCCAAGTCTAACAGGAATTTCAAAGATATCAGATGAAATGGAGGAGAGGAACTCCCCAAAGGTAAAATATAAGAGAAATTCCAAGAGAAGACGAAAATGAGTCTTCTGATTTAACATACCCATTACATGTCCTAGAGAAGGAAATGGCAACTCACTCCAGTATGTTTGCCTGGGAAATCCCATGGACATAGGATCCTGGCAGGTTACAGTCCATGGGGTCACAAAAGAGTTGGACAGGGCTTAACAACTAAACAAATAACAACTACATGTACAGCATGGCAATTTAAAATGTCTCACACTAAGAGAACTCAAGAAAAAATACTAAAAGCATCAAGATGGAAAAAGTATGCCATTCTAAACGTTCAGAAGTCAGAATGGCATTGGACTTCTCAATAGAAATACAGGAAACCAGATACTAAAAAAAGATGCCTTAGAAATACTGAGTAAAAGTTGTTTTCAAGTTAAAATTCTCTAACAAAACGAGAATGCAAGGACTCAACAAACAAAGTAACTCTCAAGCATCCTTTCTCCAGAAGCTATTGGAAAATATTCTTTGTTGAAAGGAATGGTGTAAATCAAAAAAAGAGAAGACAAAAAATGATGACCAAAAGTCAAAGTAGAGTAGCCATACAATAGGACTAGAGAGCTACCAGTTCGTGCGGTAGAGGAGGACAGAGAATTGCAGGAGAATCCTACAAAATAAACACTGATAGGCAATCTGTCAGATCTGTTAAAGCATGGAAAAAATCAGTCATGAGTATATAGAAAAATAATAAAAAAAAAAACAAGGCAATTAACTCTAGGAAGAACAAAAGATTCCATGAAAAAGATACATAATCATATGTAACCTGGTGGGCTACAGTCCATGGGGTCACAGAGAGTCGGACACAACTGAACATACATACAGAGAGGATGCACCTACTGTGTCACCTGACTCAGCACTGAACAGTATTTACATTGTCATAATGATGTAAACACTGATTATTGATTTAAACCAAGTAATAATCTAGGTCTATACTGCCTTATATTTTTGTTAGGTTTGCAACATTATATGATGGCAAGACCTGACCTGAATTGACTTGAGTTTATAGTCTTTACTTTTCCCTCCTGAGAAGCCTGCATGCAGGACAAGAAGCAACCGCAAGAATGGGACAGGCAACAATGCTGCTGCTGCTAAGTCACGCCAGTAGTGTCTGACTCTCTGCAACCCCATAGATGGCAGCCCACCAGGCACCCGTCCCTGGGATTCTCCAGGCAAGAATACTGGACTGGTTCAAAATTGGGAAAGGAATATGTCAAGGCTGTATATTGTCACTGTGTTTATTTAACTTTTAAGCAGAGTACTTCATGGGACACGTCGGGCTGGATGAATCACAAGCTGGAATCAAGATTGTCAGGAGAAATATCAACAACCTCAGATATACAGTTGATACCACTTTAATGGCAGAAAGCAAAGAGGAACTAAAGAGCCTCTTGATGAAGGTGAAAGAGTGGAATGAAAAAGCTGGCTTAAAACTCAACACAGAAAAAACTAAGATCATGGCATCCAGTCCCATCACTGCATGGAAAATAGATGGGGACAACAATGGAAACAGTGACAGATTTTATTCTCTTGGGCTCAAAAATCATTATGGACGGTGACTGCAGCCATGAAATTAAAAGACGCTTGCTCCTTAGAAGAAAAGCTATGACAAATCTAAACAGCACATTAAAAAGCAGAGACATCACTTTGCCAACAAAGGTCCATATACTTAAAGCTATGGTTTTCCAGTAGTCATGTACAGATGTGAGAGTTGGACACCAAAGAAGGCTAAGCACCAAAGAATTAATGCTTTCAAAGTGTGGTTCTAGAAAAGACTCGAGAGTCCCCAGGACAATAAGGAGATCAAACCAGTCAATCCTAAAGGAAATCAACTCTGAATACTCACTGGAAGGACTGATGCTGAAGCTCCAATACTTTGGCCACCTGATGTGAAGAGGTGATTCACCGGAAAAGACCCTGATGCTGGGAAAGACTGAAGGCAAGAGGAAAAGGGGGCGACAAGAGAAAGATGGTTAGATGGCATCATTGACTCAATGGACGTGAGTCTGAGCAAACTCCAGGAGATAGTGAAGGGCAGGGAAGCCTGGCGTGCTGCAGTTCATGAGGCTGCAATGTGTCGGACACAACTTAGCGACTGAACAATAACAACAATCCATACCAATATGGACTTGGTATCCATATTCGTGTTTTGTTCCAGAAATATTACATGTTTCATTATGGAGTGTTGCCTCAGATCCCACTGGAGGAGTGAAGTATAACATATGTTGTGTTATTCTATAGCCTTTCCAAAGTCCTCCAGATTCTGAATTCTGAAATATACCTGGCCCCATCAAAGGTCTGGATAAGGGACTGAAGACCTGTATAAATACATCAAGAGGATGGGGTGGGGGTGCCTCAACAAGAGAAGGAGTTGCTATATAGGAGAGCTAACTTCTCAACCAGAGGGTGACAAGAAGAGCAACATGATAATTTTACATGGAAATGTGTAGTTAAATAATAGAAGCAATAGAAAAGAGAGCTGAAAAGGAGAAAGCCTTAAGGGAGCAGTTTTGGGATTGGAAGAGGCATGGCAGAGGGTTACTATTTTTCACTGTCTTTTTATTATTATGTGATGTTGTAAACCATGTCTTATTTTGATGGAAAATAAAAATAATTTGGAAAAAAAATCAATCATCCTTTCCCCCAGGAATGCACAGGGTAGAAGGCTGATAAAATCAGTATTCATTTCTACTTGTCTAGTTAAAGATACATCACCCAATATAAAATTTCATATATGTTCCTAATATCTGGGGGAAAAGGATGCCCAGATATTAAGTCCAAATATTCAGCTTAGGGGGCAGCTCATCAGATACATGTGAATTAACTTTGTTTAAAATCTCATCATACGAAGACACCTAACCATTTGAGAAAAATCCAGAAAAAGTATAAAAATTCTTTCCTCCTCCACTGAGGAGGAAATCCAAACAGCTTTGTTCCTTTGCTTTCATGTCCCATAGTTCAATTTTATTACAGACCACAAGGCTTCCGAGATCTTCCTTGGCTGTTTTATAATGGAAATGCTAACGAAGTTCTTAACATTAGGTATACTTTACCTAAGCTCATTTATTTTTGCATGCGTTTTTTTAAAAAATGCCTATTGGTAAATCCCTAAATTTTGAAACCTGTAGGCACCCCACTCCAGTACTCTTGCCTAGAAAATCTCATGGATGGAGAAGCCTGGTAGGCTGCAGTCCATGAGGTCGCCAAGAGTCGGACCGACTGAGTGACTTCACTTTCACTTTTCACTTTCATGCATTGGAGAAGGAAATGGCAACCCACTCCAGTGTTCTTGCCTGGAGAATCCCGGGGACGGGGGAGCCTGGTGGGCTGCTGTCTATGGGGTCGCACAGAGTCGGACATGGCTGAAGTGACTTAGCAGGAAATTATAGACAAACGTCAACCTTTTATATGCATATATACCAGGTAATCTGGTGAGTACGTGTTGTATTTTATTCATTATTTTGTCTTCATTGGGAACTAGCAGCGAGCCATAACGATGGTAATTTCAGGTCAGTATAACAGGTAAGGAAGGAGCTGCCATTCTCACTAGAGATACAACTGCTAAAACTGGCCAGTTATTTTTCTAACTCTCACTTGAAGAAACATGTTATTGGAATACGTCCCCTCTCTGGTGAAGAGTGGAAAGTTAGTGTGTGTGCAAGGAGTTGTGAGTGTGGGTCTCAGGGCCAGACAGATCTAGCATCAAATCCAGGCTCTGTGACTTATTAGAGCTCTGTCCTTGCCAAACTGCTTTCACTCACGGTGCTTCAGTGTTCTAAGTGGGGACTGTAATACTGTCTCCTACCAAGCCAGGTCTCATTCTTGGCACTATTGACATTTTGGGCTGAATAACTCTTTGATATGTGGGGGTGATATCCTGTACATCAAAAGATATTTAGCAAGTCCCTGGCCTCCCCCATAGGTGCTGGTAGTACCTCCTTTGCCAGTTATGACAACTCAAAATGTCTTCAGACATAACCAAACATCTCCTGGGAAAGAATATAAAATCATCAAGAATCTCTGCAGTAAACCTTCAAATAAACTGAAAGCTTTCATTACTCAAACTTTGTAAGGTTTTCATAAAATAATTTATACAAAGTCTGCTTAGCACACACAGATATTCAGTCAGCACAAAGAGAATACTGAACTTTATCTTATTATCTCAATTACATGTAGCAATCATAGGGAAAGAAACACAGCAGAAGAGAATATGTTAGAAAGAAGAAACGAACACCAGAGACTTTCTCACACTACAGAAGGTCAACACTTGAAAGGGCTTTAGAGATTACTTTTAATAATATAGATGAGGAAGCCAAAGTCAAAAGATCAGGCCAAGTTAGCTAAGACAGAAAGTGATTGCATCAGGACAAGAACACATCACTCGGAACTGGTCTTCTACACCATTCTTAACACCATGGCCATCAGAGTCTTTTGGGGACTAGCTCAATTATTATGGGAGAATAAGATGAGGAAGTCAAATACCTGGTTTAACAGAAATGTTCTTTCCTCCTTTCTGTAAAGGATTGAATATAGGGGAAGGAAGATGGCAAATCTTACAGAAAAGTTAGCCTACTTTCAAAACCAAGAGCTAGCCAGCTCACCATTTGTTTTCAGCCACTTTTTGGAATGAAGGTAACTTTCCAGCATCCTTTCATTGAACAGCATGTATCCCATTGGTTCTGAAATGATCACATCTACAGCCTCAGGAAGTGAGATTTCTTCAATTTTCCCTGGCAAAACAGTGATCTTGTCTGAAAGGCTGTTACTTTCCACTAGCATCTGAAACATAAAATGTACCAGTACTGTTATACAGAATCTTATGAAAAGTAAGTTTTATAGATTAGGGGTTGGCTGGGTGATATGGATGAGAGGGAAGTGATTTATTTGCTTCTATAATATTTATACAGATATTTTTCTTACTGTACAAACACTTCATGTTTACTGTAGATAAATTAGAAGATACAGATATGGAACAAATAAAAACATCTATAATCAATGCCACATACAAATAATAACTATTAATAGCTTTATATATATCCTTCTAGACTCTATACAAACATACCCTTATATACACATACATACTGTATGTGCGGTCTGTGTATGTGTGTGAAAGTCAAAGTTGCTCAGTCGTGTCTGACTCTGCAACCCCATGGACTATACAGTTCTTGGAATTCTCCAGGCCAGAATACTGGAAAGGGTAGCCGTTCCTTTCTCTAGGGGATTTTCCCAACCCAGAGATGAACCCAGTTCTCCCGCATTGCAGATGGATTCTTTATCATCTGAGCCACGAGAGAGCCCATGTGTGTATATATATGCACATGTACTTTGGGGGAATTATTCATGGTTTCAGTCTATTTCCTATTGTTCTACTAGCATTAAGGATGCCTAAGAGTTTTGTACAACAATCTTGTGTAACATAATAATCCTGATCCTTATTAAATCATCCTTTGATCTTTTGATTCCAAAGATAAATGATACCATGCTCATTAGCTTTTTGTTAAAAGCACATTTTACAGTTATGTATTCATTTTTCTTTGATGTCCTCTGTATTATATTTAATAATTTTGAACTCTCTTAAAAGAAGGACCTTGAAGAGGAATATGGTTATATATTTCTAACATATTTCTTCTAAATGTCAAATACAATACGGTGATTATATTATTACATTTATGTCTTTCTACTGCCTGAAAAAATATTTCCTAATAAACATCTTATATGCACCATCACAAATATATACAGCATATTGCTTTTCAAGCTGTGCTTTCCTGAGATTCTTACGTCTTTGCTCATTTGTATTTATACATATTCAGAGACCATTCACTTTGTATTTTTGCAGCTTGACCCTTTCCTCATCCAAAATGCAATATACCAAGCATCTGTCATGATTCAGTTGCATTTTCTCAACTTCTGATCACTTCTTCCCAAGATTAGGATACCTTTCACTTTGAACTCGATCTTCTAGGATGCTGCTCAGTAACATTACACCACAAGCTTGTTGGAAGTCTTTTCTACCTACATTTTCTTTAAAAGAAATGAAGTAGTCTCTGATCTAAGGAAAAACAATGAAAACTATTTGAACATGCCATCCACTGTCAATACCTACCCACGCACAAAGACTTGTGGAATTTCATTCTATTATTGTTCTACACGCGCTTGTCAAGTGTAGGGGGTCTGTGGACACAAGGCCTAAAGGGTAAGGCTTTAGGTGGCCTGATTTTCTGAGTACATTCTTTTCTCAGGAGAGCTCTTCTCCTGAATGCCTGTAAGCATGGCTCCATGTGGATGACTGTGCACAGCTTCAGGTTTTCTCTCTCACCTGAGCACTGGCCATTACCTGGACATTTCCACCAACCTGCTGCGTTATCTCCTCAGTCTCAACAATTAAAGAGCCAATCTCAAAACTCCTTCTTGAAAACTAGCCATTTATCTAAATTCCTTTAAAATCTTCATATGATTTTATATTTTCTTGATTCTTTTTTTGGTTACCAATGACATAATCCTCAATATCTTGGAGGCACACATACTTGTTTCCCGTGGACAATTAGTTACTATTTTCTCTTATTTCTACTTTTCAGATATGTCTCATTTCCACCTTCTTCTTTCTGCCTGCATCAACTTGTCCTGTTCCTAATAACTTCAAATCTGAAATTTAAAAATAGCAGTTATATAATGAAAATAATAATAGCAGTGCCTACACAGGCCTGCTTGAGGCTAAAACAAGATAAATCATATTAAGGGTCATGTAAGTATTAAATTACAATTGTCATATTATTTCTATTAAAGAAAAGCATTCACTAAAAAAGAGAAATGTAGATGAGTAAAAGCATGAGAATAAAAATCACTGTATTCCCATCACCCGGACATAGGCAGGGTATATTTCCCAGCACAATTTTGAGTGTATCTCTGTTTATAAAAATACATACTTTTCTAGTAATATCTCATAATCTTTTTACATGTAATATGTTTTAGACCAGTTTTCTGAATATTTTCTACCTCATGGCATACACATAAAAAGTAACATTTTTATGAATAGTAGGGATAACAGGGAAGGATGCCTGCAGTTTTGAGACATTTAACCTGGGGATTCATGAGACCCTGACCATCTCCCAAGAAGGCAAAGGGCACCAAAACATTCTTCTTGGCATATTTTTCCAGAAGCTCTGTTGTTGATATATTTCCATGAACTGCTCTATAACATAAATTTTATTGGCTGTAGGGTACTTCATAATACACTTTGATTCACTAACCAATTCTATGCTACTGGACATTCAAGTTATATCAAATGTTTCATTACTACAACAGTATACTGACAGATAATAATGCACTTCAATCTGGGGACATACTTCTTACACCTCTGTTTCAAAGTTAAAGGGTCCAGAACTTTTAAGGGTTTCAGGTTCACATTGTCCCTTTGCCTAATGGAAAGGTGATTCCATTTCTAAATTACAAGCCCTGTTTAAATTCCACTTATAGGGTGTGAGGGTGTCTACATAACTGCAATGTGTAAGTGTGAAGTGAAGTTGCTCAGTTGTGTCCGACTGTTTGCTACCCCGTGGACTGTAGCCCACCAGGCTCCTGTGTCCATGGGATTTTCCAGGCAAGAATACCGGACTGGGTTGCCATTTCCCTCTCCAGGGGATCTTCCCAACCCAGGGATTGAACTCAGGTCTTCCGCATTACAGGCAGACGCTTCAACCTCTGAGCCACCAGGGAAGCCTCATCAATTTGGACCAGGATGTTGGAAGGGAAATTTTTCTGGCTAAATTTTGCTGGAGGGACTAATAAGATAGGATGGTCAACAGAGTGTGATATTCACTCTACATGGAGATTTTACAGAGAATAATCAGAGACTCTTAAATCCTCAGGAAGATCAGATATCTAAGAAGGTTTGAGAGAGAGGATGCTATGAGCTGTCAGAAGGGCGATTTGAGGTTCACAGGAAAGAATCTGCGTCTTACTATTCCTACAGGTAAAAAAGGACATACCACATATGTGTAAGTGAATAAAAAGGCTTGCCTTCGGGCCACTACATCTTGTGACTTATTTTTCCTTAATTAAAAAAGAATTTATTGGAGTATAGTTGCTTTACAATGCTGTGTTAGTTTTTACTGTACAGCAAAGTGAATCAGCTATACATATATGCATATCGGCACATTTTGGATTTCCTTCACATTTAGGTCATCAAGTGACTTCATTTATTTTTGACCAGATTCAAAGAACATTAGATCAAGAATATGAAGATACAGATTCTAGACCTGCCATTACCATCAAAGAGCTGTATGCCCATGGGAAAGTCACTTAAACACTCTCTACATTTGTTTCCCTCTTGAAAAATTAGAGTTTAAAATTGAGTCACTTTAAGGCTCCACTTAGTTCTAAAATCTCATGATTAGAAGAAAGCAAAATTTCTGCAAAGTCTGTTCCAGGAATCCATGAACACAAGGAGTTTCATGATCAAATATTATTGGAACTTTGTTATAATGCATATTTCCTGTTACAAATTCAGAGAGTTCATTACCATATTAATAGATTCGAAAAATTCTGCTGAAAACTGGTTTGGCTAAATCAAAGATATCCAAACTTATTTGAGTATTTGACATTTTTTTTCTTGAATGTTTATCTCAGATCAATCCTTAAGAAACAAAAAAAATAATTATTTGATAATCCTAGGTTGCAAAGGAGAAAAGCAAAGATATACCCATTTGAATGCAAAGTTCCAAAGAATAGCAAGGAGAGATAAGAAAACCTTCCTCAGTGATCAGTGCAAACAAACAGAATGGGGAAACAAAAGAATGGGAAAGACTAGAGATCTCTTCAAGAAAATTAGAGATACCAAGGGAAAATTTCATGCAAAGATGGGCTTGATAAAGGACAGAAATGGTATGGACCTAACAGAAGCAGAAGATGTTAAGAAGAGGTGGCAAGAATGCATAGAAGAACTATACAAAACATATTCACAACCCAGATAATCACAATGGTGTGTTCACTCACCTAGAGCCAGACATCCCGGAATGTGAAGTCAAGTGGGCCTCAGGAAGCATTGCTACCAACAAAGCTAGCGGAGTTGATGGAATTCCAGTGGAGCGATTTCAAATTCTAAAAGATGATGCTATGAAAGTGTTGCACTCAATATGCCAGCAAATTTGGAAAACTCAGCAGTGGCCACAGGGCTGGAAAAGATCAGTTTTCAATCCCATCCCAAAGAAAGGCAATGCCAAAGAATGCTCAAACTACCACACAATTGCACTTATCTCACATGCTAGTAAAGTAATGCTCAAAATTCTCCAAGCCAAGCTTTAACAGTATGTGAACCATGAACTTCCAGATGTTCAAGCTGGATGTAGAAAAGGTAGAGGAACCAGAGATCGAATTTCCAACATCCACTGGATAATCAAAAAAGTAAGAGAGTTCCAGAAACACATCTACTTCTGCCTTATTGACTATGCCAAAACCTTTCACTGTGTGGATTGTAACCAACTGTGGAAAATTCTTAAAGAGATGGGAATACCAAACCACCTAACCTGCTTCCTGAGAAACCTGTATGCAGGTCAGGAAGCAACAGTTAGAAATGGACATGGTACAACAGACTGGTTCAAAATTGGGAAAGGGGTACATCAAGGCTGTATATTGTCAACCTGCTTGTTTAAATTATATGCAGAGTACATCATGAGAAACACTGGGCTGGAGGAAGCACAAGCTGGAATCAAGATTGCTGGGAAAAATATCAATAACCTCAGATATGCAGATGACACCACCCTTATGGCAGAAACTGAAGAAGAACCAAAGAGCCTCTGATGAAGGTGAAAGAGGAGAGTGAAAGAGCTGGCTTGAAACTCAACATTCAGAAAACTAAGATCATGGCATCTGGTCCCAACACTTCATGATAAATAGTTGGGGAAACAATGGAAACAGTGAGAGACTTTATTTTGGGGGGCTCAAAAATCACTGCAGATGGTGTCTGCAGCCGTGAAATTAAAAGATGCTTGCTCTGTGGAAGAAAAGTTATGACCAACCTAGACAGCATATTAAAAAGCAGAGACATTACTTAGCCAACAAATGTCTATCTAGTCAATGCTACGGTTTTTCCACTAGTCATGTATGGATGTGAGAGTTGGACTATAAAGAAAGCTGAGCACCAAAGAATTGATGCTTTTAACTGTGGTGTTGGAGAAGATTCTTGAGAGTCCCTTGGACTGCAAGGAGATCCAACCAGTCAATCCCAAAGGAAATCAGTCCTGAATATTCATTGGAAGGACTGATGCTAAAGCTGAAATTCCAATACTTTGTCTACCTGATGTGAAGAACTGACTCATTGGAAAAGACCCTGATGCTGGCAAAGACTGAAGGCGGGATGAGAAGGGGATGACAGAGGAGGAGATGGTTGGATGGCATCACCGACTCAATGGACATGAGTGTGAGTAAACACCATGTGCTGGTGATGGACAGGGAGGCCTGGTGTGCTGCAGTCCATGGGGTCACAAAGAGTCAGACACGACTGAGCAACTGAACAGAACTGAAGGTGAAAACAATTCCTTGATAGAGATATTTGAAGATAGAACATAAACTCAATCAGTAATACCTCCTCGACACAAAAGCAGCTAATTCCAGATGTGAGATGCATTCTATTCTGAGTCAGACTTGCTGCCGTGCTTGCTCTTTGGTAATCAACAGCTACTTGTATGTTACTCTGCCACTTTGGACCCCATTCTTCCAAAACTAAATCCTGTAGAACTATCCTTTCTAGAGAATGCATACCCAATATCCAGGAAGAGAATATGCTATACTCAAATCATACATAACTATTTTGGAAAACCATCTCGCATTACTTGATAAAGCTGAAGATGTCTATAACTTAGAAATATCACTCCCATAAATACACCCTCTAGTGAATTTTTTGAAGATGTGTACAATTTAACCGATCCTAAAACTTTATAATAATATTGGTAATTATAAATTTAAAAAATAAATAAACATGATTTACTAACTGAAAGGGATGTGAATGAATAAATACTGTTATATTCATATTATGAATACTACTGAACAGTGAGAAAGAAAGCAAGAGGTATTCATGTTAACAAATTAATTTCATAAGCAGAATTTTAAGGAGGAAAAAAAACAGGTTGCTGAAAAATATACACTATGTTTCCTTTTACACTGTTGGTGGGAATGCAAACTAGTACAGCCACTATGGAGAACAGTGCAGAGATTCCTTAAAAAACTGGAAATAGAACTGCCATATAACCCAGCAATCCCACTGCTGGGCATACACACCAAGGAAATCAGAACTGAAAGAGACACATGTACCCCAACGTTCATCACAGCACTGTTTATAATAGCCAGGACTAGGAAACAACCTAGATGTCCATCAGCAGATGAATGGATAAGAAAGCTGTGGTACATATACACAATGGAGTATTACTCAGCCATTAAAAATAATACATTTGAATCAGTTCTAATGAGGCAGATGAAACTGGAGCCTATTATACAAAGTGAAGTAAGTCAGAAGGAAAAACACCAATACAGTATACTAACACATATATATGGAATTTAGAAAGATGGTAACAATAACCCTGTATGTGAGACAGCAAAAAGAGACACAGATGTATAGATCAGTCTTTTGGACTCTGTAGGAGAGGGAGAAGGTGGAATGATTTGGGAGAATGGCGTTGAAACATGTATAATATCATATAAGAAATGAATCGCCAGTCCAGGTTCGATGCAGGATACTGGATGCTTGGGGCTGGTGCACTGGGATGACCCAGAGGGATAGTACAGGGAGGGAGGAGGGAGGGGGGTTCAGGATGGGGAACACGTGTATACCTGTGGCGGATTCATGTTGATGTATGGCAAAACCAATACAATATTGTAAAGTAATTAACCTCCAATTAAAATAAATAAATTTATATTTTAAAAAGTCAACTGTATCCAAAAGTAAACTATTGATTAGGATATACTGCTGCTGCTGCTGCTAAGTCGCTTGAGTCATGTCCTACTCTGTGCAACCCCACAGATGGCAGCCCCCCATGCTCCACCATCCCAGGATTCTCCAGGCAAGAACACTGGAGTAGGTTGCCATTTCTTTCTCCAATGCATGAAAGTGAAAAGTGAAAGTGAAGTCACTCAGTCGAGTCCAACTCTTTGCAATCCCATGGACTGCAACCTACCAGGCTCCTCTGCCCGGGATTTTCCAGGCAAGATTACTGAAGTGGGGTGCCACTGCCTTCTCCATAGGACAAAACACATTATTCTTAAAAACTCTTCTATCCTAACATGCTGGTAACTTTTGGGAGTGAAAAGAGGGCATGAAATTTAGGAGAAGCATAAAGGAATTTTAATACACAGTTATATTATTCTAGCTGTTACACTGCATTGTGGCCATATATGTGGTTTTTATATTTTACACTCACCTTTATTTCTGGATGCAAGAGTATTTTATAATAGGAAGTACTTTTAATAGAAAAGTTTGAGGTAATCATAAAAAATGCAAATTTTAAAAAACAAACTGATTTCTGCAATCAGAAGATAACAGATATGAAAGACAGACTTAAAGCAGCATAAAGGTAATTAATGTCTCTGAAGAATGGAAAAATCACTCAAAGATATATTAAAATTCCCCTGAAATAAAAAAACTGAATCCATTAACAGAAAAAATACACAGTGCTCATAGGAAAATGTCATACAGTAATAGCAACATGGAAATATATTCTGCTCAAGATTTTAAATTTGAAGAAAAAAAAATTCCTTGGGTACCCATGCAGAAAGAAAAATCACCCTAAAACTGAAAGAAAATCAGGCTGGCATCAGACTGCTCTATACTCATATTCATTTTAAAAAGACAATGGAACAATATCTGCAAAATTTAGAAACAAAAATCTGTGATCAAAATAAGATTAAATCCAATAATAATAATAATAAAAATGATTAAATCCAGAGGAGGTACTATTCATATTTTCAACATGAGAAAACTCAGGATAGCACACATAAGACTGTCCTCAAAAACTGATTTACCAAAAAGAAAAAATAAATAATTCATGTAATTAAGATATGAACTAAACAAAGAATTTGGTAATAAAGAAGTTATATATAAGAAAGATATCCATCTGAATGCAGAATTCCAAAGAATAGCAAGGAGAGATTTAAAAAAAGCCTTCATAAGCAATCAATGCAAAGAGACAGAGAAAAACAATAGAATGGGAAAGACTAGAGATCTCTTCAAGAAAATTAGAGATAACAAGGGAACATTTAATGTAAAGATGGACACAATAAAACAGAAACAGTATGAATCTAACAGAAGCAGAAGACATTAAGAAGAGGTGGAAACACAGAAGAACTATACAAAAAAGGTCTTAATGATCCAGATAACCATGATGGTGTGATCACTCACGTGGAGTCAGACATCCTGGAATGAAAAGTGAAGTGTGCCTTGGGAAGCATCACTACAAACAAAGCTAGTGGAGGTGATGGAATTCCAGCTGAGCTGTTTCAAATCCTAAAAGATGATGCTATGAAAGTGCTGCACTCAATATGCCAGCACATTTGGAAAACTCAGCAGTGGCCACAGGACTGGAAAAGGTCAGTTTTCATTCCAATCCCAAAGAAAGGCAATGCCAAAGAATGCTCAAAGTACTGCACAGTTGCACTCATCTCACACACTAGCAAAGTAATGCTCAAAATTCTCCAAGCTGGGCTTCAATAGTATGTGAACCGGGAACTTCTGGATGTTCAAGCTGGACTTAGAAAAGGCAGAGGAACCAGAGATCAAATTGCCAACATCCGTCGGATCATCAAAAAAGCAAGAGAAATCTAGAAAAACATCTACTTATGCTTCATTAACTATACTAAAACCTTTGTCTGTGTGGATCACAACAAACTATAGAAAACTCTTCACGAGATGGGAATACAAGAGCACCTTACCTGCCTCCTGAGAAATCTGCATGCAGGTCAAGAAACAACAGTTAGAACCAGACATAAAACAATAGACAAGGCTGTATATAGTCACTCAGCTTACTTAACTTATATCATGCAAAATATCAAACTGGATGAAGCACAAGCTGGAATCAAGATTGTTGGCAGAAATATCAATATGGCAGAAAGTGAAGAAGAATTAAAGAGCCTCTTGATGAAGGTGAAAGAGGAAAGGAAAAAAGTTGGCTTAAAGCTCAACATTCAGAAAACTAAGATCATGGCATCCAGTCCCATCACTTCACAGCAAATAGATGGGGAAACAGTAATTGACTTTGTTTTTGGGGGGCTCCAAAATCACTGCAGATAGTGACTGCAACCATGAAATTGAAAGACACTTACTCCTTGGAAGGAAAGTTATGACCAACCTAGACAGCGTATTGAAAAGCAGAGATATTACTTTGTCAACAAAGGTCTGTCTAGTCAAGGCTATGGTTTTTCCAGGGGTCATGTATGGATGTGAGAGTTGCACTATAAAGAAAGCTGAGCACCGAAGAATTGATGCTTTTGAACTGTGGTGTTGGAGAAGACTGTTGAGAGTCCCTTGGACTGCAAGGAGATCAAACCAGTTCATCCAAAAGGAAATCAGTCCTGCATATTCATCGGAAGGATTGATGCTGAAGCTGAAACTATAATTCTTTGGCCACCTGAAGCAAAGAGCTGACTCATTTGAAATGACCCTGATGCTGGGAAAGACTGAGGGCAGGAGGAGAAGGGGACGACAGAGGATGAGATGGCATCACCGACTCAGTGGACATGAGTTTGAGTAAACTCTGGGAGTTGGTGGTGGACAGGGAGGCCTGGCATGCTGCAGTTCATGGGGTCACAAAGAGTCAGACATGACTGAGCGACTGAACTGAACTGAACAGATATGCAGATGACACCACCCTTATGGTAGATGGTGCAAAGAGGAACTAAACAGCCTCTTGATGAAAGTGAAAGAGGAGAGTGAAAAAGCTGGCTTAAAACTCAACCTTCAAAAAACGAAGATCATGTCACCTGATCTCATCAATTCATGGCAAATAGATGGTTAAATAATGGAAACAGCAAGAGGCTTTATTTTATTTGGCTCCAAAATCACAGCAGATGGTGACTGCAGCCATGAAGTTAAAAGACGCTTGCTCCTTGGAAGAAAAGTTATGACCAACCTAGACAGCATATTAAAAAGCCGAGACATTACTTTGCTGACAAACGTCCGTTCAGTCAATGCTATGGCTTTTAGTAGTCATTTATGGATGTGAGTTGGACCATAAAGAAGGCTGAGTGCCGAAGAATTGATCCTTTTGAACTGTGGTGTTGGAGAAGACTCTTGAGAGTCCCTTAGACTGTAAAGTGGTCAAACCAGTTGATCCTAAAGGAAATCAATACTGAATATTCATTGGAAGGACTAATGCTGAAGATCTAATACTTCAGCTACCTGATGAGAAGAGCTGACTTATTGGAAAAGACCCTGATGCTGGGAAAATAGAAGGCAGGAGGAGAAGGGGACAACAGAGGATGAGATGGTTGGATGGCATCACTGAATCAATGGACAGGAGTCTGAGTGAGCTACGGGATTTGGTGAATGACAGGGAAGCCTGGTGTGTTCCAGTTCACGGGGCCACAAAGAGTTGGACACAACTGAGTGACTGAACTGAACTGACAGGAGGAAGGTGGAGCCATGGGGACACTGATGATTTCACTTCTGTTATAGGAAGGAGTGAATTTGTATCATGACATTTAGAAAGATTCAGTTTCTTAATATTTTCCAAAGCGTTACAGGAATCCATCAGGAAGCAATTTCTCTTAAAAATTTTTTTTTATTGGAGTATAGTTTATCTACAATGTTGTGTTAGTTTCAGGTATACAGTAAAGTGAATCTGTTATACATATATCCACTCTTTTTTAGATTCTTTTCCCATATAGGCCAGTATAGAGAATGGAGTAGAGTTCCCTGTGTTATATAATAGGTCCTTATTAGTTATCTATTTTATATATAGTAGTGTGCACATGTTAGTCCCAGTAGGAAGCAATTTTTTTTATGTGAAGAACTTATTTAAAGTTAAAACAATTTTTCTTTTATTCTTAATTTTCTTCATTAAATTCAACAAAATTCAATGTTTTTTATTCCGAACATTACAGATCAGATAATCTCATTTTTCTAAAAATATTTCTCTCTAACCATTCTTCTCCTTGTATATTTGCATAGAAAAATGTCTGAAATGAAGATTCAAGTGATATTAATGATAACTATTACAGGTGGTTTAAATTTTTCTTCTTTGTTAAATTTATCAATTGCTTAATTTCTTTATTATAAGGCACTGTTTTTATAAATACAGCCTATAAATAAATAAATTATAATAAATACATTTTTATAAATACAAACGATTTTTCTCTAAAGAAAACTATTAGTAAAACTAGGAATCTAAGCAAATATAACTGTTTCCTCTCTTTTCTGAGATCCCACAGAAATACAGGAAATGAAATAAATCAGAAAGAAACTTTAATATGCATGTACATTAAAAAGAACTATCAAGAGATGAGAGAGTCTTAGAGAATTCTATAAGATAGAAAGCAGATTAGATTGGATTGATGGAAAAAACAGAGTACATTACTCTGAACCCCTAAATTTCAGAGCTAAAGACAGCTTTCTGTAAGGGAGTTTGGGAGGAAAAATTCCAAATTTCAAGTCATCAAATGTCAAGAGCAGAAGAGCCCACGGAATTACTATCTAAGCCAGTATGTCCACCCTCCCACCCATTTTAGGAATACGGACTCTATGAGACTGGTCTCTGTGGCTTTTGTTCCTGGCTAAAGCTTTTCGCATGGCTTTTGTGATATGTCTTAGCAGGAATCCTAATGTGAATTTTAAAGCACAAAAGAAAAACACAGAAGAGCTTGGGTAACTTTGGGTCCCAATGGGAAGAAAATTATGAGGCGGTGCCACCCAAAGTTCCATTCCCAAGGATAAAGCTCTCACTTTGGCAATAGTGCAGGTCACTAGGCTACCAGTGAGCTACACACACATCCATGTACACTTACAGGGAAGCTCACCAGCCAGCACATTTTCTCCATGGAGCAAAGGCTTTGATCTGCTCTCCCTGTTCAGGGGGAGATGTGTTGGAAACACAGACTCACACACTCTGTATTAAGCAATGTAGTTCTTCATCAGCTCAGAGTGAGTAAACAAGGATTTCGAGACATTGGAGGAAAGTAAATAGCATGAAAGAGAAAGTTGGAGAGTAACAAACAGAATAAATGACTCATAAGGAAACAGATCACTATTTTTAAAAAAGGACTAAACTCAGAGAGGTGAGATTTTATAGCCATAAAACCACAATAGGTTGCTATAAAATTAAGAATATGATTACTAGAAAATAAATTCAGTTGGTAAACTGTCAAAACCTAAGACCAAGATAGTGAACTGTAAGATAACTTTGAGGAAATCTGAGAACACAGCAAACTCAAAGACACAGACACCTTAAAAAAAACAGCTGAATTGACATGGGTATAATATCAATAATTAAATAAATAATAGAAAATATCCCAGAACTCAAGAAAAACCTTAGTCTTCAAATTGAAAGAGCTTACTGAAAATGACCCAGAGTAGGCAGTCTAAAAAGTTAGTTCACATCTAAATACATAATGGTGAATTTGACAACCCAGCAGTTATGCTGGTAAAGAATCCACCTGCAATGCAGGAGACCTGGGTTTGATCCCTGGGTTAGAAAGATCCCCCAGAGAAGGGAAAGGCTACCCACTCCAGTATTCTGGCCTGGAGAATTCCATGGACTGTGTAGTCCATGGGGTCACAAAAAGTCGGACATGACTGACTGACTTTCACTTTCAGGAATTATGACTAAGATCCCTAAAGTTTTTAAAGTTTTAAAAAGTCACAGCTTCTGATAAACAAAAGTTATACTGATGCCAGAATTCTTACCAGCGGCACAGGCCATTAGCAGATAACAAAGCAAGTTCAGAGGGAAAATGACTTTTGAGTAGGACTTTTAAGTTTTTAGGAATCCAAAAACTTTGAGGAAATAGAAAACTTTTTCAGATACAAAAAGCTTCAAAGATTTTGTGTGTCACATTGAAGAAATACAAGGAATTAGTCAAGAGGAAAAACAAACATAAGAAATATTTCCTGGTGGTCCAGTGATTGCGACTTTGGCTTCCAATGAGGGGAGTGGGTTCAATCCCTGGTTGGGGAGGTAGAAGCCCACATGTCTCATGGACAAAAGGCTAAAACATAAAACAGAAACAATACTGTAACAAATTCAACAGAGACTTTAAAAAAATGACCTACCTCAAAAAATTCTTTTTAAAAGAAAAGGGTTAACATAGATAACAACGATAGCAAAGATAGAACAAACAGTGGCAATCTGAGTATAAACTAGAGGAAGTGTAGAAATTTAAAACGAATTAGGAATTATATCCATTTGTAATGAATAGCACATTCTTCCAGACTAACAAGAGTTCAGGGTCACAGGATTCTTTTCCTATTAGTCTATGAAACTAGTTGGTTCCACAATGAAAGGTATTTATGGTCATTACACTTAATATGCTTTTTGTACAGGGGGTACATTTTCTGATGCAATCTATAAACAAAGCATATTTAGTGAACTACACATTCTAAATCTTGACTATCTAGGGATAACATAACCAAACAACATTGGGAGTTACACAGAAGAGGAAAGTTCTTCCTCTATTATACTGGGAGTCAGCAGTACATCCAGAGTAGATAGCTCAGGAAACAGAATCACGGTCATCAGCTAAAACAAGTAAATAACAGAAGGTCAGAGTAGATCACACTGTGAAATGTGATCAGGCACAAGTGGAGTGGGTAAGAGAAAGTTGTTTTTTATTTTACACACTCCTATACAGTTTGACTCCCCTTCCTCATGTTCAATATTTCTTTAATTTTAAAAAGTCAGTAAGCAGTCCCCCAAACAACAGAATACCTAAACAATCCTTCGGTTCTCTCCTTTTAACCCCATTCCTTAGTGAACAATTCTGAACATCTGCTTAAATATTTCAAAAAGTCCTATTCACCTTACTTTTAAAAAACTCAGTGGCTAGTTTACTGAAACAGAGTATTTACGCTAAAGTTCTTCCCAACTCGCTGTTTGGACCCTGTCATTTTAGAATTCAGGAAACTGAGTCCTGGGGAGGTCAGTGTCCAAGCCAAGCGCTACAAGGCAGTGGCAGGTGTACAGGGCTTAAGTGGTTTATAGCTGCCCATAACTGTTATCAGAGGCAGTAGCATTATGGGCTGGCTTTCTGAGAAGCTTCAGAGAGGAAACACCTGTGGTAACTTTTCCTCGCCCTCCCTCAGTGTACAGCTGCCTCCTGCCTGCAATCAAGGTGAACACCAAGCATCACATATCACCCTTCTTAGGCCACTGGTATGTCATTACTTTTGTGCAGATATCAGGGCCTCCTGGAATCTGCGGCTAAGAAAGAATAAACGGGGCTCTGGAGGAACCAGTCAGAGCTGTGAGTGCAAAAGTCCTTTGCAAACATGAACTAGTTGGCAGGTCAATGAGGACAACACAGAGTGAGAAAGACATGACTGACAGAAGGATGGGAAGGAGAGGCAAAGAGAAAGACTTTTTCCTGTTTCTCTTAAGGGTGACTTACAGGGACAGAGCTTGTGGGGTTCGGAAGTTTCTTGGCACTGGGTGATTATACACCCCTTTATCACTGTAGGATTTCCAAAGGTGGCAGAAGCAAATAACATGAGGCCTCTGTGAGGGAAATGCTACTGATCCTACAGTGTGGCCGCCAACA
Organism: Oryx dammah; assembly: GCF_014754425.2. NCBI lineage: Eukaryota > Metazoa > Chordata > Mammalia > Artiodactyla > Bovidae > Oryx > Oryx dammah. Next base: position 40,890,498 of record NW_024070185.1, on the reverse strand, counting down.
AGAACAAACACGTCCTGGCAACTTTAAAACACATTGTTGTTTCCCTCTGATGTTTCAGGATGCTCAAGGACAGGGAAAGAACAACATCAAGAAGGCAGACAACCTGTCTAAACTTGGAAAGGATGCTTTGACCAAGTTATAAAATAAGCACCAAGAAATATGTCTGCAGAAGCAACTCAGAGCTGTGAGTATGTGTGTGTTGGGGGAGGGAGGGTTTGTACCTTTATACATCCTATTAGCCAGCTAATCTGCCCTCCGTGGGAAGGTACGCTGTCCCCTGCAGACTGCAAGTATCTGACAGCAGCTTCCACGCCCACTGTGCTCATCCAGCAGAGTATCTGGCACATGAAATGCATCGGGTAAGTATCTGTTAATTACCTCCCTAAAGGGGACATGGCAGCCCTTGGAATTCAGTCTCCATCTCAGTTTGAAGAGATGATTCTGTGCGCTTCCTCTTTGCAGCTCCTCTGGTAGCAGATAAATGGAGGGTAGGTAGGTAAGAGGGGCCTGGGGGATATTCTTCATGTCTCTCTAAATGCTGGTACATTTGGCAACAGAGAGAGGGTAATTCAGTTATGTCAGGAAAAGGTTTTTTTTTTTTTTTTAAGAATTTTTTGATATGGACCATTTTTAAAGTCTTTATTGAATTTGCAACAATATTGTTTCTGCTTTATGTTTTGGTTCCCACCACCACCACCACCACCCCAGGCATGTGGGATGTTAGCTCCCTGACCAGGTATTGAACCTGCACCCCCAGCATTGGATGGCGAAGTCTTAACCACTGGACCACTAGGCAATTCCCAGGAAAAGTTGTTAAACTATATTTTTAAATGGACAAAAAGGTTACTGAGTGTCCTGTGCAGTATAACCTTTCAGGGTGTTCTTCACCTTTCAGAGTCTTAGAGTTATTTTTCAACTCTGTAAGAAAAACTAACGATGATGCAAGTAATTTTTGTCCTTAGAAACTGAATGGAATTATATCTGGAGGAATCCGAATGATGACTGCCCTACAGATGGACCAGTCTTCCATCTATGTATAAATTCTTTCCAGCGTTCCTCGTTGCCTACAAATGTGGTTCCTTGAGGTTGCCTTTGAGCGGGTTTAACATCTTACTAGTTTACCTATTCATGAGTTAAATAAAGTATCTGTCACATGCTAATATTTGCATGAGAATCATGTCTTTATCTTTGTAAAAATTATCTTTTAGAATTTCAATACACTTTTTTCACTTTAGTTCTAGGATGTAATTTATATTGTCACCTCATCATGACTTTTCCTCTTTCCTTGTAGACGTAATGCACAGCATATTAACTAACAAACAGTATACTTGCTTTGGAGATGACTGACCTGCTCTCCCTCTCTATCTCCAAATAATCTTGGTCAAATTAATTAATCTCAAGCCTTGGCTTCTATATATATAGAACAGGACTAATATTAGCAGTTACTTTATGGGTTGCTCTGAGACAATGAGTTAATGCATGGAAAATGATCATACATGGCTTGGTAAACAGCAAGTGCACAATAGATGCACTGTTAATCCTCTTTTATTGCCCTGTGGTCAGTGAGCCAGACTTTCAGTGACTGGTGTCCAGGAAGAATGAGAGGGTAGAAGTGGACAGCTGCAACAATTCTCCTAGATTGTAATTTTCCCTTTCCACGCATTCCCTGGAAAGTCCCAAGAAATGTATAGTCTGTGTAGCAACTGCTAGTTGCCTATCCAAATCCATTCTTGCCTTTCACCTTATTAACAAAATGCCTAAAATACTGTTGGCAAGAATGCACCAACTGAAATACTATACTGTCCAGCTACTCTTGCAGCAAAGTGTGGCTAATGACTAAGTTCTGACCTTTGAGATGAACACATACATTTGCCAGGAGAGACTTCCTGAGAGGTTCCTTAAAAGGGGGAGGAAAAGCTAGGGAAAGACAATTTTGAGTCCCCCTCTTTATCCACCTTATGGCTTACAATATGGATTTCTTGGCTGAAGCTCCAGCTGTCATCTTGGATCTTGAGGTGACTTGCAGGAGATAAGCTGTGTACTAAGACAGTGTAGTAGTCGATGCAAGCAGCCTGGGGTTAAACAAATTTTGTGTAGCTGCCACACTGCCTTAGGTTCCCTTAATCAGACTTCTTTCACAGAAGATAAAAAAATGTTCGCATGTGTTTAAGTCATGGTTAATTTGGGTTTTGTGTCAGTTACCTATAGGTGAACTAACTGATAAACACTATCCTGTTCAGACCAAGGGGCATCTTAACCGTGTGAGTCATAATGGAACCATAGAGTCTGAGAATGCAGATCAATTTCTACCCTCTGCTTTTAGTTAGGTTACTTGCTGGATCTGGGGGAGAACCCAGTAGTAAAGGACTCACGTCGACAGGTGAAGGGTCTCCCCTTCTGTCCATGCCTCCACTTTTACAAGTGAGTCATTTCCCCAGTGAAGACTTTTTTCCATCCATAGCAAGCTTCAGAACTATGAGTCTCTGGTGCAATTATAGAATGAAAATGCTAAATGAAATGCTAAATGTTAGCATATTTAGAATATGCTAGGATATTTTATGTTAGAATAAAAAATTAAATTTTGATCTGCTCCTTCTGGGCAGATATAAACAGTATTTAGTTATATGACTATATAACTATCATTATAGTTAGGTTATATAATGTCAGTAAGTTCAGTTCAGTTGCTCAGTAGTGTCCAACTCTGCAACCCCATGGACTGCAGCACGCCAGGCTTCCCTATCCATCTCCAACTCCTGGAGCCTGCTCAAACTCGTGTCCATAAAATCAGTCATGCCATGCAACCATCTCATCCTCTGTCATCCCCTTCTCCTCCCGCCTTCAATCTTTCCCAGCATCAGGGTCTTTTCCAATGAGTCAGCTCTTCCTATCAGGTGGCCAAAGTACTGGAGTTTCAGCTTCAGCATCAGTCCTTCCCATGAATATTCAGGACTGATTTTCTTTAGCATGGACTGGTTGGATCTCTTTGCAGTCCAGGGACTCAAAGCATCTTCTCCAACACCATAGTTCAAAATCATCAATTCTTTGGCACTCAGCCTTCTTTAGAGTCCAACTCTCACATCCATAATGACTACTAGAAAAAACATAGTTTTGACTAGATGAACCTTTGTTGGCTAAGTAATATCTCTGCTTTTTAATATGCTGTTTAGATTGGTCATAACTTTTCTACAGAGCAAGCATTTTTCAATTCCATGGCTGTAGTCATCATCTGCAGTGATTTTGCAGCCAAAAAAAATAAAGTCTCTCACTGTTTCCATTGTTTCCCCATCTAATTGTCATGAAGTGATGGGACCAGATGCCATGATATTAGTTTTTTGAATGTTGAGTTTCAAACCAACTTTTTCACTCTCCTCTTTCACTTTCATCAAGGGGCTCTTTAGTTCTTCTTCACTTTCTGCCATTAGGTTATATCTGAGGTTATTGATATTTCTCCCGGCAATCTTGATTCCAGCTTGTGCTTCATCCAGACCAGCATTTCTCATGATGTGCTCTGCATATAAGTTAAATAAGCAGGATGACAATATACAGCCTTGACATACTCCTTTTCCTATCTGGAACCAGTCTGTTGTTCCATGTCCAGTTCTGACTGTTGCTTCCTGACCTGCATACAGATTTCTCAAGAGGCAGGTAAGGTATTTCCATCTCTTTCAGAATTTTCCACAGTTTGTTGTGATCCACACAGTCAAAGGCTTTGGCATAGTCAATAAAGCAGAGGTAGATGTTTTTTCTGGAACTCTCTTGCTTTTTTGATGATCCAATATATGTTGGCAATTTGATCTCTGGTTCCTCTGCCTTTTCTAAATCTAGCTTGAACATTAGGAAGTTCACGGTTCATGTATTGTTGAAGCCTGGCTTGGAGAAGTTTGAGCATTAATTTGCTAGTATGTGAGATGAGTGCAATTGTGTGGTAGTTTGAGCATTCTTTGGCATTGCTTTTCTTTGGGATTGGAATGAAAACTGACCTTTTCCAGTCCTGTGGCCACTGCTGAGTTTTCCAAATTTGCTGGCATATTGAGTGCAGCACTTTCACAGCATCATCTTTTAGGATTTGAAATAGCTCAGCTGGAATCCCATCACCTCCACTAGCTTTGTTCATAGTGATCCTTTAAGGCCCACTTGACTTCGCATTTCAGGATCACATTCCAGTGATCACAATAGTATGATCACTCACCTAGGTTATATACTATATATTTATATAATTATACTTTTGTGGCTTTACTTTTGGCAAAATCAATGAAAATATTGGACCCCTATGTTTCACAAAGTGTACTCCATTTATCTTCTGGTATCTATTCCACAACACTGTGAATGAAGCATTAATGTTTCCAGTTTGTTGTTCAGTCGCTAAGTTGCGTCTGACTCTTTGAGTCAGATACAGATACTCTTTGAGTACAGATACAAAAACTAAAATGCAAAATGATTAAATAATTCGATCAAGGCAACTCCTATTTCTCCGTACCAAGTGGTCTGTACCAACTGATCACTAAAGAAACCCTTGACCGAACTGACATTTTTTAATAGCAAAAGACATTTTAAAATTTAAAACAAAGAAACATTTCTAACATTTGAAGTTAGAACTTTCAATATATAAAAGAGACCAACAAATTACATACTTGATTTTGCTGATTAAGAAGTAAAGCAACATTTTAACAATTTAAACATGAAGGAAGTGGGATTATTTAGATTTTATTTTTCCACCAAATATGTGAATATAAAATCTGTCCCAGGTTTTACCGAATTTCAAGTGTTTCATCTTCTCAATTGTTTTTCCTCTAATGTGAAATGCAACTAATTAGCTCATCCCTGATTTGATAGCAACTAGTGACTTGAGAATATCCAGGGGACAGACCTGCAGCTAGCTCTGCAGAGCCCTGAAGAGGCAACAGATGAGTAAATGGATTTGTTCCTCTAGGGTGAGAGCTGATGAAATGCACATGTCACACAGATGGAGCCAAGGCATCCTGAAATTTCTTTTCTCCAGGTCCCTTTTAAGAAGAATATTTAGTCTAAAAAAGCTGCCTGCCAATGAAATAGTCACATTTCCAAAAGGTGATTCAAGCAGTATTACAAATAGGTAAAATATCTATAACAACCAAAAAACAGATCTAAAGAAGTATTAGCGTTTACGCACAACTCCATTAATATAATTAGAGGCCTATAGAACAAACACATTGGAGGCAACAGAGCTCTAATAAGAGACTATGTCTGAATCAAAACACATTTATTCTACTCTTAAAAATCACAGACTCTCGGGATCTGGGTCTGGAGAGGTATCCTCCCTCCCCCTCCCACACCACTTCCTTCTTACAAGGATTATTCAGTAGGTCTGGAGAGTTCAGAACTTCCCCCACATCAGAAGCCTTTCGGCTTCAGAGAAACATCCAGCCACTGAACATCTTTCTTCCAAGATGATCCCAAATCACTCACTGTGTCAGTTAAGCTTGCCAAAGAAAATTTCATCCCCAGCCAGTTAGTGCCTTAACCGACCTGTGTGTGTGCTCAGTCATGTCCAACTCTTTGCAACCCCATGGACTGTGGCCCTCCAGGATCCTCTGTCCTTGGGATTTTCCAGGCAAGAATATTGGAGTGGGTTGCCATGCCCTTCTCCAGAGGATCTTCCTGACCCAGGGGTCAAACCCAGGTCTCCCGCATTACGGACAGATTCTTTACCATCTACAACCACACTGTACAAGAGAGGAAACAGATGCAGAAAAGTGACATGACTTATCAATTTCAAGAAACCAAGGAGCAACCCAGCCAAGGCTAGAAGCTGAACTGGCTGTCTCCCTTGCAAGTATTTTCTTAGGCCAGCCCTTGGAGTCCCACGTGGAGGTAGCCTGCTATTGCTGGAACAGGAGGAAGATCATACCAGTCAGGATGCACCCTGTGCCTCACAAGTCTGCTGAATGACATTTGCATATTATTTCCTTGTCCCTGCTTTACTCAGAATAATTCAACCACCTTCTCCATACTAGCTGTTGTGCTGACCAGCTGAGGAATTCTGCTGATGTTTTAGTCTTTGGTGAGCTGTGTTCCATATAATTTTCAAGCAAAAGCAAAAAAGATTCCTATCAGCTAGGAAGCTGTATGAAGCACAGAGGTTAAAACATCTCCCCTGAATAACACATATAAAAAGTCACCCAAAGCATCTTATTCAATCTGGCACCCAGATTTAAAGATTGCCAGATGGCCCACCCAGGCCCCTGAGGAAGAAATGTTGCATTGGTCTTCCCTTCTTATTCCTGTCTTGCCCCTGAAAATACCAAAAACTTGTAGAGAACCACAGAACTGCAGCATTCAATTATGCTAATAATTAAAGGTAAGATACTCAGGCTGGATGCTCCCTCACTACCTGGAGACAAAACACAGAGTTTGTATATGTAATACCAAATTCCCTGAGCATTTCTAAGAAAGCTGGAAACCTCAAGAAGAGATTAAGAAAGATGAGGGTTTCAAATTCCTCCCAGGACAAGCCTCCGGGAGGCAACTATGTGAATGGCATGATAAAGTGTAATCAACCAAATAGACTCTCTCACAAAGCCAGATGGACTTTCAGTTACAGCCCTGGTATCACTCTGAATTGTTCTTGCCCTACATTTGCTTTAAACAATCGGTTCCGTGATTAGGCATCAGGGACAAAGGGCTCTGCTCTGTTGTACCATACATGACGTGAGAGCATTATAAATATGACGAGCAGAGACCCACCCACTGTAGGTTACTGAAGGCAACAGATGCACACATGGCCAAAAACATCAACTAATGCTAATGCAGGGCTTACTTACGTTTTGCACTGTCTCAGTATTCAACATATTCACTTGCTGAATCACACAGTATCTCTACAACATAGGCTTTATTTTCTTCTATTTGCTGAAGTAGAAATTAGGCAGTTTGCCATCGGTCACTCTTCTGGGTTCATTGTGCACCCCCACCTTAATTAATATGGTTGAAGTCCTAATCATGGGTACCTCAGGATGTGATCTTATTTGGAAATAGAGCTGTTGCAGATGTAACTAACTCAGGTTGAAGTCATTGGAGCAGGGTGGGCTCCTAATCTGATATGACAGGTCTCCTTATCCGGATGGGAAACCTGGACATGGGCAAGCATAGAGAGAGAGAGTACCACATGAAGCCGGAGGAAGAGACCAGGTGAAGGCAGCAAAGGCCAGGGGACACCCAAGACTCCAGCAAACCTTGAGATGCTCGGAGAGAGGCATGAATAGATTCACCCTCCCAACTGTCGTAAGCGGTCAATCAGCCAACACCTTGCTCTCAGACTTCTTGCCTCCAGAACTGAGACAACAAATTCTGTCTAAGCCATCCAGTCCATGGCACTTAATACAGCAGCCCTAGCAAACCAGTATAGTCACCAAGCCAATAAAACATGAACAACACAAACCCCAGCAGCCTGGTGCCAGAGTTGGCATTCATAAGCATTTCACTGAAGTGCTTATACTGTTTAAAGCATTGAGCTTAACACCATACACTTTCCTACCCGTGAGGCCCACACAAGGCATACAGAAGCCAAGAGAGTGCAAAGGAAGCTCTTGAGTAGTCTCATTCAGAACATTCGTTCAGTAAGCATCTGCTGAGAATTAACAACTCTAAAGACTTAAGACTGTCTCTATTCTCATGGAATTCAATACTCTAGTTGGATCTCTGAGCAACTAAATGACAATGTACTGAATTAGGGAGGCTTTACATCAGAAGTTTGTAAAATCCAGAAGGTCATGCAGGTGTCACAGAATCACAAACTGAAGATAGCAAGGCAAGGAAGAGGAAGTCCAGATTCTGAATAAAGTGTGCGAAGCTGAGTGAGAGCCACTAAGATCTAGAAAGCAGCCCCGGACTGGAACCTGCTGCTGCCTCGGGTGCTGACCCGGGCCACCCTCCTGTCACTGCACTGATTTCCTCATTCACGAGGATCTCCTGCTCCTCATCCATGTCACTCTAGCTGCCTGACTCCATGGAGCTAAACCTCAGCTTCTGAGGCTCGTTTCAACTTGCCAGGCTTTTTACCCCTCCCCACCCGCCCCTGCTTCTAGGGCGTCTTGGCCTTATCTCCAGATTTTTTTGGGGAAACCATTTAGTTCTTCTCTCTGGCTTCCTACATCTGGCCACTGGGGAGCTGGATCAGCCAAGCCTGCCTGGATCAGGTGGTTGAGGGAGGCGAAGGGGCCAGGTCACCTACCAGGATAAGGGGAGGCAGGTGATCTGTTATGGGCTAACTGTGTCACACCCACAAATGCATATGTTAGAGTCCCAGCTTCCTAGCACCTCAGAATGTGCTGTGTTTGAAGAGAGGAGCTTTAAAGAAGTAACTAAGTTAAAATGAGGTCATGAGGGTGGGAGCTAATCCATGCACCAACACAGACACTTGTCCTAAGAGACATACACACCCACGGGAAGTCCACGGGAAGACACGGGGAGAGGACAGCCATCTCCAAACCAAGCAGAGGGGCTTCCCAAGAAACCAAGCCTGCTGAGAACTTGATCTTGGACCGCTGGCCTTGAGAACTCGGAGAAAGTAAGTTTCTATCGTTGAAACCACCCAGTCTGTGGTACTTTGTTCTGACAGCCCTGGAAGATTAATACACAGGTGATACACGAAAAGCAAAGGGAGGTACCTCTCAGTGGATCCCCACTATCTCCGGGGCAGCTCTGATTCCTGGAATACAGTCAAGATTGAGAAACTGGGCCTTTCTGGATCCCAGTTGTGGGACAAAGCCCCCAGTCAATGAGGGCTCTGGGAAGCGGGAGGCTCACGGAGAGGTGGATCTTATCCTCATCTCCTCCTCTTACTCTGAAGACCGAATCGGACTCACCTTGAGGACTGTGGTCACAATAAGGGTAAGTGTGATTCCAGACACCTTGCCCATGCCCTCAACATACGTAATTCATTTTCTCAGCTGTCAATGACCCCAGTTCAAAGCTAAAATGCAAAGTAATTGAGAAGGTGAAATTCAGTAACCCAAGAGTAACATGGGTGATCAATCAACACAAGAAAGTGACAGTTACATCTTCTTCCGAGTTTTGATTGGAAAAGTAGGCAGCACTGGGTGCTGGAAGTGGGGGAGGGTTCACAACAGAGAGAAATGCAGCACAGCTGTACTGTGTGCATGTGTGCGCGTGTTCGGGGAGTCGCTGAGCAAGTATTTTGGTTGCACTCACACGTGCTCACTGCTGGGCTTCCAGGAATTTATGAAGACTGCTTTCATGACTTCATTATAAAGGTGCCTCCTTCCCAAGGGATCCATACATCAAAGTGCCAAGGTAGCGTGGTTCCTGCCTCTGGTCTGGCTACGAAAGGCCTTTTAAACAAACTATACACAGCTGCAATGTGGAGCGTGCTGCCGCAAGCACAGGACTTAAACATCATTCAGTCAGTACAAGATACAAGCTGTCAAGGCGTAGGAGGAAGAATGAAGGATTCGGTCCATTTGTCCTGAAACTTCCCTGACAGAATCTGCATGTTTGGAGCTGTTGGGGTCTGCTTGGGGTGAGACACTCCTGCAGGAGAGGGGCTGCATCTTATTCTTCCAGAACTTCCGCTAATTCCAAGCCAGGGTCACAGGAGCACCCAGCTAATGCATGCTGTAGAACACGTCACCATGTCACCCTATATATCTGTCGTCTGGCAGGTGCAACCTCTTTCCAAAGTGACAAGCAACCATGTTCCTAGGTTTAATACTAAAAGGTTTTTGTCACTGACTCAGTCAATTTGCTGCTAACCTCTTGCCTATTTATTGCAACTTTACTTTCACCTAAGTAAGTGAGTGGAACAATACAGGCCTGCCAGCAACACTAATGTACCCTCGTAAACAATGGGACTTTTTGTTCAACTTGAATAAGAACAGCAATTAACATTTGGACAATGCTTTGCAATTTGCAAAAGGCTTTCACATGCTTTATCTTATTGAGAGCTAGGCAGGTGTGTGTTTGAGCCTTTGGGCTGATTTCATCAGAGTAGGCCCTGTTCTTCCTCTCCAAGACAGGGGAATTTCTGGGAATTCATCCTCCCCTATTCTGATCCTATGATCCCAGTGCGACTGCCAATTACAGCCAGCTTCCCACATTTCAGTCACAGAAGTGGGCAGGGGACCAGTGCAGGCCCCCCCAGTACTCCATTGAAATCCTTCCCCAAGATCTCTTCAGGGCAGACATGGAGCAGGAGGAGGGCTCTTGTTTTCTGAGTCAGGCAGATGAAAGGGGCTGCTGGTGGTCTTCCCCACCACACGTAGACTGAGAGAGTATGGCAGGAGAATAAATCCAACACAGAGAGCAGGAAGGGCTTCCCAGATGGCTCAGTGGTAAAGAATCCGCCTGCAAAGCAGGAGATACGTGTTCGATCTCTGAGTCAGGAAGACTCCCTGGAGAAGGGAATGGCAACCCACTCTAGTATTCTTGCCTGGGAAATCCCAGGGACAGAGGAGCCTGGGGGAACTACAGTCCATGGGGTCACAAGGAGTCAGACACAACTTAGCGACTAAACAACACCAACAGAGAAGGAAGGAGAGGTGAGGTGGGGAGGAGAGAGTGAGAGGGAAAGAGAGAGAGAGAACAAACCTCACTTGGATGCATAGCAACTCCCTGGTTATGCAAAGCAATAAATTCTCTTTTCTCTTAAGCTTAATGTGAGTTGTACTTCTGTGATTTGCAGTCTAAAGTCTAACAGATTTTACAAAATTAGACTAATCTTTGAAGTTAAAAAAACCAAATTGTCTTCCTACTGTCTATAAATATCTCTTCCCCTTCCTATGACCCATTCACATCAGGCTTGGTCACGTGAGGTGCTTTAGTCAATAAGATAAACCACAGACATGGACATGTGAGCAAAATATTAAACCTTTTGTTGTTAGGTTCAAGAAGTTGGAGTCTTTTGTTTCTGTAGCAGAACCTTGAGGAAAACCTTGCCTATCCTGACAGATATGCCTACATGAAGTCATACAGTCCAAGTAACAATGTAGCCTGCTTGATTACAAACCCTACAGTTCTTATTTACACTAGGCCAGGCTGCCTGTGGCAAACCTATACTCTCCAAGTTTTCCAAAGTATCTGTGAAAAATAAAGACCATATCACAACAAAATAAAACCACAGTCTCATGGCAAATGCTACATAGTTAACTGATATAAACAATGATGATGCTAATAACAAGAACAGCTAATGATAACATCCACTAAAAGAAAGGCTTAATGAGAGGAGGGACCTAGGATGTCGTGCTCATTGTTATATCCTCAGGAGTTAGCAAGTGTCTGGCATGCTGTAAAGCTCAATAAATATCTGTTCAGTGTTAAAGAGTTCCACTGGCAGGTGCCGTGCTGCATGCTCTACCCACTCATTGTATTCATTTACTCAACAGAAATGGACTGTGCACTTCCTTTGTGCCAAGCACAGTTGTAACCACTGAGGACAATGGAAACCACAGACCAAGCCTTTGTTCTCATTCCGCTTCTGTTCTACAGTATGGCTGCTTATCTCACCATTAGTGACATTCAGGGCCATAGAATTTTCCGTTGCGAAATTCTGTCTGAACCATCTGAGCTTCTTACTCCCAACGTGACAACCCAGAATATCTCTAGACACTGGTTAGTGTCTCTAAGGAGGCAAATATCACTGCAGATTGAGATCCACTGGGTTAGTGGTAGGAGACAAGCAGGCTCTTGACTTGAAATATCTGAAAGTATTACAGTGCTATGAGTGAACATAAAGCGGGTAACAGAATAGTGCATGGTCCAAAGGGAGGTGCTTCCTCACTGAGTGATCAGAGAAGACCTTGGTTCTATATGAAGGCGTGAGGAGAACTGAACAGAGTGAGTGCCAGCCCTGTGGCCACTTGGGGGGAGAATTTTCCTGTAACAGGGAACAGTGAGAACAAGGACCAGGAGGAGGAAATGTGCTGGTTGTTTCTGAGAAGAGCAATGAGTTCAGGAAGGCTGGCACAGAGCAAGCAAGGGGAGGTGCGGTAGAAAATGTCATGGTGGAGGCCGGGCTGAAGGACTCTGGACTCTACTCAGGCTAGTCTGGGGAGTTACTGGGAGGTTTGAGCAGAGACACGCCAGATTCTGACTTACATTTTAAAGAATTACACAGGCTGCAATGTGAAAAACAACACAAGGGACAGGGACAGAAGCAAGAAAACTAGTTAAGAGGCTGATCCGCTCTTCTGATCCAGGCACTGCCTGGAGGGGATTGGGGAGCAGTGGGTGGATTCAGGATATATTCTGAAGGAAGAGCTTGCTAGATCTGGTGTGTTGGATACAGAGGAGGAGGAAAGGAACAGATAACCAGATGTTCTGTTATTAATATCCACATGGTGTAGATGAGGGAACCGAAGTGCAGAGAGTTGAAGCAGCCTGGGCATGACCATGGCTTGTAGATGTTAGAGCCGCCTTTCCTTCAGACATTGATCTCAGAGCCTAGTCTCTCTCTCTCTCTTTTTTCCTGGCTGCCTGAAGTTTATTTTCCACTTGGAGCAGAGTTATGGGGTGTCAGGAAGGTTCTCATGTGGCTTAGATTGTAAACAGTGGGGTTCTCTCAACTTTCTTATTGGTATTTTGCTGTTTTTAAAAATTATTATTATTTTACTTTACAATATTGTCTTGTTCTGTCACACATCAACATGAATCCACCACAGGTGTATGCATGTTCCCCATCCTGAACCCCCCTCCCACCTCCCTCCCGGTACCATCCCTCCGGGTCATCCCAGTGCACCAGCCCCAAGCATCCTGTATCGAACCTGGACTGGCAATTCGTTTCTTATATGATATTATACATGTTTCAGTGCCATTACCCCAAATCATCCCACCCTCTCCCTTCCCACAGAGTCCAAAAGACTGTTCTATACATCTGTGTCTCTTTTGCTGTCTCGCATACAGGGTTATCATTACCATCTTTCTAAATTCCATATATATGCATTAGTATACTGTATTGGTGTTTTTCTTTCTGGCTTACTTCACTCTGTATAATAGGCTCCAGTTTCATCCACCTCATTAGAACTCATTCAAATGTATTATTTTTAATGGCTGAGTAATACTCCATTGTGTATATGTACCACAGCTTTCTTATCCATTCATCTGCTGATGGACATCTAGGTTGCTTCCATGTCCTGGCTATTATAAACAGTGCTGCGATGAACATTGGGGTGCACGTGTCTCTTTCAATTCTGGTTTCCTCAGTGTGTATGCCCAGCAGTGGGATTGCTGGGTCATAAGGCAGTTCTATTTCCAGTTTCTTAAGGAATCTCCACACTGTTCTCCATAGTGGCTGTACTAGTTTGCATTCCCACCAACAGTGCAAGAGGGTTCCCTTTTCTCCACACCCTCTCCAGCATTTATTGCTTGCAGACTTTGGATAGCAGCCATTCTGACTAGAGTAAAATGGTACCTCATGGTGGTTTTGATTTGCATTTCTCTGATAATGAGTGATGTTGAGCATCTTTTCATGTGTTTGTTAGCCATCTGTATGTCTTCTTTGGAGAAATGTCTGTTTAGTTCTTTGGCCTATTTTTTGATTGGGTCGTTTATTTTTCTGGAATTGAGCTGCAGGAGTTGCTTGTATATTTTTGAGATTAGTTGTTTGTCAGTTGCTTCATTTGCTATTATTTTCTCCTATTCTGCAGGCCATCTTTTCACCTTGCTTATAGTTCCCTTTGTTGTGCAGAAGCTTTTAATTTTAATTAGGTCCCATTTGTTTATTTTTCCTTTCATTTCCAATATTCTGGGAGGTGGGTCATAGAGGATACTGCTGTGATTTATGTCAGAGAGGGTTTTGCCTATGTTCCCTTCTAGGAGTTTTATAGTTTCTGGTCTTATGTTTAGATCTTTAATCCATTTTGAGTTTATTTTTGTGTATGGTGTTAGAAAGTGATCTAGTTTCATTCTTTTACAAGTGGTTGACCACTTTTCCCAGCACCACTTGTTAAAGAGATTGTCTTGTCTCCATTGTATATTCTTGCCTCCTTTGTCAAAGATAAGGTGTTCATAGATGTGTGGATTTATCTCTGGGCTTTCTATTTTGTTCCATTGATCTATATTTCTGTTTTTGTGCCAGTACCATACTGTCTTGATGACTGTGGCTTTGTAGTATAGCCTGAAGTCAGGCAGGTTGGTTCCTCCAGTTCCATTCTCCTTTCTCAAGATTGCTTTGGTTATTTGAGGTTTTTTGTTATTTCCATACAAATTGTGAAATTATTTGTTCTAGCTCTGTGAAAAATACCGTTGGTAGCTTGATAGGGATTGCATTGAATCTATAGATAGCTTTGGGTAGTATACTCATTTTCATTATATTGATTCTTCCAATCCATGAACATGGTATATTTCTCCATCTATTAGTGTCCTGTTTGATTTCTTTCACCAGTGTTTTATAGTTTTCTATATATAGGTCTTTAGTTTCTTTAGGTAGATATATTCCTAAGTATTTAATTCTTTCATTGCAATAGTGAATGGAATTGTTTCCTTAATTTCTCTATTTTCTCATTATTAGTGTATAGGAATGCAAAGGATTTCTGTGTGTTGATTCTATATCCTGCAACTTTACTATATTCATTGATTAGCTCTACTAATTTTCTGGTGGAGTCTTTAGGGTTTTCTATGTAGTATTTTGCTGTTTTGATACTAAAAACCCAACTGCTTCCACTGGCTGCAGCCTGCTTAGTTGCGAGGAGGGGCAGGCAGGGGGTGGAGGGCTCTGATGGGCCTGATGTCTCCGAAGGAAGCCTGGCAGTCAGTGGTGGCCCCTCAGAACAGGGGCCTGCAGTTGGTTTTGCCAGGTTGGTCGTCAGGCTGCTGCAGCCCCAGAGCTTCCCAAGCCAGGTCACACATAGGTGATCATGCCGGTGGACGGCTGGGCAGGTCCCAAGTGCTCTGGGGACTCCAACACTGTGGCCACGAAGGGGGTGTGGACTTCCCTCCAAAGAAGCTAGCCCATCAATGTCTGGGGTCGGCTTTGAGGAAACTGGGGTAGTGGGGGATGGCTTCCCTAGGAAGAGGACAGCTGCCTCGCTTGTTTTTGTGGGCTGGCAGAAAGCTTTGCCATGGAGATTGCAGGAAACTGGGCCATGGAGTCCATCTGCCTAGGAAATCACTGGTGGCTGCTCCATGACCTAGAGACACGGGGCCCAGAGCCTATACCCTTAATCTCTATTTTATATCCCAATCATAGGGCTGGCAGAGGAGAGGAGGAGAAAAAACAGGAGAGCTCCAACAACCCATTTTCTTCTGACACAGCACCCTGTTACCCTCTCTCAGGGTCCAGGACATCCCAGATGATGTGCCCATACAGACATAATACAAAAACAAGCCCCCAAGACAGCAGCAGACCTGAGCCTTCTCATTACTAGCTCTTGTTAGGCCTATGCACAAACAATGGAGATTTAATTCTTATAAGAAGACAACTTAAAAAATTCAAAATTACCAAGAAAACTTCTTGAAATATATATTTACACCCAGTATCATTCACAACAAAAGCTCATCTCAAGGTTATATATTGCACTAGTAAAAAGCATCTGGATTTGTAAGACATTTAAATAGCTAATCAACTGAGCTATGAAGACACTTTTACAATTTTTTCAAATACCCATTTAATGGTATGTATTACTCAACCCAGTTCCACATTAAATTTCTCCAAATTTTGTAAGCCATTTTTGAGGTTTCTTACATAATAACAAATCACTGAAGCTAAGTATCAATGAAAAATGCTTGTTCGTTTTTACCTGCTGTGGTAAAAATGACTGAAATAATACATGGAAACAATATAAAGAAAAAGTAAAATGCATTCATCTGTTACTGAATAATACTGTCAATACAGAGAAAATACTGTTGATAATCTAAGAAACAATTCAGAAATAAAAAATACATGTAGAAGCCTTGCCACATACATTTGTATTAAATACTGATGTTCCTAAGGTAAGTTATAGCTTCCCCTGTGATTCAGTGGTAGAGGACCCGCCTGCCTGTGTAGGAAACATGGGTTCAATGCCTGAGTGGGGAAGATGCCCTGGAGAAGGAAATGGCAACCCACTCCAGTATTCTTGCCTGGGAAATCCCATGGACAGAGGAGCCTGGAGGCCTAAAATCCATGGGGTCGCAAAGAGTTGGACACAACTGAGCGACTAAACAACAATGTTAAGTTACGTTAAAGTCTAGATTCTGTTTCAAAAACATTTATCACAGCTGTTTTTCTGAGGGCCTGCTAAAGAAGCCACCTACTGGAGAAGATTCATGATCTTCAATAATATCAATGTATGGGAAAACTGTGTACATGTAACCACTCATAGAGTAGTTATTTTGGTGTGAATTTCTAAAAATTCACAGAGAGACTGTTTACATATGGATAGTTCCATATGTAAAATTCCTTCAGAGTATCATACATCAGCAAGTTATTAGAGACAAGATGTTGAGGTAAGAAATCCACATGGTCTATGGGGCTGTCATCAATGTGAATAATTTTATATATATATTTTAAAAGTCATAAGATGTAGATGGTTTATATTATTTTGTAATAATAAAAATGGCCTGAGAAATCTTAATGGCCATGAATCTTTGCTGGTTATATCATAACAAAGTTTTTAGAAGAACTGTTCCACTAACAGATGAATCATGGAATTTCTTGTTAAAGACAAGAGTTGTAATTTGCTGAAATTTTCCGTGATGACATGTAGCTGTCAGAATTATTCTACTAGCATGCATTTTTGAAGAAATAAACTTGATTTGCCCTTTCAAAGATGACTTTTTGTAATGAATGAGGGAGGAACAATTTTTTCAAAAGAAACTCATGCTATGGAAAGAATATTTTGAAAATGGTTGTCTTTATATATTTCATTATTACATGATTACACTCCTGAAAATAATATGGAAAGTCTCAGACTGGAAAAATTTTTTTTAAACTTAGAGAAATGATTTTCTAATTTGTCAAAAATCTTCCAAGAGAAAAACTTTAATATTTTTATATCTATTTTTTTAACAATGTAAGACTTTCTAATTGACATCATCAGAGAAAAGAGAAATGTATTAACTAAATTTTATATGCTTTGCATAACAGTAAATAGGTTAAAAATCGAGTACTGTGACTTATTTAGCTCAACTCATTTTGCTTTCCTTCCATTTGTATTTATATATTTTTGTATGCTTTCCATTCACCAGCAACACACCTCATAACTAAGTAAAATATATTTAATATAGAACCAGATGTTTAAGTCACATTATCACCAAACATTAAAATCAATATTTAAAATCACACAACTCTTTAGGTTTCTGGGTCCTATTAGCATAACACAGATGTTTTAATATATTAATAATTTTCATCCAGGTCTTATCTTCTCTCTTTTCATCCATTTTATTTCTGGTTCTTATTGCATGAACTCTGACTTCCAGTACAAGAGTGAAGAGAATTTTACTTTTCTTTTTTAAGAAGCATGCTTATTGAAAGTTTGCTGAATAATTTACATACAATGAAACACTCACATTAAGTGTATAGTTAAATGTATTTTAATAAATGTGTATTTAGGTAACTATCACCATAGTCAAAATATACAAAATAACCAGCACCTTCAATCTCCTTCACGTCATCTTTTGGTCAATCCAGACCCTTACTTCACTCCTACTCAAAACCACCTACTCCCTGGTAACCACTGATATGCCTTCTGACTTTATTAGATTAATTCCGAGGCAGGAGACAGATGGGCTGCAGGGTAGACATTTACAACTGGCCTCCTGTTTACATTTCTTGGGGTGAGAAAAAAGATGGGCTTCAGGCTGGACACTTATAACTAACCTCTTGTTTGCATTTCATAAGACAGCAGATAGGTGGCTTTCAGGTTAGATATTTATAATCAGTGTCTTGTTTATACTTCAAAATAGAAATAGTAACAGAGGCTTCCCAAGTGGCTCAGTGGGAAAAGAATCCACCTGCCAGTGCAGGAGGTGCTGGAGATGCCAGTTCAATCCCTGGGCTCAGGAAGATCCCCTGGAGTAGAAAATGTCATCCCACTCCAGTATTCCTGCTTGGAAAAATTCCATGGACAGAGGAGCCTGGCACGCCACAGTCCACAGGGTCACAAAGAGTCAGACACAACTGAGAGACTGAGCGCGCATGTACCAGGCCCCCTCACCTGTCTCCCGAGAAACCTGTATGTGGGTCAAGAAGGGACAGTTAGAACCAGACAGGGAACAAATGACTGGTTCAAACCTGGGAAAGGAGTACGTCAAGGCTGCATATTGTCACCCTGCTTATTTAACTTATATGCAGAGTACATCGTGTGAAATGCTGGGTTGAATGAAGCACAAACTGGAATCAAGATTGCCAGGAGAAATATCAACAACCTCAGATATGCAGATGATACCTCTCTAATGACAGAAAGTGAAGAAGAACTAAAGAGCCTCTTGATGAAGGTGAAAGAGGAGAGTGAAAAAGCTGGCTTGAAATTCAACATTAAAAAAGCTAAGATCATGGCATCTGGTCCCATCACTTCATGGTAAACAGAAGGGGAAAAAGTGGAAGCACTGGCAGATTTTATTTTCTAGGCCTCCAAAATCACTGCAGATGGTGACTGCGGTCATGAAATTAAAAGACACTTGCTCCTTGGAAGGAAAGCTACACAAACCTAGACAGCGTATTAAGAAGCAGAGACATCACTTTGTCGACAAAGGTCCATATTTTCAGAGCTATGGTTTTTCCAGTTGAGCAGTGAAGAACTGATCTTTTGAATTGTGGTGCTGAAGACTCTTTAGAGTTCCTTGGACAGCAAGGAGATCAAATCAGTCAATCCTAAAGGAAATCAACCCTGAATATTCATTGGAAGGACTGATGCTGAAGCTGAAGAAGTGCCAATACTCTGGCCACCTGATGTGAAGAGCTGACTCACTGAAAAAACCTTGATCCTGGGAAAGACTGAGAGCAAAAGGAGAAGAGGGTGGCAGAGGATGAGATAGTTAGATAGCATCACCAACTCAGTGGACTGAGTTTGAGCAAACCCCAGGAGATAGAGGAGGACAAAGGAGCCTGGTGTGCTGCAGTACATGGGCTCACAGAATCGGACGTAACTTAGTGACTGAATAACAACATCATTTACCAGGGACGGGACACAGTTCTTCAGGTGCTAGCCTACTGTGTTCCTGCTTTGCCTGGCAAAGTAATAAAGCCACTCTTTCTTTCTCCTCCATAAAAAAATTTATATATATATATATATATAGCAACAGAAACAGGGTAAATAGCTAGGCTTTGTCTCCTGAGGACACTTTAAGATAACAATTATGGTAGAACAGAGAAGGGCTAAACCTTGAGTAAAAGATCAAGAGGTCATATATTTCCCATCCGTGGGTCAAGGGAGACACTGCACATGTGCAGAAAGGCTCATTGGGGATCAAAAAGGAAGGTTCACCACCCCAGAATAGGTGATGCCAAAGCCCCCCATAGGCCTCTGGGCTGGAATCCATCTTGGATAAAAGTTGTGCACATATGCTGGGGAAGGTCCTAGGGCAGGTCAGATGTGGAAAAAGAAACCAGATTATTGGTCAAAGGTAAACAAAGACCTGGAAGAACTACCCTCTGTAAATGACGTAGCTGCCTATTTACCGAGTTCCTCTTCATTAGGGAGGATACCCTTTTTCTCTGGCTGTGCATTTCTGCCGTGCTTCTGTTTCATCTAAACTGCTTGTCTGTGTGTTCTCCCACTTGCTGTACTGTGTGTCTCTAATAATAAACTTTGGACCTGTCTTAGCAGTTTTTGCCTCCTTGAGAAATGCAGTTTTCAAGGGGTGGGACAAGGGCCAGGGGAATTTTGCTTCTAGCCTCTAGGCCCTGGTGGTCTAGTGGCTAGGATTCCTGGTTTTCATCCAGGCTACTCAGGTTCAAAAATGGGCAGGGCGTCTTGCAACTTCCTTGATGGTTCACTGGTTAACACTCCAAGCTTCCCCTGCAGGTGGCGTGAGTTTGATTCCTGGTCAGGGAACTGAGATCCTGCTTGCTGCACAGGACCACCAAAAATTCCTGGGTAAGGAACCAAGTTCTCCTTCCAAGCCTCTGCTCACTGCTATCTCTCTGAGGCCGCTTCTGTTTATTTCAATATAATGAAACAATATGTCCTTTGTGTCTAGCTTCTTTCACTCAGCTTATGTTTCTGAGATTCATCCATACTGTTATGTATAAAAGTAGTTGATTCATTTGTATTCTTAATAGCAATCTATTGTTTGGATGTACTAAAACTGACTTGTCTTTTCATCTGCTGATGGACATTTGGGTTGCTTCCAATGTACAAATCTTTGTGGAAACATATATTCTTATTTCTTTTTGGTAAATGCCAAGGAGTGAATTGCTGGGTCACAGTGAGAGTTCATGTTTAACTTTAAGAGAAACTGCCCAATTATTCTTGAAAGTTCTTAATGCCATTTTACATTCTCACCATCAATGTATGTGGGTCCCACTGGCTTTATTGTATTTTACATTTCAGCTCTGTGTGGGCGTATAGTGGGATATCATTTTAATTCTGGAGAATGTTTATAATGCACATAATATGTGAGCACAGTAGTACACAGTTTTCAAAATAAACTTATCTATAAATATATATTGATGGGATAGCTAAAAATGTGCACCAATTATGATACACACGCAGAGCTTTGCAGATACATAGTCACAGTTAATGATCAGGCCCCTGCCTTAAGAACCAGTCATCTAATACCTAGGCAACTGCTTTTTAAAAATATTACACTATGGTGGTTTTGAAATTTAAAAGAATCTCAGAAGGAGAGGGAACAATTTCCTGCCTTCAGGTTCCAGTCTGATACCAGTCAGCAGAGGCTGCCTATCCACAGGGGCAAAAGGGAGACTAAGCTGCGTGTTTTCACTCCAGTTCCGTGTGCCCCGTGGTGCTGGTTCTGGTTTCACCCCTGATTGAAGTTCTTGACCACAGAGGACAACCCTAAAGAAAAACACGTTTCCCCTTCCAGCACTGTCCCAGGAGGTGGCTGGCCCCAGGAGTTTCTCGGGCACTTTACCTGTGGCTCACACTCAAGTTTAGGGACACTCATCTGTCATTTCATGGCTTGTTGGCAGAAAAGCAGCAGTGCAAATTCCAAGAAGCCTCAGTGGTAAGTCCGATTCAAGCAGGTCAGATGCCCAGTAATATGCACAGTGTGATAGTTTAATCAGAGAAGAGTGCAGTATTATTGCTCCTGCCTGAGAGGAGCAGACTTTTTTCTTTTCAAGAAAGCTCTTTTCAGATGGCTATTAGGTTGTTGAATGAGGAGAAGCACAAAAGAAACGCCGGCTCCTTGTGGTCTTTCAGATCATTAAAAAGTAACCCAGGTGGCAAAACCAGTTATCATTTCCTCAGCTTCGGTAGATGAAAAGAGCAAGAATGGACACCAGTCTGAGGCTATGAGACAACCAAACCATCAGCCCAGAGTGAGAGGATTCATCAATCCTGCGGAAAATGAGGAGTCAAAGTGATTATGTAGCACTGAGCGTGGAGGCCAACCTGTTGATGTGATACGGCTGAATTTTTTCCTTCTCGGATGTTGGTCTGGTCTTTGAAGAGTCTCACACAGCTAAACACGGATCTTGGGTTTGTTTTTTTTTTTCCGCACTCTTACAGGACTTCCTACAGGGTGAAGCTCTTGAGCTACCTGGAACAGGCTGGGAAAAGTAAAGTTTAGGTGGGCTTGGGAGTGTGGGAGCGTGATGCAAATTCACAGCCAGAGCTGAAGGAATTTAGCTGTAAGATGTCAAGACATTTTTTAGCAATGATTAGTAATCAACCATCTGAATGCTTGTTCATTTCCCTTACCTGCAAAGTTGAAATGACATTCTTTCTTATTTGGATGAATTTAAGTTACAGTCTGTCCCACTCTCCATGCTCTGCTTGCCAAGAAAATGTGTAGCCTAAATCACAGTTCCCTTAAACTGTGTAGCTGCCACAGCAGACAAATGTTTTAGGTCAACAAGCACTTTCTGCTGCTTCTCGCCTCTCACAACCAGAATCAAACAGACCCTGAAGTGGGAGCCGACAACAGCTCTGCACGTGGGGGCCGTGGGGCAAAAGGAGAGGGACAAGAGGTGACTGGCTGTGAGTGGAGACTCTGGCTTAGGGAAAGCAGATTTCAGAAGCAGTGAGGGAAGAAGCTGCTTGAATTATGGTTTAGACACGCCAACACTGCACATGAGGACAGTTTCCCACAACAGAGGAACGGCAATTGTTGATATAGGCAAGGCCCTTACTTCTCAAGGTTCCCCTCTGGAAATTGAGGAAACTGGACATCAGTTTCAAAAGGTTGCTTTAGCCTCCAGAAGTGAAGCATTAGTTGCTCAGTTGTGTCCGACTCTTGTGACCCCATGGACTTTAACCCGCTAGGGTCCTCTGTCCATGGGATTCTCCAGGCAAGAGTACTGAAGTGAGTTGCCATTTTCTTCCCCAGGGGATCTTTCCGACCCAGAGATCAAAGGCAGGTCCCTTGTGTTGCCAGGGGGGTTCTTTACGATCTGACCTACCAGGGAAGCCCTCCATACCCTTCTTCAAGTAATAGTTGATCCAGAAACCCACTAAGTAAAAACACATAAAAGGGGTGTTGTTCTTCTAACGATAAGGGCAATACCTTAAGACATCACCTTAAGTAGGATTGCTGTTTCTTAATAATGGCCAAAAAATAAGTTGGTGAGGATGTAGAAAAATTGGAACCCTCCTTATACATTGGTAGTAGGCATATAAAATGGTGCTGCCACTATAGAAAACTGGAGTTCCCACAAAAATTAAAAACAGAACTACTGTGTGACCTTTGAATCTCAATTGTGAGTATATATCCACAAGAAGTGCAATCAGGACAATGAAAAGGTATCGGCACCAATGTTCACTGCAGCATTACTCACAGCAGAAATGTGGTATATATATACAAAGGGGTAATATCCAGCCTTAAACAAAGAAGGAAATCCTGCCATTTGCAACAACGTGAATAAACGTAGGGGACATAATGCTAACTGAAATAAGCCAATCACAAGAGAACAAATACTGTATGATTCCCCATAAAGGGCCCACCTGCTAGTGCAGGAGATCAGGAGACTCCAGTTCAATCCCTGGGCCGAGAAGATCCCTTGGAGAAGGAGATGTCAACCCACTCCAGTATTCTTGCCTGGAGAATCCCATGGGCAGGCTACGGTACATGGGGTTGCAGAGTCAGACATGACTGAAGCAACTTAGCATGCACATACCCCATATATCAAGTATGTAAAATAGTCCAACTCATTGAAACATAGAATAGCATTGCCAGGGACTACAGGAAGGGGAAATACAGAATTGTTTTTCAATGTGTATTAATTTCTGTTATGCAAGATTTCAAACCCGAAAGATGATGCTGTGAGTGCTGTACTCAATATGCCAGCAAATTTGGAAAACTCAGTAGTGGCCACAGGACTGGAAAAGGTCAGTTTTCATTCCAATCCCAAAGAAAGGCAATGCCAAAGAATGCTCAAACTACCACACAACTGCACTCACCTCACACACTAGCAAAGGAATGCTCAAAACTCTCCAAGCTAGGCTTCAACAGTACATGAACTGTGAACTTCCAGATGCTCAAGCTGAATTTAGAAAAGGAAGAGGAACCAGAGATCAAATTGCCAACATCTGCTGGATCATTGAGAAAGCAAGAGAGTTCCAGGAAAACATCTACTTCTGCTTTATTGACTGTGCCAAAGCCTCTGACTGTGTATATCACAACAAACTGTGGAAAATTCTTCAAGAGATGGGAATACCAGACCACCCTATCTGCCTCCTTAAAAATCTGTATGCAGATCAAGAAGCAACAGTTAGAACTGAACATGGAACAATGGACTGGTTCCAAATCAGGAAAGGAGTATGTCAGGACTGTATATTGTCACCCTGCTTATTTAACTTATACGCAGAGTACATCATGTGAAATACTAGGTTGGATGAAGCACAAGCTGGAATCAAGATTGCTGGACTGGATGAAGCACAAGCTGGAATCAAGATTTCCAGGAGAAATATCAATTACCTCAGATATGCAGATGACACCACCCTTATGGCAGAAAGCAAAGAATTAAAGAGCCTCTTGATGAAAGTGAAAGAGCACAGTGAAAAACCTGGCTTAAAACTCAACATTCAATAAATGAAGATCATGGCACCCAGTTCTGTCACTTCATGGCAAGTAGATGGGGAAACAATGGAAACAGTGACAGACTTTATTTTCTTGGGCTCCAAAATCACAGCAGATGACTGCAGCCATGAAATGAAAAGACGCTTGCTCCTTGGAAGAAAAGCTATGACAAATCTAGACAGCATATTAAAAAGCAGAGACATCACTTTGCTGACAAAGGTCTGTCTGGTCAAAGCTATGGTTTTTCCAGTAGTCATGTATGGATGCGAGAGTTGGACTATAAAGAAAGCTGAGCGCAGAAGAATTGATGTTTTTGAACTGTGGTTTTGGAGAAGACTCTTGAGAGTCCCCTGGAACATAAGGAGATCAAACCAGTCAATCCTAAAGGAAATCAGTCCTGAAGAGCAAGCTCCGGGATTGATGATGGACAGGGAAGCCTGGTGTGCTGCAGTCCATGGGGTCGCAAAGAGTCGGACGTGACTGAGACTGAACTGAACCGACTGATGCAAGATGAGTAAGATCTTAGAGATGTGCTGTACAGCACAGCACCTATACTTAACAATGCAGCACTGTGTACTTTAAGATGTGTTATGAAGATAGATCTCATGTTAGTTCTTATTAAAACACCAAATGAAAACAGAACACAAGGACATCTTTGCAGGTGATGGACATGTTTAATAACTTGGTTGCAGTGATAATATCATAGATTATGCATATGTCATATTCTTTAAGATAATATTACACTAAGTGTGTGCAATTTTAAAGTATCAATTATGCTTCAATTAAGCAAAAAAGGGAGGGTGTTAAAGGAAAAAAAAAAAACCTTTATCAAAAACAAAACAGGTATTTCAAAAAGATACCTATACTCACAAGTTCACTACAGCATTATCTACAATAGCCAAGACATGAAACAACCTATCCATTAATCAATGAATGGATAAGAAGTTGGAGTATATATGTAAATATAATGGAATATTATTCAGCCATAAAACAAGGAAATTTTACCATTTATGACAACACGGATGGACCTTGAAGGCCTTATGATAAGTGAAGTAAATCAGACAAAGACAAATACTTCATGATCTCACTTACATATGGCATTAAAACAAAACAACAGTGAAAAAAACCCACCAAACTCATAGAAAAAGAGATCAGAGGTCAAGGGCTGATGAAGGAACTGGAGGAAGGAGGGGTCCAAATCTTTTAAGAAAAATAAGCACAAGGAATGTACAACATGATAAGTATAATTAACACTGCTATATGTTATATATGAAAGTTGTTAAAAGAGTAAATTGTAAGAGTTATCATAATAAGAAATCTTTCTTTTTATTGTATTTATATGAGGTAGTGAATGTTAACTAAACTATTGTGGTCATCATTTCACATTATCTGTAAATCAAACCATCATTTTGCATACCTTATTCTTACAGAGTGGTACATTTCTCAATAAAACTGGACAAAAACAAAATTGAGGTTAAAAATTAAAGCAAACTTTTTAAAAGAAAAAAAATAGAAAAAAAGACAAGTTATTTTTAACCAAGTCTCAATGATGTGCAGAATATATCTGGTGTTAAGCTCTTAGCATTTCTGGCTATTTACTAAACTGGATGCAATAATATTTATCCCTGGTGGCTCAGACAGTAAAGAATCCGCCTGCAATGTGGGAGACCTGAGTTCAGTCCCTGAGCTGGGGCGATCTCCTGGAGAAGGACATGGCAACCCACTCCAGTATTCTTGCCTGGAGAATCCCATGGACAGAGGAGCCTGGCAGACTACAGTCCATGGGGTCACAAAGAATCAGACATGACTGAGTGACTAAGCACAGTATTTATCCATAATTATAAACTGACATGTTGCTCTCACTATAGGGGGCTTGGGGCAGGTAGGCTCTCTGCCACTAGGTCCCTTTCCTCCCTAATTCAGTCCCTAAAAGGTCTTCTAGATGCATCTTTCAGAAACATTTTGGAAAATCCTTTTTAGGGGATGTTTCATCTCTGATGTTATATAATTCCAGTGGTTCTCAAAGTGTGGTCCCCTCATCAGAAGCATCAGGATTCAGAATTTATTAGAAATGTAAATTCTCAGTCTACATTCCAGTATGGACTGAATTAGAAACTGGGGCTCGGGCTCAGCACCTGTGTTACGGAAGCCCTGTGTGGGGTGGGGGAGGGTGATCCTAAGGCATCCTTGCCTGAGGGCCACTTCACTATTTTCTGATGCCGAAGTGGCGGGGTTCCTCCAAACAGTCATCAGTACTGAGGCCATCTGAGGATAACTGCATATTTGGGCCAGCAAGGGAAATTCCAACTAGGAAAAGGACACTGGAACAGCTATGAATTTCTCAGAACTGGGTATCAGAGAACTGCTTATCAGGCTGCCCTGCTCAGTCTGCGGAAGCTTTGAGAAGAGTTGGGAACTTGTATATCTTGTAATGTTTTGCTATTAGAAAAGGAATAATACTGGACTTCCCTCATGGTCCAGTGGCTAAGAATCCGCCTGCCAATGCAAGGGGCATGGGTTTGACTCCTGGTCTGGGAAGATCCCATATGATGTGGGGCAACTAAGCCTGTGTACCAAAACTACTGAGCCTGTGCACCCTAGAGACCACGCTCTGCAACAAGAGGAGCCTGAGCACTGCAATAAGAGAGGAGCCTCTGCTCCCGCTTGCTGCAACTAGAGAAAGGCTATGCACAGCAGCAAAGATCCAGTGTAGCCAAAAAGACATAAATTAATTTTTTGGAAAAAGTTTAAAAAGGAGTAATACAAATTACAGTCTAGAGAACCCTGTACTTTTCTTTCATAACCACTACTTAAGAGTTTCTAATCATATATTTGTGTGGTTATTCTATCATGAGCTCCATGAGGACAAGGACCACGTCTAAATACAGATGTTATAGTCCCCAAGTATAGCATGGGACCTGACATATATCAGCTACTTAACTAAAAAAAAAATCTTTTTTTTTTTTAATTGTTTTTTATGAATTAGGGTTATGTTAGACCAGGAGTCAGCATTACCGCCCACAGGAAGATCTGGTCCACTCTCTCTCTCTGCATAGCCTGCAAGCTAAGAATGGTTTTTATATTTTTAAATGACTGGGAAAAAAATTTAAAAAGGATACAGCTTGACATATGAAAATTAAATAAAATTCCATTTAAGAAAAATCCATTTCAGTGTTCATAAATAAAGCTTTATTGAAATGTAAAAAATACAAAGGAGTAAGAAAGGAAATTTCAAAATTCAATTTAAACACACACATTTGAAAAATCTGCTCTGCCTGGTCCCATGATTCCCACTGTGGCCTGGCCTCCCTGCTCAGTTGATCTGTACAGAGATGAAATGAGACCCCCATAATGATGCTGATAATAACCATGATGGCAATAACAATTGCTAGAGAATGTCAGACATTGATTTTCTCATTCAGTTCTCTTAATATCTTCATGAGGGATTATCATTATCTACAGTTTCATAGTTGAAGAAAATGAGGTAGAGAAAGATCAAGTAACTTGTTATGGTTGGCAGAATAATCACAGCTCCCCCCAATCCCCACAAGTGTCTACATCCTATTCCCTGGAAATTTAGAAATGTGTTACTTTACATGGCAAAGCGATATTGTAAATGGGAGTGAATTAAGGATTCTGAGATGGAGAGATTACCGGGGCTATCCTGGTGGGCCCAATATAATCACAAGGCTCTTTATATGCCAGAAGCAGGAGAGTGAGAAAAGGAAAAGGGATGCTTCCGAAGCAGAGTGGTGTACTCACCGGCTAAGTGAGGCCGGCAACCTCCAAAGGCTGCAAAAGCCGAAGAACAGATCCGCCCTTAGAGTCTCCAGAGTGAGCACAGCTCTGGGTCACTCTGATCTTACCCCATGAAACCCACTCCAAATCTCTAACCTCCAGAACTATAAGATAATAAATACACATTGTTTAAAGGCACTAAGTTTGTGTTCATTTGTTACAGCAGCAATTAGGAAACTAATACACTTGTCAAGGTCACACATCCATTAGGCCATGGATCAAGAATGGAACCCCATGCTGTATCATTCCAGAACCTGCATCATTACTGATAATACTGGCAAAGGTGTTGAGGAGCTACCCTACAGGGAACAGAATATTGAGTGAGAGGAAGAGGCACCGACATTCTCTTCCAAGAGGCCTTCTTGCCCTCCCCATCACCAATCCAGCTACAAGAAGAATTATTTTCTGGGCAGGGTTTTGTGGCAAATGGGGTGGCATTCCATGTGGACTGTCTCAAACAGCTCCCCTGTTAAGTGGGCTGCCCCAGAGGAAGGTTTCCTTCTTACATGGCAGACCTACCTGCCTGTTTAGATACTTCACAACAGATAGCTTGAGAAGAAAAAGATGCTTTTCTCTTGGCTCCTGGATGAACTACCTACAGGGCTAAGAGCTCCAGCTTCTGGAAAACACATTCACCGCTTCACCTCCAAGGGAACTAGTCACTGCTCACCTGGATGCTGAAGGAGGAGGGGGCAGCGAGGGTCTGTGTCTCAGAAGCCATGTCCAATCCTCATGACCTAACTTCTCCAAGGTTCTTCCTCATCTGTCATGCAGATATGATATTATCTGCCTCAAGCACCTCAAAGACTCTTCCTGAAGAACTAGGAGTTTATAGATATAGAAATGCAACCTAAATTCTAAAAAGCCAACTATGCAAAATGGGTATTATTATTTTTTTAATGGATTTGTTATGGTCACCTTTTAACTTTATTAGCGCAAAAATAAAAAGTGTTGATGCGCTGGATGGAATTTGGTGACTCAGGCTTTTGGTGTCTATAGGAGATGACAAAGAAGTTAGCTATTAGAGACACTAAAAAAAAAAAAAAATGGAGAAAAATCCTCCTTACCTCAAAGAATGAACTCGTATCAGAAAACTTCAAAGTATACATTCTTTCTAGTATTCAAGATTAAAAATTAGAATGACCTTTTCAATAAATGACCTTCAATTATTTGTGAAAAGATTAGCAACATATTTAGGGTAGAACCCCATGAGAACTCAAGGGTTTTTCAAAAATCTCATTGTTGGCAATAAGAGGTAAAAATGGATCTTTAAGGATTCAAGCCAAATCATACTGCTTATCTGATGGTTCTCTAAACAGCCAAGCTGATGGGAATTGTTCCCTACAGGGACATTTCTTGTCTCTAACGTTCATATGCAATTGGCGTTTACTGTCCTATGGCAATAATTTCACCTGTGTGAAGCCCAACTGGAGGACAAATTACTTGAGGGGAGAAATCACATCTCATACGTTCTGTCTGCACAGAGCTTAGAAAAGTACGAAGTACTTCAGGTCAGATGTCGACTGAGTTTCTAGGTGACCTCTGCCCATCCCTAGAGCACGCATGACAAACCGCCCCTGGCCTCACACATGCTTTCAGTACCACCCCCTCTGCTCCGTCACTTTGACCCTCCTCCTTGACTTACGATCATGTTTCTTCTCCATCAGCTTCCTGTCTGAAGACTAAAGTCAGGATCCTGAATCCTGATCCTGTAGTACCTGCTGTGCCACACCATGCAGACTCTTCCTTCAGGACCAAGGCATCATTCCCCAGAGGCTGGGAATGCTGCAGATGATGGCTCTCAGCTGAGGTTTGGTCTACAAACTTTCCTTGGCCCAGGAGAGCCACCTTCCCCCAGGTTACTCTCCTTCCTGAGGAAGTAAAAATGTGAAGCATAAAAGCCCTTGCCTCAAGGTGGTTCAACTGTGAAACATTTCCCCAGCTCAAGAATTCCCTGTGGGTTTGCCTGAGTTCTTTATTCCGACTACAGTGCAGCTTAACTCCTCCTCTGCCCAATTTTATCCTAGTTCCTTCACAGGTCAGATTCCTGAGAGCCTTCTGCAATGAATTTCCTGCATGTAAATCTGTGCATCACCATCTGTTTCCTAGGGAACCTGTTCTAAGCCAGATCTTACACAAAAATAAGGGAAAGATAAACAATGCCCACAGCAAGAGGGACTGGGGAGCGCTGTCTCAACTAACACCAAACCAGTCTGATCTGGCCATGGGTGCCAACACCTGGCAGTGAGCACAGCCACCAGCCTGGCCATCCCACGCCAGAGAAGTGACATGTGGCCACCTGCGTCCTCTCCATCAGTACTACCCACTCAAACTTTCTTTGATGAGGGACATATTCCATACTTTCACGGTCTACTACAATAGCCATTAGCTACTTGTGGTTACTAAGCACTTGAAATGCAGCTAGTGAGACTAAGAAATTTAATTTTAAAAATGAGTTTATATTTCCATATAAAGAGCTGTATGTGTCTAAAGGCTGCCATATTAGACAAAGAAGCCCTAGATTATGAACACAGTAGATTTAGAAATGCAATGTCACATTTCCAGTTCTACCTGCTTTTAATTCCACTACTCATGACCTAGAAATACTTGGTCTGACTCCTTAAAAATCATCCTAATGAGACATAGGTAGGAACTATGTGCTAGTAAAGTCTAATTAAGTGGTCCACTAATGATTATGAACATTGTGAAATCTAAGAGCCAGAAAGCTTTGCTGTAAGCATACGCTGATTACAATACATAAATCTATTCATGACTGCTTACTCTCATAGTCTTTTAATTTCCAGCCTTTCAAAGAATTTATCATCGAGATGGAGAGGCATCTGTGAACAATTTTAACTTAAGAAACATCCTCTTCCTTGACTATGTACATGTATACATTTGATTAATGCCTTCTCCCCACTCCCATTTGGTCTATATGCAGAGGGCTTCAGCTTCCTGTTTCATAAGAAAAGAAAAAGAGAACAAGAAATAGCTGCCCTTTTGAGGTGGGCCGACTCACAGGCTGGGAACTCAGGGGAGACCTTTAGTTCTGCCCTGTTTCTTGGACAAAGATGGTCTCTTATTATTGACCCAGAAATGTCAGATGGGGCCCAGGGCAAGAGCACACGACTGCACCTAGGCAGGTTCAGGTCTATCCTGCAAAAAATGACTAAATGTGCGTGCCCTCCAGACAAGGAGTCATTTCCATCATCTCATCATCTGAGGGTCAGCCCTTACAAAATCAGCTTTAGCCACTGAATGCGACTGAAATTGAATTCAATGCAAACTGAAAATATTCTGTTTACTTAAAGCCCAGAAGCCTTTTGTAAGAAGAATCCAGGGGCAGGCAATGGTAGTTAAATTTGTACATTTTTCTTTCTTGTTACAGTTTTATCTTTTCCGAGCAATTTAATGAAGACTCCAGAGGAAAGAATTAAATGTCTGCTGGTTCAATTACTGAATAATGAAAAGGTGGAAAGGAGCACCATGCGCTGTGTGCCGAGCGGCCAGCAAAGCCTATTCTTAGAGAAGAAATCTTTTCTGTGCTGTTCACACTCGCGTGTGCCATCCGCAAGTTGTACAGACAAGTGTCGGCGGAGGAAGCAGAAACCGAGCCCTGGTGTGATCTTCCTCCACAAGGGCCTGGCCCACAGGGGGCATCGCAGGACACCCACAGTAGCAGCCAGGAACATGGCCATCCTTCAAGAAGAGTCTAACCAGCCCTGGCCCCGAATGCATTCGTAACTAGCCTGCCCTTAGGACCACACTCCAGGAAGGCCTCAGGGGCAGAGAAGACGTGCCAGCAAGGATTTCAAGGATACTTTACAGTCCCTTTAGCATTCGGAAAACTACCCCTGCCCCCCACCTGCCCTAGCCATACATAGGAAGGTTACAGAAACACAAAAATCCTCCCTACATGCTAAAACCAAAGATAAAATAAAGCGATGATGCTTCAGAATTCTTTAGAATATGGTTTAAATGCTTGAAAAATCAAGTCTCCCTGGAAATACTCTGCAAGGAAATAGGCAGTGAAGTGTAGACTGTTTTTGCCTCAACGCCCAGGATGACAGTGTATCTCTGCTCATGCTGGGGCCTCCCTGAAACCTGTTCAGTAACATCAGAAGACTCAATGGACAAGTCATTGTACAGCTTCTTTTTCACCTTTGAATTCTTCTCAGTTTATTTAAGAAAATGGCTTTGTTCTTGCAAAACACACTCTGAAATGTTTAAGGATAAAAGGCTATGATGTACATAACTAACCCACAGGAAAAAATATGTGTTTCTATCTGCATATATATATATATATAATATATCGTATACACACATACACCTATGTTTGTGTATACATATTCATGTACATGTGTGTTCGTGACAGTGGAGCAAGAGTAAATGATAAAGCAAATGGGATAAAATATGAACAACAGGTGAATCAAGCTAAAGAGAACTTGGGAAGCTTTTGAATTACTTTCTATTTTTTTTACAACTTATTTGTAAGTTTGAAATTAAATCATTTAAAATAGTTTCAAAGTTTAAAATAATACAAAGTTTTACCATTTTAAATTCTTTCTCTCTTCTTCTCCACATTGGCTTCTTGCTAGAGACCTTTATAATTAGCCAGCGGACCTACTGGGTAAAAGTGTCTGTGCGGGTAGCCCCGCTCTGCAAGAAGGCAACTGTCCCGCTGATGTGTTTAATCAGGCTGAGAATTCTCTTGGAGAAACCAATCACAGATGGTTCTGGAACAGCTCCTCCTATGGTGTGCTGGTGATGACTGGGGCCATGTGCTGGGGCTGGGGACAGGACTGTGTTTAGGGAGTGCATGAGGATCTCAAGCTAATCTCTTCTCTCTTCCCTTAAAATATTACAACCAAAGGTATTACATTTTTAAAAATAACTATCGAGTATGTCTCAAGCCACCTTAAATATGTGAGAAAATAAACTATAAGAAAGAAGAAATCTCTAACGCCTCTCTCTCTTTTCTTTTTTCTGGTATCTGATACAAGAGACAACAACAACGTCAATCTATCAGAATAGAAGCTCTTTAAACACAAGAATACTCCTTAATTATTTCTGTTTCTCCTATACTCTCCCAAGAAACAAAACTGTGGGATGCAACTGAATGAAGATGTGATTAAACGAATGTACAACCCCTGAGACAAAGTTCTACAGGCAGCTCCTTCTGCTTAAGACTGCATTTTGAAATCTATCAAACACTGAAGCAGAGACATTTTTATCTATGGGTTCTCTCTATGTAAGTTTATATTCTTCTTCTCTTTTCTTTTTAGAATTCTGTATTTAAATCTTATTTAGAACTCCATGAAGAGAAAAGGTGAGGTATTAACTGAGAGAAGATATTTTTTCCCATATAAAACTGAATAGAATTAATATCCAGAATATAGACATCATTTCTACAAATGAATTAGACAATAAAACAATTCAAAAAAAAAACACTGCACAAAAAACTGGAACAGGAATTTCATGGAAGAGAAGAGATGGTCAAACACCATGCTCAAAGTCATTCAGTTCAGTTCAGTCACTCAGTCGTGTCCGACTCTTTGCGACCCCATGAATCACAGCACACCAGGCCTCCCTGTCCATCACCAACTCCCGGAGTTCACCCAGACTCACGTCCATCGAGTCAGTGATGCCATCCAGCCATCTCATCCTCGGTCGTCCCCTTCTACTACTGCCTCCAATCCCTCCCAGCATCAGAGTCTTTTCCAGTGAGTCAACTCTTTGCATGAGGTGGCCAAAGTACTGGAGTTTCAGCTTATCATCATTCCTTCCAAAGAAATCCCAGGGCTGATGTCCTTCAGAATGGACGAGTTGGATCTCCTTGCAGGCCAAGGGACTCTCAAGAGTCTTCTCCAACACCACAGTTCAAAAGCATCAATTCTTCAGCGCTCAGCTTTCTTCACAGTCCAACTCTCACATCCATACATGACCACTGGGAAAACCATAGCCTTGACTAGACGGATCTTTGTTGGCAGAATAATGTCTCTGCTTTTCAATATGCTAACTAGGTTGGTCATAAGTTTTCTTCCAAGGAGTAAGCGTCTTTTAATTTCATGGCTGCAATCACCATCTGCAGTGATTTGGGAACCCAAAAAATAAAGTCTGCCACTGTTTCCACTGTTTCCCCATCTATTTCCCATGAAGTGATGGGACCAGATGCCATGATCTTCGTTTTCTGAATGTTGAGCTTTAAGCCAACTTTTTCACTCTCCTCTTTCACTTTCATCAGGAGGCTTTTTAGTTCCTCTTCACTTTCTGCCATAAGGGTGGTATCATCTGCATATCTGAGGTTATTGATATTTCTCCCGGCAATCTTGATTCCAGCTTGTACTTCTTCCAGCCCAGTGTTTCTCATGAGGTACTCTGCATATAAGTTAAATAAGCAGGGTGACAATATACAGCCTTGACGTACTCCTTTTCCTATTTGGAACCAGTCTGTTGTTCCATGTCCAGTTCTATCTGTTGCTTCCTGACCTACATATAGGTTTCTCAAGCCCTATTACCCATCAATTCTATTCTTGGGTATATACTGAGATAGGTGGAGAGTGTGTACAAGAATATTCATAATAATGCTTGTATAATGGAAGTCATCCAAATTCTATCAATAGTACACTGCACTAGCAACTTAATGGATTTTACATAACAGAATGCTATCCAACATTGACGAGGGCTGTGTGCATCAACAAAATGGCCCTCAGAAGCAACATGCCGGGTTAAAAAAGCAAATTATAGGATACATACATTATGATCCCATTTATGGAAAGTTCATTAAGATTTGTTTTAGGAATAGAAACACGTGTGGTAAAACTATAAAGAACAGCATGCAAATGACCAACAAAAATTCAACATAGCAGTTACCTCTGTTTAGGGCAGGAAAGAAGAGTGAACAGGACAAGACACATGAACCTTTAATAGAAATGCTATGGCCTATTCCTTAAAAGACGTAGTGGACACATATTCACTGTATTGTTATTCTTGATATTTTACAAATGTACACATTTTACAAATATTAATATGTATGGTAAGTAAGTGCTCACTCAGGCATGTCTGATTCTTCGTGACGCCACAAAATGTAGACCACAAGGCTTCTCTGTCCAGGTGGTTTCCCAGGCAAGAATGCTGGAATGGGTTGCCATTTCCTACTTCATGTGGTCTCTCTGACCCAAGGATTGAATTTGCGTTTCCTACATTGGCAGGCGGATTCTTTACCAATGAGCCATCAGGGAGGCCCCCAATAATAGGTATACATTTAATAAATATTCTTCTGTGTGTACTCAATATTTAATAAAAATGACTCTTAAGAATTGGTTAGCAAGCCAAAGACCAAAAATATTTTATCTAAGGCTTGTTGGAAGAAGGAAGTGAAACAACACGCTGGCCATCAGGCCCTGGCACTCCTTCCTTCCAAACATGGCATGCTGTCTACTGGTCTCCAGTTCCTCCTGGGTCATTCAATCCAAATTCAGCCGTCACTTAGAGCTACCAACTGTCCCAGGTCAGAGGAAAGTTTCAGGATGTTCCTCAGAAGCAGCAGGCAAGCTTCCCTTTCTATCTGCAATTCTAGCCCTCATTTAAGCATAGGCCTCCTCCAGGTGTGAATGACAAGCACATCACTCTGATCACGTTTGGGCACACACACTTTCAACTCTGCAGCTTGACTGGGTTATTATTTTATCTAAATATCACTGAAAGGTACTATTACTGACTCGACTTTGACTTATTCTCCAATATTTGTACACATTTCATAATGATAATGGAGCACCACATTTAAAACAAAGCATCTCCCTGTCCTCTAGTCAGAATCTGCAATCTGAAAAAGCTCCTTGAAACATATATCTCTCCATGCTCCAACTACAACCATGTAGCAGCCATCCCTTAAACCAAAATTGAAATTTAAAGTGAGCAGTGCAGTTACTGTCAGTACAGCATTGAAGAAAAAAATCAACCTCGCTCTAGGGATGTCTGACTCCTCACCTTATTGAAGTCGCTCAGTCGTGTCCAACTCTTTGTGACCCCATGGACTGTAGCCTACCAGGCTTCTCCATCCATGGGATTTTCCAGGCAAGGGTACTGGAGTGGGTTGCTAGTTCCTTCTCCAGGGGATCTTCCCAACCCAGGGATTGAACCTGGGTTTCCTGTATTGCAGGAAGATGCTTTACCCTCTGAGCCACCAGGGAAGCCCTCCTCACCTTAGTAGGTCATTTTTAAAGATAAGAAAGCATTTACCTTCCCCTGGCCCATCTGCCACCCAGTGGATAGGGAAGAAGAAAGTTTGGTTATATCTTTAGTACTGTGAACTTTTTATATAATTGTTTTCATTATCAATTACTACAATAAAGGTGGGCTTCTTCAGCAGTAACATCCCAACAGAAAAAAAGATCAGACTGGTAAAAAAAATTCTTTTATATATGACTTACCTTGAAAAGTCCATCACTCAGGCCCCTATAAAAATGCAAACACTTACCTCAGCATATTGTGCTACTGAACCGGCCTCAACTGCATAGACTCTATGAGCTCCAGCTTGTACAGCAAAAATGACAGTATTCCTGATCCACAACCAACATCCAAAACAACCTGGAAGGAAATGAGAAGACAAAAAGGGGTAAAAACACATACCGGAGCTTTGAGACCAGACAATTAAAGTACTGGCTTTGATTTTTACAAGTGGTCTTACTTTGGCCAAGTTATGCATCTTGCTGAGACTCCCTTTTCTCATATGTTAAACACGGTTAGTACCTCCCACCTTTTAAGGTTTGCTGTAGGGACAGAGGATGAGCTGGCTGGATGGCATCACTGACTCGATGGACGCAAATCTGAGTGAACTCCGGGAGTTGGTGATGGACAGGGAGGCCTGGCGTGCTGCGATTCATGGGGTCGCAAAGAGTCGGACACGACTGAGCGACTGAACTGAACTGAACTGTAGGGATTAATATGAAGTGTATACAAAGTACTTGGCACATAATTGTTTTTTCTCAAATTATTGCTATCATTTCTACAGCTTCTTTATTACATGGTTTGCTTTTAGGATATTTAGGACCAATAAAAGTAGAGCATCTTGAATGAACTTGTTTATCCTAAATATCAATATGAGCAAAATGAAAACTGTCTCCAATAATTCTTAGAATTATATATATATATATACACACACACACACACACACACACACATATATACACACGCAGGGATATGTGTGTGTATATATATACATATTCAGAAAAAAGCTAAAGATAAAGTCTTTCACCCACATAAACTGGGATATAAGCTTTCATTCTAGGTGCCCCCAAAAAAGTTTATATGAAGGGCAGAAGGGTATTAAGACAGTGGACAGATAGAATTTACAGAAACTTTTATTCTAGAATTTAAATCGACAAAATCACCACTGACTGGCACAAAAGGATAAGCCAATATTTGGACCTGCAGGCTGAGAGGAAGAGGTGGATGGTATGGACTGGATCTCTGGCCCAACACACTGCTGAAGCTGAAGTCTAAAGCTCAGTCTGATGGTTGAAAGCTTAGGATTCCATATTTCTGCCACATCTTTTATTCTTAGCATCTTTTAGCACTAGCTTTGAGCAAGGCATTTCACATGGCTCAAACCTTCACAATAAATGTATGAATAGATAGCATTATCGTGCCCACTTGTAAGATGACTAACCTGAAAATCAGAGACACTGAATGAGCCCAATTTCACCTAGCATAAGCAGGGGAACCAGGAGTTGAATCTGGGCATTTCTGCCTTCCAAGCTCATGTTTCATAAAATCACACACTGATTACTTAAGTTCATTTTTATAAATCTGACATTTTAACCCAGCAATACCAAGAGGCAATGAATGACAAGGAAACAAAGTATTAAATTTTTTTTAAGGAAAATTTATAACAGTTTTTACTTTTACTTTGATAGCAGGGAAAAATTTTCCAAAAAGTAGGAAATATTGGAGGTCGCACATTCATGTGTGTGTGCGTGTGTTTTAATTGCAATATCATACTGTGCTGACACAGATTCGGTGCCATTATTCTAAGAGAACATGCTGTTAGTAATGGGCCCACAGTGCTCACTTGTATTAATTCTAGAGCTGTGGCTGTATTCCATACGGTCTCCTAGGGCCGGGTAATTAGGAGCATTACCAATTTAAAATGTCTCTGGAATTTGCCGTCAGGCTGCCTATCCTTTTAGAAATACCGCTATTTATTTCTCCCCATCCTCCCTAGGAGCATCATCTTCACATGGTCCTGGTTTACTGCAAGAAAACTCACGACTTCTGGCTAAAGAACAGAGGCTCTGTAGGTTGGACAGTGCAACCCACGGCCCCCTCAAAAAAGGCACCATACCCAGAAGAACTTTTTCTGAATCTTCTTCAATTAAAAATAGAACACCTTCGATTTCTATGTTCAGTCCAAAATAGGGATACAAAATTAAGACACGACAGAAACCACCTGCTTGCTCTGGTGACAGGTGCCCCAGAAATGTGTGAAGGGAACATTTTATTAGGGTCTCACGAGGCACATCTTAGAGGAGTGATTTCAGTTCCCTTGATCCTTCAGACTAAAAAACAAAGACATGTTTAACCACTAGGAGAGAGACAGTGGAGAGAGGGAATGAGGAGAGAGAGAAAAGAGGTGAGAGGGAGCCTGACGTGGTTCAACTTTTTGCCAAATTAGGACTTTAAGTAGGAAGACGCTTTGACAGACCCAGACTCTATCTAGAGAAGAGCTGAAAACTATTCCCAAATACCTTATTTCAATAACTAATTTCAAGGCAAAACAACTTTATTCATTTGGGTGATTTCAAAACAGAGCATAGCCCTTGAAAAAGAATCTGATCGTTTTCTAGCATTATCCAGATAATGCCATCTGTTTCCCGCCTGTGTGTATATTTAAAAAGTTAACAAGTGAATTTTCAGTCTGGGGCTTGTAGAAGAGGGAGCAGAGAGGGAAGGACATTCTGCCTTGTCGACGTAGAGCCATGCAATGCTGGAAACAAAGCTGAGGGATGCTGAGAATACATTCTCTGGTGAAAAATGAAAGAGTCAAGGCAAATATTCAGCCTCTAATGGAAACAGACTCCCTTGGCCCTTTCCAACTGGGGTTTCCCGGACTAGGCGGAGAGAGGTCATAACGCAGTTAATTCTTTTACACCTTCTTACCTGGCACCTCAGGAAGCCGTGGAGCTGCCACTAATCACATCTTCTTGTCCTCACAGAAGATTATATTGAGCCTATTTTTTATTCTACCATTGGGAGGCCATCACAGAACTGGGTATGCTTGAGGATCTTATACTTCCTGGTCCTAAAAAAAACTCTCTCCCCTCAGACAGAGGCAAAAGGGAGTCATAAAATCCCCTTTCAAGTGTAAAGCAGTGGGTAGTTTCCAAAGGACGTTCCCTCGACGCTCTCTATGTGGTCCTTATGTCTCCCTGGGATACATAGTACATGGTAGGGCCCCCCTGTACTGAGAAGGAAACAGGCTTGCAGAGACTGTTTTCAGCCAGACGTAACGCGGCTGGTAAGGGGCAGGGCTGGATGGGAATGCAGTGCTCAGCCCTCGGCGGCATCACGGCCATCCTTCTGCAGAGTGACAAACGGGAGGAAAGCGTGGACTAGGAAGAGAGGCCCTGACCACACCGCACTCTGACTAAACATTTCCGACGGTTCATGTTCTTGGACTCTGGTTGGGATCAGCCAAGAGAAGGGACGACAGGAGGTCAGAGGGAGCGGCAGGAGGTCAGGGGACCTATTCTCCTGACCTTCTCCCTCCTGGGTCTCCATGGACTGGCTGTGTCTCCTCCGCCAAAGCCACGGCTCTGCTGAGCCTCCATTTCTTACAGCTCTGACTACTGTCTCAGGTTTCCAGCAACCACTGCTTCCTCTCTCCTGCTTTAGGCCGAGGGGTGGTAACTGGTCCCCACTCTTGCTGGTGCTAGGGATTCGCCATCTCATGCTGGTTCCCTACACTCTGCCCATAGCTTGTAAACGGTCCTGCCCTTTACCTCTCCTAAAGCACCTTGTTGGGTATGCCGCGTCTCTCCTGCAGGAACCCTGCCTGTTACACCAACTCTTCCCTCTGTTCCCCAGCAGGGAATATTTCCTTAACCTTCGCTCCCCCCCCAGGCTAAGTCGAGTGCTCCCGCTCTATGCTTTTTTATCATCACCTACTCAAGCCCTCGCTCTGCAACATTCACCACAGCTATACTTTTTTATTCAAGGAGGAACTATCTGATTAATTTCTGCTCCCTGTCCTGGATCCTAAGCTTCATTAAAGGAGAGACTTCTGTTTCTCAGGACACTCACTAAATCTTTGTTAAACAAACTGAACGAATAGAAATGGGTCTCACTAGCACAGAGAAGGAACATATTCATGATCCAAAAGATAGAGTGCAAATCCGTTAGCTCTGTGAGAAAGCACCTTCTGCCGGCATAACACATCCACTTCAACCTTGTGATCTTAACAAGCATCCTTCAAAGGATGACTTTCCTTTGATGGTGCCATACCATCATCACATTACAATCTAGTTAGCTCTGGTTTACCATGTTCCTCTAGAGACAGAATCCATCCTCAGCTCCCCCTGGATACACAGGCAGTTAACTATAGAAGTGGCTAATTTGGGGTTCATATGAGGCAGCAGCAGAAAATGGTATGAAATCCTTGCCAGGACTGATGGGGAAAAGTCAACAATCGGTCCAGGTGACAATGGTCCAACGCTCTGTGAATTTGTTTGTAAATAAAGTTTAAAAAAATATTAAAAAGATAAGGTCATTTCACATGTACAGATGATTTTAATTACATGCTCTTATGGTTTCCTGGGCAAAGAAATCTTGCAAAATGTTTGGACAGGGCTAAAAAAGCTCCAAGAGGGTTCAAAGATATTTATCAAGATTTACTAGGTTAAAATTAACAAAGAATACCCAGGTCCTTATGCAAACATGAAACACAACTACCCTGGAATAATAAAGTAAAAATAAACATGCACCATTGTTTTTATACTTACTTTGTACTAGGCTTGTTTAGTACCTTTACCTTATTTATGCATGACGATGACTATCAAACGTGGGCACCTTATTTTCTCCATAGTACAAATAAAGAGACTGAAAATTAGACAGAACTGAAGTCATACACTTAATAAATGGGCCGAGATGAGATAAAAACAAATGTACCTAACTGAAACGTTATGCTATTAGCCACTCCCCCAGTTTTGAGTCAAAGCTTTTTCTGTGTGCTGTTCATGCTACAGTAATAATAC
The DNA here is from genome assembly GCF_014754425.2 of Oryx dammah. Taxonomy (NCBI): domain Eukaryota; kingdom Metazoa; phylum Chordata; class Mammalia; order Artiodactyla; family Bovidae; genus Oryx; species Oryx dammah. Next base: position 40,849,336 of record NW_024070185.1, on the reverse strand, counting down.
TGGGCACATTTAGTCTTCTTTTCATGCTACCTGTTTTACAACTATCTTCCAAGATTGAGGTCCTGACTATCCTACAATCAATTCTTCAAGTTATGCCAGTTGTTATGTATTCACTGTTTCCTTATTTGCTTGAGGGTATTAGTGGCTGCCCTGAACTGCAAACCCTAACTGTCATTTTTGTATGCCTCCTACTCCTAAATTGCGTCCTACCACTTGGCACTTTCACGGCCATTGCTGCGTCTTCCAGACATTATTTTATTACATCCATAGATACCACTATTGAACCATCCCAAGTTACAAGAACCCCATGCTTTCGCAATGTCATGTACTTTATCATCTTAGCTATCTGGGTTATGATGGGCTCATAGCCCATATTGATGGGCTCCCTACCCCACAGACTGCACCCAACTCTTCCAACAACCAAACTGCTAACTAATAGGTTGACTGAACAGCTTCTAGGGAGGAACAGAATGACTGAACTACACAGCCTTCTGTAGGCCACCACATCTCTCACTCTGGCTTTTGTCAGAGAAGAAAAACTCCAAATCACCTCAAGAGCTACAGAAGACATCCCTTTGTGGCCTCCACAGCTAGGTTTAAATCCTGTTCAGATAATTCGCACTTTCACTATGGCAGAAGAGTTCTTCAGTGACAGCTCCTCATAAGACAGAACTCTACAACTGTTGTGCAGTTAAACTGGCTTTCAACAAAAGGGTTGCCTGTATTTAAATAATGAGTATTTAATACTTATGAGCACCCTTGTTTCTCCCCACCCTGTTTCTACTGGCAGAGGACAGATAAATCCACCAACAATTTTTTCACCACCTTTTCACCAGTTCTCCAACTACTTTTCTCTATTATTATGGAAAATACAGAGATGCTGATCACTCTCAGCTTCTCTCCCCATGATTATCCCCCTTCATATGCTGCCAACAGACTCAGACAAGCTCACTCAGCTCTAAACCCTTTGGCATGCAATCATTCATCAGACATCAAAAGTGACTCCTACTACCCATTGTGCCAAATACGGCTAGATGCTGGAAATGCAGAGATGAAAATAACCTGTCTAGTTGGGAGAAGTACAATAATGTGTTCTCGTGGCAACGATAGTATTTTAACAGGCACAATGAAAGCATGAAAGAGGAATAGTTTGCTCTACTAAGGAGCTGGAAAGACTTCATTGAGACGACCCGAAGAGTGAAAATCGACAGATAAGTTGATGCGTGTCATATGAATGAAGGGGGTGGCGGGAGTTTGAAGCTGAAAGCGTGTGAAGGCACCAGTGAATGGCAGAGCCAGTCACGTTTGTTGTTCAGTCACCCAGCCTTGTCCAGCTCTTTGCAGAGCCCTGGGCTGCAGCACCCCAGGCTTGCCTTCCCGGGAGGCAGCAAGTTTTCTCAGGAGCATGATGTGTGTGGTAGAGACAGAAGTTGGGCGAATGGCTGAGAAATTAACAGCGCAAGAGCAAAGGGTGATGCTTGATTGTAAATGGTCTTGTACACGACACTAAGAGCTTGGACTTAATCCTTAAGCAAAGAAGGACCATAAAAATGTTTTCAGTGGAAGAATTATTTCATAGTTGGACTTCAGCAACATCCGAGGGCAAGGCATCAGAGGTAGCAAAGCAGACACTAGTAGTTCCTAGCCACCCTCAGTCCCTTCTTCCTTCCTATCAGAACCTCACTCGGTGTGATTTACGCCCCTGTGTGTGATTAGCTATCCCCAGTCCCAGCCTGGGAAGCTCAACCTTCAAAAAACTAAGATCATGGCATCTCATCCCATACCTTCATAGCATATAGATGGGGAAACAATGGAAACAGTGACAGACTTTATTTTCTTGGGCTCCAAAATCACTGCGAACGGTGACTGCAACCATGACATTAAAAGATGCTTGCTCCTTGGAAGGAAAGCTATGACCAACTAGACAGCATATGAAAAAGTAGAGACATTACTTTGCTGACAAAGGTCCATCTAGTCAAAGTTGTGATTTTCACAGTAGTCATGTATGGATGTGAGAGTTGGACCATAAAGAAGGCAGAGCACCAAAGAATTGATGCTTTTGAACCATGGTGTTGGAGAAGACTCTTGAGAGTTCCCTGAACGGCAAGATCACACCAGTCAACCCTAAAGGAAATCAACCATGAATATTCACTGGAAGGACTGATGGTGAAGTTGAAGTTCCAATACTTTGGCCACCTGATGCAAAGAGCTGACTCATTGGAAAAGACCCTGATGCTGGGCAAGATTGAAGGCAAAAGGAGAAGAGGGTGGCAGAGGATGAGATGGTTGGATGGTATCATTGACTCAATGGACATGAGTTTGAGCAAGCTCTGGGAGACAGTGAAGGACAGGGAAGAATGGTGTGCCGCAGTCCATGGGGTCACAAAGAGTCGGACACAACTGAGCAACTGAACAACAAGTCCCAAACAAAGGAGCCTGACTGGTTCAGGGCAATTATAAGTGGTTCTTTCCTCTTGCCAGTGATGGCTTTTATACATGTTGTGTGTAATACAATATTGCTAATAAGACCAGAGGGGAAGTCTGTTGGGAGCTACTGGAAAATTTTATGCCTTTTAAGACAGACACACAAGAAAGATGTTACTTGCTTCTTGGAAATGATTAAATTTAAATGTAATGTTCAGAGGAATTGGATTAATACATCTCAGAATCTCACTACATCCAGCATTTCAGCCAATTTGAATAGGATTTCCTCCTACTTGAGGCCAAAGTTATCTTAACTGGTACAAGTAGGGAAACTAATTGGAAAATATTTGCAATACTCTAGAAGGCAATGGCACCCCACTCCAGTACTCTTGCCTGGAAAATCCTATGGACGGCAGAGCCTGGTAGGCTGCAGTCCATGGGGTTGCTAAGAGTCAGACACAACTGAGCGACTTCCCTTTCACTTTTCACTTTCACACATTGGAGAAGGAAATGGCGACCCACTCCAGTGTTCTTGCCTGGAGAACCCCAGGGACGGGGGAGCCTGGTGGGCTGCCGTCTATGGGGTCGCACAGAGTCAGACACGACTGAAGCGACTTAGCAGCAGCAGCAGCAGAAAAGACACAGTAAGAATGAGAACTAAGAATCAGCTGTGGGACAAAGGGGAAGAGAAGAGCTGCAAAAATGCTGGGTTCATAGACACTAAAGAATTTGGAAACTGGAAAGTATAAGAAAAAGTCGAGATTGACTCTGGGTTCCTGGCTGAGGTGATGTTTATGACACCTTCAGTTTTTGCAGCTAGAATGGAATGCTTGCTTGCCTTCCTGACCAGCCACAGTGGCTGTAGACATTGCTTGTGCTGGTCTTTGAAAAGTGGAGCTGTTTCACTGCTGCTGCTACAGCCACTGCTGCTCACAGAGCCTGCAGCAGAGGCTTCTCCGGTCCCTCACACTGTGCATGGGCACAACTGAACAGAGCCCACCTCACTGAGACCACATGCGCTTTCTCCCCTGCCTCCTACTGCTGCGGAGGCACTACAGCCCCCATCTGGCATGCACGCAGCTGCACCTCGGAGAGTAAGGGAGGTAACCCTGTGGGGGCACGCTCCACCAGCGGGAGATGGCAGCCAGTGGAGAAACCATTCTCCTCGCCCACCCATGAACTATCTGAAGGCAAAGTGGTTTCGTATGATTTCTCTGAAGATATCTTATGACACCGAGCATTCAGTTTTTCATCAAGCGTTGGCTAGCTCAGTAACAGCCCCCCGCCCCCAACACCCCTGCCCTCCCTCTTTCCCTGCCTTGCTCCTGCTCTGGGGAGACTGCCCTCCCTAAGACAGTCCTAGCACATAAGCCTGTCCTGCATGATCTGCGATTTGGAGATCTGAGGCTAAGAAAACAGTGGTCCTTAAACAAAAGTCAATGTCTGTTGACATTTTTCTTTAATTCTGTCTTTTCTGGATTTTTGTACTTCTAAATTCTACACCTAAGCTACTACTCTGGAGTTGAGCGACTGTGTCAGCACCTCAGATTTAGGAAATTAAGCAAAAAGACGACACAGGCACAAGCTCTAGGTTCACTGATGCCCGAGTCCTACCTAGTTCAGGGCTGGAGAAGACCAGGTTCTGGTTTAGGACTTTGCTTTGTCAAATTTAACTGCTTTTACTGACTTGATTCTCTTTATCTATTTACCTTCTCATCTTGCAAAGTAGATATTAACACAAAGACATCTACGTTAGAAGTTCCTGCTGTACTGAGCCTTTAACAAAGTCAGTAACAAATAACAAAGTCAGTAGATGCTCCAAATTAGCCTTTCATGCCACTGTCTTATATGGAATGTGAAAGGTTCAGAAATTCAACCCTAGGAGGTTCTTAAAATGCACCGCCTTTTGTGGGAGGGGAATCCACCAGGCAGAAGTTAATAGTAAGCTAACCATAAAACCATGTCAGTGAAAACAACGTTCTTTTTTGCCCTGGCTCTCTCCCATGCACTGCTGAGGCACTGAGAATTTCCCCTTAGGCAATCTGTGCCTTCTTTAATGGTTCTGCAAAAGTGGCATCTGGTATGATTGTTATTAGCGCCACTTACCAGATATTGCTGGTTCTCCTTATGGGCACATGGCAGAACTGCATCCCTTGCCCTTTGGAAATCAGGAATGGCCATGAGCCTGGTGGACTACAGCCTGTGGGTTGCAAAGAGTCGGACATGACTGAGCACACACATGGCTCGCTTTGGCCCATGTAACGAGCCAGGAGTTAAGATGGGTCACTTCTGGGAGGAAGACTGAAGAATGAGGAGTGTGCTTTGCCACATACCCCTTCTCTTGGCAACAGGAATGTCACACATGGAGGCAGCTTCCTCAGCCTGGGTCTCAGGGTCAGAATGAGACAAAACACAGCCCTCAGCTAACCCGTAGTAGATTAAACAAGCAATATATAAAGCTCTACCGGTTTAAACCACAGAGGTCTGAGGACTGACTGTTACAGCTGCATAACCTAGCTCACCCCAGCAAGCCCAGCTAAGCCATACCCCTGCAGTGCTGATGACTCCTGATTCAGATCCCCAGTGTGTTCACAGAGCTCTGATGCTGTGCTGAGACTGGTGCAGCAGTTCACTCACTTCTTACAGTCATCACATGTTAAGTGTTCTTAACTCATTTTAAAATTGACTTCCAAAAGATTAAGGTCAAATGTCAGCATCTTGAAAGGTACAGAGACTGGCTTGGAGCACAGTTATCTTGACTAGAAAATCCATTTACTACATTAAAGCCCCTAGCTCCCTCTTTTCCAAATGCCCTGAAAAACAGTCTGTGATTGTTGTTTATTCAGTCTTCTTGGCTCGCCTTGAAAGCTGCACTTTGCTTTCATACCAAATGAAAGCACTTTCCTGTGCTGGTTCTGGCATCTTTCTCCAGTGCCCTCACAGGAGCAGAGTCTATCCAAGCTCAGAAGAATCCTGGCACAGACACACCATCTGCTTCACTCACTCGCATTCAGGAAATCTACGCGGGGGCCCCCTCAGGACTTCAGGGCCAAAGAGATCCGTTAAAACCAAGATCCATTTTCTACCTCTACCTCCTCACCTGAACTACAGAGAATCAATCTCAGGGATGAGTTTTTGTGGCAGACGATCTAACATGAACCTTGGCCTCTGCACCAGGCTGAAGTAGTGTCCTCCAAAATTCATGTCTACCCAGGATCCCTAACGTGACTGTATTTGGAAATATGGTTTTTACAGATATATCAAATTAAGAGTATCATAACTAGACTAGGGAGAGCTCTAAAGGCCTGGCACCATTACAAGGAGAGGGAGATTTACACAGAGACATAAGACACACAGGGAGAATGCTACCCGACAAAGATGAGACTGGAGTGATGCATTTTAAAGAAACACTGAGTACCGCCAGCAGCCCCAAGAAGCTAGGCAAATGCGAGGAAGGATCTTCCCCTAGAGCGTTCAGAGGGAGCATGGGCTTGCTGACACCCTGATTTTGGACTTCTGACCTCTGGAACTGGGAGAGAATAAATTTCTGTTGTTCTAAGCTACCCAGTTTGCAGTAATTTGTTATGACAACCCCCAGGAAAGTAAAACAGCCTCCAAAGTCCAAGTCAGAGGGAAATATAATACATACACAAAACAGACAAACATGATATACACGAAAAACATGAAATACACCAAACAGATACATATACATGTGTACATGTATCACAGAGACTGTTTTTCGCAACCACATCCTATCCTCATACACATTCCAAAAATCACATAAATAAAATATCAGTCTGATTACCAACCCAGAACATATAAAGAATGACTTTACATTGCTCCTAAAATCTCTGTGCAGTCCTAGCAGACCTGAATTCACATACAGCTCTTCCACTTAGGAGCCATGTACCTTCAAGCAAGTCAGTTAAATCTGTGTATCTCTGGTCCCTTTATCTATATCATGAGGCTAATAACATATCTTGAATTTGTCAGGTGGTGTGGTTGGTGTTTACCATTCTTTGGTGCCTCTCTGAACTCTCATCGGAACCCTCTTCCTTTGCTTGGGGGAATGGCCCACTTTGGAGGCACACACCTCCAACCTGGGAAGCTGCAGGAGTCTTACACTCTTTCCCAGCATCCGAGGCATGACTGAGGCTCTACAGATAAGATGCACTTTGCATGTGAAACCGACAGTGCACAGACTCAGACAGCACAGAATCCACGCTGGTGAGGTCAAGGCCATCTCCAGGTTCCAGCAGCGCAACAGAGAAAGGTCCTAAGGCCATCACTCAAGGGCAGTATCGGGTGAGGCTATGTATGCTGGGGCGTCTACATCCAGCTACACTGATGTCTCCCAGAGACCAATTCTGTAGCATGATTTTGGAAATTATTTTTGGTCTTATAGCCTCCATGCCTAGTTCTCTGATGATCTGCATACTTTTAGGAAATTCTTTTTTCTCTTTTTGTTCTTTATTTTCTTAAGTTAGCAGAGTTGGTTTCTGATGCTGGCAGCTAAGAACCCTGACTAACATACAAGGATTATAATGAGAGAAGATATGCAAAGCACCTAGCAGAAGTCACTTCCTTTCTTCCCACTTTCATACAGAGCTCTAAATGAGGATTCTGCTGTCAATGGTTAACAATACTCAGCGGTGAGAAGTGGAGGATGTGAAGAGTGGAAAAAGAAAATGTGGTATACATGCACAATGGAATATTATGTTGTCTTAAAAAAGGAGATCTTGCCATGTATGACATGGGGCTTCCCAGGTGGCTCGGTGGTAAAGAATCCACCAGCCTATGCAGGAGACATGGGTTCGATCTCTGGTTGGGAAGAACCCCTGGAGAAGGGAACGGTAACCCCCTCCAGTATCCTTGCTGGGAAAATCCTATGGACATAAGTGCCTGGGGGACTACAGTCCATGAGGTTGCAGAGAGTAGGCACGACTGAGCACGCATGCATGCATGCATACCATGTGCGACAATGGATGAACCTGGAGGACATTAGATTAAGTGGAATAAGTCAGACACAGAGGGATGAATGCTGCATGGTTTCACGTATATGAAGTAGAGTACAGAAGCGGAGTAGAATGGTGGTTGTTGCCAGTGGCTGGAGAGAGAGGAAAACAGGAACGTATTAGTCAAAAGGTACAAAGTTTCAGTTATGGAGGATGACTCACTCTTTCTTCCTAGACACCTATTTCACAGGTTAGTGCCTAGAGTTACCAACACCATAGTTGCATGTGTGCATGCTCAGTCGTGTCTGACTCTTTGCAACCCCTTGGACTGTAGCCCACCAGGCTCCTCTGTCCCTGCGATTCTCCAGGCAAGAATACTGGAGTGGGTTGCCATGCCCTCCTCCAGAAGTTCTTTCCAAATCATAGATCGACCTGGAGTTCCCTGCATCTCCTGCATTGCCAGGTAGATTCTTTACCACTGAGCCACATGGGAAGCCCCTCATGGGTGTATACGTATCCCCAAACTCATCAAGTTGTATATATTAAATATGTACAGCTTTCTGTCTGTGCTTCATACCTCATTAAACAGTTTAACATTTTTTTTCAGGAAGTGAGACCTGTTTTAACAGGTGTCAGCATGACTATCTGGCAGGCGTGTGCTGAGGCCTTTACTCCCTCTGTGATGAAGGCTGGCTCCCATTCATGCACCAGGCTGAACAAACAAAGCAGCAGCAGTTTTTAAAGTCAGAGAATTTCAGAGCAGGATCAGGTCCAGATATTCAACCAGACTGATGATAAGTTCACACCAAAGAAAACTCACACTGGACAAGCCAGAAGCTCAGGCTCTGCAAATCTGCACATCATCTGACAATCCGAACAGGTGGCTTTGCATGTTTGTTGTAGTTATTTATGTTTTCTTTTAAGCCTTTAAATCCCTGAATCCCTTCTGTCTAAGTCTACCTCACTTGTGGATGCACAAAGCAGCTGGGGATTCTCTCCTTTACTGAAAATGATTTTTTCTTTAAATAATAAGCTCCCGGCTCCTGCTTACTCTCACAAGTTTCCAGCAATCGGTGCCCTGACAAATGAAGTGTCAAAACATTTCCAAATTAAAACCCTACGGCTCATATAGCCCCACACCTTCAGCAGGATGGACTTTCCCTGCTTGTTCTGAACGCATACTCAAAGACACTAAGAATAGCCAGATGGCAATTAACAGAAACTCTGAGGAGGGCAGTGGAGTGGGTTCCAGCAGGGTCAGTTTCCTGGACAGATTCCAAATGGAGTTCTCAGCCAGCAGTGCTCCTGCCAAGGAAGGATTTTCATTAAAACTGCATGGAGGAGGCAGAATGAAAAATCAAGATTCGAAAGATTTAAAATTATTGCTGAGGTGGAAACTTCAGCACCATCCCTGAGACCATTGATAACAATAATACTTCCACTAAGGACTGAGCTGATATTTGAGGCCATGTACTGAGCACTTCCTATGCAGTGTATCATCCTGATCTCGCAAGGACTCTAGGAAGTAACTGCTGCTCTCACAGACAAGGAAATGGAAGCCCAGGTAGATGGCCTGTCAAGATCTCAAAGCAAACAGGATAAAGGTCTATGGCAGGTGCACAGTAAGTGGCCAAGTTGGAGTTTGCACTCAGCTCTCTGGCTCCAAAACCCGTGAATTTAACCACAGTGTAATGCTGCCTCATACATGCATGGGGATGTTTTAAGTAACCACAATCATTCCATCCTAAGCCCAGAGAAACCAAAGTCTCTCTTTGCAATTTCAGCCAACATTCCCAAGAGCAACCTCCCTTCCACAGGTTATATACACTACCTGGATTCAACTTCTGGCCTTCTCATTTATTAGTTGTATAAATTCAGGTAAATTATCAACATTCCCAAGTCTTAGCTCTCTCATCTCTAAAATGGCAAAAATACTAGTTTCTAATTAAGCTGTAATGATTAAAAAAAAAAAAAAACAACTGCTGCAACTGAATTTTTGTGCCCTCCAAAATCCATAGGTTGATACCCCAACCCCCAAGGTGAAGGAATTTGAATACCTGGCCTTTGGGTGGTGATTAGATCACAAGGGTGGAGTCATCATGGTGGGATTAGTGTCCTTATAAGAGGAAACAGAGGACGGCTTGCTTCCTGTCCCTCTTATGTGAGGACACGGCAAGAAGGTGGCTGTCCACAGACCAGGAAAGAACCTTCAGTCACCAGCTCTACAGGGACAATGATCGTGGACTATAAGAAATCAATGCTGTGGTAAGACACACTTAAGACATGCGGTCTAGTGTATTTTGTTACAGCATCCTGAACTAGGAAATAGTGTATGAAAAGCTAGCTCTTGGTGGTGCTTGCATATACTAAGTTCTTCAATAAATAATAGCCCCTGGGACTGAAAAGACCCTGATGGTGGGAAAGACTGAAGGCAGAAGGAGGTGACAGAGGATGAGCTGGTTGGATGGCATCACTGACTCACTGGGCATGAGTTTGAGCAAAGTCTGGGAGACAGTGAAGGACAGGGAAGCCTAGTATGCTGCGGTCCATGGAGTTGCAGAGTCAGACATGACTTAGTGACTGAAAACAACAAAAAAATTTATCATTCTAAACCCAAGCCCTTTTAGGTAATCAGTTTCAATGAGCAAGAAGACAAGAACTTAGTGAAAACGTAGCATCCTCCATGGACTCAAGAGGTTATTCTAGGATGGTCTTCAGTACGATGAAGCAAACAAAAAAGGATTTTAAAACATTCTGGGATTTGTGGTGGATCTGGTAGGTCTGGAGTTAGGTTGACCAACCATCCTGGTTTGTCTGGGACTGAGGGGATTCCTGGGACATTACAACTGGGATAACTTGTTCTTTCAGTTTTCAGAGGGGAGGAGATACTTTCAGAAGTGGACAGGACTGGAAACAAGAGAGCTCACCTCCCCTTCCCCTTTTTACCTCATAACAGAAGTGACCTATCTGCCTGGTGATGCTGGAAACCAGTCTGAGCTCGCAGAGCGCTGGTACTTGGAAGGGCCAGCCTGTCTACCCTCTGCCCAAGCACGTGTTCTTGAGTCTCCCATGTGGAAGCTTGCTGGGTGGGCTCGGGACCTGTCTGGGTAGACCAGACGTTCAGAACACAAGCGAGTGGAAAAGTTTAGTTTGGGGGAAAATGCGTGGGAACCTTGGACACATGTCCAAGTCCCATACTGCAAATAGCATTGCCAACAATAAAGCTGATACTGTGATTTCTACCTGACATCTGTGTCTATTTCTAAACTGGTTCAGAATTCAGAGGGGGAAAGGGATATAATTAATTATCAAACATGTCATTAATTATCACCGTCATAAACCCCAACAGATGGATGCCTATTTTATTTCATTGTCAGAAAAACCCATTCCAGGCTGGCAAGAAGAAAGTATTTCATAGAATCCAATAAGGTTAGAGGAGGGAGTGACCTTAGAGATGATCTGGTCAATATCTTTGTTTTCATAGATGAAAAGAAATACAAATGAAATAATAAAGTGACAAAATTCCTGTGAGATTCTGTGAAAAACTCATCAAATGCAGATTAGTAGTAGTTTGGGGAATGGTCTTTAAAGTTACAATAAGAATTAAAAACAGATTACAGATAATATAGAAAATAGGCTATAGATTAAAGAAAATAGATTAGAGATTAAAACTAAGCAATTTCAGAAGAAGAGAAGTTTCCCAAAAGTATTACTTCTAAGAAGCCTCTTCAAACCATCAAGAAGCAACCAACAGTTGACAGCTGAATTATATCAACTGTCAAAATAACTGTAAGACTTAGGTCAGTTAGACTGCTTATCCACAGTTCTGAATACCAGGTAGGGTGTGAGAAGAAAAAAGCTTTGTCCTCCTGTCCTCATCATGCCTACCTATCGTAACTGATCCTGCTCAGTAGGAATGTTTACTTCCTCATTGTTAACCAGGAATGCCCACTGGCAGAAGAAGGGTCCCGGTACCTCAACACATGAGACCCTTTGATCAGACAAGGCCATTTCTGGTCATACCTTCTTCTTTTGCCGACCAGAGTACCTATGTTTGATTTTTTGAAAATGTCTAGTTTTGGGTATGGAGAAGGAAATGGCAACCCACTCCAGTGTTCTTGCCTGGAGAATCCCAGGGACGGTGGAGCCTGATGGGCTGCTGTCTATGGGGTCGCACAGAGTCGGACACGACTGAAGCGACTTAGCAGCAGCAGCAGTAGCAGCAGGAATAATTTAGGAGAAGGCTTTGGCACCCCATTCCAGTACTTTTGCCTGGAAAATCCCATGGACGGAGAAGCCTGGTGGGCTGCAGTCCATGGGGTCGCTAAAAGTCTGACATGACTGAGCGACTTCACTTTCACTTTTCACTCTCATGCATTGGAGAAGGAAATGGCAATCCATTCCAGTGTTTTTGCCTGGAGAATCCCAGGGATGGGGGAGCCTGTTGGCTACCGTCTCTTGGGTCGCACAGAATCGGACATGACTGAAGCGACTTAGTAGCAACAGCAGCAGTTTTGGGTAAGTCAGAGAAAGCCAACCTCACTCTGACTGTCTCACTAAATGCAGCTATAAAACCTGGACAGAATGCATGGAGCAGCTACTTGAAGCCTCTGAAAAGTCAACAGTAGTGGAGAGACTGGGGAAGATGATCAGAGTTTCAGATACTACTGAGCCATGTATCTCCTTACCCTCAACTAGGGCCTGAACTCAGCACACCAGCTGAGGAGGCCAGAGTGCAGGCAAGAGAGCTCTAGCTGGGAGAAGGGAATACCTAATGCCCAAAGAGAGTGTGAAAATTCTAGTTTTTCCCTTGCTCTTTTTTTTTCTCCCCCCACCACCCTTCCTTTCTTTTTCCCTTTCCTACCTTCTTCTATGCTCCAGCCCAGAAATCTTAAGGAGTCATATCATCACATTAGCCCACACTATAAGAGAAGGGACACTTCTGCCTTCAGTGGTGCCACAGATCCGAAAGGCAGGGACCAAGCCCCATTGCTTCCTTTCCTCTCTTTGTCCTCTCTCTGCTTGGTGATACCTAGGCAAGGCCATGGACGTGCGTGGCAGAGGGAGCCTTTTGGCCAGAGACTAAAAGTGGTCTCAGGGAACCAGAAAGTACCAGGGAGACATGGAGAGGAAGGAACTGGGCAAAGAAACCCCAACATTCACCCTCAAACTGTACATGCACGGATCTGATCTTAATTAGCACATCAAAACTCTGAGAACTCTACCGAGGTGCCAGACTGACCACTGGGTGACACGCACATGGGATAGGGCCAGATGGCACCGGGAACACTTTGAAAGGTGAAATGACGTGGAAACCAGAGCCCCTAGCAGATCAACTAGTGGTGTGAGCCTAACCAGGCTGAACGAATCCTCAATTGGAAATATCAACACTCTCTATAGGCTTTAAACAAGACCCAGGGTCTCATAATATAATAATCAAGATGTATGGAAAACAACCCAAAATTCCCTGGCATAGGAAGACTGAGGAAGTACCAATTTCCTGGGGACAGATAATTAACTGTAGTGAACAGAGCAGTGACACAGATGTTAGAATTATCTGGCAAATCCTTCAAGTCACTATTATAAAAAAAAGTTCCCAGCATCAATCATAAACACTACTGATTCAAGGAAAAAATAAATGGTCTCAGTCAAGAAATACATGATGTAAAGAAAGAGCCAAATGGAAATTTTAGAACTGAAAAATACAATAACCAAAATGAAAAGTTCTCTGATGGGTTCAATAGCAGAACAGACATGAGAGCAGAAAACAAATCATGCGTAAATCAACTTCAAGCTGGGCGCCTATGTGTCACTATTTTTTCATATGTCTTTTCTGTGCTTTAATGAACTGTTTCACCACCATGAACTACATCAGGATTTAGTCGCTTAAACTAGAACCGATATATTATTTCCCCCAGCTCTGTGGGAAGGCTGGGCAGTTTCTCTATGGGGCGTGCCTGGATTCACTCCTGTTCCTGCATTCAGCTGGAGAGGTGGTTGGACAGGAAGGTCCAGCCTGGCCTCACTCATCAGTCTGGCAGTTGGTACTGGCTCCTGACTGGACTGCCTCACTTCTCCATCTGACCTCCCGATCTCAAGTGAGCTAGACGGGGCTTATTGTCATTATGGTGGTCTCAGTGTGCCAGGAGGGTGAGTGAAGCCAGAAGTCTCATGAAGACGGAGGCTCTGAAATGCGCACAACGGCATCTTTGTCATATTTTACTGATCGAAACGCATCCCAAGGACTGCGCAGAGATGAAGGACAAAAGATGAAACTATCTCTTCATGAAAGGAGCATCTATACAACTTTGTAAACATGTGTGAACACAGGGATGAGATCCTGATTTCACTGTTCTACCACATTCCTCCTGTAGAATTAATGCTGCAAATCTCAAAGGCCACTGTTCTACAGCGACTATGGCAGGAGATGAGATTCTGAGGCTCAGAGAAATTTAATGCTTTGCCTAAGACCACAAAGCTAGTAAGTGGGAAAATATGAAATTAGATCCCAGGACTGCTGATTCACTGACCCCTGATCTTGTTTTCTGAGATGAGCTATACAGTATTTGGAACACTTTGGCTGTTTAACAGGTAGGAAAATAATGGACAACACTTGTACTGTGTGTTAGCAATCATTCATCATTCAGATCCATTTTGTGAAGGAAATAAATGCAGGCACTTATGGAGTCTATGAAAAAAAAAGTGAAGTAAAGTGATACAATAAGAGCTATTCATTATGTAACAATAAAGCTCCTAACCTGTTCTGTGCATCAAAGCACAGTGCATTCAGCCTCTCGAGTTCCTGGCACTCAAAGCTTAACTCCCTCTTGAGGTAAAATTCACATAACATACAATTAGCTATTAACCATTTTAAAGTGTCCAATTCAGTGGGTTTTGGTACATTCACTACAATATGCAACCATTACATCTAGCAAGACATCTTCACTCCCTCACAAAAGGCATTGTACCTACTAAGCAGCCACACCCCAGGTCCCTTTCCCCCGGCCCCTGGGAATCACCACTCTGCCTTCTCGCCATGGATTTCTATTCTGGATACTTCCTATAAATGGAATCATATGAGCTTTGTAACTGGCTTCTTTCACTGAGCATGTTGCCATAGTTCATCTGCAATGTAGCGTGTATCAGCAGTACATTCCTTTTTATGAACAATATAAATATAAGCTGCTGCTGCTAAGTTGCTTCAGTCATGTCTGACTCTGTGCGACCCCAGAGATGGCAGCCCACCAGGCTCCCCCGTCCCTGGGATTCTCCAGGCAAGAACACTGGAGTGGGTTGCTATTTCCTTCTCCAATGCATGAAAGTGAAAAGTGAAAGTGAAGTTGCTCAGTCGTGTCCAACTCCTTGCGACCCCATGGACTGCAGCCTACCAGGCTCCTCCATCCATGGGATTTTCCAGGCAAGAGTACTGGGTGGGTTGCCATTGCCTCCTCCATAAATATAAGCAATATTCACAATATTCCACTATATGGATATACCATGTTTTGGTCATCTAGTCATCAGTTGATGGGCATTTGGAATTCTCCCACTTTTTGGCTAATGTGAACAGTGCTGTCATGATCATTCATGTACAAATGGTTATTTCAACACCTGCTTTTAATTCTTTCCATTAGGGACATAGTTAAAGCTGAATTTTGAGTCCAGTTTTTGATAAGGCTTCTTAAAGTGATGTGAGATTAATAAACTGCGGCCAGCATTACCTTATTTCTAAAGTCAGTGTGGTTCTGGAGGATGGCTCTGTGGTAAGTGACTGTCATCACAAAATCTCACATCACATTCTGCTGCTGGGAAACGCAGCCATAAAACTGTAAGGGAAAGAGGAGGAGAGGGAGAGTAAATGTGCCACAAGGCAGGACCTTCACGAACACATACAGCCACCACGGTCAAGGCACGCTTGCGGGGAGCAGAGGCTCAGAGGCTCTAACTCTCAGGGGAGAGGAGGCTCTGAGACATCGGTGACCTGTCCACATTGGCCCTATGGATAAGGCCCATAACTCTAAGGAGACGCCAGACTTCACTCTTGCTCCATACTATGGATTCAGGCCTAGATCTTGACCAACTAGTGTTGGGGGTTCCTTCCCAAAGCAGAGGCTGAAAGCACAGTGCAGTTCAGTCATTCAGTCATGTCTGACCCATTGCGACCCCATGGACTGCAGCATGCCAGGCCTACCTGTCCATCACCAACTCCCGGAGTTTAATCAAAATCATGTCTGTCGAGTCAGTAATGCCATCCAGCCATCTCATCCTCTGTCATCCCCTTCTCCTCCTGCCCTCAATCTTTCCCAGAATCAGGGTCTTTTTAAATGAGTCAGTTCTTTGCATCAGGTGGCCATAGGATTGGAGTTTCAGCTTCAGCATCAGTCCTTCCAATGAATATTCAGGACTGATTTCCTTTAGGATGGACTGGTTGGATCTCCTTGCAGTCCAAGGGACTCTCAATATCTTCAACATCACAGTTCAAAAGCATCAATTCTTCACCACTCAGCTTTCTTTATAGTCCAACACTCACATCCACACATGACCACTGGAAAAACCATAGCTTTGACTAGACAGACTTTTGTTGGCAAAGTAATGTCTCTGCTTTTTTAATATGCTGTCTAGGTTGGTCATAACTTTTCTTCCAAGGAGCAAGCGTCTTTTAATTTCATGGCTGCAGTCACCATCTGCAGTGATTTTTGAGCCCTCCCAAAATAAAGTCTGTCACTGTTTCCACTGTTTCCCCATCAATCTTCCATGAAGTGATTGGACCAGATGCCATGATCTTCGTTTTCTGAGTGTTGAGCTTTAAGCCAACTCTTTCAATCTCCTCTTTCACTTTCATCAAGAGGCTCTTTAGTTTTTCTTTGCTTTCTGTCATAAGGGTGGTGTCATCTGTGTATCTGAGGTTATTGATGTTTCTCCTGGAAATCTTGATTCCAGCTTATGCTTCAACCAGCCAGCATTTCTCAGGATGTACTCTGTATATAAGTTAAATAAGTAGGGTGACAATATACAGCCTTGATGTACCCCTTTCCCGATTTGGAACCAGTCTGTTATTCCATGTCCAGGTCTAACTGTTGCTTCTTGACTTGTATACAGATTTCTTAGGAAGCAGGTCAGGTGGTCTGGTATTCCCATCTCTTGAAGAATTCTCCACAGTTTGTTGTGATCCACACTGTCAAAGGCTTTGGAATAGTCAGTAAAGCAGAAGTAGATGTTTTTCTGGAACTCTCTTGCTTTTTCCATGATCCAGCGGATGTTGGAAATTCGATCTCTGGTTCCTCTGCCTTTTCTAAAACCAGCTTGAACATCTGAAAGTTCACAGTTCACATATTGCTGAAGCCTGGCTTGGAGAATTTTGAGCATTACTTCACTAGCGTGTGAGGTGAGTGCAATTGTGTGGTGGTTTGAACATTCTTTGGCATTGTCTTTCTTTGGGATTGGAATGAAAACTGACCTTTTCCAGTCCTGTGGCTGCTGCTGAGTTTTCCAAATTTGCTGCCATATTGAGTGCAGCACTTTCACAGCATCATCTTTTAGGATGTGAAATAGCTCAACTGGAATTCCATCACCTCCACTAGCTTTGTTTGTAGTGATGCCTCCTAAGGCCCACTTGACTTCACATTTCAGGATGTCTGGCTCTGAGTGACCACACCATCATGATTATCTGGGTTGTAAAGATCTTTTCTGTATAGCTCTTCTGTGTATTCTTGCCACTTCTTAGTATCTTCTGCTTCTGTCAAGTCCATACCATTTCTGTCCTTTATCGAGCCCATCTTTGCACAAAATGTTCCCTTGGTATCTCTAATTTTCCTGAAGAGATCTCTAGTCTTTCCCATTCTATTTTCCTCTATTTCTCTGCATTGATCACTGAGGAAGGTTTTCTTACATCTCCTTGCTATTCTTTGGAACTCTGCATTCAAATGGGCACATCTTTCTTTTTCTCCTTTGCCTTTTGCTTCTCTTCTTTTCCCAGCTATTTTTTAGACCTCCTCAGACAGGCATTTTGCTTTTTTGCATTTCTTTTCCATGGGGATGGTCTTGATCCTTGTCTCCTGTACAACGTCATGAACCTTCATCCATAGTTCTTCAGGCACTCTGTCTATCAGATCTAATCCCTTGAATCTATTTGTCACTTCATAATTGTAAGGGATTTGATTAAGTTATACCTGAATGGTCTAGTGGTTTTCCCTACTTTCTTCAATTTAAGTCTGAATTTGGCAATAAGGAGTTCATGATCTGAGCCACAGTCAGCTCCTGGTCTTGTTTTTGCTGACTGTATAGAGTTTCTCCATCTTTGGCTTCAGAGAATATAATCAATCTGATTTCAGTATTGCCCATCTGGTGATGTCCATTTTTAAAGTCTTTTGTGTTTTTGGAAGAGGGTGTTTGCTATGACAAGTACGTTCTCTTGGCAAAACTCTATTATTAGCCTTTGCCCTGCTTCATTCTGTATTCCAAGGCAAAATTTGCCTGTTACTCCAAGTGTTTCTTGACTTCCTACTTTTGCTTTCCAGTCCCCTATAATGAAAAGGTCATCTTTTTTGGGTGTTAGTTCTAGAAGGCCTTATAGGTCTTCATAGAACCGTTCAACTTCAGCTTCTTCAGCATTACTAGTCAGGGCATAGACTTGGATTATTGTGATATTGAATGGGTTGCCTTGGAAATGAACAGAGATCATGCTGTAATTTTTGAGATTGCATCCAAGTACTGCATTTTGGACTTTTCTGTTGACTATGATGGCTACTCCATTTCTTCTAAGAGATTCTTGCCCACAGTAGTAGATATAATAGTCATCTGAGTTAAATTCACCCATTCATTTTTAGTTTGCTGATTTCTAAAATGTCAATGTTCACTCTTGCCATCTCCTGTTTGACCACTTACAGTTTGCCTTGATTCATGGACCTATTTCCAGGTTCCTATGCAATATTGCTCTTTACAGCATCAGACTTTACTTCCATCACCAGTCATATCCACAACGGGGTGTTGTTTTTGCTTTGGCTCTGTCTCTTCATTCTTTCTGGAGTTATTTCTCCACGGATCTCCATAGCATATTGGGCACCTACCAACCTGGGGAGTTTATCTTTCAGTGTCCTATCTTTTTGCCTTTTCATACTGTTCATGGGGTTCTCAAGGCAAGAATACTGAAGTGGTTTGCCATTCCCTTCTCCAGTGGGGCACATATTGTCAGAAGTCTCCACCATGACCTGTCCATCTTGGGTGGCCCTACACGGCATGGCTGATAGTTTCATTGAGTTAGTCAAGGCTGTGGTCCATGTGATCAGATTGGTCATGAAAAATACAGGGGACTTCCCTGGTGGTCCAGTGGTTGAGAATTTGCCTTGCAATGCAGGGGATATGGGTTCAATCCCTGGTAGGAGAATTTAGATCCCATATGCCACAGAGCAACCAAGCCCACATGCCACAATGACTGAGCCCATAGGCCGCACCTAGAGAGTCCGTGTGCTGCAGTGATGGGGCCCACAGGAGGCAATGACGATCCTGTGTGCTGCAACTAAGACTCAGTCCAATGAAAAAAGAATTAAAAAGATAAGTGAGAGAGAAAGAGGACAAGGCCAAAAGGGATGGCCCTGAAGAGTCTCATCAGCCTAGAGAGAAAGCAAAGTCTTGGATAGAAATCCCAGGAGAGGGTGGGGATGCGGCAGAAGGCACTGATGGTAGTAATCTGAGGAAGCACGCCGGCTGGGTGGTGTGTGCATGTACGTCCATGAGCATGAGTCAGGAATAAATATTTTGACTGTAATGGTCACCATTTGGGAGAGTTCGCTATGTGCTGGGCACCATGCGGAGTGCTTCACTTATATCCTCTAATCAAATTACATCACCAGAACAATCAGATGAAATATGTTCCCCAGATGAGGGAATGTTCCTGCTGGTCAGAGGACCACACGTTAAAAACCACTGCATTCTATTCTCTACCCACCACCCCACCCAGGTGTGTGTCACTTTGAAATGACACAGTTCTGCCAGGGGCCACTTCCCTGACCTTGAAGTACTGTGCAGCAGACACCTTTCCTGTCTGCTGGCTGAAGCTGAACACCGAGTGTTCCTTTTTCTCACGCTGGTACCTTCGCAAGGTATTTGAAAATGCACTGAACTCTGCAAGGAGAAGAGAGAAGATCTATTTCTACACCTTGGAAACCACAGCATTACCCTTCAAAAAATTCCAACTGAGAAAATATTAGAAGATTAAAACAGCACGTTCACCCCAGAACACATGAGTGATAAGGGGTGGCAAGGTGGGAATGGGTACCACTCTCAGCTGTGACACCCTTATTTACACTTGTCAGACTATCTGCATTCACAAATGTCAAGTGCGAGAGTGGAATGGAACACGGGCAGAGTTTGAGCTCATCAAATTCTCCTGGTACCATGCTAACAGGGCTCACAGGCTTATCCCCAGTACGTGCACGGGGGAAGGCAACTGTTGATGGTAAGAAAAATAATGTATATGTGAATACAAACTATAGATGCATCTAAGTGTGTGTATATATATAATCTCAGTCTAATGGGCTTCCCTGGTGGCTCAGATAGTTAACAATCTGCCTGCAGTGCAGGAGACCTGGGTTTAATCCCTGGGTCGGGAAGATCCCCTGGAGAAGGGAATGGTTACCCACTCCAGTATTCTTGCCTGGGAAATCCCAGGTACAGAGGAGCCTGGTGGGCTATAGTCCATGGGGATCGCAAAGAGTCAGACATGACTTAGTGACTAACACTTTCACTTTCAACCTCATTCTATTATCATAGTGACAGTTTTGTTTTGTTTTTTTTTTCACATTTAGTATTCCCTAAGCGTACAGAGAAAGGGTAAAATAACTGGGAATATGTGACTATATAAGGGAATGATTTTATTATTTGAGAAAAAAAATAGAAGTGAAAGTTCAAAAACTACCAGAACTGATATTACTAATAGACAACACAGTATGCTCAGTTGTCGAATTCTCTGACTTCTGCCTTAGAAATGTCTCTCAAAGTCCTGTCCAGTGGTGCTCATCGCCTGTGGTCTTGGCCCTCTCCACTTCTGTTGCTGTGAGCAGGTCTCTCCTTCCAGCCCATGTCAGATCCCTAATGCTCATCCAGTCCATATTCACCATGAGCTCCAGTCCCTCACGTTCAGTCTGCCCCGAGTACGTGCCCTCCACACCCCCTTTCTGCACATACAAGACCTGCACTATGCCTTTACACTCCTGCCATGCTGGAGCACTTACACACTCCCAGGTCAACCTGGGCCTGGCCTGGCTTCTTGATTTTGAAACCCCTATCTCTTCTGCTTAGAGTTCCTTCTGACCTCAAACTACTATTCATCATCCAAGACTCAGTTCAACAAGCATTTCTTCACTGCTGTGTTCCATAACATCCATAGGCAGAATGAACTGCTATAAACACACTGGGCCTCAACACTTGTCTACAGATCAGAATCACCTAGGAAGGGTTTTTTTTTTTTTTTTTTAATGTACATGCTGGACCCTCATCTTATACTTGGAAATTCAATGCTCTGGTGTGGGGACAAGGCATCTCTGTTTTTTGTTTTTGTTTTTGTTTTCAAAAACTTCCAATTAGTTTTTATGTGCAGCCAGGGAGAAGAACGTGTGTTCTCATCTCAGGCTCTCAGCTTATCATTTTATTTCATATTTTACTGAATTTATCAATTTTTGAACTGTCTATCTCTCTATCTATATTAAATTTTTTTAGGGCATGGTTTAGGGAGGTGGGTCAAGCCTTATTATCTCTGAAGTGAAGTCACTCAGTTGTGTCCGACTCTTTGCGACCCCGTGGACTGAAGCCCACCAGGCTCCTCCGTCCATGGGATTACAGCAGCCACCCAATAATAGGTCAAAATGTGAGTTCAATAAATTTGGGGAGATGATGAATGAATTTGGTGAAACTATTTCATCTGTCAACAGAGGAACAGATTTTAAGAAGATGTGATATACATTATATAATATATATATTCATTCAATGGAATATCATTCAGCCACAAGAAGGAAATCTTGCCATTTAACAGCAACACGGATGGACTCCGAGGGCATTATGCTAAGTGAAATAGACTAGATAGAGGAAGGGATAGATTGAAGGTAGGAGGAGATGGGGATGACACAGGACAAGATGGTTGTTTGGCATCACTGACTCGATGGACATAAGTTTAAGCAAGCTCTAGGAGATGGTGGAAGCCAGGGAAGCCTCGCATGCTATGGTCCATGGGGACGCAAAGAGTTGGACATGACTGAGAAACTGAACAAGAACAATATACAGTCAGAAGTCAGTCAGTTCAGTTGCTCAGTCATATCCCTGTAGCTTGCTAACTCATGTCCACCCAGTTGGTGATGCCATCCAACTATCTCATCCTCTGTCATCCCCTTCTCCTCCCACCTTCAATCTTTCCCAGCATTAGGGTCTTTTCAAATGAATCAGCTCTTCACATCAGGTGGCCAAAGTACTGGAGCTTCAGCTTCAGCAACAGTCCTTCCAATGAATATTCAGGACTGATCTCCTTTAGGGTGGACTAGTTGGATCTCCTTGCAGTCCAAGGGACTCTCAGGAGTCTTCTCCAACACCACAGTTCAAAAGCATCAATTCTTCAGCACTCAGCTTTCTTCACAGTCCAACTCTCACATCCATACAGTTCAGTTGCTCAGTTGTGTCTGACTCTTTGTGACCCCATGAACTGCAGCACGCCAGGCTTCCCCGTTCATCATCAACTCCTGGAGCTTGCTCAAACTCATGTCCATCAAGTCAGTGATGCCATCCGACCATCTCATCCTGTGGTGTTGGAGAAGACTCTTGAGAGTCCCATGGACTGCAAGGAGATCCAACCAGTCCATTCTGAAGGAGATCAACCCTGGGATTTCTTTGGAAGGAATGATGCTAAAGCTGAAACTCCAGTACTTTGGCCACCTCATGCGAAGAGTTGACTCATTGGAAAAGACTCTGATGCTGGGAGGGATTGGGGGCAGGAGGAGAAGGGGACAACAGAGGATGAGATGGCTGGATGACATCACTGACTCGAGGGACGTGAGTCTGAGTGAACTCCGGGAGTTGGTGATGGACAGGGAGGCCTGGTGTGCTGTGATTCATGGGGTCGCAAAGAGTCGGACACAACTGAGCGACTGGAATTAACTGATTTTCCTTACCTCACAATAATCTTTGATGTTCAGACTGTCTGTCCCCCCCACTTTTTTTTTGTTGTTGTTTTTTTACAAACTACTATATAGCCCGGCTCCCCTTCCTGCGTCCTTGGAACAATTTTCTCCAAGTTACTGAGAAGATATCTCTGGGGCTTGGGGTCCTTAACATTCTCACCAAGTAAAATAAGTCTCCACTTTAAGGTTGTGACTAAATTTTTTGTCGACATTGTGTTTCCACATGCTGTATAAAGATAGAAAAAAAGAACTATCATATTTTTAAAAAGGAAAAGAAATTTCATTGCTGATTTCTCCCCTTCCCTCAGCCTCTAGAAGAAAGGACTCAGCCACTAGACACACAGTCTTTGTCTGTCTGGGCTGCTATAATAGAGAACCACAGACAGAGGGACTTCTAAACAAGGGAAACTTGTTTCTCACAGTTGTGGAGGCTGGAAGTCTGGGATCAGGATGCCAGCATGGTGAGGTTCTGGTGAGGTTTCTCTTCTGAGCTGCTGACTACAGGCCTCTATGTGTGGCCTCACCCAGCAGTGGGGGCAAAGGATCTCTCTGGGACCTCTTCTAAAGGACACTAACCTCAATCATAAGGGCTCCACTCTTTTGATCGAATCGCTTCCCACCTACACTTGAGACTGCTATGCCTTTCTCTGAAAACGCACACACACAGAGTATATCTATAAAGGAAATTTCCTGAAATTCAGTTTACATTTATTTAACTTTGGGAGCAAGACCAAAGAAGGTACGGATATTTTCTTATGAAAATATTATTAATATGTTCCTCTTCATTATAAAAAGAAGAAAAACAGTAATTTAGGAGTTCAGATGGTGAATAGATTTTGACTTAAAATGCATCATAGACCAACGATAATTTAGTTCTGCCAGTGATAGCTACCTAGAACTTTTGGATTAAATTTTCACTCTAATCACTGCAGATGGTGACTGCAGCCATGAAATTAAAAGACCCTTACTCCTTGGAAGAAAACTTATGACCAACCTAAATAGTATGTTAAAAAGCAGAGACATTACTTAGACGGACCTTAGTCGGCAAGGTCCGTCTAGTCAAGGCTATGGTTTCTCCTGTGGTCATGTATGGATGTGAGAGTTGGACTGTGAAGAAAGCTGAGTGCTGAAGAATTGATGCTTTTGAACTGTGGTGTTGGAGAAGACTCCTGAGAGTCCCTTGGACTGCAGGGAGATCCAACCAGTCCATTCTGAAGCAAATCAGCCCTGGGATTTCTTTGGAAGGAATGATGCTAAAGCTGAAACTCCAGTACTTTGGCCACCTCATGCAAAGAGTTGACTCATTGGAAAAGACTGATGCTGGGAGGGATTGGGGGCAGGAGGAGAAGGGGACGACAGAGGATGGGATGGCTGGATGGCATCACTGACTCGATGGATGTGAGTCTGGGTCAACTCCAGGAGTTGGTGATGGACTGGGAGGCCTGGCGTGCTGCGATTCATGGGGTCGCAAGGAGTTGGACATGACTAAGCGACTGAACTGAACTGAACTGAAGCTAGAACAACCAGATCCAAATAATTAAGTTCACACACCTCTGATGAGGGAATAAATAGGAGAAATAAATCCTTGATTCTAAGTACTATGAAACCAGGAGAAGCAGAACTCAATGGAAGCAGATGGTAAGTTTTGTTACCTTTTTTGAAAATAGGTATCTTTTACTTCCTTCCTGGTAAGAAGACCTTAATTTTGCATATTCGAGCTGATGGACCATAGAGAATTAAGATGGGCTATTTTCAAATTATTCAAGATAGGCCACAGGCAACTCTGCAAGAAAGTGTGAAGTTGGACTTTTCTTTAAAAAAAAAAAAACGTATACCATGCTTATCATATTGTCAGTTTGGGATTTTCCGGTATAATTTTGGGACATGTGTCCAGAACAGCTGAGGCAGTCAGACAGGTATTACCCGCTCCTGGCACAGAAAGATGCTAGCATCTTGGTAAACAAACTCTGTGTGGCAAGTACCACAGACAGTATCACTTGTAAACAGCAGGTTTTTAAGGGAGGCAAGAAAACAAAAACGGGTCCCTTCAATCTGTTTTGTTTTTTTGTTTGTTTTTAGCAATAACAGAACAAAAAGGAAATTGCTGTGTCTGAGTCATCTTCACTGATTCATGAGTACACTACATGGTAAAGCTGAAAGTAATGGTTTGTCAAGAAAGAACCTAAGTCGAACCTGTGAAAGTAGAATAATTAGAATCATGACTGAGGCATGAAACTGTCATGTCCTTGGTTAGTATTTATGTGATAGAGAAAATGACATCCATGTATTACGGTTGGAAATGATAAAACATGATGGTTTACAGCCAGAGTGGTTGCAATGCCAGTTCCACCAGGCCATCCTCTTCAAAAACAGTGAGGATAAATGTGTCCTTCAAAGGGAGTTCTCAACAGCTGGCCTTTCTTTACTTTCCTCTGGGAGTCATCTTGGATCTACAGAATTAATGTCATTCAAACAGATGATGCCTGCAGATCAAAAGTCTCCTTCATTCAAAAAAGAAAAATATTGTACTCCTTGCCAAAATATTTGCCAAAGGCAAAGCTACCTGCTGATTTAAAGATTCCTTTACTTCTCCTACCAAAAGTCTCTCCCTCTAGTTTGGAGAACTGAAGAAGACATGATGGGTTATTACTGCCTCTTATTTTGGAATCTCCAATGAGTACTGCCAAAGACAATGTTTGTCCCCCTAAAATCATATGTTGAAACCTAGTCTCCAGTGAGGGTAGTTAGAGGCTGGAGCCTTTGTGAAGTGATAGACATAAAGTAGATTCTTGGAGTGCCCACCATAGATAGCATTATGATAAGACACAGTAGGTTTCTATTGCACACATGAGAAAATTAGAAAAATGGAGAACTTTCCCAAACTTCAAGCCAGTGCTTTTGTCTCCTCTTTAAAATAAATTTGTTAGGACTTCTCTGGTGTTCTAGCGGTTAAGACTCCTCCTTCCAGTGCAAGGGGTGTGAGTTCGATCCCCATTTGGGGAACTAAGGTCCCATGTGCCATGGAGTGTGGCCAAAAATAAATAAATAATTGTTTCAGTTGCCTCTTAAAAAAATACATTAGCATTTCTTGCAAGCAATTGCCAATCAACTTCTCTTAAAGATATTTATAAGTTCTAAGAAATCAAATGTATTATTTGGTTTTGCTTTCCCCTCAAAGCTTTACAATTAGCAACTAAACATATAATTCATAATCCATATAACACTCAACTAAAATTATTTTGTACAAATAAAACATTAGTATAAAGCACTGGGAAGGGCTATTTGGGAGTACTTGGTATATTTGTCATTATCTCTAAACATTTAGAATCTTACGCAAAAACAACTGGATCACAAACCCCATCAAGTTTCAGAGGCAATCTACACACATATCTTAAAAACTCATTAAATATTTTCTGAGATGACCAGCAGTGACCTAAACGCTAGTAAAATAGTGAGCTTCACCATTTACGAAAATAGAGACAGTTTGCTCATTTGTTTGAATGTTGAACCAGTTCTCTGATCCCTGTGGGATCTTAGCACACTTGTCCTGACACTCAACCCATCAGCAAGGAAAAACCAAGATTGAAGAACTGTGTGGTTTCCAATAAAGAGAAGGATGAGGGGTCAGCCTTGGACAGAGGGATAGGTGAGTGAACCAAAGCACAAAAAGATTCTAAGGAAAGGATGTCAGTGAAAACTCTTGTTAGCAGGAAGTGGAAACTCAACCAAGTTGAACGGAAATAGGAATTTTATGGCTCATGAAACTGAAATATCCAGGATTAAAATTCAGTGTTCAGAATGATTGTATCCAGGAGTTTGAATGATTTTAAGACCCTCCCACTCTTGCTCTGGCTCTCATGCTCACTCACTGTTTCTCTGTCTTAGTTTCCTGTTCAGGCGGGCTTCCCCTCCCACAGGACAAGATGATGGTCTTCATCTGCAGAACAACACTGCCCCCGTCCTTCCAAAATGTTCCAACAAAAGCCCCAGGCTGAGTTTCACTGAACCAAGCTAAATTAAAGACCCATCTCTTGATCAATTGCTATGGTCAGGAATCAATGCCAACTGACCAGACTCGAGTCAGCCCTATCTAAACACAAAGAAAACTGGGCTTCTTTTATCAGAGGAAAATAGAGTAGATTAAACACAGTTGATCACTGCTGAAAGAGAGGCAGAAGCATTATAGACTAAGTTGAAACTGACAAAATAGGAGTGAGAAAATACACGTATTTCAGAGGACAAACTGGAGGATGGAGAGCCACGAAAGCTAGACATTAAGTCTCTTGGCTTCAGAAATCTTTGAACCGGAGCTAGCTTAAACCCAGCTTTTGCTCCCAGATCAGGCTGCTGTTGTGAAAGGCTACTACAATGCAATTGATCTAACATTTCTGGACTTAGAACATGATGAATCTCTGACACTGTGCCAGTTACCAGCTCCTCTGTTCATACTCTTAAAGAGTAACTGGCCCTGCTCAGAGCTCTTGATATTCTGTCTGCACTACTGGATCCCATACCTTATCCAGTAGATTAGTTAGGAATGAGATGCTGATTAAAAGATCTTTCAGTCTGGACCAACAGACCCAGATACTAATAAACATGATGGGTTCCGGGGCTCCAAATGGCTGGGGGCGGGGGATGATCCTATATCCTGGCTTACCTGGGACATTTCAGTTTATGTCTGCCCTCCTGGAGGGATTACTGGTTATATTTCCTCTCATACTCAGAGTCCTGGTTGGAATGATAAATTACTGAGTCACCTTAGCTACAAGATGATGTAGTCTTAGAGGAGGGAGCCAGGCAGGGTCAAGTCCAAGAGGGACAGGAAGCTGAGAGAGATGATGATACAGAAAGATGCAGATGGGGGAACCATGCAGAAAATACCTGTGTCCTCACGTAGTTCCAGTACATTGTGTTCCTCTGACTGAAACGCCACGAAACATTTCCTTATAGTAACTTCCCTTTTTTGTCCTGAGGTACTCTGTATAGGTAGCCTTCACTAGAAAAGAAATTTCCCCACGTTATGATAATGTGTTTGTTTGTTTGTTTTTTTCCTGAGTCATTGCCAGTTGACTCAGGATTACTGAGAGTTTTTTGGTTTGGGTTTGGTTTGGTTTTACAAACAATTTTATATATTTTTATGCTGGGCTCATTTCAAGGTTTTTTGTTTGTTTGTTTGTTTGTTTGTTTTTAATCTACACCGTACTTTGCTTGATCCCAGAGGTGAATCAGCTGACTTAAGAGTTGGGCTCATTTCTACCATTATATTTTAACCTATTACAGTGAAGGCCCTCCCATATGTGCACTATTTAGGATCAAGACAATTCCACAAAGCTGGCTAGTCATTTGAAAGTCATCAGACTTGCAGAAACACAAATGGTACCTTAGTTCACTAAGTGAGGCCAGAATACACCTTCTAGAGCATTTAGCATATATTCACAGAGGGACGAATTTATTTATGTAGCAGCACAAGCCATGATTCAATTGGTTTTCATGGCTTCCTAAGGTCTCTGTGTGATTCCCAGCAAGCAAAGGAGCACAGGTGAGCACCGAACAGGTGGCAAGGAGGCACATTTCCAATTTGGTTAGATTTACACAGACTTTAAAATGATGTTTAACAACTTAAATGCACATTTTCAGCTGCTTATGCCATACTCCCTACACTCCCCCAAAACAGTTAACTTTGCGTTAAGCATTAACGTAACGCAGCATAAAACTTAAAAATTTGAAATAGCAGCCTGCACCTTCATTACATAATGTTCGGGGCACCTCAATTTACCACGTGAAAACTTAGCATAATAGACACAAAAATCTCTCTAAGCTTTCTCTTTGTATATTATCTATCTCTACACGAATGAGACAAAAATTTCCACAAATTCAGCTGAGAAATTCTGTACCTATTGCAAAGCAAAGACAAGACTTTGCATCTGGCAGACTTGAGATTCCAAGTTACATTAAAGAAAAAAAAAAAAAAAAAACAGTTTCAGATGACAAGTAGCACCTTTGGTTTTGCAATACAGTTTTTATGATATGGCTCTCTTCTGACTCAAATATGGCTTTAACAATAACACTACACACCATATTTTCATGCAAAGATGGACACAATAAAGGACAGAAATGGTATGGACCTAACAGAAGCAAAAGATATTAAGAAGAGGTGGCAAGAATACACAGAAGAACTGTACAAAAAAGATCTTCATGACCCAGATAATCACAATCGCTTGATCACTCACCTAGAGCCAGACATCCTGGAATGCGAAGTCAAGTGGGCCTTAGGAAGCATCACTACAAACAAAGCTAGTGGAGGTGATGGCATTCCAGTTGAGCTATTTCAAATCCTAAAAGATAATGCTGTGAAAGTGCTGCACTCAATATGCCAGCAAATTTGGATAACTCAGTAGTGGCCGCAGGACTGGAAAAGGTCAGTTTTCATTCCAATCCCAAAGAAAGGCAATGCCAAAGAATGCTCAAACT
The DNA here is from genome assembly GCF_014754425.2 of Oryx dammah. Taxonomy (NCBI): domain Eukaryota; kingdom Metazoa; phylum Chordata; class Mammalia; order Artiodactyla; family Bovidae; genus Oryx; species Oryx dammah. The sequence continues at coordinate 40,820,328 of NW_024070185.1, read as the reverse complement.
ACTGCACAATTGCACTCACCTCACACGTTAACAAAGTAATGCTCAAAATTCTCCAAGCCAAGCTTCAACAGTACATGAACTGCGAACCTCCAGAAATTCAAGCTGGATTTAAGGAACCAGAGATCAAATTGCCAACATCCGTTGGATCATAGAAAAAACAAGAGAGTTCCAGAAAAACATCTACTTCTGCTTTATTGACTGTGCCAAAGCCTTTGACTGTGTGGATCACAACAAACTGTGGAAAATTCTTAAAGAGAAGGGAATACCAGACCACCTGACCTGCCTCTTGAGAAATCTGTATGCAGGTCAGGAGGCAACAGTTAGAACTGGACATGGAACAACAGACTGGTTCCAGATTGGGAAAGGAGTACATCAAGGCTGTATATTGTCACCCTGCTTATTTAACTTATATGTAGTGTACATCATGAGAAACGCTGGACTGAAGAAACACAAGCTGGAATCAAGATTGCCGGGAGAAATATCAATAACCTCAGATATGCAGATGACACCACCCTTATGGCAGAACGCGAAGAGAAACTAAAAAGCCTCTTGGTGAAAGTGAAAGGGGAGAGTGAAAAAGCTGGCTTAAAACTCACCATTCAGAAAACAAAGATCATGGCATCTGGTCCCATCACTTCATGGCAAGTAGATGGGGAAACAGTGGAAACAGTGTCAGACTTTATTTTTGGGGGCTCCAAAATCACTGCAGATGGTGACTGCAGCCATGAAATTAAAAGACGCTTGCTCTTTGGAAGAAAAGTTATGACCAACCTAGACAGCATATTAAAAAGCAGAGACATTACTTTGTCGACAAAGATCTGTCTAGTCAAAGCTATGGTTTTTCCAGTAGTCATATATGGATGCAAGAGTTGGACTACAAAGAAAGCTGAGTGCTGAAGAATTGATGCTTTTGAATTATGGTGTTGGAGAAGACTCTTGAGAGTCCCTTGGACAGCTAGGAGATCCAACCATTCCATCCTAAAGGAAATCAGTCCTGAATATTCACTGGAAGGACTGATGCTGAAGCTGAAACTCCAATCCTTTGGCCACCTGATGCGAAGAGCTGACTCATCTGAAAAGACCCTGATGCTGGGAACGATTGAAGGTGGGAAAAAAAGGGGATGACAGAGGATGAGACGGTTGGATGGCATCACCGATTTGATGGACATGAGTTTGAGTAAACTCCAGAAGTTGGGGATAGACAGGGAGGCTTGGCATGCTGCAGTTCATGGGGTCGCAAAGAGTCAGACACGACTGAGCGACTGAACTGAACTGACACAGCACATTTATAGGGAATTAATCTTGTCTTCATTTTTTAGAAAGCAAAATGCATCTACTATAGTTCTCTCAAAGACACGAACCTATAATCGACTAAAAGCATGGACGTGCAGTTGTTTTCTTAGCCCAGTCTCTTTCTTTTCCTCTTGTTTCCTTTCACATTTAGCCAGCTGGTCCACTGGGCACAAAATCATTGAGCAGAGGCTAAATCTAGCCTGTAGGCACTTTTAAACTTGGTCACCATATGTCTTAATAATCAGAAAAATCTCACAGAAAATATGAATTTCTGACTAAAATGGCACAGCATGAAATCCCTGGGTCTGACTTTCATATGACAACAATCACATGAAGGAACTAGTTGCCACCACCTTTTGAATGTATCTCCAGGTCACCACAGTTGCCACCATTCATTCATTCTTATTTGCAACCAGCTCCCTTCGTGAATTGCCATGACCTGCCTGGGCCCTGTAGGCTTTTGAGTCTGTGATTCCAAATCCCCAGGGGTCGACTACAAACCTTAGTGGAGAGCAAGTCTGCAACTTAAAATATCAACAATTTCCCTTCAATTTTTAAGCACTGTGAAACCATAAAAACTAAGGAAAATGAAACACATTTTATCATGCTGTCTTTTCAATCAATTGTTAGTTGCATTTTAAGCTTACAGAAGAAGCTGTTGAGTTTCTTGACAGTGGTTTTATTTGGCTATTTTGTACAGACACTCATCAGGGCAGGTTCAAACTCTAACTCTAGAGCTCTTAGATAAGCTCTGGTGAAATGATCACTATCATTCCCAAACAATTTCCATATGAAAGGGTACTACTGACTGACCCACAGGGTGATTTCAGCAGTGAAAATGACCTTCATTACACCATCCACTTCCCCAAACCTTCCCCTGTAATTAGAGATAATCTCGGAGACTCAGGAGAGTGCCATCGACAGTGAAGAGCAACTCCACTCAGGAAGGATGCCCAGAGCATGCACTGCACTTGTCTTCATCCCCTAACAAACTGATCCCACCATCCACTGTGCTGACAAATCACCAGTGGATTTATTAATAGTTGAATGAATGCTTCCTGGGTGATGTCTGTCTATACTTTCCTCATATGGAATGGTGGATGACACTGACCATTTTAATCTTCTGAAGTCAGGAAAATTAAATCCAGGGGTATTGGTTATCATTCAGTACTTTCATAACTACAACCAGCAGCTTGTTGTATACGTGGGGTTTACCTGAAACTTTAACTGCACCCTGTAACTTCAAAAAAGGGTAGAATGAGCATTAAGTTTAGAGCCCTTAATACTCTATTCTGAAGAATGCTCCAAATCTTATTGGAAGCCCATTTGGAAAACTTTCTTCAGAGCAAAATGCCAAGGGAAACTTTGCCTGACATTCTGCCCACCTACCATTGATCAGCCCCTCATGGACACCAGGAATCTTATAGGTCAACAGCATTGCCTCCTTTGCTAGGGTGCCAGGATGCTCAGAGCCAAAATCATGGGTTGACAGTAATATTTATGGGTCCTGTAATATGCAGGTTTGTGTTTCAATTCCCTCTTGGCCTCAGTCCTTCTATATTTTCCCTGATTTTAAAATGTATCTACTTGTGTTTTTTAATATAAATGTGTAAGGAAACAACTTATCAGTAGGAAAAAAAATGAGAAATGGATGGATGATGGATAGAAAGATCTATTGTTTTCATCATTACTATATGAAGATGTAACAAAGACTGGTTGTTAAATCATTCTGCAATTTTCTGCCTCACTTTCCACACAATAACCCACCCCTGCTCTGAACAGAAAATGCAAGGACTGTGGAAGCAACAGCGTTGGTCCCATATGCTAAAAGCAGATGGGATCTGCACTGTCTTCACAGTAGCAGCTGCCCAGGAACCAAAGTGAAGAGGAGAGGGCTGGGGGAAAGAGCACAAGGGGAGAGAAACACAAAAGAGCAACCAGGAGTAGACAAGAGAGATACTTCCTGCTACCATTCTCAGCCACGGTTATAAAGCAAGAGCACATTTATGAACTGCTCTATTTGATAATGTTTGCACATTTATGATGTCACTTCATTCAAGTCCCACTGCCAGGAGGTATTCTGATCGCCACTGCACACAGGAAGGAAAGGGAAGGACATAGTTTATTCTGATTAAAATTAGCAAGGCCAGTGTTCATTCCAATACCACTATCTATATTCCAGAATTCCTAAAATATAGAATTTTAGAGGGGGAAATTCTAAAATATAGAAAATCCTTGAGGAGTGTGTTCTACATTGGAAGATGCTGTCTATGTACTAAGTGAGAATGGCTGCGGGGAAAAAAAACCCAAAAACTAAGATATAACATATCAATGTAACATAAGGAACAGGGAAATGATTTCAGCTGCAGCTAGAGAGATTGGCTAAACAGGAAAATCCTTTTGATTCCAAGTGTTACAAAATCACAACAGCAAACAATTCTCTGTGTGCAACTGCAGAATTTCCTTATTTGGAGATGCTGCTTTCAACACTAGCTATTTTTAATTCTAGGTTGGTAAAATTTTGCCAAAAATTTATTTAAAACACTCTAGCTAATCTCTCACTGTGCTCATAAACCAGGTAACTATCAATAAACAAGTATGAATATCAAGTGTAGAATGATGTCAGCAGCACAGCTGAATAAGATGGTCTTTGTTCTTGTCTCCCCTCACCACAACCCCTCAAACAAGAACAATTTGGTGTCCATCCATGGACAAAAGTGCCTTTGTGGGAGCTATGGGGTCCAACACAACACACTAAGAAACCCAGAAGGAGTCCACCCATGTGTTGGGTAATAGGTACACAGATCTTAGTTCCAGCTGTGGACTCTGAGTGGCCTATGGGCTGGCTCCGGCCCCTCCAAGACATGGTCTGGGAGGCTCTGGAAAAGACTGTCTTAGACAATCAACCATGGACAAGAGATCTTTTGTGGAAATCTAGGTTTCCGATAGTGCTAGCATACCACTGGAACAAAACAAAAATGTGAATTTGGACACGCTGGAGAGGGTAAGAGAACCATTGTGATATCACTCAAACTACGCTTAACCCAAGGCTAAAACATGTGAAAATATGCAACACACTGGTAAAGGTAAGTATATAGTTAAATTCAGAATACTGTCATACTGCAATATGATGTGTTACCATTTAATTCCAGTACAAGGCCTAAAGGACAAGAGTTGTTAGAAATAGCTAAAATGATATGTTAATAAATATACTATATAAAAAGAGGTAATTGAGATAAGAAAAACAAAACAGGGTGGAGGTATATAAAAGGGCATAGTTTTTATGTTACTGAACTTGTTGTAAGTGTAAAATAGACTATAATATTTATAAAATGTTCTGTGTAAGCCTCATATTAACCACAAAGCAAAAGCCTACAACAGATTCACAAAAGATAAAGGGAATCAAAGTATACCACTACTGAGCATTATCTATTTACAAATGAAGGCCCCAAGAGAGCAAAAAAGGAACAAGAGAATCACAGAACAACAAGAAAATAATAATATCATATTATTTTAGGTCAAGTCCTTACCTATCAATAACTACTTTATCAACAGTAACTCTAAATGTAATGGATTAAATTCTCCAATCAAAAGGCACGGAGTAGCTGGATGGTTTAAAAAAACACAAGACTCAACTATATGCTGCTTACAAGAGACTCACTTCAGCTTTAAGGACTCACAAACGCTCCAAAGGAAGGGACAGAAAAAGATACTCCATGCAAATGAAAACCAAAAGAGAGCAGTAGCAGCTATAGAGTAGACCCCTGAAAACTGAAGGGCTTAGGGCTGCCAAACTCACCCCCATGCAGTTGAAAATCTGTATATAAATATAATCAGCCCTCCACATCAATGGCTCCACATTCAAGGATTCAACCAATCAAGTGATCATGTAGTAATACACTATGTAGTTACTGAAAAAAGAAAAGCATATAAGTAAACTTATGCAATTCAAACCTGTATCATTTAAGGGTCAACTGTACTTATATCAGAAAAAAATAGACTTTAAGCCAAAGACTATAAAACCAGAAGACCATTATATAATGATATTAGGGTCAATTAATCAAGAAGATTAACAATCATAAGTATATATGCACCCAACACTGGAGCACCTAAATATATTCAACAAATACTAGAAGATCTGAATGGATAAATAGACAACAATACAATAATAGTATAGTACTTCAATATGCTACCATCAACAGTGAGTAAGTCATTCAGAGAGACAATAAGGAAACATTGGAGCTGAATTATCCTTTAGACCAAATGCACAAAGAACATTCCTCCCAAATACACAAAGAACATTCTCTAGGATAGAGCATACAATAAGTCACAAGTCTGAGCAAATTTAAGATTGAAATCATACCAGTATCTCTAGTGACCAAAACAGTATGAAACTAGAAGTCAATAACAGGAGGAAGGTTGGCATATTGACAAATATAGGGAAATTAAACAACACTCTCCTGAATAACTAGTGGGTCAAAGGAGAAATTTCAAAATATATAAGACAACGAGGGAAGTTTATAGAACTGGACATGGAACAACAGACTGGTTCCAAATAGGAAAAGGAGAACGTCAAGGCTGTATATTGTCACCCTGCTTATTTAACTTATATGCAGAGTACATCATGAGAAATGCAATTGGACTGGAAGAAACACAAGCTGGAATCAAGATTGCTGGGAGAAATCTCAATAACCTCAGATATGCAGATGACACCACCCTTATGGCAGAAAGTGAAGAGGAACTAAAAAGCCTCTTGATGAAAGTGAAAGTGGAGAGTGAAAAAGTTGGCTTAAAGCTCAACATTCAGAAAACGAAGATCATGGCATTGGGTCCCATCACTCCATGGGAAATAGATGGGGAAACAGTGGAAACAGTGGCAGACTTTATTTTGAGGGGCTCCAAAATCACTGCAGATGGTGACTGCAGCCATGAAATTAAAAGATGCTTACTCCTTGGAAGAAAAGTTATGACCAACCTAGATAGCATATTCAAAAGCAGAGACATTACTTTGCCGAATGATGTCCGTCTAGTCAAGGCTATGGTTCTTCCTATGGTCATGTATGGATGTGAGAGTTGGACTGTGAAGAAGGCTGAGTGCCGAAGAATTGATGCTTTGAACTGTGGTGTTGGAGAAGACTCTTGAGAGTCCCTTGGACTGCAAGGAGATTGAACCAGTCCATTCTAAAGGAGATCAACCCGGGGATTTCTTTGGAAGGAATGATGCTAAAGCTGAAACTCCAGTACTTTGGCCACCTCATGCGAAGAGTTGACTCACTGTAAAAGACTCTGATGCTGGGAGGGATTAAGGGCAGGAGGAGAAGGGGACGACAGAGGATGAGATGGCTGGATGGCATCACTGACTCAATGGACGCAACTCTGAGTGAACTCTGGGAGTTGGTGATGGACAGGGAGGCCTGGTGTGCTGCGATTCTTGGGGTCGCAAAGGGTCGGACACGACTGAGCGACTGAACTGAACTGACATAAAGAAAAAAGAAAGTTATCAAATAAACAAGTTAAATTTACACCTTAAGAAACTAGAAAAGGAAGAAGAAAAGAAGCTCAGAGATAGCAGGTGGAAGGAAACAACAGTGATCAGAGCAGATACCAATAAAATACAGGCCAGCAAAACAACAGAATAAAACAAAATGAAAAGCTGTTTTTTTTTAAAAGATACATAAAATTGTCAAAACTTTAAAAACTCCATCTTAAAAAAGAGAAGACTCAATTATTTCAGAAGTGGAAGAGGAGACATTACAACTAGACCACAGAAATACAAAGGGTCAAAGAGACTAAATTAATAATCAAACAGACTATAATTAATAATTACATGTCAACAAACTGGATAGCCTAGAAGAAAATGGATATATTTCTAGAAACATAAAAACCACCAAGCTGAACCATGAAGAATTAGAAAATCTGAGCAGATCAATAACAACTTCCCAACAAAGAAAAGCCCAGGGTCCAATAGCTTTCCAGATGAATTCGATCAAATATTTAAAGAATTAATGCTGATCTTTCTCAAACTTTTCTAAAATATCGAAGAAGAGGAAACACTCCTGAACTTATTTTATCTGATACCAAGGCAGATAAGAATACTAAATACCAAAGAGAAAACTATAGGCAATTATCCTTGATGAACATAAAGGTGAAAATTCTCAGCACAGTGTTACCAAACATAATTTAACAGTACACTAAAAGGATTTATCTCTGTTAAAAGGAATGTACCCCCAAATAAGAAAGATAAGGGCACCCATAACATCATACTCAGTGGTAAAAGGCTGAATGCTTTTCCTCTAAGATCAGAAATAAGAGGAAAGGTGCCCACTCTTACCGATTCAGTTCAATATAGTATTATAATTATATTATATTATATTCAACATAGTCCTAGCTAGAACAATAGGAGATAAAGAAAGTAAGTAAGGAAAGAAGTGAAGAGAAGAAAGAAAAGGTACATAAATCATAAAGGAAGATCTGTCTTTGTGTTCAGATAATTTGATCTTATATAGAAAAAATCCTAGACTCCATCAAAATACTGTTGGAACTAATCAACAATTTCAGTAAAGCTGCAGGATACAAAATCAACATACAGAAATCAGAATCATTTCCATACAAAAACAATGAAATACCTGAAAAAGAAAAGAACAAACTTACAAGAGCATTAGCAGCAATAAAATACTTAGGAATAAATTCAACCAAAGAGGTGAAAAGCTGAAACTGTAAGATGTTGATGAAAGAAACTGAAGATGACACAAGTAAATGGAAACATATATGTGCTCATCATTCAGAAGAATTAATATTATGAAAATGTCAATACTACAGATTCAGATTCAGTGCAATCTCTATCAAGATTCCAATTGCATTTTTCATGGAAATAAGAATGATTCTAAAATTTGTAATAGCACTACGTAAGACCCTGATTAGCCAAAGCAATGCTGAGAATGAGGAACAAAGCTGGAAACGTCACACTCCCTGACATAAAAATACACACAGAGATTAATGGAATAGAACTGAGAGCCCCAAAATAAACCCTCACATAGATGGTAAACTACTATTTGACAGGGGAGCCAAGAATAATCAATGAATAAATGATAATCTCTTTAAAAAATCATGTTGGGAAAACCAGATAACCACATACAGAAAAATGTGATTGAACCCTTTCTTATACCATTTACAAAAATTAACTAAACATGGATTACAGACTTAAACATAAGACTGGAAACCATAAAACTACTAGAAGAAAACAAGAAAAAACTTCTTGATATTGATCTTGGTAATGATTTGTTTGATATGACAGCAAAAGCAAAAATAAACAAGTGGGACTACATCAAAAAGCTTCTTCACAAAAAAGAAACAATCAACAAATGAAAAGCAAATCTATATAATGGGAGAAAATACTTGCAAATCATCCATCTGATAAAGGGTTAAAATATATATAAAGGTACTCATAAAACTCAACAGCAAAAAAAACAAACAACCTCATTAAAAAATGTGCAGAGGACCTGAATAGATATTTTTCCAAAGAAGATATCAAGGTGGCCAACAGATACATGAAAAGATTGTCTACATCCTAATCATCAGGGAAACACAAAGCAAGACCTCAGTCACTTCACACCTGTTAGGATGGCTGTCATGAAAAAGACAAGAGATTGCAAGCACTGGTGAGGGTGTGGAGAAAAAGGAGACTCATAAACCGGCAGGGCCATTATGGAAGACAGTGTGGAAGTTCCTCAAAAAATTAAAAACAGGACTACACATACAACCCAATAATTCTACTTCTGGGTATATATCCAAAGGAAATGAAATTACTGCCTCAAAAAGTTAGCTTCACGCCCGTGTTCACTGAAGCATTATTCATAATAGCAAGGTATGGAAACAACCTTAGCGGCTAGATGAACAGATAAAAGTGATGAATAGATGAAAAAGATGTGGTATATATATTCAATGGAATATCATTCAGCCATGAGAAGGAAGGAAATCCTGCCATTTATGACAACATGGACATACTGTGCGGGTCTTATGGTAAGCAAATGAGTAAAACAGAGACAAATACTGTGTATCACTTACCTGTGGACTCTATAAAAGGTGAACTCATAGAAACAGTAGAATGGTACTTATAAGGGGTTTGAAGTCAGAGAAGTGTTGTTAAAAGACACAAACTTCCAGTTATTAGATGAGTAATGCTAGAGATCTAATGTACAGTATGGTGATTACAGTTAACAATATGGTATTAAAGACTTGAAATTACTAAGAGAGTAAACCTTAACTGTTCTCGTCATAAAAAGCAAATGGTAATTATTTGAGGTGATGCAGGTGTTGACTAACCCTACCGAGGTAATCATTTCACAATATATTAAATGTATCAAATCAACACGTTGTATACCTTAAACTTGTACAACGTTATATATAAACCATACCTTGATAAAGCTAGAAAAAAATCTAATTTATAAAATACTACACTTCAAAATTGTTTCCTGTCTTGTCTGCACACAGGTACACACACACATACACTCCTCCTCTCACAGGATGCTAATTAATCCTAAGAGGTCCAGTATAGAATACTATATAGTGCAAATGCCAAGAGCTCAGACTCAAAGCAGCCTGCCTGGCATACAGTTCTGGCTCTACCATTTGCTACAGTGTGACCTCAGACAGGTTACATAAAGATGTCTTTTGTAAGATGAGGACAGGTAGTAACACTTTTCCCCAAGCGTGCTTGCTGAATATAAATATATACATATATATATTTATATTTACTTACAAATGTATATATACTTATATGCATATTTACATGTCATATAGTAAGTACTCAGTGCTTGCTCAGGTTGGAGATCATTTTATTTTGCTAAAGGAAAATGAGTAGACATAGGTGTGAATTTTATCTGAGTGAGCCCTAGGCCTCCTCTCCACTGGGTATTTGTTTCTTTCGCATTTACTCAAGGGTAGGATGGCCCTGTCTGAGTTTTTTCTTTGAAGGCCTAGTTTTGAAATTCATTCCAGTACTATGGAAGGAAGCCAAGAAAGTCAGCTTTTCTTGGAAGGCTGCAAGCCTTAGCACAACCTGAGCCAAGGGGGTCAGAGTGCTGGCAGTGAGTCAACTCCTTATTAAAAAGCACTTATTGATCACCTGCTGAGTGCTGGGTACAGGAGCAGGGGCTATGGAGGGGGTACAAACAAAATTAGAAATGAGGTTTCCACCCTTCAGGAATATGTAACTAGACAGATACATACATACACACACACACACACACACAGAAACTATTACAAAACAAAGCATTATTACACACAAAATGTGGGATAATTTTTATTCAAAAATCCAGGGAAATCAAGCGCTGTGTATTCATCCCATCAGGGAAGGAGGTGGAAGGTGAGCTGAAGGACGCAGGAAGAATTTGGAAAGGCAGAGCGGAAGGAGGAGCGTCGTGGCCTGGAAACAGAGCTCCCAGCAGGTAGGTTTCTGAGTACCTGTGCAAGTGGGGAAGTGGCCTAATTTTCCAGTGTGGACAGGCCAACATATGGACTTACAGAGAAAATTAAAGCTGGACAGAAAGGCCACTTGGTGCTGCAATGTTCAGTATAAGGTTAGATTTGTCATCTCACGCAACAGGTAGCCTGTGTGGATCTTTGAGGAGGGTCTGATAACCATTTCAGCAATTTTCTTTGCCTTGAGCTTTGGTGTTACCATGGATGTCACAGTTAACTTTTTGATCAGTTCCCTCAAAAATCATTAGATTGCATCCTATATGAGGGAAGAAAGTCTGTTTCTGGCCTGTTCACCATTGTCCAGGATGGGGGTTGCACTGTTTAGGAGGGACAAGTAAAAATCTCCAATTTGATAATTCAGTCAGTTCAGTCACTCAGTCATATCTGACTCTTTGCGACCCCATGAATCGCAGCATGCGAGGCCTCCCTGTCCATCACCAACTCCCAGGGTTCATTCAGACTCACGTCCGAGTCAGTGAGGCCATTCAGCCATCTTATCCTCTGTGGTCCCCTTCTCCTCCTGCCCCCAATCCCTCCCGGCATCAGGGTTTTTCAAATGAGTCAGCTCTTCGCATGAGGTGGCCAAAGTCCTGGAGTTTCAGCTTTAGCATCAGTCCTTTCAGTTAGTTACTATATGTAAAATACTCAGAAGAATGTCAAGCACAAAAGAAGCTCTACAAAAGTACTGCTATTCTCCCTGTTCCTCCTCTTCCCCCTTCTTCATGAATAAGGCAGAAGATGCGTCATAACCTCAATGGGTCCTGTCCATTGGGCTGGGGTCGCCAAGTATGATCATGTGGGTTGTGCACGGCACAAAACCCCCACATAGACCACGAAGAGATGTTGTCTGAAACTGTTTTACACAACAGCCCTGCACAGGCAAGATTTCCATGATATACTGAACTTGAAAACTCCCCTCATGCTTTCAAATTCTAGAATAACCTCAAAACCCCTTCCCAGTATCAAAGCAGAAGGTAGACCAAAGAGTGGACACAGCAGAAAGAAACTGTAACAGTGCAAAGATGAAAAGAAGGCATTCTGGCAACTGGCAGCTGCAGCAGGCATCGTTTAAGGGTATTGGAAGAAAAGGACCCTCCTAAAGGTTTTGCAAAAGGAAGAATAGGAAGATCACTACTTTAAAGGCTTGAACTTGAGTACTGCAGTCGAAGACATAGAGAAAACTCTGCCATCGGTATAAAACATCTGACCCAGGAGTGTGTGAGGTCAGGTTGGGATGAACAGCCCAGGATATGAGTAACATGGGACATACAAGGATTTGTGGGTGATATCAGGAAAACTTCAGGAAACAAACTGTAAAGGCTCAGGACTGTTGCTAAAGGATTCCCCAATTCTTTCTGGAAGTAAGATCAGCTGTTAGCATGTGAACATCGCTAGGTATTATTATACTCAAAGAAGTATGTTTGTGATTCATTTGTTGTATAAAAAGAAACAATTTAGAAAGCTGCATGCCATTAAAACCATATGGAGGTTCTACTCATTCACAAGTCACTTTTATCCTTTGTCTTTAAGGGTGAGTTAAAGAAATTCCCTAACAAGGCTAGGATTATAGGTAGGTGGTCCTCAGGTGACAAGCCCAGATAGCATTCCAGTTGGTGGCCACATTGGGCAGAACAAGAAACTTTACAAAGAAGTAAGGGTAAGACTGATTTTTAAGTGGAAATTAAAATAAAGCTATGGGCTGTGAAAAGAAGAGAAGTGAAAAGCAAAGAAGAAAAGGAAAGATATAAGCATCTGAATGCAGAGTTCCAAAGAATAGCAAGAAGAGATAAGAAAGCCTTCTTTAGCGATCAGTGCAAAGAAATAGAGGAAAACAACAGAATGGGAAAGACTAGAGATCTCTTCAAGAAAATTAGAGATACCAAGGGAACATTTCATGCAAAGATGGGCTCAATAAAGGACAGAAATGGTATGGACCTAACAGAAGCAGAAGATATTAAGAAGAGGTGGCAAGAATGCACAGAAGAACTGTACAAAAAAGATCTTCATGACCAAGATAATCACAATGGTGTGATCACTCATCTAGAGCCAGACATCCTGGAATGTGAAGTCAAGTGGGCCTTAGAAAGCATCACTACGAACAAAGCTAGTAGAGGTGATGGAATTCCAGTAGAGCTATTTCAAATCCTGAATGATGATGCTGTGAAAGTGCTGCACTCAATATGGCATATTTGGAAAACTCAGCAGTGGCCACAGGACTGGAAAAGGTCAGTTTTCATTCCAATCCCAAAGAAAGGCAATGCCAAAGAATGCTCAAACTACCGCACAATTGCACTCATTTCACATGCTAGTAAAGTAATGCTCAAAATTCTCCAAGCCAGGCTTCAGCAATACGTGAACCGAGAACTTCCTGATGTTCAAGCTGGTTTTAGAAAAGGCAAAGGAACCAGAGATCAAATTGCCAACATCCGCTGGATCATGGAAAAAGCAAGAGAGTTCCAGAAAAAACATCTATTTCTGCTTTATTGACTATGCCAAGCCTTTGACTGTGTGGATCACAATAAACTGTGGAGAATTCTGAGAGAGATGGGAATACCAGACCACCTAACCTGCCTCTTGAGAAATCTGTATGCAGGCCAGGCAGCAACAGTTAGAACTGGACATGGAACAACAGACTGGTTGCAAATAGGAAAAGGAGTACATCAAGGCTGTATATTGTCACCCTGCTTATTTAACTTCTATGCAAAGTACATCACGAGAAACACTGGACTGGAAGAAACACAAGCTGGAATCAAGATTGCCGGGAGAAATATCAATAACCTCAGATATACAGATGACACCACCCTTATGGCAGAAAGTGAAGAGGAACTAAAAAGCCTCTTGATGAAAGTGAAAGAGGAGAGTGAAAAAGTTGCCTTAAAGCTCAACATTCAGAAAACTAAGATCAAGGCATCAGGTCCCATCACTTCATGGGAAATAGATGGGGAAACAGTGTAAACAGTGGCAGACTTTATTTTTTGGGCTCCAAAATTACTGCAGATGGTGACTGCAGCCATGAAATTAAAAGACGCTTACTCCTTGGAAGAAAAGTTATGACCAACCTAGATAGCATATTGAAAAGCAGAGACATTACTTTGCCGACTAAAGTCCGTCTAGTCAAGGCTATGGTTTTTCCAGTAGTCATGTATGGATGTGAGTTGGACTGTGAAGAAGGCTGAGTGCCAAATTAATGCTTTTGAACTGTGGTGTTGGAGAAGACTCTTGAGAGTCCCTTGGACTGCAAGGAGATCCAACCAGTCCATTCTGAAGGAGATCAACCCTGGGATTTCTTTGGAGGGAATGATGCTAAAGCTGAAACTCCAGTACTTTGGCCACCTCATGCGAAGAGCTAACTCATTGGAAAAGACTCGGATGCTGGGAGGGATTGGGGGCAGGAGGAGAAGGGGACGACAGAGGATGGGGTGACTGGATGGCATCACTGACTCGATGGACGTGAGTCTGAGTGAACTCCAGGAGTTGGTGATGGACAGGGAGGCCTGGCATGCTGTGATTCATGGGGTCGCAAAGAGTCGGACATGACTGAGTGGCTGAACTGAACTGATGGGCTTCCCTGGTGGCTCAGTGGTAAAGAATAGACACGGGTTGGATCCCTAGGGCAGGAAGATCCCCTGGAGAAGGAAATGGCAACCCAATCCAGTATTCTTGCCTGGAAGACACCATGGACAGAAAGCCTGATTGCAAAAGATTTGGACATGACTTAGGGACTAAACAACAACCTCAAAGGTCAAGAACCATACATCTCATTTTGCTTGTAAAGTGGCATACCAGCACACTGTGTATTAATACATCAGAATGACTTCAGTGTCATGTAAACTTACCAGTGACAAAGTGCTAACTGCCCCAAACTCAACGGGGCTACACGAGAAAGAGTGGAAAGTGGAAGCTCTCCTCTGTGGCTGCCGAGGGACAGTGAGCAGAGGGAACGGCAGGGGAGCTGGCAAGGGTGACGGGGAAGCCGGGCTTTGGTGCAGCAGTGCCACTGTGGGTGGCCAGGGATTAACAGAGGCACGGGGACCGGCCTCGCCAGGGCACTCCCAGATGGGTCTGTGTTCTCTCTGAAAAAACACCCCACATGTTCCAAAGCCCGAGAAGCACCACTGCCAACATCAAGATGACAGAGTGTCCCTGCTGTGCACCTCTGACGGCTATGATCACTCTGCCATGTGTGTGACAGCTACTGGGGCAGACGGCCATCTTCCTGCTAGACTCCCAGCTCCCAGAGTGCAGCTGTGCCTGCTTCATTTCAGATCTCCCAGGGTGACTAGCCAGCACTGGGCCTGTGGTGGATGCTGACAGTGTCTGGGCCGTGGCCATGAGATCCTTCGTCTCATTTAATTCACCAGCAGTCCTCTGCAGTATGCTCTGTAATCGTTCCCATTTCACAATGAGGAAACCAGACCTCAGGAGGATGAAGCGACTGCTGTTAAGTTACACGGCTGATTGGTGAAAATACCAGGATTTGCATCAAAAGAAGTCATGTGTTTTAACTACCACATTATCATTCCTCTAGATTAGGGGCAGGCAAACTACTACCCATGGGCCAAACCCAGCCTCTGGTCTGTTTCTGTAGTGGCCACAAGCTAAGAACAGTTTTCACATTTTCACAGTTTTTTTTTTTTTTTAATCAAAGTAATAATAATATTTTGTGAGAAATGAAAATTATATGAGATTCAAACTTTAGCATTCCATAAAAGATGTTTAACTGGAGTATGCCACCTTCACTCTTCTACAAATTGTCCAAGGGTGCTTTCATGCTACAAGGGCAGAGTTGAGTGGTTGTGACAAAGGCCAAATCGTCCATGAAACCAAAATATTTAGCAGCTGGCCCTTCACAGAAAAAAAGTTTACCCAGTTCCTTCCTAGACACAGTCGAGCAGCAGACATGCTCCTCTGCTCGGCTGCGCAAGAACACTGGCACACAGGGCCAGAGAAGTCGTGGGGCCATGAGCATCAGGTCAGCTCAGAGGCACCGTCTGAAGGCCACGGCTACAACCTGGCCACACCTGGAACTCAGAGGCACAAAGCACTTGGCTCAGGGCCATTTACTGGCAGAGGAGACATTGCTGATGGTATTTCCGAAGGTCACTGAGGATGCTCAATAAACCACTGATTGCAAGTAAAAAGGATCTTGCAGATGACTGAGCTGTACAGACAATATGAAAATGACATTAGCCTTGAGTCAGCAACCTCCTCTCCTGCTGAGCTCTCTGCCAAGATGCCAACAAGTCGCAGAACTGACAGATTTGAGTACCACCATCCTGCACTAGGGATGCTAATTGAGCGGTGACATAGCCAGGGGGCAGACAGCAGGACGGGAGAAAGACAAGCCAGATGCCCCTGCAATCCTGTACCTGCAGGATGAGAAGGGCCCAGATGACCCATCTGTCTGCACAGCCAGGAGAACACAATGGAAGCAGGCGGAGAGGGCCCCAGAGGCAAGAAACCAGCTCTGGGGAGTAGGGAGGGGGCTCAGGAGAAAGGGAGAGATGGTCACTACTTGGCTCTATTATGGGCCTCCTGCCAGATGGTCAAGGCGAAGGACACCCATGCTCAGGAAGGGGCTGGGACAAAGCAGTCAGCACACCAGGTCTTACTAGATCCCCCAAGCAGGACATAACATCATTAACTGTGGCCTGGTACTCTAAGGTCAGTTTTCTGCATGGCAGTTCTCACGAAAATGTGCAGTAATGGAGGAGTGGGGGTATTAACAGAAATCACATCTTTGGCAAACAAGACAAGACAATAAAACAAGACAAACAAGACAATAAATAAAACACAGGCTTTGGGGCCAGAATTCCCAGCCTTCAGTTTTGTCTCTGACACTAGTACTCCTTGCATAATCCTTATCAGATCACTTAAGTTTTCAGATTTCTGGTAAACTCCTCTGCAAAATGAACTAACAGAGTTAATTAATGGGTTATGTATTCTATGTAAGTCCAGATTAAGCTTGTCTGCATATAACAAAAATTCAAATAAAAGTGACCTAAATGACAGAGTGATTTACTTTTCCCTCAGATAAAAGAAGTCCAGAATTAGGCAGTGTAAGACTGGCTCAGCAGTTACACCGTCAAACAAACACAGGTACCATGTAATCCTCCTCTGATGTTCTTAGAACCTACTTTCCATCCTCAGGGTGCCTCATACTCAAAAATGACTGCTGCAGCTCCAGCAAGCATATCTACACTCCAGGTAGCAAGAAGCTGGATGGGGCAATGGATAAATGAGGTACTTCCTCTCTGAATCAGCTCACGTTAAGGAGACTTCCTAGAAACCCTATTCAATCAACTGCCATCTTTATTTGCAAGGCTGGCTGGGAGGTGTACATTTTTATTATGGTCATTATTACCCCTAGTAAGATAGAACTTCATAATGTGGAAGGAGGAGAGAATAGAAGAGAGGCAATAAGCAGTCTTAGCCACAAATGCTCACCTCAAGGGCTGATACTGTTTCCAAATGACAAGTTCCCAACATGTATGAAAGGCCATTATAAAGTTGCAGAGGCACACGCAATAAAGCCCACAGCTCTTGGTCTCCCATACGAGGCCCTTTATGACTTGGCCCTGATCCCCCTGCCAAGTCACACCTCCTACCCCTCTTCCCACCTTGCAGTTTCTGCTCATCAAAGCAAACTGCCGGAAGTTCCTTGCATGGTCTGCCTCCATGACTTAAATCTCCTTCTCTTTGCCTAGCCCAGGTACCATCTTCCAGTGTTCATTTGCTGTCTTCCCACAGTGCCCCATGGACATTCTATCACACCATCCCCCTCATCATCCTGAAATAGGATGGTATGACTAAAGCCAATGAGAGGCTAAGATGACAGCAGTCAAGGGCAAGGGTCTGGCAGGACCAAAATGTGCCCAATTTGGGGCCTTGAGAAAGACTGGGAAGAACCAAGGTGGCCCCTTGTGGAGCAGTAGCCAGTGCACAGCCCCACAGACCCAGGTTCAAACCCTGGTACTGCTATTAACCAGAGCATGACCTTGACAAGGATGTGTACTCTGAGCCTCCCTGTCTTCACCTATAAAGTAGGGATGATGACAGTGGTGACCTCCACATGGCAAGGAGAAATAAGGAAAGTCTGCTGGCACAGTCCCTGAAGCAGAAAGACTATCCATAAATGTTAGCTTTTTTTTTTTATTAGCTTTTACGGGCCCATCGTGAAGGAAAAGCAATTTTTTAAAAGCTGCCTGAAGCCAACCCATATTAAGTCATTTCCCTGCTGAATATTAAAAGTCTTTAATCTGAGATGACAAAAATAATTTGAGCTGGCAGATGGCAGGGTGCTGTCACCCACTTTGCTGCTTGGAACTGAATGGATCATACATAAATATCACCAAACCCTTGCCTTGCTTGGAAAAGCACCTGACTTGAAGGGCTGCTGCATGTTTGGTGGTGCTGAAGGGGCCCGGAATGCGGGAGCAATGGCACAGCCATGCAGGCAGGTGGAGAGGCTGGGCTTGGGTGGGCCACCCAAGCAGGTGGGTTATATTGCTAACTCACCACCACCACAATCTCAAGGGCTGAGCACCACCACATTTGCTTCTCATTTATGCTACACGTACAGTTCAGTGCAGGGCCGTGACTTCACGTTATTCTCACCAAAGGACCCAGGCAAGGAAGTGCCCAGGACTGTGGCTGCATGGAAGCAGGAACGTGGCAATGCTCACACTGGCTCCTGAAACATCAGGCAGAAATGACACATCTCTCTTGCTCACATGTATTGGCCAAAGCCAGTCACATGTCTGTGTCTGACTTCGGGGGAGTAGGGACATGGAATCCGATTGTACAGCTGGGAAGAAGGAATGAAAAGTAATACCCATGTAGAGTTCTGATGACTGCCACTGTCTGGTCATGTGATGGCAGACATATGATGCCATCCAGTGCCCTGAAAATCTGGGATTCCTACACAACAGCCCTCAATTTTGTTACGAACAGAAAGCAACAAAATTCAAACTGAAATGATGTACTATTTTTAAGAACAACCAAATCAGTAAATTTACAGCATGCAATTTTGTTAAGGTTTCAGTGAAATGATACACCCAAACACTCCTGGAATCACCATAAATCAGAACATGTGTTGTGGAAAGCAGTCTGACAGTCCGTATTAGAGCAAGAAGTGCAAGTTTACATCCTTTGGCACCTTTGTTCAGTTTCTGAGGACTGATCTGAATGAAACTATCCAAAAGCTATAGGTTCAAAGACATTCATTTACTTGTGATATAATGAATGTTGCTTTTACCAATTATAATTGCAAAAATATTTATCATTTAAAAAGTAGAAACAAAACATCCTACTACAGACTCTGGGTTAAGTAAGCTAGAGAAACTCTTTGAGGAGTATAATTTATGTATTTTCAATAATGTCCAACAAATAGAGAAATATGCTTATGATGGAGCATTAAATGAAAATAGTAGGATGCAAATAATATGCAAATAATCATCACAACCAAATGCTAACAGCAGATACATTAATATTTTCATATCATATACAATAATGAAAAATAAACTTTAAAATGGAAACTGAGAAAATTAAAAATTATCTTCAGTTGCAAGGGATTCTGTGAAGAGGCTGCTTGTGCAGAAGTTATATTTAGAAAATGGTTTTCCCATAAAATCATGGATTTATCACAATGTAAGATCACAGTAGGTGCTAAACAATATTATGGAATGAAGACCTAAATACACAATTTTCCAAAGAAGATGTACAGATGACCAAGAGGCACATGAAAACATGCTCCTGGCTAAACATTAGAGAAATACAAATCAAAGCTACAATGAAGTACCACCTCACACCAGTCAGAATGGCCATCGTTAAAATGTCTACAAACAATAAATGCTGGCGAGGGTGTGGAGCAAAGGGAATGCTTCTATACTGTCGGTGGGTACGTAAACTAGTACAGTCACTACAGAGAACAGTATGGAGGTTCCTTAAGAAACTAAAACCAGAGCTATGATATGATCCAACAAGGGCTTCCCTGGTGGCTCAGAAGGTAAAAAGTCTGTCTGCAATGTGGGACACTCAGGTTCAATTCCTGGGTCAGGAAGGTCCCCTGGAGAAGGGAATGGTAATTCACTCCAGTACTTCCACTTGGAGAATTCCATGGACAGAGAAGCCTGGTGGGCTACGCTCCATGGGGTCGCAAAGAGTAGGACATGACTGAGCGACTGACACTTTCACTTTTAATAATCCAGCAATCCCACTCCTGGGCATATATCTGAAGGAAATCATGGGTCAAAGGATAAATGAACCCCAGTGTTCACTGTGTGTATATATATATACATACACACACACACACACACACACAATGGAAAATTACTCATCTGTTAAAAAGAATGAAATACTACCATTTGCAGCAACATGGATGGACCTGGAGATTATCACACTAAATGAAGTAAGTTAGAGAAAGACAAATATCATAGGATATTGCTTATATGTGGAATCCAAAAAAAATGATACAACTGAACTTATTTATGAAACAGAAACAGACTCACAGACTTAGAGAGCGGACTTACATTTACTGAAGGGAAGGGGCAGGTTGGGAGTTTGGGACTGACACGTACACACTGCTCAAAACAGATAACCAACAAGGACCAACTGTATAGCACAGGCAACTGCTCAATACTCTGTAATAACCTAAACAGGAAAATAATTTGAAAAAAGAAACAGCTGCATGTGTATGTATAACTGAATCACTCTGCTACACACTCAAAACTAAAACTGTTAATCAACTACACTCCAATATACAATAAATTTTTTTAAGAGTATAAACAGTAAAAAAAAAAAAAAAACCAAATATGCATCTTTTATAAATAAACATTTATAAATAAATAAATTTAAAAGAAAGATTAATGGAAAAAAGAAAAACCACCACAAACAAATGTTGAATTGAGAAGATGAAAATGG
The DNA here is from genome assembly GCF_014754425.2 of Oryx dammah. Lineage (NCBI taxonomy): Eukaryota > Metazoa > Chordata > Mammalia > Artiodactyla > Bovidae > Oryx > Oryx dammah. The sequence continues at coordinate 40,799,634 of NW_024070185.1, read as the reverse complement.
AGCGATTATCTCTCAGGAACCCTGCCTGACTAGATACCACTATTCACTAATGAGATAAACAGTTTTCAAAGCGAGAAGGAACAGCCTCCCCAGACTGGTTCTGGCCCAGGATGTGTGCATCCAGTGGGCAGAGGTCAGGGATGTTGCTCAGCAGCCCACAGAATACAGGACACCACCCACCCCCTGCTACCAACACAAAGAATTATCCAGACTAAAGTGTTAACAGTGCTGCTGCTGAAAAACTCTGGTCAAAGTAGCTTTGTGAGAATTGAAAAGAAAAGAGTCGAGAAAAGGGAGATTTTTAGCTTGATGTGCAGGGAATCCTTAAACCCTAGGAAGGATCTACGGGTGGGGATGGTAGAATTTAAAAGGCTTAGCCAATTTCTGGAACCAGCATATGAAGAGGGGTGACCAAGATGCTAGCAATGAACTACGATAAAGGCACTCCTGGACAAAAGGTTGTTCCAGCTCCTTACTCTAGGGACTCCTGAAAGCCATTACTTTGTCCACACATTTGTGTGATATGCAATGTCGTGTCAGATCACAGGAACCATTACTGTATTTGCGAGATGCTGGGAATGTACTTCATTAGCACATGAACCTCTGGCGAAGATAGTGGCATCTCAAACTCTTCCTCAGAGAAACCTTTACCCACATTATTATTCTTCCTGAATATGGACATTATACTTCATGACAGTGCTGGTTTTTATAGAGTTCGAATACTAGCTTCAGATATACCATGCAATTTGCAAACTGACTGGAATCCTATACCTCCTGCAAGTTACTTCAAAGAGCAATAATGTCTGACTTTCCAACTATCAGAAGCACATTTTAACTCCATTCTGACGTATGCTGCTGCTGCTGCTAAGTCGTTTCCGTCGTGTCTGACTCTGTGCGACCCCATAGACGGCAGCCCACCAGGCTCCTCCGTCTCTGGGATTCTACAGGCAAGAACACTGGAGTGGGTTGCCATTTCTTTCTCCAGTGCATGAAAGTGAAAAGTGAAAGAGAAGTCGCTCAGTTGTGGCACCACCATTTAAATCTGGTATTCCTTTAAATGGGTGAACTACCATGCTGTCTCATCAACAAATTTTTTATAATGATTCCCTTTCCTTGAGATGGGTTTGATATACCATACTGCCTCTTCCTGTATGCTCCATGACTCCATAGGAAACACTAAAAATAGCCCAAGATGACATGAATCAAATTGCTTTCAGGGCATCACTATCTTATCTGGGAACCATAGAAAGTCTTCTCTTACAAAGAGAAGGTGAGAGGGTTGGGGGAGGCACTTGCCTGGTAAAAAAAATCACTTAACAAATGAAAATCAAAGAAAGGGAATATTATATCCCTATCATCCAGCATAGTGCTTGAATGATTGAGGGTTTTAAACACTAAGTATTTTTCCACTGAAAAAATATAAATTGATGACATAAATGATCCTTCCCATTAAAAAATTTTTTAATTTAACAATGTATCTAGAAGTTTTTCTCCAAAGTATGCACAGAGTTTTGTTTTTAGACAGCTCTATCATATTTCAAATCACCAATAGTCAGATGATGGACATTTTGGTTGTTTTCGGTATTTTGCTATTAAAAACAATGAGTTAATTTCAATATTTTCTTAAATTTCATTTCTCCCATGTATGAGTATATTTATAGATTAAATTCCTGGAAGTGAGATCAAAAGAGGCATCCATTTTAATTCTGAAATATATTGCCGACCTGTGCTCTGTACCTTCTCAGGTGGCGCCAGTGGTAAAGAATCCACCTGCCAATGCAGGAGATGTAAGAGATGTAAGTTCAATCCCTGGGTCAGGAAGATCCACTGGAGAGGGAAATGGCAACCTGCTGCAGCACTCTTACCTGGAGAATCCCAGGGACAGAGGAGCCTGGAGGGCTACAGTTCAAAGAATCGGACAAGACTGAAGTGACTTAGCACGGACACACATCCTCTATACAGACTATTATAATTTACACTCTTCGGGAATCTGTGACAATGCCTATTTCCCCACATCACTACCAACATAGTGCAGCTAACAATTTTTTACAATATTTATTTGGCTGCATCAAATCTCGTGGGATCCAGTTCCTTGACCAGGGATCAAACCTGGGCCCCCTGCACTAGGAGAGCAGAGACAGAGCCACTGGACCACTAGGGAAGTTCCAACTTTGTTTTTAATGAATAAATAAATTTAATTATTTACATATTCTCTTTTGTGTTAGCCGTTTTATGACAAGTTTCTTTAATAACTCTCAAGAGTGCTAAAGCATTTAAAGGCACTTTAAAGAAGGATGGGGGGATGGGACTGGGGAAGACTGCTAAAAACAATATTGTTGAGCCCAGATTGTCCTGTATTATTAATAAATAACCTTCTGTTTTTCCAGTAACTATGCAATAAAGCCCAAACTACAAAGGGTCTTAAGTTCTACTTCTCAGCCACCTCAGCTTCCTGCCATTGCTACTATAATCTGAAGAGGGCATTTCAATGCAGCTTGAAAGCTCATGATCAATAATCATACCTCAGATGACCAGCAGGAAGATAAACATATAGGTAAATGAGATGTTTCCTGAGAAATGCCTATATCTCCTGATGCTCCAAATCATATTTTTATGGACTTATTCACATATTTTTGCTTTCATTATAAAGATTTTCAAAAGCACATAAAATACATAGATTAATAAAGATTTCTATCATCAAGATTCAAAATGTACTAAGACTTTGCTGATCTTAATTTATTTCTGCTATCATGTAATTTTTGTTTTCTTAGCTGGACATTTTAAAGTAAAACACAGATATAATGTCATTTCATTCATAAATATTTCAGCAGTATGCAAATCTTGTGCACATGTTCAGCAGGAAACAGGGGCCAGAGAATATGTAGTAAATACTGAGAGCAGAAATGCATGGAGAACCACATTCCAACTGAGTTTAAGCGAGGTATGAGTTTTCCTCATATGAGAAAAAACTGAAATACAGTTTCAGGAAACTTGGAATCTTTACTTTTTGCTTTCTTGATTCACTATCTGAAACATAATCTCACATATACTCAATAGAATATACTCAATTTTTATATAGCAAAGGGGCATAAACAACTATAACATACAACAAATCCAGTTATAGCTGGTCACTCCAACTCTCCTCTCTATATAATTAATAAATAAGTAGGCTAAGAATTGTTAAAGATCAATTTGACTTAACTGATATTTAGACAACAGTCCACCCAATAATAACAAAGCACGTATTATTTTCAAATGCACACAGAAAATTCACCAAGATGGACCATACTGTAGACCAGAAAACAAACTTGAACAAATCTGAAACCACTAATAATCACACAAACCATGTTCTCAGACCACAAAAGAATCCAACTAGAACATGAAAGCTATTAGGGAAGTGTCCAAATATTTGGAAATTAAATAACATACTTCCAAATAATCCACAGGTCAAAGAAGAAACCCACAGGCCCAAAACCAAATAACACAAATTATTTTTAACCATATGACAAGGAAAACAGAACATAACAAAATTTATTGAATGCAGCTAGGGCAGTGCGTAGAAAGAAATGTAGAATGTTAAATGTGTATATTGGAAAAAAAAGAGAAAGGGTTGAAATTAATGATCTAAGCTTCTAGGCTAGAGCACAAGAGGCTCAGCTTGGTTCTCTGTGATGACCTAGAAGGGTGGGATGCGGAGAAGGGGAGGAGGTTCGACAAGGAGGGGATATATGTGTACACATAGCTGACTCACTTGGTATACAACAGAAGCTAAGCCAACATTGTAAAGCAATTATACTCAAATTTTAAAAAGAGAAGAGTTAATCAGAGGATCAAATTTCATGAAAGATGTAAACAATTATAAACAACAGATACATTATTCACTCAATGTTATTCACTCAATGAACAACAGATACATTAAACAGACCTATATATATTAAATAAATTGACTCTGTAGTTAACTATCTTCTCTCAAAGAAAACTTAAGGTCCATTTGGCTTCAGTTGTTAATTTTAACAAACATTTGAGGAAGATGCAATGCCAAATTCTATACAAAGTCTGCAGATTAAGGAATCTAACCTGAATTTTATAAGGTCAGTATTACTTTGACACAAATCAAACTAAAACATTAATAAAGGAATATAGACACAAAAATTATTTATAAAATTCTAGCAAATCTAGTTTAGCAACACAGAGAAAGGATTATATATCATGACAATGAGGCAATCATAGATTCAGAAACAGCATTTCACAAAATACAATTCAAGACAGAAATTATTCATAAATTAGAAATAGAATGGACTTTATTCAACCTGATATAAGACATCTACAAAACCAGAACTATAGCTAAAAAATGCTACCCCTGAAGCCATAAACAAGGTAAGGATGTCCACTCAAATTTCTTCTATGCAACACTGTACTAGGGGCCCTAGTTGGTGCAACAAGAAAAAGAAACTTTAAAGCATATATATATATATTAAAGGAAAAAGTAAAACTGTCTTTAATCACAGAAGACATAATCATTTATCCAGAAAATCCTAAGAATCTACACAAGAAACCTACAAGAACTAAGTGACTTAACTAAGATCGCAGGATCTTGCCCACATATATTTTTTTAAAAGTAAACTGTCCTTCCAAAGCAATAGATAATAAATGAATACTAAGTTTGGGCTGTCTGACAAGGAACAGGATATTTCAGTAATTTCAAAATGCCTTCATAGAGACTGCTTGTTAGTTCTATCTATCAGGGAAAGCATAATAACTTTAGAGCAGAGAAACTAAAAGTATCTTGACTTGGTGATTGAAATTTCTATTATCAAAAGGGGGGAGATAGATCTCAGTGCTCCCTGATGTGAAATTCTGAGAAGGACACAAGAACATTTACATAGTTTACTGACAGAGGATGCATAACCTGAATTTTTCCATGAGGAAACATCAGAAAAACTCAACGTCGGGAACATTCTATAAAATAACTGGTCCCTGTACTCTAAATAACACAATGACATGAAAAGAAAGGTTGAGGAACTGTTACAGATTAAGGGAGTCTGAAGAGAAGTGACAACTAAATGCAATATATGATCCTGGATTTAGAAATAAAGAGGGGAAAAAAATGCTCTAAAGGACTGTGTGTGTGTGTGTGTGTGTGTGTACTCAGTCACTCAGTTTCCACTCTTTTTCAATCCCATGGACTGTAGCCCACCAGGCTCCTCTGTCCATTGAATTTCTAGGCAAGAATACTGGAGTAGGCTGTCATTTCCTATTCCAGGGGATCTTCCCAACCCAGGGCTTGAACCCAAATTTCTTGCATCTCCTGCACTTGCACCACCATCTCCTTTACCACTGCACCACCTTGTACTGTATAAAGGGCATTACTGGCATAATTTATGAAACTGGGCTGTAGATGGTAAAATAAGTATAAATATTGTATAGATGTTAGGTTCTTGAATTTGGTCACACAAGAGAATATTCTGTTTCTAGGTTATATCTGCTGCTGCTGCTGCTGCTGCTGCTAAGTCACTTCAGTTGTGTCCGACTCTGTGCGACCCCATAGACGGCAGCCCACCAGGCTCCACCGTCCCTGGGATTCTCCAGGCAAGAACACTGGAGTGGGTTGCCATGTCCTTCTCCAATGCATGAAGGTGAAAAGGGAAAGTGAAGTCGCTCAGTCGTGTCCGACTCTTAGCGGCCATGGACCCCAGCCTACCAGGCTCCTCTACACTAAAGAGAAAAGAACTATGACGTATGCAAGTTACTCTCCAATGATTCAGAAATATAATATGTGTTTATATATATGTACACATAGATAAAGGGATAGGTAAAACATGAAAAATGCTGTAAATTAATGAACCTGTTCAAAGGATATTCAGAAGTTCTCTGTAACTCCCAGAATAAGGTTTATCTGTGTCTTTCTTTTTCTCATGTAGTGGAATGTTGATAAAAGTGGGTTTTCCCATGTTTGTATCATCATCTCAATTAAAGATATGAGTTTTCTAGATTAAATGTCAACTCATGAAGAGTGCAGGAACAGATGGGAAATTGTTGAAAGAACATGAGCCTTACATGTTCTCTGTCATTTGGGAAACTTCCTTCCTATCTATGAATCTTAGTGTCTTTGTGTAACAATGGGAACGTTGTTCAGCAGCTCAGTCATGTCCGACTCTTCTGTGACCCCATGGACTGTAGCCTGCCAGGCTCCTCTGTCCATGGGATTTCCCAGGCAGGAATACTGGAGTGGGTTGCCATTTCCTTCTCCAGGGGATCATCCCGACCCAGGAACCTAACCCTAGTCTCTTGTATCTCCTGCACTGGCGAGTGGATTCTTCACCACTGAGCCACAGGGAAGCCCACTTACAATGGGAATAATTGTAATATATATTTATTATTTATTAAATATAAAAAATATTATAAATACTTGTAAATATATTTATAATTTTTATATTTATTTATATTTATAAATATAAATAAATATTATAAATATTTGTAAAATATATTTATTATTATACCAACTTTACAGGGCTGCTGTGGGAATGGCAAAAGAGAAAGTATAAATACATACCTTTCAAAGTATAAAAAAGTATATATATAATGCTCAGGCAATACTGGGCCTCTGCTTCATGACCTCAGATATTTTCAGTATCCCTTAGCATCCTCACCATGACTTCCAGTGTCTCCCCTGAATGGTTTCTAATTCTCTGAGCTCACCATTCTCCTTCTCCTCAATAAGTCCCTCTGTTCTTGGTGCCATTCTGTAAGCGCACTCTGCCTCAAGGTCCTTGCAGTTTTCCTCACCCGTCTGTCTCACCAGATAAACGCAACGGCCCTCCCTTCCAGCTCCCTGCTTACACGTCAGACATCTTATCAGTGATTTCTCCCCAAAATAACCTATAAGACAATAAACATACTTAATTCCTATTGGTTGCCTCTTTGCCTGATTTTTTAATCTTTATCACACACAATCCACCATGTATGTATGTTCATTTACTAATTGCCTGTGTCCTTTTGCTTCCCTGGTGGCTCAGAGGTTAAATCGTCTGCTTGCAATGCAGGAGACCCCGGTTCTATCCCTGGGTTGGGAAGATCCCCTGGAGAAGGAAATGGCAACCTACTTCAGTACTCTTGTCTGGAGAATCCCGTGGACGGAGGAGCCTGGTAGGCTACAGTCCACGGGGTCTCAAAGAGTCAGACATGACTGAGCAACTTCACTTTCACACAACTTTAAGGACTTATATTTACTCAGTACTGCATTTTTAGCACATAACAAGTGCTAACATGTTTAGCACTTGTTAGTGCTGACATTAACAGACTCTCAATAAATATTTGTTAAATGAAAGAATGAACAGGGAAGCTTTGCACATATCTAGTACATACACAGTGCTTTACAGAAATTATCTCAAGTCTATTTAATTAAAATGTCATTTTTTTTCTCTGTCGACATCTGTCACTATTAAATATCCTCACTGCTATTAAGGTCCATCTAGTCAAAGGTCCATCTAGTCAAAGCTATGGTTTTTCCAGTAGTCGTGTATGGATGTGAGAGTTGGACTATAAAGAAAGCTGAGTGCAGAAGAATTGATGCTTTTGAACTGTGGTGTTGAAGAAGACTCTTGAGAGTCCCTTGGACTGCAAGGACATCCAACCAGTCCATCCTAAAGGAAATCAGTCCTGAATATTCATTGGAAGGACTGAGGCTGAAGCTGAAACTCCAATACTTTGGCCATCTGATGTGAAGAAAGACCCTGATGCTGGAAAAGATTGAAGGCGGGAGGAGAAGGGGACAGAGGATGAGATGGTTGGATGGCATCACCGACTCAATGGACATGAGTTTAAGTAAGCTCCAGGAGTTGGTGATGGACAGGGAAGCTGGGCATGCTTCAGTATCCATGGGGTGGCAAAGAGTCGGACATGACTAAGCAACTGAACTGAACTGCTTCTAAAATACAATGAATTTAAGTGCATTGGATTTTACAGTAGTCTTTCAGATTACTGGAGATTATTTAACATGTAAACGAATCAGGCCTGGAGATCACTGAGTCACAATTCTGAAGAAGGAAAGAAGGGAAAGAAGAAATATTCCTCACACAGACAATTTAATATTGGCTCATTTCTTTCTTAGTGGTTCCACCTAATTATCAAGACAGGGCAATTCCCAGTTGGATTTTCTTTCTTACCCAAGTTACAGATAATTGGCAGCTGCTCACTCACTTCTAAATATAAAATAGAACTCTCACATTTCAAACGCCACATCCTCTTACTCCAGAAAAGCAGAGCACATCTCAAAAATTCACCAATTGTATCTGATGGGCAGTGACACCAGTAGACAGCCTTCTGTCAACACCCAGGCTGACAAATGACAATCAATATCCCACTGCCACCTGGGATCCGGGCCACCTGGGACCCTCCGAGTCACAGCCAGCTTGTTCCTCACTTGCCACTACCTTCCTGCAGCTGTGGACTCAGGTCTGCATTGCAACCTGCCCTGACAGATCCAGAATGAGGGATCAGCTGCTTGGCTTGTTCAGTTTCCAGGGCCAGGAAAATCAGACAGGCAACCAACTCCCCAGGGACATTCATTGAGTCTGAAAACTACTATTAAATTAAACCATGGATGACCACCAATTTGCAAATATCTGCATTTGCAATCCTTTTGGTGCTGGTATTCACTTTCAGCAGAGATCAAGAAACACACGAACTCCAGAATAGGAAGCTATTATAAGGCATCCCTGGCAAAATTCTCAAAACAACAGAAATTTCTGTTAGCAATTATTTTCCCTTCCTACTAATAATAAATGAGACTAATAAGTTATAGCCAGTGCTCTAAAGCATGGTGAGACCAGGTCTTTATTCTCATTCCTAAAACACACAATATACACTGAACCAACTAAGAATTCATGATACAGAATTCATCCCACCTAAAGGGCTCCTTATTTAGGAACTCACTCTCTTGCCTTTCCCCCCTGCCCCACTGGTATAAACAGTTTTAAAAGTACCTCAGTATTTTAAATCTTTCCTAGTCAGGTAAGTCAACAGAATGACAGCATGAACCTTGGTGTAGGATCAAGGCCCCCAGCACTCGGTGAGCTGTGTTGGTTCTGGGTCTTATAACTTTCCAAGCTGTTTATGATTATCTCATTCAGGTAGACAGGCGGAAGTTGTATGGGAGTAGTACATGGAAACTGCTTGGTCACTGGATGCAATAGGGAATAAAATACATCCCAAATTATTTACACTTTGCCTATTGGCATCTCAAAATTTCCATTTCACTGCCATGTAAAGATTCAAAGAAAACTTTCATCCAGAAAATGAAGGCAGTTTCAACTTCGAGAGTACCTAAAATATGAAGTTTCCAGGCCTGCTCAGATTTTGGTACCAACTCTGAACAGTATAATAAGCTTGAAACACGGATATCTTTTTTTTTTCCCCTGGCTGTGGCTCGGGGGCATGCAGGATCTTAGTTTCCTAACCAGGAATGGAACCCCCAGACCCCTGGTGGTGCAAGCATGCAGTCTTAACCACTAGACCACCAGGGAATTTCTGAAGCATAGATACCCTCAAGCATTAAGTGTTCTAAGTGTGAACACATTAAAGGAAAGCTTTTTCCATTCAATTATGCAATTGCACCTTATTCTTTCACCGGTTTCTTTCTTTCTTAAAACTGTGTGTCATTACAGAAGGATGCATTGTGGTGTGGGAAGAGTACATGAGCTCTGGAGTAGGTAACTCTAGATTCAAATCTTTGGTCAGTTAATTATTAGTCATATTACCTTGAGCAAGTGACCAATTTTCTCTGAATCTCAGTTTCCTCATCAGTAAGATGATCTGATTAAATTCTCCCTTAAATGAATGGTATATGAGATGAGATAATTATAGTATAAAAAGCCAAAATCATAGTTTGCTTTTAACTTGGTTATGTCTGATCACATGACTCAGAAAAATTCCAATTATTAAAGCCTTCAATTACTGAAATCCATAAAGTACCAAGAAATTATGAAACATTCACCTGCTGAGGTAAGCCACATCCTGATTTTCATGATCAAAAATAGGAATTTCTTATTTTTATAAAAATTGATTCAACTATAACCCAATCAGAATGGCAGACTGTCAAACAATTATACCTCAGCAAAGTGAACAACTATAAGAAATGGATAAATTCCTAGAAATGTACACTCTGCCAAGACTGAATCAGAAAGAAATAGAAAATATGAACAGACTATTACCAGTAATGAAACTGAAATCAGTTATTTTAAAACTCTCAACAAACAATAGCTTCCCAGGTAAATTCTACAGAACATTTATTTTTTAAAATTAATTAATTTATTTTAATTGGAGGCTAATTACTTTACAATATTGTAGTGGTTTTTGCCATTCATTGACATGAATCAGCCATAGGTGCACATGTGTTCCCCATCCTGAAGCCCCCTCCCACCTCCCTCCCCATCCCATCCCTCAGGGTCATCCCAGTGCACCAGCCCTGAGCACCCTGTCTCATGCATCAAACCCGGACTGGTGATCTATTTCATATATGGTAATATACACGTTTCAATGCTATTCTCTCAAATCATTTTACCCTTGCCTTCTCCCACAGGGTCCAAAAGATTGTTTCATACATCTGTCTCTTTTGCTGTCTAACATATAGGATCATCATTACCATATTTCTAAATTTCATATATATGTGTTAGTATACTGTATTGGTGTTTTTCTTTCTGACTTACTTCACTCTGTATAATAGGCTCCAGTTTCATCCACCTCATTAGAACTGATTCAAATGCATTCTTTTTAATGGCTGAGTAATATTCCATTGTGTATATGTACTACAGAACTGACTTACTAGAGAAGACCCTGATGCTGGGAAAGATTGAAGGTGGGAGGAGAAGGGGACGACAGAGGATGAGATGGTTGGATGGCATCACCAACTCAATGGACATGAGTTCGAGTAAACTCTGGGACTTGGTGATAGACAGGGAGGCTTGGCGTGCTGCAGTCCATGGGGTTGCAAAGAGTCAGACACAACTGAGCAACTGAACTGAACTGAGGTCAGGGAGTTGGGACAGGCACAAAACTTACCAGCATGAGACGCAAACTTCAGCAAAGCACTGTGGTAGCCCAGAGTAATCCAGATGGACTCCTTCCCCACATAGCAACATTCAGTGTCCCTGCTGAGTGAGCATCTGAAGACACAGAGGCCATCAGCTATAAAAGGAAGAGAAAAAAAGGATTATGAAATTCATTTTGAGCTCTGCAAAAAAGATTCAGCCAATCCTACATTTCTGTTTTCAAGGCTCCCTGTTTCTATCTTAATATAACATAATGCATATGTAGACATACGTGAACATGAGCAGGATTGCAACCATGGCCAAAAAATAATTCTTCGCATATGGGCTAATACAGGGCTCAAAACTGACTCTTATCTCTTGCCACTGTGTACATCATTCCATTCCCTACAACTCTTTATTCCCCCAAACATTTTGTATATCTTGACACCATTCCAGGAGGGATCAGGTAATGGTTTTCTAGGTGATTCCAGGGCACCGACTACATGCCAGAGATTTCACAACAAATCTTCACTGTATGTGTTATCACTGGCAATGTTAGCTGAATACCAGGAAAAGAGTTTAGGTCCAAATACGCACAGCTAATAAGTGGCAGAATTAGAATTCAAACCCAGTTATTTTACTCCTAAGCATGTTCTTCCTACTGCAATGTGCAAGCATGATTAAAAAGGGAGATTCATTTCTACAAGCAGAACCTGTGATAAGGGGCTATAGTCTGGTTAGATTCACCCATAGATAATTGGGAACTAGCTCTCAATTCTTCTCTTTACTAGGTAGACAGGCCTAGGTAGAAACAGCAATGAAACTTGCAGTTCTGTTTCATCTTCAATGGTGTGATCACTCATCTAGAGCCAGACATCCTGGAATGTGAAGTCAAGTGGGTCTTAGAAAGCATCACTACAAACAAAGCAGGTAGAGGTGATGGAATTCCGGTAGAACAATTTCAAATCCTGAAAAATGATGCTGTGAAAGTGCTGTACTCAATATGCCAGCAAATTTGGAAAACTCAGCAGTGGCCACAGGACTGGAAAAGCTCCGTTTTCAATCCAATCCCAAAGAAAGACAATGCCAAAGAATGCTCAAACTACCACACAATTGCACTCATCTCACACGCTAGTAAAGTAATGCTCAAAATTCTCCAAGCCAGGCTTCAGCAGTTCGTGAACCGTGAACATCCTGATGTTCAAGCTGGTTTCCAAAAAGGCAGAGGAACCAGAGATCAAATTGCCAACATCCGCTGAATCATGGAAAAAGCAAGAGAGTTCCAGAAAAACATCTATTTCTGCTTTATTGACTATGCTAAAGCCTTTGACTGTGTGGATCACAATAAACTGTGGAAAATTCTGAGAGAGATGGGAATGCCAGACCACCTAAACTGCTTCTTGAGAAATCTGTATGCGGGCCAGGAAGCAATGGTTAGAACAGGACATGGAACAACAGACTGGTTGCAAATAGGAAAAGGAGTACATCAAGGCTGTATATTGTCACCCTGCTTATTTAACTTCTATGCAGAGTATATCATGAGAAACGCTGGACTGGAAGAAACACAAGCTGGAATCAAGATTGCCGGGAGAAATATCAATAACCTCAGATATGCAGGTGACACCACCCTTATGGCAGAAAGTGAAGAGGAACTAAAAAGCCTCTTGATGAAAGTGAAAGAGGAGAGTGAAAAAGTTGGCTTAAAGCTCAACGTTCAGAAAACGAAGATCATGGCATCTGGTCCCATCACTCCATGGGAAATAGATGGAGAAACTTGGAAACAGTGGCAGACTTTATTTTGGGGGGTTCCAAAATCACTGCAGATGGTGACTGCAGCCATGAAATTAAAAGACGCTTACTCCTTGGAAGAAAAGTTATGACCAACCTAGATAGCATATTGAAAAGTAGAGACATTACTTTGCCAACTAAAGTCCGTCTAGTCAAGGCTATGGTTTTTCCAGTAGTCATGTATGGATATAAGAGTTGGACTGTGAAGAAGGCTGAGTGCCGAAGAATTGATGCTTTGAAGTGTGGTGTTGGAGAAGACTCTTGAGAGTCCCTTGGACTGCAAGGAGATCCAACCAGTCCATTCTGAAGGAGATCAACCCTGGGATTTCTTTGGAAGGAATGATGCTAAAGCTGAAACTCCAGTACTTTGGCCACCTCATGCGAAGAGTTGACTCATTGGAAAAGACTTTGATGCTGGGAGGGATTGGGGGCAGGAAGAGAAGGGGACGACAGAGGATGAGATGGCTGGATGACATCACTGACTCGATGGACACGAGTCTGAGTGAACTGCGGGAGTTGGTGATGGACAGGGAGGCCTGGCATGCTGCGATTCATGGGGTTGCAAAGAGTCGGACACAACTGAGCGACTGAACTGAACTGAACTGAACTGAACCTGGGAACTTCAATTACCCAATCACCACATTTCTTCATTATGTAAAATAAAAAGAGTGATTCTTATTTCACAGGGTTTTTTGTGAAGACTGAATAACAAAGGCAAATAATTTCTAAAATCCTATTAAAACAAAAAAGGACTATTATTATTTCTCTCATTATAAAGTAGATCTTAGTTTCTATTCTTAATGGTTTCCATTTTCCCTAACAAAATTAAATAATTGTGTTAACTGAAAAACATAATTATATATAAAATTCTACACATGAGCATGTGCACATTCAAACACACACACACAGAGTTAAAATGACAAAATATTTTCAAATATTTTCATGCACTATTTCAATTAAGTGAGCACCTCCTAATGGAGGCATTCACAAATATTTTTCACAAAACATCTTGGCTGATTAAATCGTAGAGATGTTTTGAAAACATTTTCCTGCCATAAAACATGACTACAGGTTTAGATGTTATGACAAAGAGAGGGTCTCAAAGGCGTAAGTGTCTCCCTGCAGAGAGACTGCCGTGAATGTAGATATACAAGAACAGAGTCTGGAGTCTTTTAAATAATGTTTTCTTTTTTTTTTTTTTTAATCAAAACCTCCTTCAAGAAAGCAGGATTTCTAGCATTTGCCAATTATTTCTTTGATGGTTTAGAAGTAGAATAACAGAGAAGGAAGAAGGAATGAGGAGTCAAGGGTTCCACAGGCCCTTGTCCCTACACGACTATTATAGTCTGTCAACTCTTCATGGGCAGGGGCAATTTTATTTTATTTTTGTAATCAATATCTTTTTCTCTCTGAATCAAAACCTAGCCCCGTACCTGGTACTTAATATTTGTTGAATCAGTGAAAGTATTTCTCCATGTACTGATGGCACACCACCATAGAATGGGTAAAAAGCTTTAACTTTTATCTGGTTCAATAGTCCTTAGCCAAATAGGCGCAGACATTTTTTATTATTGTTTGTTTGCTTCACTGTAATTTGATTAGAATATAAATTGAGTAGCTTGTTTTCTTACCTTTATAAATTATAAAATGTCTGTCTATATAACCTCTTTTCTTCATCCTCTTCCTACTCTGTTTAAATATAGATGGAGAATGTCTTTTTAAGTATGCAACAGAATTCAAAAAACACTGATAATTTAAAAGTTTTAAAACATACAAATGGCAAAAAATTGTTAGTTGCTGCTGCTGCTGCTAAGTCATTTCAGTCGTGTCTGACTCTGTGCGACCCCATAGACGGCAGCCCACCAGGCTCCCCCGTCCCTGGGATTCTCCAGGCAAGAACACTGGGTTGCCATTTCCTTCTCCAATGCATGAAAGTGAAAAGGGAAAGTGAAGTCACTCAGTCGTGTCCGACTCTTAGTGACCCCATGGACTGCAGCCCACCAGGCTCCTCCGTCCATGGGATTTTCCAGGCAAGAGTGCTGGAGTGGGGTGCCATTGCCTTCTCCGAAAAAGCAATGATAAACAAGGAAAATGTTTCAAAAATGTAACAAAGACTTAATATTCAAATCTACAATTAGCTGCAAAGAAAAAAAAAGAAGTGACCTACTGAAAATTCAGTAAGAAGGATTAATAAACAACTGGTAACTAGAAAAATGCTGATGCTAAAAAAAAAAGTGAAAAAAAAAAGGACCTCAGAAATAATCAAATTGAAATATATGAAAAAACAATAAGATCAAATTTTTTATGTCTCACTGTTTAGTTTTTTAAAATATCAACTGATAGTATCAAATATTGGCAAGGGTATGAGAAAACAGTGGATGGCAGCAATTTAAGAATATAAATTTCTAGGCTCCTGAAGTACAGCCTGCCCAAATGGTTCAAAATTTAAAACCTATATACTCTTTGTCAGACATTTTACTCATAATATAATTTCTTCCCAGCATGACCTTCTCAAGTGTGGATAAATGTATATTCAAGAAGTTCATTTTAGAGCTGTTTATTACAGCTATGGAATGTAAAGAAGCTAAGAGCCTGTCACTTACATGGTTGGTTAAATCAAACAAGGTACCTTCATGTTAAGGTTGCAGAACAGCATGTATAATATTATTGTAACAACTTAACCTTATGTTTGTCTTCGCAGAAAGCTGTCCTAAAAGACATACACCAAAGACATATAGACATACATCATCAGTGGTTTCCTCTGAATAGAGAGATGCGGGAACATTTTTACTTTTCCCCTCAAGTTCTCTTATTTGAATTTTCTGTGTGACCTGTACTTTTTATAATTTAAAAAAAAAAAAAAGAAAGCTATTTTCAACTGGTAAAAACCAATCAAAATGCACACTACCACTGCTACTGTAGTTAGCATGTAACTACTAGTGTAATTACCACATACTCATTCTTGGTGAGGATTACCATTCCTTTCATTTGTTCATTTATTAGACAGATATTAATTGGTACCTCATTCATTCAACATAATAATTTAAGAATTCCTGTATTCAATACAATCATTTTAATTCTCATTTTAAGCATAATACATGGAAATGAATGTTTTATCATGTTTTTATTTGCTAATCTTATATCTTCTAGTGTTTATTTCCTTTCCTGCCCTCTGACTATGTTATACAGAAAACAAACATTCTAAATTATTTCTGCCAACTAATATGATCAAGATTAAAGTACAGCTATTTTAGGGAAGAGTATATTAATAGAGAATTGTGTCTTTTAAAGTTTATATTAGAAAAATGAAGAAATATGTAAATATTGTTGAGGAATACATACAAATCTAAGACTGGGAAAAATTCTATCAGTGAAAAGTAGGGGTGGTGAGGGAAATCATTTCCAATCTACCCTGAACTAAGGTACAGGACATGTATCTTTCTATTGAGCTATTACTAGTAAAAATAACTACATTTGCAGAGCACTCTGACTCCCTTTACAAACATTGCATTTCACCTTTACAGTGGCATGGAAGGCTGGCTACTTCTGTGTATTCAATATCATTCGGCTTTTGAACTTTGCTTTCATCAGCGACCCTCTTTGCTACTTCTTCAAAGGGCAAGGCCTGATCTCTTGGTAGCAGCAGAGTAATAAGCGGACTAAGTTCATGTGCACAAACTTCTGCTGACTTTAGCAAAGCCCGGAGCCTTGATTCTTCCTTGAGGAAGGCCACTTGTTCTACCAGAGGATTCTCAAAAGAAATCCACAGAGACAGTGAATCCAGATGCCTTACTCTATTCTCTACCTTAGCCTTATCTGACAAAAATTGCAAAGGTTCAGAAAGAGATTCAGGATCCAGCCATTTTACAAGTACATACAAGGAAACAGGGAAAGTGCCACCGGGAAACATCAAGAGAATTGTCTTTGTCTCTCTTAACCAATATTTCTCTACCTTTCCACATATATACCTCCAATCCTTTCAGCTTGTGAAAGTGAAAGTCGCTTAGTTGTGTCTGACTCTTTGCGACCTCATGGACTATACAATCCATGGAATTCTCCAGGCCAGAATACTGGAGTGGGTAGCCTTTCCCTTCTCCAGGGGACCTTCCCAACCCAGGGATCGAACCCAGGTCTCCCGAATTGCAGGTGGATTCTTTACTAGCTGAGCCACAAGGGAAGCCCAAGAATACTGGAGTGGGTAGCCTATCCCTTCTCCAGCAGATCTTCCCAACTCAGGAATCAAACCGGGCTCTCCTGTATTGCAGCCATAACCTTTCAGCTTATGCAAATACAAAAGTTCAATCTCTACAGGAAAGCTAAAACACTAGTTGATCAAGAATATTAGGTATCAGGCATGGTCTAGAATAGATATTCTAAGATGTATTTTTATACATAAATTCCTGGACTGAAGAGTACTCATGACCTAATAATATGGCATTGTGTCAATTCTTTGCTAAGTAACCCTATCAAGAACTAGGAAGTTTGTCTATCTAAGGAATGTTTCCTGGAAACAAATAACTAAAAAATAAAAGACTGTATAAGCAGCACTTGTGTATATAGAATAAAGTATATAGACAACTATGTAGTTATTTTTTTAACAAATTTAACTACAGAAAAAGAGTGTAAGGAAAAAAGGATAGGATTATGGACTCTAACAAATCTAATATTAAAATTAGGCATCAATGCTGAATAAAACAATGTCCTAGGGAATATGACACAACAGTAATAAATGAGACAGTCATGGGTTCTTCCTCTCTTCTACCTGGTAAGGTAGATGTTCCATTTGAAAGATTAGATTTTCGGCTTTTGCTGGCTGGAATGATGAGAGTGAAGAAAAACTGAAAACGGATTGATTGATTCAGGTTAAAAACAGGCTAAAGGTAAAAGAAATGAAGAGAGCAGGAAAATCCGAAGAAGGAAGAAAGGGGTGTAGAGGTAGTTTCAGAGTTAAGAACTGGGGAAACTCCCACGTGTGAGAGACAGAAGACAAAGAAAAGGGGCTCTTAAGACATCAGTTTCAGACCGACAATATGAACACTGTCAGCACCAACTATGATTACTGAGGCAGGCGTCTAATTGTTTTATTGTTGCCTTGGTTTAGGGTTTGGTTTGGATTTGTAAATGCGCTTCCCTCCCTCTACATTTTGTTTTTTTATTATGCTAAGTCCACACTGTCAAATCATACAGTCCTTACATAATATATTATTCCCTATTAGCCCTCATTTAATAACTATCTAGTGCTCCCCATCAGACCTATATTGACGTCTCTCTAGTCATTTTGGTTGTCCAAAATCATTCTCTAGTGGTATCTTAGGAAGGGCTTGCTGAAACAATATTTCCTGAATTTTTGTGTGCCAATCATTGTCTTTTATATTTTTGAGGGTGAGTTTTTCTGGATATAAAATTCTTATCTCACATTTTTTTTTCCTCTGAAGATCTTTAATGTTACTTCATTTTCTTCTAGCATGTAGCATTACTGCCAAAAAGTCTAATGATAATCAGACTTTCTTTCCCTTAACAGCTACTATGATAATGTCTCGATTCTAGAGTTTTTCTCTTTCTTTAAAGGTCAGTAATTTTTACTAGAAAGTGTCTTATGTTGCCCATTCTAGGTCAGTATTTTCAGGTATAAAGTTTACTATTTCAGTATGTATTTTCAATTATCTCAGCAAAATTTTCTCAGCCGTAATTTTTGTATTTGTTTCTTTGCTCTGATATCTTCTTCAGAGATTTTTATACATATGTTGGATCTTCTTTACTTATGTTCACAATTTTCCTTTGAATTCTTTTTATCTGTTTTCTATTCCCTCTTACGTTTAAAAACTTTCTACCTTTCTTCTTTATTTGATATAATTTTTCCCCTTCTCTTCAGTCTTCATTTCTAAAATCAGTATTTTTTAAATTATTTTATTTCTGATTGCTCCTTGAATTTTTTCATTTTCATTTCTAAGCTTTTCTAATTCTGATTTATATTATTATTTCATGTCCTGTATAATGTTCCTAATTGTTAATTTGTTCTGCAAATTAATCTTATATATTTTTGGAACATACCTATATAGTATGCTTTCACTGGTTGGCAGAGATGTTAGTCTGCCTTTTTCTCTTAGAGTAAGTCTGCATGGAATTTGATCTCCATATTTTTCTGTTGTTCATTTTAATGTAAACATAATTTTCCTGAACTTTCAGGAGGATAGTAATTACGAATATAGTTTTATAGGAAACTATCAAATTCTTTTCCATAGTGATTGTGATATTTAACATTCATATCAACAATGGAAAAATAATCCAGTTTCTCCACATACTCATAGTGTAGTAGTATCTCATTGTGGGTTTAATTTGTACTTTCCTAATGTCTAATGCTGGGAGGGATTGGAGGCAGGAGAAGAAGGGGACGACAGAGGATGAGATGGCTGGATGGCATCACCAACTCGATGGACATGAGTTTAGGTGAACTCCAGGATTTGGTGATGGACAGGGAGGCCTGGCGTGCTCCAATTCATGGGGTCGCAAAGAGTCGGACACGACTGAGCAACTGAACTGGACTAATGTCTAATAAAGGCTTCCCAGATGGCTCAGTGGTAAAGAATCCGCCTGCCAAGGCAGGAGGCAGAAGAGACCTGGATGCTAATGGTGCTGACCATCTTTTCATGTTCTCTTCAGTGAATGTCTGTTTATGTCATCTGTTGCTGTTATTCAGTTGCTAAGTCGTGTCCGACTCTTTGTGACCCCATGAACTTCAGCATGCCAGGCTTCTCTATCCTTCACTATCTCCCTGAGTTTGCTCACACTCATGCCCATTGAGTCAGTGATGCCAACTAACCATCTCATCCTCTGTGGTCCCCTTCTCCTCCTGCCCTCGATCTTTCCCAGCATCAGGATCTTTTCCAATGAACTGGCTCTTCACATCAGGTGGCCAAAGTATTAGAGCTTCAGCATCAGTCCTTCCAATGAATACTCAGGGTTGATTTCCTTTAGGACTGACTGACTTTATCTCCTTGTTGTCCAAAGGACTCTCAAGAGTCCTCCCTAGCACTGCAATTCAAAAGTATTGATTCTTTGGTGCTCAGTCTTCATTATGGTCCAACTCTCACATCCATACATGACTCCTGGAAAAACATAGCTTTTACCCATTTGCAAAATGGATTGGTTTGGGTTTAACTATTGAGTTCTTCATATATTATGGATATAGTCCTTTAACAGATATGTGGTTTGCAAATATTTTCTCCCATTTTGTAGTGTGCCTTTTATTCCTCTTAACAGGATTTTGCACATAGCAAATGCTTAATTCTGATAAAGTCCTATTATCAATTTTTCCTTTTATTAATTATCTTTCAGTGTCTAAGAACTCTCTGCCTGAGTCCTTTGATCTTGCTTGTTCTATGGTTTCATTACATTCTAAGTGGACAACAGTGACAGTCTCTGCACTGTTATCTGCCCTGGTAACTGAAAACGAGTTCACACTGCTCCAAGCTGCCAGGTTACAATTAATGAAGCACACATGCAGTCATTGCAATGCTCTGCTCAAAGCTTCAAAGATTCCCCACTGAATATTAAAGTACAGAGCTTCCTGCCTGGAATTGTAAATCCCCGGGAATCTTTCCTACTTCTGCGCAGCCAATCCACAACTCCCTAAACATATACCATACTTCAATAAAACTAATTACCAGCTGCTCTGCAAGGAGAGCTTATGATTATGGTGACAGCAGAGATGTGAATTAGAAGAACAGAACTTCTAAGGTGATACAGAAAATCAAATCTGCCACTGTAAACACTGCCTAATTTACGAATGTCCATATCAAACACCATCACCTCCATGGCACCTTTCCTGATTGCCCCCAACTGGCATATGTTATCTCCTTCACTTTACTAACAGAGGTTCAACAGCACTCTGTTACAGCATGTAGCTTATTCTGCCATTTGCAGCCCAATTTTAACTATTCTGCCACGTGTCAGAACATCCACAGGCAGAGATCGTGTCCTCCTTTCTCTGATCCTCCCGGAGGACCTGAAACATAGCAAGGACTGTCGAACTTTAACTTGACAGGAACCACCATCAGCATCACTCCAGTTTGGACACATCTGGTGTGTTTGCCATATTTACTGCTGAAAACAAAGCTCGAGGACAAACTCAACTCACCTTTCTAGCCTTTGAATCAGCTTAAACATATTTTTAACCAGTCTTGCTTTTTTCCACATTCTTCTCTCCACACATAACCACAGCAGAAGAAACAAATAAACACTGAAACCAACTTCATAATGAAATTTTAAACACCTCTGCAACCAATATTTTCAAATCAGAAGGAAGGAACATTTCATACTGCCTTTAATGAAAGAGTATGCCATGTCCCTAACAACTCCCTAGGAACCTACTGCTCCCTCAAATTTCTTTGAAATGCTTCTCTGAGTAATCCTTCAGCTGAAATTTTTCAAGGTGGGAAAATGACTAGGTGCCAGAGAGCCATGGATACATGGAATTCTGGAAAAGGGAGTAGTGGGTCTTATTCTTTTCATCTCAAATTTTCCCTATCAAATACATGTCTGTTGTTTCCAGAATACCACTCAGCACATAGAATATGACTGGTACATACTTACTGAATTAAACAACAGAATCATTACAGTTATAGAAACCATGGTCACTTTTAAACCACACAAAAACAAAATGAAATAGAGCATTATGGATATCAAGTGTCAATCAAACACTTGGTACTTTCAGTCAACTTTTTTTTTTCCAACTCCTGCAAATGGTTTGGAACTTTTGGTTAATGACATGTTTTTCCTGTTATGATATAAGATCAAGGAAAAGTTCACTTTCTCTTTTCTCCATTAAGAATGTAAACTTCTTAATTCTTCCGATCTCCCTTGAAGAAGCTGGTCATCTCAGGTTTAAATTTAAACTTCATTGTGAATGTCTCTACAGGGTCTAAACGAAATTTTGTAGCATCTACTTTCTTCCTGGGAAGAGTTTTCTCCAATCTCCAGCTTTCTCCTTGTGGTTTCTAGAGACTATTCTATTGAAGTTACTCAGTCAGGGATAATTGCTCTGATGCAGACTCAGTGACTATAATAACAAAAAAGCGAGAGCTTCCAATGAAAGAGTATGAAATAACAACTCTGCTGTCAAGAGCTGTTGCACAGATTCAGTTTTGTTTCTGCCCTGCAGCAGATGTGGTGGAACCAGATGTCTGTAAGCCATGGCTTGGGGATTCACTCATACGTGCACACACAGCTAACATTTACGAGCATGTGCTGTAAACCAGTCACTACTGATTGGCACCAGGGAAAGATGCAAAGATAAACTGCAGACACAGCCTTGAGAGAGCTCACAGTGCAAGGAGAAGAGGTCTGTTCACGTGTTATGGTCCCTGAGAGAAACAAGCAACTAATTTTGCCTAGGAGATCCCTCATAGGAGACATTGCACTGGGTGGGAGCCCTGGAAAAAAAGTAAGAGCTTTCCAAGCAGAAAGGAAAGAAGGGAGAAAGGTTACACTGCAAGCAGAGGGCACAGCCTTTGTAAAGGGTCCTGAATGAGGACAGCAGGTCTGGATGGTCCACTTCACCTGCAGGTGGAATAATTAATGTTAAGACCTCACTGGAAAAGGGATTCTGTATGTAAGTCAAATCATAATTTTGCCCCACACCTTCACTTTATACAGGAATTTTTTTTTTTAATAAGAGACACTAAGAGACTTGATCCAACACAGCACCTGCATTTTTACTACAGTCACAGAAGGATTCCTAAGTGTTTAGATCAGCACTTTTTATAGAACACAATGCAAATTTTTAAATAACTCAATTACTTTTTTAACTTTACAAAGCATAAATAAGCGGAAACAGGATGGTTTATTCAATAATTGTGTTGAGGCAACTGGGTAAACATTTAAGGAATAGAAATAATAACATGTTTACCTGTTACTTCTCCCCCACTCCCCCCCAAAATTAAAGATTTGTTAAAAATTAAACCACAAAGATATTAGAAGAAAATATAGGTCAGTTGCCATATATACTTGGGCTGCAGAACGTGTGTGTCTATTTTCCAGACATGACACTGAGGCAGGAGACAGATAGCCCCAGGCTGAACAGTTCTGCCCTGTAGACAGGAACTCCATGAAAGCGGGATACCGGAGGAGGCCAGGCCCTGCCAGGTTAAGAGACAAGCACCACGTACTCCTTATTTTCAAAGTCAAGGGGACCTCTCCAACTTCACATGCGCAGAGAGGCTCCCTGGAGGTCAGAAAGGGAGGGGCCGCCACTCCATAACAAGTGGTGTCAACTGCCCACAGGCCTCTTTGCTAGAGTCCATCTTGGCTAATAAGAGATGGACACACACACATGGGAGGACCCTGAGATATACCTAATACACTCAGGACCAGGCAAAGCAGGGTGACTGGCCAAAGGAAACCCAGAAGAAATGCCCCATAAAAGTGATTCAAACTACCAGAAGGGCACAACTCTCTGAGCACGCCCTTGTGTCTATCTATATATATACAGTGTTAGTCGCTCAGTTGTGTCCGACTCTTTGCGACCCCACGGACTGTAGACGACCAGGCTTCTCTGTCCATGGAATTTTCCAGGCAAGAATACTGGAGTGGGTTGCCATTTCCTTCTCCAGGAGATCTTCCCCACCCAGGGATTGAACCCGGGTCTCCCGCATTGTAGGCAGATGCTTTACCATCTGAGCCACCGGGAAGTCCCTATCTATCTGCATATACTGTACTCTTTTTCCCTAATAAACACTACTTGCTTCACTGCTGTCTGTCTTTACTTGGAAATTCATTTCTACACAACTGATGGGCCAGGGCCTTTACACTGGTTTCTGGTGGCCTAGTGGCTAGGATTCAGCACCCTTACTTCCTTAGCCATACTGAAGCCTTGCTTTTTTTTTTTTCAAGGAAAAAACCAAATACATTTGACAATCTATTCTTTTAAAGGCTCATAAACTTAAGACAAATTATAAAATGGAAACATACCACAATACATAGCAAAAGAACAGTATATTTTTGTTGTTGTTGTTTTTGTTAAAGACCCACAAAGAGAGAAGCAACATTTTTGTCTATTCAACTCATGAAGATGTTTTTTGTGAATGTGGGTTAAAACAGAGGGTGGGTGTGGGTTAATACTCATACAATGAGAGTGTAAATGAGAATATCTGGGGAGGAAAACTTAATAATACATATATCAAAATCTTTAAAAGTAATCATGCCCTTTGACTCAGTAATTTTAGATTGATAAGTTTACTCTGAGACTATAATAAAGATTGTGTGGAAGGATTTAATTACAATTCATTATAGTGCTACTTGTACTTTCAAAAAAATTGAAAGATTTTAAATGTCAAGCAATAGGGGATTAATTAAATAGATCATGGTAATCCCCATAAAGGAAGGAACACCATAAAATTTTCAAAAATGTTATCATGGATAGTTGTTCCTCATATATTCTAAAGAATAAAATATTTTGTGTAACTCTTATTTTTTAAAGAAAAAATTATATGAAAGTGCCTGGAAACATAGGCAGTTAATCTTTAAGAGCATTTTTCCCCCCCTCTGGTAGGTAGAATAAAAGGTAATCTTCTTGTCTCCATTATTTTATTTTTCATTAATTAATATGCATAGCTTTTTCATAAGAAAATACAATAAAACTTTTTACAAAAAGATAAAAATACAGCATATGTCTCATATGCCTTAAAGTAGTAGTAATCACTTAGTGTTACACTGAATTGGAAAGAGCAGAAAATGAACCATGTGTATGTACAACCCAACACTGAAATTTCCCTCCAGGGAATTACTAGAATGCATTTGACACTGAACTTGGTAAGTACACAATGAAGAATGAGAGCGTTAAGTCTGAGTGTGCCTATCTTCCTACACTTCCCTAAAAATTCACCTAGGTTTCCAAAAACATGAGTGTAAATTCATATATAGTATGGTATTTATGCACATTTTCCTAACTCACTATTATTTAAAAACACCATGCTGTATTTTGAGTAGCGAGCTCTCCTAACTTGACCACCTGCCTTTTTTTCTTATCTTGAAATCTTTATCTATTTAAAATGTTTTTGATAAGTCCAGAACATGAAACCTATGTATATATGAAACACTGAGTGTCCAGACACTCACAGACAAAAGGTCACTCTCTGAAAGACCACTGGATAAAAATTTATCTTTCCTGCTTTTTTTCTTCTGTCATATTTCTAGTCTAAAGTTTCCATCACTGAAATACTTGGGGAGGACCAGTCTTCAGACCTGTAGGTCTGTAAGCCTTGAAATACTTTGCTAAAACATCTATACCCATTCATATATTTATATTCATAAAATGTATCATATGTATTTGTGGGTTTAAAGTTGTAGTTGGCAATAAAGAAAAAATAATTAATGGCAATTTGGAATGTTTCTCATCCAATTAGCAAATCATACACATTTTTTAACCTAGATCTCCTTCAGGTATTAGACACTACCATTTGTATAAGTAGATTAAGGTATGTTCTGATTTCACCATATTGACAATTCTGTGAAAATATTTCTCATTGTAATGAGTCATCCTCCTGGTAAATTAATAACTGCATTCCATCATGGACTTAGAAATAGAGCCCCAATTTATTATCTTTTCCCTTATATATATTTCAGTATTTTATTTTTAAGCTGGTTTTTAGCCCTTATATAATGTCACACACAAATATTCATAGGAATGTTTATAAGCATAAATTCAATTCTGAAAAGCAAGCATAGGTGGGCACTATAATATTCCAGGCTCTGCTAATTAAGATGGTAACAAAGAAGAGCAGGAAGAGTTTCTGCCCTCAAGGGGTTCACAGTCTCAACTTCAAAGTGTTATAACATAAAGTATAACCATAAAGTGTTATGCTGACAGTGTGTGCAAATGAAGAGCACCTGCCCAGACTTGGGAGCGGAGTGAAGATGTTCCAGGGAATTTCCCGGAGATTATTCTAAATTGAGGCTTAAAAATGACTAGTCAGGGAAGTGAGAATGAAATTATCCAGGCAGAAGAAACAGCAGGTACAAAGGCACAGAGGCATAAAGAAGCAGGGTATGTATGGGAAATGACATTAGTTTGATGTAGCTGGAACACAAAGTGTGAGGCCAGGAAAAACAGGAGGAGGAAGTTGGCAGGAACCTCATATTCATGTTCATCCATCAGGCTTTAGTTGAAAGAACAGAAATCATTCTAACTAGATTAAACAAAAGATATTTAATTTAGAGAAACAGGGCTTAGAAAATCATTGGAAGAGTTTTGTAAGCAGCTTCCAGGCTGACCTTTAAAGAGTGATCCCCACAACAATCCCTCCCAAAAGACCCTCCAATGAGGCTGCCATCTCTGACATAGAAACCAGAGAATCTAGAAGCTTCTGCTACAGCTGCTGGCTATGGGGTTACACAACTCCAGCTGCAACTGATGTCAGCAAAATGGGCACTTCAGCTCTACTTTTCAACACCAGATCCTGGGAACTCTGCTGCCTTTGCCACTGAAAAACAATAAATTTAAATTCCAAATGTGTTCGTGGTAGGAGGACCAGAAACATTGCCTTTGCATCACTTCTGGCTTTTTTAAAAAAAACTCTCCCAGATTCACCTGCTTGGTGGAAACTCTCCAGCCTCTAGCCTGCATTAAGGCTTGCTACTAAAGTTATAAAATAGATTCAAGCCACCAAAACTATAATCCTTAGTACCCTCTGATAAGAAGCCTGGGTTTCATCAAGGATTTTTTTGTGTGTGTGATGTAATTCACATCCCATGAAATTCACCATTTTAGAGCATATAATTCAGTGGGTTAATTCATAAGGTTGTATGACTATTATACTTCCAAACTTTTTCATTACCCTAAAAAGAAGTCCCATACTCATCCTCAGTCACTCATTCTTTTCTTTTTCTACCTTCTGCTAACCACTAGTCTGCTTTCTGTTTCTATATATTTCTCTACTCTGGACATTTTTAAAAGACGGACTCACGTAACATGTCTTTATGTCTGGCTTTTTTCACTTAGTATAATGTGTTCAGGGTTGATCATACCATAATATATATTAACACTTCATTTCTTTACATGGCTGGATAATAATCAAATGTATGGAAATACCATAATTTGTTTATCCATTCATCAGTTTATCTACTCACCAGTTGGGTTGTTACCATGTTTTTTGCTTTCATAAATAATGCTTCTGTGAACATTCTTGCACAAATCTTTGTTTTAAAATATGCTTTCAATTTTCTTGGGATTATACCTAGGAGTAGAATTGCTAGGTTATCTATGTTTAATTTCTTGAAGAACTGTCAAACTGTTTTCCACCATAATTATCCCATGTTATATTCCCATCAGCAATGTATCAGGCTTCCAATTTCCCTACAAATAATACTAGCTATTATCTGGTTATTATTATTATTATATTATCATTATTATTGCCATAACAGTAGATATAAAGTGATATCTCACTGTAATTTTCATTTGTATCTCCCTCATGACTACTGAGGTAAGTAAGCATCTTTTCATGAGGTTACTGGCCATTTTACATCTTCTTTGGAGAAATGTCATTTCAAATCCTTTGCCCATATTTTCTCCCATTCTGTGTGTTGTCTTTTCATACTATCTTGTAGTTTCCTTTGATGATACGAGTTTTTAATTTTGATCAAGTCTGATTTACCTGGATTTTCTTTAGTGGCTTGCCGGGGGCCAGCGTGAGGAACTCCGCCCATGGCAAAGGTCATGAGGAAGGAGGCTTGGCATACACAAAGGCGTGATCAAGCCTCAGGAAACCCCCTGTTCCTGAGCATCTACCCCCAAACCAGAGTCTGTTTTATGCTCTCCCCCATAACCGGTTCTCTCGGAGAAGGAGTAAACGTGCCGCTCCAAGGCAATAAAAATTCCTGGGTGTGACTCCTCTGAAGGTTATCTAGCCCGCCTATATAGGTTCCTTGGGCCACATGTGATTGTTTACAGCCTCCTAACCTGAGAGACACGAGATGTTTTAGACTTACTAAAGGCAAATTCCTTCGGGGAGTTGGAAATTATTAGTATAGTGGGTTGGTTGGGAATTATATTGATGAAGGGTTTTTTCATTTGTTGTGTCAATAATTGCTGCTAATTCCCTCCCCTGGGTGGGACAAGGATGTCTCAGGTCAAACCTCTCTGCTGACAGACTAGCTTGTGTGACAGGATTATCCATACTCATGATTGTTTACTACCTCTCAACCATAAACAGCACAGAGAGTTTGGAGTATTTTGAGAGTCTTAATTAGCATAGGGCTTCTCTCATTTTTGAGTCAGTGATTGCTGCCAGGCCTCCATATCCTTAGGCACCTGGGAATATATTAATCAATGTATTTGGAATATAGAAAAGGAAATACAGTAGTTTTTGATGTTAGCAATACTAGACTTTTTGAGTTAATGGATTTTCTCTTTTGTAATAGACCACTGTACTTTGTTATAAATCACTGTGTCCTTGCTATGTAAAAATGTAACTTTATCACTATCTTAAGACTAAATAGATCTTAAGGGGAGCATTGGTGAAAGGATTTTCATTTGTTGGGCTGATGTTTGCTGCTAAATCTCCATGTTCCCTGCCCTTATAATGAATATAACTAGCATTTAGGAGAAATAAGTATTAACCTTTAAGCATATAGGAGAAATAAGTATTAACCTTTAAGATTAATCATGTTAACCTTGGGTTAAATAAATTCCTTTCTTGATTGTAACTCACTACATCCTCATCCTATAGGAATGCAACTTTATTTGGAGGGTGGTGCCTGGTTTAAGAAAAAACACCCTTGGAAAAAATAAGTTTTTGGTTTTCCAAAAGAAAGGATCATAAAATCCCTAAGACCTTTTTATGTGAAGCACCTGATTTTGATAAAGGTCAGGACTGCTGATCCCTGCGTGACTCTGTATTCATCCCTATATGTAACAAAAGGTAGATAAGCAAACCCAAAAATAAAGAAATCAGATCAGTTTCCAGAAAGACTGATTCCCCCATGTCGCTTCTTTCTTGCTCCCATTTCTCTGGCTGAATTCCCACTGGATTCAGCCTCCTTTTCTCCACTAATTCTCCTACTACACTATCCATTTCTAATCTCTCTATATATCTGTAATTAAATATGTATTTTTCCAAGGATGCCAACGCCGTCCCCACCTTCGAATTCCCTGGATCCACTGGGGCTGGACCCCGGCAGTGGCTTATGTTTATAGGTATCATAGCTAAGAAATCATTGCCTAATCCAAGGTCACAGGATTTAAGCCTATATTTTTCTAAGAGTGTCATGGTTTTGAATCTTAGAATTTTCTCCATTTTGAGTAAATTTTTGAATATAATTAATCAGCCCATCTTTTTTCTTTTTATGTGACTATCCAGCTGTCCTGATAGCAACTGCTGAAACTGTCACATCACATTTAACTGATGTGACACTCTAGTCAAAAGTCAACTAGCCATAGATATACAGGTTTATTTCTGAACTCTCAAGTCTAGTTCATTGACCTAAATGTCTATTCTTAGGCCAATACCACACTTGTCTTGATTACTTACAACTCTGTACTAAGTTCTGGAATTCAGAAGTATGAGTCCTTCAACTTTGTTCTTTTGCAAGATGGTTTTGTTTATCCTGGGTCTCTTATATTTTCATACAAATTTTAGGACCAGTTTCTCCCCAGTTTATTCATTTCTGCAACAGTCAGATTTTTTTGTTTTGTTTTACAGAATTGCACTGAATCTGTAGATCAATTTGGTGAGTACTGTTATCTTAATAATAGTCTTCCAAAATCATCTTAATAAAATTTTCTTCCAATCTATGAACAAAGGATGTCTCTGCAATTATTTGTCTTATTTAAACTCTTTCAACACTGCAGATGGTGACTGCAGCCATGAAATTAAAAGACGCTTACTCCTTGGAAGAAAAGTTATGATCAACCTAGATAGCATATTCAAAAGCAGAGACATTACTTTGCCAACTCCAGTAGTGATGTATGGATGTGAGAGTTGGACTGTGAAGAAGGCTGAGCGCCAAACAATTGATGCTTTTGAACTGTGGTGTTGGAGAAGACTCTTGAGAGTCCCTTGAACTGCAAGGAGATCCAACTCGTCCATTCTGAAGATCAGCCCTGGGATTTCTTTGGAAGGAATGATGCTGAAGCTGAAACTCCAGTACTTTGGCCACCTCATGCGAAGAGCTAACTCACTGGAAAAGACTCTGATGCTGGGAGGGATTGGGGGCAGGAGGAGAAGGGGACGACCGAGGATGAGATGGCTGGATGGCATCACTGACTCGATGGACGTGAGTCTGGGTGAACTCTCGGAGTTGGTGATGGACAGGGAGGCCTGGCGTGCTGCGATTCATGAGGTCACAAAGAGTCGGACACGACTGAGCAACTGAACTGAACTGAACAATGTATTGTAGTTTTCAGTATACAAGTCATGCACTTCTGTTTAATTTATTCCTATTTCATTCAAACAAATTAGAATTTTTAAAACATTATCTTCAGATTGTCCAGTGTATAGAAATGCAACTGATTTTTGTGTACTGATTTTGTATACTGCAAACTTTTCAAACTCCTTTACTAACTTGAACCCTATCCTTAGTAATGTATGAGTTCCTTAGGCTTTTTTTATACACAAATATTTTTACTTCTTCCTTTTTAATGTGGATGCTTCAATTTCATTTTCTTTTTTAAATCTCCTGTACAATGTTGAATAGAATCAGTGAGAAGAAACATCCTTGATTTGTTCTTGATCTTTGGGGGAAAGTTTTTAAGTGTTTCACTATTAAGTATGATGTTAGCTGTGGTCACCAAGGATTCTTTCTGTCTGAGGAGGTACAAGACTGGAAGCATAGACATGCAGATTAATAGTGGGAGATCTATGTTCTCTGAATTATAAATTAAGGCCAGATTTATTATCACTATGTCCCTAGTGTCTGCTGGCTTCCTCAGTAGAGTGTCTCTCTATACTCTAGATTCTGTGTAAGGAAAAGATGGCTTCCAGTCTCCTCTTTCCAGTGAGATCACTTTTTTCCCAGCTCTCCACCACCACCAGGACAAGTAAGATGCTACCTCCTAATTCCAATCACTAAGATAACAGGTCTCCAAGAAAATTTTACTGACCTCTTTGCTGTCACACCACCAGGAACTATAGAAGAGATTAATGCCTAGTGGCCCCAAATCTCAGGACTTTTCCCATTGTGCCTCACCCTCCCGTTAACCTCAGAGTATGAGAATTTCAAGCCTCCCAAGTCTCTCATTTATCCTGCCCAGCATTCCATAATTCCATGGCCCCCAACACCCTGTTACTATGTCTCTGGTCTTTTTCTCCATAACCCTGATCCGCTGTTTGAAGCTCCCCTCATCCTCTTGTATAACAGAAACCTGGCTGACCTGTAATGAGCCCACTTCTGCAGGCCTCTCAATTAAAAGCTATTTTTCTTTCTGACACCCCTGAGGTATTACTTATCTATTGCTGGCAACAAATGCCCACAACCTTGGCAGTTTACACTGACACAACTTTATTAGCTTACAGTTTTGTAGGTGAGAACTCCTTTTCTCCACGACTGGTTCCTTTTTCTCACTCAAATATCAGTTTCAACATCACTTTCTAGTAAAGCCACCCTGCTGCCCCCAATCATTCCATCATCAGTCTCTCAGTGACTATCAACCCTATTTTAATTCCCCACATAGCTTTACCACTGTCTGAATTTTAACTTGTAAGTTTATATATATACATATATATATGTGTATATACAAAATATATGCTCTCCATTAAAATTTTTATTGGAATCTTTCTTCCCCTTTTATCAGGTAACTTTACCGAACTTTATTATTGTAACATAGTGTTTTCAGTTGATTTTAGGTAAATAATCTGACATTTGAAAAAAAATGATAACTTTGTGATTTCCTTTATGGTACCTTTTTTAAAAACCTTATTTTGGTGGCTAAAATTTCAATGACACCATGGAACAAATAGCAGTGGGAGTAGGCATCTGCCTTATTTTTTTTGTTACTGTTTGATTCACAGCTGTAGTTTGACCATTTTTAGTATGATGTTTGCTACAGACTTATGATAAAAACTTTTTACCATGTAAAGAGTGCTTAAATTTTTAACATTGTTTGCTCATATTTTTATCACCAAGGAAGTTTGCATTTATTAGTTTTCAGCATATATTTATATTTTCTTCTCCTTTAGTATATTAATGTGCCAAGTGCAGAATTTTATTTGTAGGTATTCACAGGTAATCTATCCCTGCAATTCTTTGATAAACTGACATAAGAATTGTTAATTATCATTCTAAGAAGCTATTGTGCTTAATTTGTTAAGAGTTTGGTGTATTTTCACATCTTTATTCCTGTGGAAGATTAATTTGCGGTTGCTTTGTTTGCTCTTTTGTCCTAATTGGCCATCAATGGCATGTTAACTCATCAAAATGAATACAGTGTTTCATGAAACTGATAAGAAAACTCTAACTTTGGATCAAGTTTAGTAACGTTGTAATTATCTCTTTCTTAAGGATTTGATAAAAGTCTCCCAATTAACCATCCCAGTCTAGTAAAAAATGGCATTTAACTTTTTTTCTCCAGAATTATATCCTTCCATATCTTTCAGAATGCTCTCCAAACCATATGCTGGTTTCTTGCTTGAGCAAATTGCAAAGTGGGGTTTCTTAGTTCAAGCTACGCCAACATAAGGAACAGAGCAGATGAAATGGTAAGACCTGGTGAGTCCACTTCAAGCTGTATTATTCTCTTTATCACTTCTACAGACTCGTCTAAATGAATAAGTGCAAGATTATATGCAACATCTGCTGTTTTCTTTCCTTGCCCTTTGAGTCCAGAGGCAGGGACTGGTTATGGATTAAAAGCTACTTACTCTCCGTGTAGACTCCTGGTCTCTGATATTTGTCAACTCCCCACCATTCAGCTATACAAAGTGTCAGAGGTCTGAGGAATTAATTCCATTGACACTTTCCCACCAATCAAAATGCTTTCTTTAACCTATTTCTTTTTAAGATTTTTATATCATGTTCTTTTCAAATTGCTCTTAACTAATCAAATATTACTTCTGAAGTACATGGCTTATTGCTTTATGATTTTTTTTCTAATTATGAGCAACATGGACCTTAAGAAGAAATTGATCCTACTGTCTAATATTGCCACCATAAAGTGGTTCAGAGGAACTATTAATTGGTGTAGATCAAATAATTTCACATAGCACAACACAATATTTATGTCACTCTGGTTTACATTTCACAAGTAATTAATCTTGAAAAACAACCACGGTTGTCCTGCTCAAACCTAGCCTTCAGCATGTTTTAATGAGTTATGACTATGGTGGATATCTGGTTGCACCTGCTCTAATAATTTTTCCAGACTAAAATTTATGTGGTCATGCTACATGAAATAGAATGTATTCTGGCCTGGAGAATTCCATGGACTGTATAGTACATGGGGTCGCAAAGAGTCAGATACAACTGAGAACTTTCACTTTCACTTTTCATAATGAAAAATAATTTCAAAAATATATTTACATATAACTGAATCACTTTGCTATACATCCAAAACACAACATTATAAATTAACTATAGTACATATAGTACATTCCCTGGATCATAGAAAAAGCAAGAGAATTCCAGAAAAACATCTGCTTCTGCTTCATTGACTACGCTAAAGCCTTTCACTGTGTGGATTATAACAAACTGTGGAAAATTCTTCAAGAGATGGGGATACCAGACCACCCTGATCTGCCATTTGGGAAATCTGTATGCAGGTCAAGAAGCAACAGTTAGAACGAGACATGGAACAACAAACTTGTTCCAAACTGGGAAAGGAGTACATCAAGGCTATATACTGTCACCCTGCTTATTTAACTTATATGCAGAGTACATCATGCAAAATGCCGGGCTGGATGAAGCAGAAGCTGGAATCAAGGTTGCCGGGAGAAATATCAATAACCTCAGGTATGCAGCTGACACCACCCTTATGGCAGAAAGCGAAGAGGAACTAAACAGTCTCTTAATGAAAGTGAAAGAGGAGAGTGAAAAAGCTGGCTTAAAACTCAACATTCAAAAAACTAAGATCATGGCATCTGATCCCATCACTTCATGGCAAATAGATGGAGAAACAGTGGAAACAGACACAGACTTTATTTTCTTGGGCTCCAAAATCACTGCAGATGGTGACTGCAGCCATGAAATTAAAAGAGGCTTGCTCCGTGGAAGAAAATCTATGACCAACCTAGACAGTGTATTAGAAAGCAGAGACATTACTTTGCCAACAAATATTCATACAGTAATCATGTATGGATGTGAGAGCTGGACCATAAAGAAAGCTGAGTGCCAAAAATTGATGCTTTTGAACTGTGGTGTTGGAGAAGACTCTTGAGAGTCCTTTGAACTGCAAGGAGATCAAACCAGTCAATCCTCAAAGAAATCAGTCCTGAATATTCATTGGAAAGACTGATGTTGAAGCTGAAACCTCAATACTCTTGCCACCTGATGTGAAGAACTGACTCACTGGAAAAGATCCTGACACTGGGAAAGATTAAAGGTGGGAGGAGAAGGAGATGACAGAGGATGAGATGGTTGGATGGCATCACCAACTGGATGGATGTGAATTTGAGCAAGCTTTGGGAGTTGGTGATGGACAGGAAAGCCTGGCATGCTGCAGCCCCTGGGGTCACAAAGAGTCAGACATGACTGAGGGACTGAACTGAACTGATAGTGCATAAGAAAAAAATAAATAAAATCTTGAAAGTAGCCAGTGAAAAATGACACATAACATACAATAGTACAGCAATTTGAATTATCAGTGACTTTTATCTGTAATTAACAGAGTTCAAAGATAATAAAACATCTTCAAAATACTGATGTACTTCAAAAACATACTTCAAAATACAAAGAAAAAAAATAGCTACTAACCCAAAATTCCATATTCAGAGAAAATATTCCTCAAAAATGAAAGCAAAGTTTAGATATTTTCAGATAATGGAAAATTGAAAGAATGCCTTGCCGGCTCACCTGCACTATATAAAAAAAAAGTGCTAAAGGGAAATTATAGCAGATGAAAACCTGGATCTTCAGGAAGGAAAGAAAAACAGAGATAGTAAATGTATGTTTTAATTCAAAAAGATTCTATTCTTCTAGATGTTTTAAAATAAAATGTATAACACTGTTCAGATACAGTGACACAGTTTACAAAAAATGGAGATGTAATACTTATAATAAATGCATCATAAACAATAGGAGAGTAAGTGGAACTCTACAGTTGCAAATTTCACATAAGTGGAACAATAATAATTATAATAATAATAACCATAATATGAAAAGTTAAAATGTATAA
This sequence comes from Oryx dammah, assembly GCF_014754425.2. Taxonomy (NCBI): domain Eukaryota; kingdom Metazoa; phylum Chordata; class Mammalia; order Artiodactyla; family Bovidae; genus Oryx; species Oryx dammah. The sequence continues at coordinate 40,764,501 of NW_024070185.1, read as the reverse complement.
TTTCTAAATCCACTCCTAAAATGCCAAAGAGATATAGCTATAAAGTTAATAGATAAATTTAAGAGGATTTAAAATATTCAAAAAATCCACAAGGTGGCAAGGTAGAAGAAACAGAGGAACTGCCTGCAAAGGGACAAAGAAGAAGACAGAAGTATATCAACTATATTGATAATTAAATATCAATGAAGTAAGCATTTAATTAAAAGGCATAGTTTATCAGAACTGATTGAAGACCAAAACCCAACTATATGACCTCTACAACATTTTTAAATACATGTATATATCTCGTCCCATCACTTCATGGAAAATAGGTGGGGAAACAGTGTAAACAGTGGCAGACTTTATTTTTTGGGCTCCAAAATCACTGCAGATGGTGACTGCAGCCATGAAATTAAAAGACGCTTACTCCTTGGACAGAAAGTTATGACCAACCTAGATAGCATATTGAAAGGCAGAGACATTACTTTGCCAACAAATGTCCATCTAGTAAAGGCTATGGTTTTTCCAGTGGACATGTATGGATGTGAGAGTTGGACTGTGAAGAAAGCTGAGCGCCGAAGCATTGATGCTTTTGAACTGTGGTGTTGGAGAAGACTCTTGAGAGTCCCTTGGACTGCAAGGACATCCAACCAGTCCATTCTGAAGGAGATCAGTCCTGGGTGTTCTTTGGAAGGAATGATGCTAAAGCTGAAACTCCAGTACTATGGCCACCTCATGCAAAGAGTTGACTCATTGGAAAAGACTCTGATGCTGGGAGGGATTGGGGGCAGGAGGAAAAGGGGACGACAGAGGATGAGACGGCTGGATGGCATCACTGACTCGATGGACGTGAGTTTGAGCGAACTCTCGGAGTTGGTGATGGACAGGGAGGCCTGGCGTGCTGCAATTCATCGGGTCGCAAAGAGTCAGACACGACTGAGCGACTGAACTGATATACAATCCATAAGCACATGGCTGGAGTAGGTACACTGATATAACAAAAAGTATACTTCAAGGAAGAAAAGATATCACCAGAGATAAGGCCATTTCACAATGTAATACGATCATTTCATCAGGAAGACAAATAATCAGAAAAGTCTATGTACCTAGCAGCAGAGTTTCAAAATATATGCAGCAAGAATGGCCAGAAATAATAAATTAAAAATTCAGTAAAAGCACAGATGATGTCAACAACACCACCAATCACCCTGACATAATTGATATTTATAAAAGACTTACCCCCTAAAGTGCTGAATACATATTCTTTTCACATATACAAAGTACTGTAACCAAGATAGACCATATCATGGGCTATGAATTAAGTGCTGGCAATTGTGAAAGGCATGAAATCATATTTAGTATGATCTCTGATGACAAAAAATTAAAAGGGAAATCAATAAATACATATATTAAAAAACCAAATTAAATACTTACATAAAATGAATAAATATCTTGAAGAAACAACTTACCAAATCTGATACAAAAGGAAATAAAAAAATCTGAAGGCCCTATATATAAATGAATTTGATGTCAAATAGTCAAAAAACAACACCAATCTAATAAAATTTATTCCAAATATAGAAGGGAACGCTTCCTAAATAATTTTTGAGGCCAACATAACTGTAATACTTATTTGGAATAACTTCCGACAAAGCAGCAATGAAATTTAAAATAACATATCAAATTTCCCTCACAAACCAGACACAACATTTCTTAACCAAATAAAAGCAAACTGAATCAGTAGTATATAGAAAGGACAATGTATCAAGAGCAAGCAGGGTTCCCCTGCTGGTAAGGCTGGTTTAACTTTCAAAAATCAATCACATAATTCACCACTTTGAACTGTAATGTTTCAATTAACAAAGAAAAGCCATTTGACATAATTCAATAATCACCGATTATAAAACCTCTTAGTAAATAGAACAGAAGGGAATTTCCTCAGTCTAACAAAGGGTATTTACAAAAAGCCTCAGCAAACATTATTTCTAGTGATTTAAAAAGATGAGTAGGCAAGTCACAGACTAGAAGAAAACATCTTCAGAACACACAGTTGGCAATATACTGATATCAGGATTTAGAAAATACTCCATTAAGTCCATTAAAAAAAGACAACCCCCCAGAATAGGCAAAAGACCTGAAATGATACTTCACAAAAGAAAACACACACAGCAAAATAAGCACCTGAAAAAGTTCTCAACATCAGTAGGCAATAAAAACTATAACAAAATACATACTACTAAAACCCACAAAAATGGTTAAAATTAAGACAGAACACTTAATTGAGCACGTGAAGCACCCAGAACATTCATGCAGTTTGTGGGAGTGCAAAATGGTCTAACCACGTAGAAATCTGGAAATTTCACTTTAGAAACCACTGGAAATGTCTCATAAAACTTAAGACCAATTCACTCTAAGACTTAGCCTTTCCAATTCCAGATATTTGCTCATGAGAAATAAAAATATGAAAAAAATGAAGACTATGTACAAGGATATGTGGATGAAAAATGTCAGTGCTATATCAGCAAACAGAGGATGCTGCGGGTGTCAGCCGCCCCGGCCGCCACCCACTGCCAAAGCCCTGAAGGAACTCAGGATGGAGACAGGCAGGCTGCCCCGAAGGCCAGCAAGGTGCCAGCCACTGCAGCAGGCTCCAAAGGTGGGCTCGTGTGCTGGCTCCTCCCTTACTGCTTCAGAGCAGTCTGCAGAGCTATCTGAGAGGCTGCCTCGCAGGCTTGAGTTCTGAGAAAGTTCTCAGAATAAAACAGAATTTCTCCACTTTTAGGTTGTGCTTTTCTTTTTTCAGCTGACAGATATTTACAGCCAGAATCTAGAAAGAGACCATGTGTCCATCAACAGAAATGTATAAACAAACTGAGGTATATGCATACAATGGAATACAACTCAGCAGTAAAAAGGAACTAAAACACTGAACGGAACTCAACTAAAATACTAAAAGGAACTCAACACAGAACGGATGAATCTCAAAAATATTATGTCGAGTAAAAGAAGCTTTACACAAAATAATACATACTGCATGATTCCACAAAGAAGACAGGCAAAACTAAATCAAGGTGGAAAGGATCAGAAAAGTGGTTGCCCCAAATAGGTAGTATCAACTGACATTAAGTTTAATTAAACTGATTTTACCATGAAGAGTACCCATGAGAATATCCTGATTTTATCACATTTTTAAAGCTATGCAACTGTAAATTGTAAAATGTTTATTAATCTGATAGTAACATTTTAATTTACATTTCTTTAAAGTCAAGAGTTTTCACATCTTTACAAATGTTTATAGGCCATTTCTGTTTTTGTGTTTACCTTTTGTGGTTACATCTTCATATTATTTTTTATTTATTTATTATTTTAATCGGAGGCTAATTACTTTACAATATTGTAGTGGTTGTACATGTGTCCCCCATCCTGAACCCCCCTCCTACCTCCCTCTCCATCCCACCCCTCTGGGTTATCCCAGTGCACTGGCTTTGAGTGTCCTGTTTCATGCATCGAACTTGGACTGGTGATCGTTTTCACATACGGTAATATAGATGTTTCAATGTGGTTACCTTTTCATATTCTTTATAGCTCAGCTGGTAAAGAATCTGCCTGCAATGCAGGAGACCCTGGTTCAATTCCTGGGTCAGGAAGATCCGCTGGAGAAGGGATAGATAGACTACTCAGTCCAGTATTCCTGGGCTTCCTTTGGGGCTCAGATGGTAAAGAATCCGTCTGCAATGTGGGAGACCTGGGTTCGATCCCTGGTTTGGGAAGACCTCGTGGAGAAGGGAAAGACTACCCACTCCAGTATTCTGGCCTGGAGAATTCCATGGACTGTATAGTACATGGGGACACAAAGAATCAGACACAATCGAGGGACTTTCATATTCTTTAGAATGTTTCCTATTGCTTTTCTGTTTTATTTCTGATTGGATTGTAAGAGTTATTTTATATGTTAAGAGATGTATCTATATCTGTCATTTTCGTTACAAATTATTTTTTCTCCTAGGTTGTTTTGTCTTTTGACTTATGATGGATATAATGCTCTAGTACTATGAAGATTAATATGAGAAGATGGCAAGCTAATTGAATAAAAAAACAACCTTACAAGATTCACTAGGCTTCATTTACACTGGAAATAATTTGTCTGTATTGAAAATGAAAAAAATAAGACACTGACAAATATTTTAAAAAAGGAATAGTGGTTGCTTTCGAGGGGGTGGGGAGGGCAAGACTGAGAAACTTTCAGGGTTGATAGTAAGGTTCTCTATCTTGACAGAGACTGGGTTACACAGACAGAAGTATGTGTCCAAATTTATCAGATGGTACACATAAGATTTATACATTCCACTCATGCATAAATTTTACCAAAAAAGAAAGAAAAACAGTAAACAAGTATCAAGCACTTGTAAACAAGTAAAACAGTAAACAAGTATCTATGATTTGCATGCTGAAGTGTCTAGGGTGAAATGTATGGATGTCTACAACTGATTTTGAAACATGTCAAAAACAAAAATATTTACAAATGGACAGAGGAATGGATTAATCAACAGATACATGATAAAGCAAGTATAGGAAAACATTAATGATTTATTCTGGGTTTTGTATAACAAATTTAACAATACAAAATTTTCATTAAAATATTTGGGGAAAAGAGGAAGTTTGATTCTACTTTTTGAAATTTAGGTGAACATATTTGAAAGTAGTATTATTTTTAAAAATGAAGGATTTGTGGCCATAATCACTGTTTTTCTAAAGTTAAGTCATAATATTCTGAGTATAACCTAAAATGTGTAATTTGAAATAACTGTGCTTATATTACCTATTTTTATTAAAGCTGTATCAGAATACCTAATCTGTATGTACAGATAGAATATAATTTTGAAAGGCATATTTTGAAAGCCAATTATGAATTGGTTTTAAATAACTGTCTTCTAAAGATGTAATTATTTACTTCAATCCAAACTTTTTTCATATCTGTATGTGTCAAGTTCTAATCATCTGGGAAACTTAATGGCTTTCTATTTTTAATTGTTTTGAATCAAGCAATCTTTTTTTTATTCCAGTGTTTTCTACATAGAGAAGCAAAGAAAATAAGTTTAAATCATAATAGTTGTGTTAAACTAGAATTTCTAAGTGACAATTCTTATTTCTAGTAATTCTACCAAGAAAGAAGCATTTCTAACTTTAGGTTTTTACATATGACAGATTATTAATATCTTTGAATTACTTTAGGTAGGTATATGAGAATATGGGTGTCTTCAGTGGCTTAGTGGTAAACTATCAGCAATGCAGGAGATGCGAAGACATGGGTTCAACTCCTGGGTCAGGAAAATCCGCTGGAAGAGGAAACAGCAACCTACTGCTGTATTCTTGCCTGTAAAATTCCATGGACAGAGGAGCCTGGCGGGCCACAGTCCATGGGGTCACAAAGAGTTGGACGTGACTGAGCACATAGAGTGAGAACTCCCTGTGGCTGCTTAAGATATTAATATAATCTGTAGCAGAGAAGGCAATGGCACCCCACTCCAGTACTCTTGCCTGGAAAATCCCATGGACCGAGGGGCCTGGAAGGCTGCAGTCCATGGGGTTGCTGAGGGTCGGACACAACTGAGCGACTTCACTTTCACTTTTCACTTTCATGCATTGGAGAAGGAAATGGCAACCCACTCCCGTGTTCTTGCCTGGAGAATCCCAGGGACGGGGGAGCCTGGTGGGCTGCCGTCGAAGGGGTCGCAGAGTCGGACACGAATGAAGCAGCTTAGCAGCAGCAGCCAGCAGCAGCAGTGTGTTCGAACTGATAGTATAAAACAAGGACAACAAGATACATGGCAATTCATCATTAATACAGATCATAATAATCTATTCGGGCACTCTGTCCCATCCAGCCCAAGGCAGTTACGGAATCCTTCTCAACACCATGTCTAGCAGGCATTACTAACTGGTCAGAGCTGACCTAGAAGAAACTTAGTGAACTTGGCCCTTGCCCATCTGTCTTTAGGTCATGGAAGTGGTGAGGTATTAGTCACTTTACTGTCAACTACAAACATGATAGTTATGTAACTGAGCTCTGTTGACTGTGGAGGATTCTCTATGGAAACAGTCTGAATTGTTAAAGAATTTTCAAACTGTGTAGCTGAAAATTCTCTCATGGTAGAAGCAAAATAATTCTCATCTTTTTAGCAAAACCAATTTGTGCAGCATTGAAAGCAATATTAACCGAGAGTCAAATCTGAAGACACTGGTAAGTATCATATTTCATTTAGTAACTTATATTCTATCTCATTTCCAAAGGTTTTGAAGGTCCTCAGGAAATAAATAGCACAAGAGATTTATTAGTTCATTTGTTTTCTTTTGTGTGGTTTTTAAAGATTGCGGAATCAAGATGTGAAGGAAACATGTTGCCTGCCTTATCAGTAAACAAAGGATATTGAGGCCATGGAACCAGCAGCCCCTGCAGCCACCCCTAACTGTGCCACCCTGAGGGGATTCGGGATGGAGAAAAGCAGGATAGTGGTCCTAACTCGTTAAGGTGTGAAACAAAGGAAGGATTTCAATGAGCTCAGAGACTGGCATCTTCCCATACACAGAAAAGCACTAAACTCATTAACTTAAGACGTCTGATTTTCTTTAATTAATGGTATCTTTTGATGTTCGGACTACCTGGTCTTTGTTGCAAAAACTCCGATATATCCTGGCTTTTCCCTTACCTCTGCAGAGCAGTCCCTCAGAGCTATGTGAGAGCCTGTCTTCCAGGCTTAAGTGCTCAGTTTTATCTGCCAAATAAAATATCATTCTCAACTTTTAGGTTGTGCACTTTTTTCATTCAACAAAGGTATTTTAACTCAATTTGCTTCTATAGAAACCTACAGGTTGGAGCGACTGTGACAAAAGGGCAAGAGGTGATCTCTCTGTTTAAAATAGACCAGGACTAATTAAACATGAGAAACAATGACATTACTTGAGCTCCTGAGTCCTGCTATGCCTGAAGCAAATTCATTCTTGAAATTTTGTTATATTAGTCTCTTTATTTATTGTAGTTTAAGATGTGGTTTCAACACCTGCAAAAAAAAAAGGTTTCCCAGAAAAAAATCATTCTAATAAAAATACATATATAACTTGATAAAAAAGGGAATAAAGAACAACACTGAGGGAGCAAAAATAACTTCTAAACATGCATGGAGAATTACATGTATCATAAAGTGTTCTATTTGCTTTATATGTGGTACTCATTTAATTCTCACAACAAATCAATGATTTAAATGTTACTATTATCTCCCTTATATAGATAAGGATATTAAAATGCAAAAAAATTGAGAGATTAACCCACCCCAGTCACAAAGTTAGCAAACGAGGGCACTACAAGTTGAACCCAAGCTGATTTGCTTCAAAACCATCTCTTAATCAATAGGTTAATCCACTTCTCTGCTTAAAGGTGGAGTAAATACATAGAAACACATCTTTTAGTCACATACACTTGCTAGAAATGGGCTGTCAATTTGTTTCAATCTTTCTCATGTGGTTAATAGGTTACATAAAGATATGAATATAATCAGATATTGGTTCACAATATCCAGAATACAAATATGTATCAATTACTCATAGATATCAGAGATACCGTAGCTCAGTTGGTAAAGAATCTGCCTGCAATGCAGGAGACCTGGGTTCGGCTCCTGAGTTGGGAAGATCCCCTGGAGAAGGAAATGGCAACCCACTCCAGTATTCTTGCCTGGAGAATTCCAGGAACAGAGGAGCCTGGCAGGCTACAGTCCATGGGGTTGCAATAGTCGGACATGACTTAGCAACTAAACCACCACCATCATCAGAGATACCTAAGAAATTCCTTCTCTGACTTTTGAGAACAGAGTGATTTGCTGGACAACACTCTCAACAGATAAGAAATACCAGGCTAAATTTCATATAGTTTCTACTTATATTTCAACTTAAGTTGAGAATTTCAGGACAAATTGTAAATAAATCAAGTTACTCTTCTAGAGAACAAAAGTAATGCTCTCTAGTCATAAACAGCCTAGTTTTATCAAAGATAAAACTCAGTATATCTATAGGAAGGGGTGAAATTGATTGTTTCAGACACGACCCTCCATGTATATTATTTTAAATTGTTGACTTGTTGACTTTTGTGAACTCTAGACAGCCGATGGTTGTGTTATAGTCTCTCTCAAAAAACTACAATGCCCAATTTCCCTCTTTCCCCCCAAATGGAAGATTTAGATGTTTTGATATTAAAAACTGAGGAGCTAAATCAAGTATCCTTGTCCCCAAAATAAGACAGTTCACTTTAAATGGGGTAGTTGATGGAAGATCACTGGATAAAGCCAACATATATTGAGAAAACAGCTTTGGATCTGTTCTAATCCAAAGAAGGAGGAAGGAATGACACTCCAATGCTTCAAAGAAAGCATGGATATGCTAGATTTATTTTTCCCCCTGGAAATTTTCAAAATTGGCATTATTGATTTTAAGTAATGCAACATCCTCATGAACCCTCTAAGATGAACCAGTTGCAAAACTAACCCCTAGGCAACACCCTGAGTTGACCTTTTGTATAGTTACTAGATATAAACCAATTCAACAACCTAGAATATCTGTTAAAAATAATGACCTTATTTGAGAAGCAGTTGATTGTGAGCCATGGTTTGTCCTGACAGTAATTAGATATCTAGCAGGACCAGCTGTCAGTTGAGTTTAGTCCTAATTTGTAACAATAAAATCATCTCTATTTTCCTTATCTGTCTAAAGGAATGTGATCCAAAACTGGGTTGACATCTTAAGATCAAGTTATGAATAAGGGAATAGGCCAAATTTCTCTCAGCTTTACAACATAAGGAATTATTATTTTCTGTGTTAGAAGATCTTTGCCTGCTCAATTCTGACTTTTTTAGGGGTATTTTTGAGCTCTATATAAACAACTTCAAAGTTTTTACTGAGGTTAAGCAAGTTAGCTAGCTCTTATGCATAAGGTCAAAGAAAGAGAAAAGAGCAATAAAAATTCTGGAAAAGTTATACAGAGAATCCTGACAGATTTATCTATAAGGTTATAAAGAATATATTAGTGGTCTATTTCACACTAGCTCTATCTAATTCCCACCTGCTTTCCAAAAAAGTAGGATAATAACAGCCAACATACACTGACATATAATTTAATAGCAATGTTCTAGAGATTTGACAGTAATTACCTCATTTAATCCAAACAACCTGTTAAGTTCAACACTATTATAATCCAAAATTATAGATGATAAAACTGAGGCATAGAACTATGACTTAATCTCCCCCAAATCACACAACTAGAGGGTGGATAAAAAAACTTAAAACACCACCAGTCTAACTCTCAGATCATGCTCTAATCACTGTGCTGTGTTATATTGTTTTGGTTCATGAAGCCAACATGTGTTGTTTCAAGGAGATTTAGAATATATCTTGAATGGGATATCCAATACACTAATGGATCTACCATTTGGGGAGGAAATAGTTACATAAGGGCTTTCCTGGCTCAGGAGAGTAAAGAATGGCCCAGTTGGTAAAGAAGCCACCTGCAATGCAGGAGACTGTCTGCAACACAGTAGACCCAGGTTCGATTCTTGGGTTGGGAAGACCCCCTGGAGAAGGAAATGGCAACCCACTCCAGTATTCTTGCCTAGGAAATCCCACGGACAGAGGAGCCTGGCAGGCTACAGTCCATGGGGTTGCAAGAGTCAGACACAACTTAGCAACTAAACCACCATATATAAATGTCCTTTTAATAATTAAAAAAAAAAAAAAAGAATAGAGTACAGGCAACTATAGATTAAAAAAATAGATAAACTAGATTTCATCAAAATTAACAGCTTTGGGGCATCTGAAAACAATATCAAGAGAATGAAAAGAAAACCCAAAGAATTGTAGAACCTGTTTGCAATGCATATTTCTGATAAAGGATCAATATCCAGAAGATATAAAGAAGTTACAACTCAACAACAGCAAAAAACCCAAACAGCCTAATTCAAAAATAAAGGGCTTAAACAGATAATTCTCCAAAGAAGATACACAAATGGTCAAGAAGCAGATGAAAAGTTGTTCAACATCACTAATCATTATGGAAACACATGTCAAAATCAAAATGAGATGCTACCTCACATCTGTTAGGATGACTACTATAAAAATAAACAATCCCTCCCTGAAAGTAACAAAAGTTAATGAGGAGCTGAAGACATTAGAAACCTGTACATTGTAATGAGAGTATGAAATGATGTAGTCACTATGGAAAACAATTTAGTGGATCCTCTCAAACTTAGTCACTGATCCACCAATTTCATCCTAGATATAAACACAAAAAATAGTTGACAGCAGGGACTCAAAAGAAATCAAATTGTGATACATGAATAAGGGTGGAGTCAGAGGAGGAGAACTAGGGGTAGAACCAAGGGCAAGGAAAAAGTTCCAATACTCACTACAGCATGGATGAAAGCTGAAAGTGGTGAGCTACATGAGACAGATCAGACGCAAAAGGACAGCTACTGTACGGTTACACCCAAACGAGACACCTGGAAGAAGCGTTCTCATACAGACAGGAAGGTAGAGCAGAGGTGACCCGGACTAGGAGGAAGAAAGAGTAGAGTATTATCATTTAATGGGCATAGAGTTTCTGTCTGGGCTAACAAAAAGTTCTGGAAATGGATAGTACTGGGTTTGCCAAATGGTTTGTTCACATTGTTCCATTACATCTTATGGAAAAACCCAGATGAATTTATCGGCCAATCTGATAGTAATAGTTTCACACACTGTGACTGAACTTAATGCCACTAAACTATACACTTAAAAATGGTTAAAATGCTAAATGTTATCTTATGTATATTTCACCACAATAAAAATTATTTTAAATTAATGAACCTACAATGGTTTCATCCAGGTGCTACTTCACCTGTAGAACTAAGCAGATAAATTATGAGATCAGAGCATAATTTGAAGAATTTGGAAAGTGTGACATCTTCACTGGCTGGCTTAACTACCTGTAGAGGACATTAGTTGTGCCCAAACAGAAAGGAGCCTACCTCCTATGAAGCTCAAGCTGGTCAGTGGGCCTTGGTTCATGAAGTTAATCAAAGTAAGCCCCTTAGGGTCAGGTGAGATATGGGCAGCCATGATCCTCACGCTGGGGTCCATCCCCTAGGAAAGTGAACTGACATTTACAATGACTGCTACTTAAAGATTATTACAAGAGTATCTGAAGAAGAAAAAATACTCGTTTCTTTTTTTAATTTAAATTTATTTAATTGGAGGCTAATTACTTTACAATATTGTATTGGTTCTGCCACACATCAACATGAATCCGCCACGGGCGTACACATGTTCCCCATTCTGAACCCCTCTCCCAATACTCATGTTTCTAAAGCACATTCTCATACAGTTTAAAAATAGACAAAGGCATTTTCATTAGCAACTGAATCCTCTCAACAATTGCAAAAGAAGGAAAAGTAAACAGTAACTTTACTGCAAGCCTTTCCGCTCCCCCCCCCCAAAAAAAAGAGAATACAAAAAATAAAAGGGTTCATATACTAGGAAAAGTTTGACATTTCAGTGTATTGGGTTTCCTTATCAGTGTTTATTATCTGACCACTCATTCATTATTTCTTGCTGCTAACTGCATCAACATCCTTTACCATTCTCCAGAAAGTCATATGACATTTTTGTTCATAGTAGGTCACAATTAATTTTAACTTGAAGATTCTTTCTAGAATTTTCTAACAGCGCTAAAATTACTGAATATACTCAGCATACCAGACAAATGTTGAGGTGCATGACAGTTTGACCTATCACAGGTCGGTAGATGGTACAATCCAAGTGAATAGAGGATTCTAGAAGAACAATTATTCAGTCACACAATTCTTGGGTAATCTTGGAATCATGCTTCTGCCCTCAACAATTAAAATGCTACAGGTGCAACAACTTTGCATGGATTTCCAGTGGTTATTTGATGAAACACTTACATGAGTTAAACAAATCAAAGTCCTAATAGGGGAGCAATGGAAATCCAAATGAGTAGAATCCTCTCCATATTAGATTGGATCATGGAGAGGAACTCAGTGATCATGTGCAATATATGCAATCAGAGATGCGAAACAAAATAACTCAGACATACGTAAAAATGAGTACTTGAGTGAATTTCAGAATTCAGAAAAGTGCCTTCTGAATTCTGAAAAAGATTGTAGAAGCCATCTATAAACCATGAAAAACTAATTTTGCTATAGTAAAATAATTACTACTGTCTAAGAATGAGTAAATGTGTTGGGCCTACAAAATTACTTGAAAACACACAAAAAGCATAGTAAATAATTCTTTCAAATAAAAGTCACTTTGATAAAACAAACTTACTGCAAGAAAAAAGTTTTAAAGTTCTTAATGAGATAAAAGAAGAAACCACCTTTTAAAAATAGACTATTACCAGAAAGGCACAGGCTAGGATAAAGAAAGCCTGTATTAAAATTACAAATACAGTACCCAATTTGGAAACTGTAATGGTTTTAGCCTTAGATTGGTATGAAATTGCTTTTGCTTTATGGTCAAAGGTAAGGAACTAATTCATTATCTCAAATTTTCTAAATAATGCCTCCTCCCACCAATAATGATGGCAATTCTTATGATGTACTGAATTCTTCTATTCTAAACACTAAATTCTATTTATAGGATGTCTACAATACTACATACAAATCTACTATCCAATCTCGTACCGGTACAACTCAATTTTAATTCTTGGAGTTTTACAACACAGTTTCATATCTGAGAGGGGATGTTTTTATTTTTTTTGAAACATCTTTTAAACTGTTTTATTATTCTTCCATATAACTTTTTAGAATAATTTTGTTAAGTTAAATTGAATTTCCAGCAAGTTCAGCTGAGGTTTTATTAAAATTGGATTAAATGTATCTATTAATTCTGAAACTAAAATACATAGTAAGTAGAAAAAGAATCTAGAAGGAAAGACCTAAGAATATTAACAATGATTATCTTCAGGTGATGGAATTATGAATCATTCTAAATTTCTTAATACTTTTTCATGTTTCTCAAACTTTCCACAATAGAAATTATCACAGTTATAACCAAGGATTGCTTATATATAACAGTACAGTAAATCACAGACTTGACATTGCATATAATTCAATCACAGAAATGCATGACTTATTTCTAAGATGCTTCTGGAACTCAAGTAAAAATGACAGATATCATGAGAAATAATGATTAGATGAATTGTAGGGACACAAAATAGTATATTCATCTCCTTATACTCCATAGGAGTCAAATGCTATTATATTTTTTTATCTTTAATAATTAATAAATACAGATTTAAGAACACATCTTAAAATCATAAGGATAATAAGTTTGGAAAGAAACAAAGCATACTTTTCCAAACATCTGAAGATGGAGTAACATTAATTAACTCTACCATTTGTTGACCATGTGCCATGCACCATTTAATTTTCAGATAATTGGAGTTACTATCCCCCCATTACAATATGGGGAAAACAACAGCAAACCACAAAAATTAAAGGATTTTGGATTTCAGTTGTGCCAGTCTGATTCCACAGTATGTTTTTTTTAACCTCCGTACACATTTCCTCCCACACTAACACCCGACAGTGTTCCACAATGATACCCATGGTACCAGGCAGTAGTAAGAGAACCTGCCTGCAGATGCAGGAGATGTGTAAGAGACATGGGTTTGATCCCTGAGTAGGAAGATCCCCTGGAGCAGGGCACGGCAACCCACTCCAGTATTCTTGCCTGGAGAATCTCATGGACAGAGGAGCGTGATAAGACTACAGTCCACAGGGTCACAAAGTTTGGACACAACTGAAGCGACTTAACATGCATGCACACACACACACACAAAATTAGGCCCTTGCGTCTACTTCTCAGTATCAATTCTCTCCCTTTGATCAGTCTGTTCATTACAGTTTAGAGTATATTTTAATACTAGCATTAACAATGAATTTTTCCAATATGGAACACAGAATATTCCTTCATTTATATAAGTTTTTCATCGCTCCCAGTCAAGTTTTAAAGTATCTTAATGTAAATCACTAGATTTTTTTTTAAAGCTCATTCCTATTTATATTTGCAACAACTGTCTAAACAGAATTTATTCCATTATAGGTTCTATTATACTTTAGCTCCTCTGTGGTCATGTGAACTATTTCTGTATATTTGTTTTGAACCTGGCCACAACTCGGGATAATTCTAACTTTTCAATTGATTCTCCTTAAGTTTTAAAGGTACATAGTTACAGCATTTACAGATTTTCTCTCCTTTTTCCATTATTTTTACACTTCTCACTGAGCTAGTTAGAATTTTCCAGAATAATAACTGTTTAGCAGGTGACCTAGTCCTGGTCCAGACTACAAAAGGAAAAGTGCTGGTCCGAGCTAAAAGGAAAGCCAGAACTAATTTTCACCCAGCCGGACTAGTATGGCCTTACATGCTGGAAAAGAGTTGCTGTCCTGACAACCCTTATATACCCACCCAGAAAGGTTAATGCTTCACATAGAAGAAGCCTTTAAAGACTCCTCCAGCTCAAAGGCTCCTGGCCATCCTGTCTGGTGGTACCTGCAATCTGCTTATTGTTATTGTTGTTCAGTCGCTCAGCCCTGTCCAACTCTTTGCGACCCCATGGACTGCAGCACACCAGGCTCCTCCATCCTTCACTATCTCCTGGAGTTTGCTCAAACTCATGTCCATTAAGTCGGTGATGTCATCCATCTGTATCTCCTATACCAATATTATAAAACAGAATGTTGAGTGATCTGTACCCTTAAAGATATTAAAAATCCTTCTTTTCCTGAGTTTAATAGCAGAATGTTATGTTAGATATTTAATACAATACCATAGTTACTTGGGATGACATTTAGAGATAATCTTTTTTAGCACAGAAAACTGCTACACTATAACCAATGAAAAACTGAAGCACCAATTTTACATAGGTTGTAAAAATAAATATATATAAAAATATGTACTTAGAACCAAGAGACTTAGAAAAACAGAGTATTAGTGATGATTGTCTTATGAGAAAGCTTTGTTTTCTTTTGTCTTCCATTTTTGTATGGTTTCCTCTTTTTCTTTACATAATGAGTGCGCAGTACTTCTACACTGACAGAAAAAGCCTTCATGTTAAAAAATGAATATAATTCAGTGCCCTCAAAAACAATTTGTACATACATAAGGTTAAATTAATGACCAAACAATATGTAAAAAAAAAAAAAAAGGTGCAAGACATCAGCATAAACTGAACTATAGATGTGTAGCAGGAGGGAGATACTGGTCAAAGTACACAGTGGAAATTATGTACAATTTACAGTCTTACCATTTCTGATAAGAATTTCAGACTGTTTATAAGATTTTATGAGGGCAAAAAGGGAAAACTGAAGACTAACCTTCTTGGAGAAAACAGGTGAAATTGGTAAGCAAAAGTCACAACGTTTTAATGATGTGCTATTTTATTGTGTTTCTGTAAATACCAGCAACTTTAAGAACTATGGAGAGATCTGAGTCAAGACAATGTTAAATACTGACAGTATTCTCAAAGGAGAAATTATGTTGCACCATTGAAACAAACCAGCATTGATACTTGACATCACTTGAATTCACTTGCTTTCCTCCCTCCTCAGAAAGGCTGAAAAACAATGTGTAATGAATCCTTTTCTCTCACTATTTTTCTCTAAGCACTCATGGAAAGAAAGACTTCAGGGTTCAGATCTGCTTTCAGAAATAACAAAGGAAAGGAACTAGGCAGAGCATTCTGATCCACAGAATCACAAAACATTACTGAGAGACGTCAGTGGCCATGTGTTCCATAGTGAAAGGCTGTGGGCCAGCCTGCACTTTGTCAGCCCATGTTCTGGATGCATTGACAATAAACTATGAAAACACCAGCCCCAAAACAAAAGCTCCTACAAAATAACAACCACATGTCACCTGGTGTCCATGACATGTCATCAGAGCCCAGTATGAATTAATCTAATAAAAGTGACGTGCTCTCATTGGGCTTCCTTGGTGTCTCAGACAGTAAAGAATCTGCCTGCAACACGGGAGCCCTGGGTTCAATCCTTGAGTTGGGAAGATCCCCTGGAGGAGGGCATGGCATCCCACTCCAGTATTCCTGCCTGGAGAATCCCCATGGATAGAGGAGCCTGGGAGGCTACCAGTCCATGAGGAAGCAAAGAGATGGACATGACTGAGCAAATAAGCACAACACAGCCCTCACTGCAATTTAAATTAGTACAAAAATCTCAGATACTAGACTACAAAACCATACATGTAACTGAAGAATATATTGCTGCATATCTTTATAATTTCTACAAACACCACCAAGTAGAAGTTAGCTAAGGAAGTTTGCTAAGCATTAGAAACAGGCTTATGAGTCTTTGGGTCAGTTGTTTCACTTCTCTAAGTCTCAACTTCCTCACCTATAATAATGATTATGATAATGATGAGAATAATAATAATACTAATACCTTCCTCATGGGGTTGTTGTGAGAATTAAATAAAATATCAACGTGTGGATTTGTAATTGGTGTATAAAGCTATGTTAGATTTTTCTCTTCTCCTTGGGCATTTCATGTCTCTTTTTAATGTGAAGATCATTCTGAACAAATTACTATATGCCAGCCAGTATGCTTCAAAACAAACAAGTAGAGAGTGAGCCTAAACCCAACAATCCTCCAAAACCATTTTAAATTGCTGACAAATGGTCAAGGGACCTACCCAGGAAAATAGAAGAGATAATAGCAGAACCCAGAGGGGCTGCTCCTTAACAAACAGCTTGAACCTTCAGCAGGGGTAATATGCTTAAAATTAATGGAGGTCAAATAAGTAATACTGTTGTTTAACTGCTAATAGGAAAACAGAAAGCAGATGTATGAAACTGTAACAACAGAAAGGCTGCAAGGTGCTTCCAAATCCTTACATTGGAAGCATGGCCATAAAGAGAGTATTGCTTAATCAAAGGGTTCTAAGAAAAGTGATTTTATACCCCATGCACATGTATCTAACTAACTAAAGACGTTTAACCACATGAACTGAGAGACCTATTTTTCTGACCATGCCCCTGTAAAAACTTTAGTTACTCCATAAAAACTGACACATTTACCCCCATGAAAGGCTGGCCCACTAACTGTCCCAGTTAAAGACACAGAACATTGGGGAAACTGGTGAATTAGGGCTCCTGTTCTTTGTCAAGATGTTCTGCCTAGATGAAACCACTAGCATCTGTGAGTGCAGGAAACTGTGAATTTCCATAAATAACCACATTTTCATTTCACACCTCTTATGACTTTCAGATTGAAAACCTAGACTCTCCTAGGTCTTCTGTGTGGTTCATCTGTTACTAGTTGTGAATCAATCCATACGTGGGCTACCGACTCATTCCCTTTCATAACAGTGCAGTAAACTGACTAATACATTTGAAAATTCACAGGATGTTAAAGCAGCAAGGTCCTTAGAAATTCTAGACTGACTCCCTTATCATCTGGATGAGAAAAAATGGTGGCACAGAGAGGCCCAGGCATTAGACCAAAGTTGTACAGCAGATTAATTTCTAAATGAACAGCTAACAGGAAAGAACATTTTAATACTTCAATACTAGTGGTTTTCCAAAGAATTTTTAAAGGAAAAATTTTTAATTTTTTAAAATTTCATTATTTGTTATGAAATCTTACACAGACCTCCAATATATATAATAGTCAGAGGTGCCAATGGCTGGCCAAGGGAGGGACTGGCTGACCTAGCCCCTTCTTATGCTTCTTCCTATTTGCCACACCTCCTCTACCCCATCCCCAGCTCTGGCCTGCACCACATCTCTGCAAAACCCTGGGATTTAATGAGGTGGAGTCTGAAGCTTTGCATGTATCATCTTGAAACTGTTTTTGCTGAAATTCTGGGGCTCCTTAACTGTGCCTTCACGACTGGGCTATGTCCTCTGTGATCACTGCGTGCTCCCCTGGGGCCAGAGGCACCCAGACCCACAAGCCCTGTTCCTCTTCCTTTCCTCCTTCCCCTATATGTGCTCAAATTAATTGTTTCTCCTGGTGTCTCCTCTCCTTTTAGGCCATAGCCATGGACAACTCTATTAACTTCTCTGGATGTCTAAGCAAATCTATTTTAAAATATATCAAAGCAAAGAAAAACAGATTTTCTGGTTCAGAGTGTCACCACTGTTTTATAGTTGGCCCCTTCTTAACTTGGCAGTCTGTTGGAAAGAAAAAAAAAATGGAAATGTTCTTTTCCTGGGGTTTTCATCATTCTGCTGGTGAACTGGGTGGACTCCTTCTCCAGGGGCTTGAGAAGCCCTGGCCTCTCCAATAGGCATATTCAAGTCAGCATGGACCATTAAGCTTTGGGAAAGTTGTGGTCTTGCAAAGCCAGTGCAAGGCATTCCAACAGAAAGCAACAGACAGAAAAAGACCACTCTCACTTTCTAACTGCTTTTATTTTCACAAGTGGTACAAGAGCAAAGCAAACCTTCCCCTCTACCACCATGATCCATAGTAGATACAGAATATAATGCCACTTCCTTTATTCTGCCTCTTCGTTCAGTGTTTCTCAACCATTGACATTTGTGAACCGAGAGCTTCAATATGTGGAATTGCCCTGTGCTTTAAAGGGCACTGGGCATTATTGCCTTCACTCACTAACAGGTCAGTTATGTCACTCCCCAGTCATCGTGACAACCAAACTTGCCCCCAGAGATTCTAAACAACTCAAGAAACCCAGAACCACCTCTGAGAACTGGTCCCTGGTGATTGCTGCCTCTATTTTTCCCTTCCTGCTTTTCCCCAGGTCAGGAGCCCTTCTCATGTTCCCCACACGTCTTTGCAGCTCCGCAGCACCATCCGTCAGAGTGTATTATCACATCATCCATGCAGGCATTGGTCCCCACCACTCTCCAACCTTATCTATGAATATCCTGAAGGTAGGGATCATGCCCGAACCTTCCAAATCTATTAAATGCTCAATAAATTTGCACAGAGAAAAAAAATGGATGAAATAAGCAAATAACATATGCAGGGAATTTGGTCTATGTTAAGGAAAAAATGTGATCATTTTTAAAAACATTTGGGAGCTGCTTCTCTTCTCAATCCCTTGATACTACCTGAAAATGTATAATTTTGGAAAGACTATGCAGAGATGTTTTTATTCTTTGGAGGAGTTTGTGTTACTAGCTTCAGCCTGCTTTTGAACCTCTTTGCTACCATTATTGGTAGGGAAAAAAATCTGATTCCACCACCAATCACAAATCCATTCCAACTAATTAAACTATCCTTACAGTACTGCAGTCAAAAGAGTTGCTAAATGGGGAATAAAAATCCATGTTTCACCTAAATGGAATTTCAGATACCAGGATCAGAAATAAGGGTCAGATCGGTGAAACAAAAGGCCTCACCAGGGTGTGTGATATGTAAATCACACACCTAAAATACAATGACACAGGAAAGCATTCATGGGTTCCTTATGTATGAGGTTTCACACGCTTCAATTTATTGAACCTTCACTATTTAATCTTTTAGAGGAAGATTACTACTGTGGCCCCTGTTTTACAGATCAGGAAGGACATTCATCTCCCAGAACACAAACCTCACAAGTAGCTGAGCCAGGATTCAAGCTCATCCAAGCTTAAATTCACCTCCAAGCTCTGAATCACCACATTCAACCATCTCCAAGACATGTAGGGTTCCTCTCTCCTGACAAAATTAAAGGCACTTAAGATATAAACTATTAAGTTGTGTCGCTACTTCAAAGTCACACAGTACCTTAAGCTTTCATGTCACTGCTCCCATATCAGGCTGCTTTCTCAAGGGGAGAAGGCAGAAGACAAAGGAAAAGATTTTTTGATACCTATCATGTTTTAGGTAGTAAGCTTTATATTGAAATTTAATCCCTGTAATAAATGTACCTGTGTTGTCAGATAAGGAAATTGAGATTCCAAGGTTAAGACACCTGTCAAATTCATCATTCTCTGGGGTCACACACCTAGGGAAGACTCAGACTGGAAGATGATTATTTCACACTATCACCTATATAATTTTTTTTAAGAGCTTAAACTGTAAAAACTTATTTTTTTAATATAAATGTATTTATTTTAATTGGAGGCTACTTACTTTACAATATTATATTGGTTTTGCCATACATCAACATGAATCTGCCACGGGTGTACACGTGTTCCCAATCCTGAACCCCCCTCCCACCTCCCTCTCCGTACCATCCCTCTGGGTCATCCCAGTGCACCAGCCCCGAGCATCCTGTATCATGCATCGAAAGAAAATATTGGAAGAGCTTGGAATTTCTAAAGTATTAACAGTAGAAATACTGACTCAGGCAGTATACATGATATGAAAATATCACGTAAAACTGCCGTTTCTGTTAGGATGGTCACTTAGACTGCTGGTGGAAACCAAATGATACAAGCTTTCCCTCCCCTAAAAAAAAGAGAAAGAGAGAGAAAGGGAGACTTGCATTAGGGTAAGAAAAGAAATCTAGCAGGAGGTTTGCTGACTAATATTCTTCATCTTCAACCAAATTCTGGCCCATCAGCCCATGCTCAAGAATAATTTCCTGATTGATAATTATATTAAATTATGCAGATAGAGCTGTAGTTCTCATCTGACTCTATTTTGTGCTTTATAAAAGTCTTTTCTAATCAGTAAAGATTAGTTACAATATGTTTTGTATCAGTAATTATAAAGCGGCCATGGTATTTAGTACATTTCATTATATTTTCAAGCATCAGATCCTCAGGTTATTAAATTAGACATGCTACCGCTGGGGAGTCTGGCAATTTTTCCTAATTAACAATGACAAAAGGAGACAAAGGGAATATTGTTTCATGGTCCAAATGTATTCAAAAGCTAATATCTTCTACGAAACACTAAACTTGGACACACACCCACACACACACACCACACACACCCAGCCACACAGCAGGCTCTACTTTTGCTGACCACTACAAAGCTGGCACTCAATAAAAAATGAATTCTAAATGAAATCTTTATTTTCCCTCTATTTGTACTTTTGATGTTATTTTAACACAACTGCAATCAAAATGATCTTTAAGGAAATGTTACAAGTTATATATGGTCACCAATAAAAATCAATAAGGCCTCTTAAATAGTAGTTCCAATAAAACAAATTATGCATAATTTTTACTTTCACAACTCAATGATGCTTGAAACAAAATCTTTTTATACTCTTTAAGCAAGTATATTTTAGTAGTAGTTAGCAATTGGAAAAAGAGGGTTTTATTAGCATGATTTCTGCTATTGCACGTCCACCTTGACTTAAGGGGTCAAGCGGTACTGGATCAATGTATTCAGGTGCATAAAGCATGCTGCTTCTTAGCTTATAGAAAAATGATAGCTACAGGTTGTTCTGCTCTTAAATAGATGTAAGAAATGGAAACAAAAAATATCCTTTGCACAGTGAGGTTTTTAACTGTAATAAAGTCTTTATAATCTCAAATTACAGTTCTGAAAGGAAAATTAGAAAAATAATCTTTTAATTTTCCTCCTCTCTCTACTTTCCAACATAACATATCTTTCCCAGGCATACTACAAAAATAAATATGGACAAGATTATAAACAAGGAAGTATCTCCACTGTCATAAAAATCAATACTATATATATACACACACACACAACGATATATATATATATATATAATATATAGATGCTTTTTTAAAATATACACAGTGATGACATACATATAAAATATGTATATCATTAGTATATATTTTATATACATGTATAAACATCTATATTGTCATTAGTATAGTTTATATATATAGGTATATACACACATCACAGGTATGTGTCTCATATATTTTTCCCATGATCTAATGCAAATACTTCCTTTATTATAATATAGCCCATATTTATTTTGATAATATGCCTGGGATACATATGATGATGGCTGGTAATTATCATAGTGCAATGTGCTAGGCACCATTCTAAATGCTTTTCAAACTAACTCATTTAATCCTAAGGTAGGTACTAATATGATCCTTTTGCTCCTGGTGAACAAACTAAAGCACAGAGTCTTTCTCAGATCACACAGGATATAAGTGCTAGAATCATGATCTAAACCCTGGCAGACTGGTCCCAGGATCTGCATACTAAAGGCTAAAGCTACTTAGGGGTTTCCGTGGTGCCTCAGGGGTAAAGAATCTGCCTGCGGAGAAACAGACATAGAGAACAGACTTATGGACACAGGGAGAAGGGAGGAGAGGGTGAGATGTATGGAGAGAGTAACAGGGAAACTTACATTAGCATATGTAAAAATCGAGAGCCAGCAGGGAATTTGCTATATGTCTCGGAGAACTCAAATAGGGGCTCAGTATCAACCTAGAGGTGTGGGTTGGGGAGAGAGATGGGAGGGAGGTTTAAGAAGGAGGGAACATACGTATATATATGGCTGATTCATGCTGAAGTTTGACAGAAAACATTCTGTAAAGAAATTATCCTTGAATTAAAAAGTAAATAAATTAAAAAAAAAAAAAAGAAGAAGCCGCCTGTGAATGCAGGAGAGATGAGTTCGATCACTGATCCAGTTAGATCCCACATGTCACAAAGCAATTAAGCCCATGTGCCACAACTATTGAGCCTGTGCTCTAGAGCCCAGGAACCACAACTACTGAGCCCACATACAGCAGCTACCGAAGCCCGCACACCCTAGAGCCCGTGCTGTGAGACGAGAAGCCACTGCAACGAGAAGCCCACGCACCACAACAAAGAGTAGCCCAACACTCCACAACGAGAGAAAGCCCACGGGCATCAACAAAGACCTTAGTCCCACCAAAAAAAAAAAAAAGTTAAAAGTTACCTAGCCTGGCCCAGAGGACACAACACGTGTGGATGCCTATCGCTTTCCAGCTTCATCAATATGCTCACTTTGGATACTCGCTACTGGCCACACTGGCCTCTTTAGTGCATTCTGTCCCCCGTACCAGTCACAGGGTCTTTGCACATCCTGCTCACTCTTGCTGGATCATTCTCCCCTCTCTTCCTTTACAATATCAGCTCATGTGTCACTTTCCCAGAAGCAGACTTTCTGTGACCTCCCTACCTACTGCCCTATTAGAGGTTCTCCTAGCACCGTTCTCTTTCTTTGGAGAACAAGATTATACTTGCCTGTATAATCAAGTGATTGACATCAGTGTCTTCCACTGACATCGAAGATTGGGAATTGGGTCTTCCTTTGTTTATCGCCAGTATTTCTGCCAGTATCCAGTACTGTGTACTGAATGGATGGATAGAGGAATACACAGATTCCTTGCTACTGTAGCCTCTGAGCAAGTTAATGGGTTCTTCTGAATCTGAAGAATGAAATCTGTGTATCTATAAAAGAGGGCCAAAAGGAGGCAGATGTGTCAGAGATCGAAGGGCCAGAAAGAGTGCGACATGGACCTCATTCATCCACTTAGCTGGCAATCACTAAGCAGGTCCCTGTTGAGTATCAAGGAATACGGATGGCATGATGAGGACAGTTTTTAAGGGAAACAGTTCTGCTATGGCTTATTAAACAAATGCAATCTAACTTAAGGGCAATATATTTACAAAGGGAAGACAATGGAGGAACAAATCAAGTCCACATGGGCTACAGTTGAGAATGGTTTCAGTGGCAAAGTCTGGGAGGAGACAAGTGAGTTTTTCAGGTTGATGGAAAAGAATTACATGAAATACTGTGTTCAAAGTTAGACACATATGAGAATACACAAAAGTGTTTGGAAAGGTAGGACTGCTCAGGAAAGCTGGGAGTTGGGGGCCAGGAAGCGGCTAAGTGGTAGTCAGATTCTGGAGGAAACGAGATGCCACGCACAGTAGTAGTTCTGCTGTGAGGAAACGTTCAGTGAGGAAACAATAACTGTAAATGTAGGGTCAATATGACATAAAATGGCAGACCGTTTTCCCATGCCTGAGATGTTCTCCTCAGCATCACCAATTCTTGCCTCCCACCCTCGACATGTTTGGAAAGGCTCTCTGCACTCGATCCATCACAGTTTCTGTCCCCCTCCTGGCTTCAGGGGTCACCTCCATGAAGGCAACGCCCCAGACGCTCTGCTAACCCTGTATCCGAGTCTTACCCTCACACCTCTTACTTCCATCCAGGTATTTTCATCTCTGTTTTAGGCTTTCCTTGTCCTAGCATTCCAGTAGCTTCCTCTCATGACTTCCCAGCATCTATTAATATAATTTTACTCAGGATGGAACCTCACACTCACATCTCCCTCTCTTGCTGGACAAGTGAAGATGCTATGTTTGTGAATACTGGGAAAATCTAACTGGTAGCAAGGTAGAAATTATATGTAATTAGGAATTGGGGTGGGCACTAGAAAAGCTGTCACAGCCTTCCATCTAGTTCCCTTCACTATATGGAGCTGAAATCCAGGCCACACTCTTGTTAACCATATCTTTTGTATCTGTGCAGAGGAAGTATCTTCTTCTAACTCAACAATGGCCCTGAATATAGATCTAGCAGACAAGCAAACACAGCAGAAGATAACTCTGGAACCACACAACAGACATGCAAGAGGAAAAATAAGGAGGATTGCTCTGCCCAGTAACACATACTCTGTAGTCCCAGTGTCATCTATGCTTTTTGTCAACTGGAACAAAGGCTCCCTGGGCGGACTGTCTGCTTTACATTCACAT
Source organism: Oryx dammah (assembly GCF_014754425.2). Lineage (NCBI taxonomy): Eukaryota > Metazoa > Chordata > Mammalia > Artiodactyla > Bovidae > Oryx > Oryx dammah. Next base: position 40,739,836 of record NW_024070185.1, on the reverse strand, counting down.
CATAAAATGAAGCCTGCCAACCAATATGCCCTGCCCTCTTATGCAAAGCATACTACTAGGCATCTCACTGAAGAGCAAAGTATGTTCGGGAAATAGACATTCACAAATGCATGTCAGTATAAACTTAGGCTAGCTTATAGCATAATCAGTACATAATTGCATAAGAAATACCCACCAATCCTATGCACTAATCAATCCAGTCTTTAAAAGTGCATAAAATAATATAAGCAACTAATATACATATATACAACCAAGGAAAATCAATGCCACAGAGGAGAATAACCAAGAGAAATAATCAGAACAACTGACATCAGAAGAAACAGAAATAATTTAGTTGATAGAAGAGGGTATTTTAGAAGGTTCACTATCCACAGACAGATTACAAAGGATATTGCATCTAATGTTAGCAACGGTTGAATCTAGCTGCAGGGTATTACGTATCCACTATACCCACTTTTTAACATTCTTCTGTGTTCAGAAAAGTTTTTGAAAAGTTAACAGGCAAAAGAATATTAGCCTATAAAACAAGGACAAAGACAAGCTACTATAGATGAGGAATGAAAAGTAAGAAAGAATTCTGAAAAGGAAGGTGGTGGTGATTGGAATGAGTAAGTGACTTCCCTGGTGGTTCAGTGCCTAAGATTCTCCACTCCAAGTGCAAGGGGCTAGGGTTCAATTTCTGGTCAAGGAACTAGATCCCATATGCTGTAACTAAGACTCAGTGCAGCCAAAGAAATAACAAATAAATATATAGTTTTTTAAAAAGTCAAAAAAGTGAAAGCCCACCAATTACTGAGGAAGACAAATTTTTTATATTTTTAAAGATTTAGATTCATTTTTTGTGAAATTTCAGAACAGCGAGTATAGATAGAAGAATAAAACTAGCTTTTCCCACTAGAGAGGGGGGAAATGGATTATCTATAAAAGACTAGATCAGACTGAGAACAAATGTCTCAAAACAACACTGAATACCAGATGACTATGTGGAAATGCATTCAAATGTCTGAGGGAAAACAATCTTAAAACTGAACTGTTCAGCCAGTAGACAGAAATTAATTTGGCAAAATGATGACAGTTTGGGTAATTCAAGACTCAAAAAATTCACCTCCCATGTACCTAATACAGCACACAATGCCAGTCAAAAATGACTTAAGGGTAGAAAAAAAATCCCAAAAGAAATCAAAGAAAGCAATGTCTTTGCCACTGGCACATTATTCCTTGGTTAGCAAGGGTTTAGATATATAGAATTATATTGCTTTCTCTATGTTAAGTCTTAACTAGTACCTGGTACTGTTTTAAGTACAATGTAGATAATCATACTACTCTATTTATTGAACTTACAGACAAAGCAAAGGAGACAGAGATATAGAACAAGAAATAAACGGTCAAAACATCAATAATGAGGAAAGATATGTGCTTAACAAAATGAGTAAGCGTTGAGTGAAAATGGTCTAAACTTCTCATCTTCCATGGCCAGAGCCAACAGTTTGAAAACCAACTGGATAATAAAGAAAGGTATATCACAGAACATCATAAACAACAAAGAATGGCTACGTATCAGGCACTGGCTGGACAGGGCGAATGCGAAGGTAAAAGTTTCTAAGACGGCGGAGCCTTGAACCTCGTCCATTTTTCAAGTTCCTATTCAAAAGGAACATATTGTAAAATGAGCTTACATAAGGTGGCAATAAATGTTCCTTTTAAAATATTTTCTCTTTTCATATTTTTTTATCCCAGGAAGCCTCAATACAGTGGCAGGTGTATTTTATATAAATGACCAAAATGTAACAATGTAAGTATGCCTCACATCTTGATCTCCATCTGTTTCCCTGTGAGAAAATTAAACAGCCTTGCAGCAGACCATCCTTTCACAAATCATCTTTCAGATGGCCTCTGTGTGCAGCACATTCATCTGAGCCTTCCATCTCTCAAAGTTAGACTGACCTCTTCAGGCTCCGCTCACGGGACATCAGTGTTTTTCCAACACAGGCTCCGTCTTTACATTCCACCAGCTGACTATGAAATTCATTTGACTACAGTGAAATCTGGCTTTCTTGAGGGGTTCAAGAGTTAACTGTTACCGAAAAAAAAATCTGTGGGAGGAAAAGTCTGTCATGGTTAATGATATGATTTATTGCAATTACAGAAAACTACCCTGATTGTTCAAATTGTGGTCTGTGGGCCTCAGCCAGATTAAATGCCAGGCTGCAACTAGCACAGGGACGTAATCAAATAATTGACTTCACTAAATAACACTGTTTTTAATTCACACAGCAAACTTTCAAAAGTATAAATTGGTATTATGTGATTGAGAGAAACAAAACCCCAAGATTTTTAAAATTAGACTGTGCAACAAAAACAGACCTAGTATTTGCTGACCAAAGCTAATTTGTAAGGCAAATTTTCTTCGAAGTTATCTGAAGTTTAGAGTGTTACACAGGGCCAAAGATTTCATATAACCCAATAACTAATTATTATAACATGTAATAACTGCCATTTGTGAATGTTTATGTCCCCCAGCAAAATTTCACATGCTAGAATCCTAACCTCCAATATAATGTTATTAGGAGGTGAAGCCTTTGGGAGGTGCTTAGGGTCATGAGTGTGGAGTCCTCGTAAATGGGTTAGTGCCCTTAGAAAAGAGACCCTGGAAAAGCCCGTCTCCTCCTTTCTACCACGGGAAGACACATGAAAAGTAAAGTAGAGATAGTACATATGTTTGATATTATCCACTCAGAAGATAGTCTGCCTGAACCCATAGATTGGAGAATGAAGGATAAGGCAGTATTTTTGAAAGTCTGTCAAGGGTCACAATTAGTTTATTCTAATTAAGAAAAGAACTGGTCACCTATATTGTCAGTGATACTTGTGTATGATCAAAGAATCCTCAGTGGTTAATTATGGAAATGCTATTTTAGTCTCAAAAGAAAATGGTACAAATGATAATAAGGAAAATAACAGGTAATATGGATGCTTGCTCTCTGCATTCTCTTCCAAAACCTCTAAGGGCAGTTTTGTTTTTTTTTTTTAATAACCCATTATGTCATCCAAAGCACATCTAGATCAAGCATTTCCAAACAAGCGCTAAAGGGCATATATTAACTATAGCTCCCAATGAAGGCACCAGACTCATAAAAGGTTTTTTTTATTGCATCCTCCCAACATGCATGAAATTAAGCTTTGTTCTCAAGTTTAGAAATGGGCTGTTTCCATCTTGCCTATGCCGAATTCACAATCTACTGAGAAAGCAGAATGGACAGAGAGACACCACAAGGAATCTACTAGTGGCTCACCAGAGACACTCCATGAACACAAGAAAGCATGAAAAGAAGCACACGTAATTCAGACACATCAATACACAGATCAAGTCGAATGGGTGAGGAAGTGTGAGCCAGAGACTGATGGACTAAGGTGAATGAACCCAGAATAAGATATTATTGGGTAGACATTAGAGAAAACTTGAAACAGACATGAAATATACACAGAAGTGTGGAGGACGTAATCTAATTGGAAACACTGGCCATGAAATGGGGGTCAGTCACCACAGAGGGGGCTTCCCAGGTGGCTCAGGAGTAAAGAATCTGCCTGCCAATGCAGGAGACGTGGGAGATGCAGGTTCGATCCCTGGGTCAGGAAGATCCCCTGGAGGAGGAAATGGCAACCCTCTGTAGTACCCTTACCTGGAGAATCCCATGGACAGAAGGGCCTGGCAGGCTATCGTCCGCGGGGTAGCAAAAGAGACAGAGGTGTTTACAATCACAAGGGCTTAACAACCTCAGACCCTCTCAGAGAAACAGGAGCTGAGGTAAGTGGTAAAGCCGAGGCCATAGGGACCCATGAGAACAGTAGCTGCCAGGAGCCAAAATCAGAATAAAAGTTTTTCAAAAATAACAAGACAGATAAACAAATCACAGAACAGAAGCTACGCAAGATGAAAAGTGAAGGAAATGCCCAATTAATTTCAACAGTCTGGATGGCTGTGTGCCATTTCAGAGGACTGGACTTTTCATTCTCCCAGCTAGGCATTTAATTTTGCATCTATTTGGTCTGTTTTTCTGTTCTTCCTAATCGCAACATTCATTAGAGGTGGAACTCTGACAACACAAAAGAAAGCCCTGGCTATCTTCAGAAAGTCTCGGGGGTGAAAATCTGAAGTTGGTAACTATTCTCAGAAATGCATTCTGTTTAAGAAAACTCTTGGTGATTATTTCTTCATCTTTCTTTAATAGAGCAATATGTATTTGTCTCCAAAAGGATTTGTTTCTGTTATTCTGTGTATTGGCTTATTAGTCACAGCTTCTCTTTCATTCCTAAAATATGGTCAGATAATTTACTAATAAATACTGTCAGTTTTTTTTTTTTTTTAATGCTACCACTAGGGAGTAACCAAGAGTAAATACTGAGATTGTTTAAACACAGAAGGAAAAGAAACAAAGTCTTCCAACTAATGCAACTTAATATGTCTAGTTTACCCCAATATGAAGCTGTTAATAGGAGAGTTCTGTGTTTAGTCATAAGGATATGAATAAGCCACAAATTCCTGAGTTTAGAACACAGAAAGCCACCAAAGAACATCGCTCTAACCCTAATTTTATATTTATTTTTATGTGTCAACCTGACTGGATCATGAAGTGCCCAAAGATTTGACTAAACATTATTTCTGGGTATGGATGATGAATTTCAACTACGCACTTAAACTGGTAAAATCAGTAAAGCAATTTGTCCTCTCCAACGTGGGAGGGGATTATCGAACCCACTGAGATTCTGAATAAAACAAAAAGACAGAGGAAGGAAGAATTCAACCCTTCCTGCCCGAAGCCTTGAGCTGAGATACGGATGTTCTCCTGCCTTCCGCGTGCCTGGTTTTTAGGCCTTCAGACTTGGGCTGAATTATGCCTCAGGCTTTCATGGGTCTCCAGCTAGTAGGTAGCATATCAGGGGACTTCTGAGCCTTCCTAATTGCACAAGCCAATTTCTTACAATCAATTCTCTCTCTATATATATATATATATGTGTGTGTGTGTGTGTGTGTCTCTCTCTCTCTATATGTGTGTGTGTGTGTCTCTGTGTGTGTGTGTGTGTGTCTCTATATATATATGTGTGTGTGTGTGTGTGTGTGTCTCTCTCTCTCTGTGTGTGTGTGTGTGTGTGTGTGTGTGTGTGTGTGTGTATTTCCATATCCTACTGGTTCCATTTCTCTAAGGAGAACCCAGACTAACCTTGAGATTTCAAGGCAACCAGGCAAACTGAATTCAAACCCCCCTGAGGAGAGATGGGAGGCAGAAATTGGAAAACTAGGAGAGAAAGAGGCGATAAACCTAAAAGCAGGAAAAACATCAGCTCAAAACTAATACATTTTTTAAGCCTGGAAGTAGACTAGCACGGCGGTTTAGAAGCCCTGGGAGCCACAGACGAGTGGAGCCCACTCCCCCGCTCTTCTCTCTGAGCCGCCACAGGTGCTTATGAGGAAGATGGTGGAGGGCAGGGAATCTGGGGAGCACCACCGGATGCCACGGGGCACAGAGCAGGACCAGGCACGGGGGTGGGAGTGGAGGAGCATACAGAGGAGTTAAACGTCTATCACAGCTCCAGAAATTATACAGTTTTTGGCCTCCCCAGTTTTATTAAAATAATAAATTAATGAATTTTCTAATATTCTTACAATGAAATTTTACTGGGTATTTTAAAAATATTCTGTTGCCGTCTGTATTTTTTATTCAAGGCTTTTTACATCAATAGTCATAACAGATTAGTTACAAATTTTTATAACCAATAAAGTTTTATACAGTTTTTATCATTTTGGGGATCAACAATAAATATGTTTCTATAATAAACGTGAAAGATGTCTTTTACTCTGCATTGGAATAGTTTTTTTACTGCTGTTGAGATATATATACACACATAGGTTTATATAAACCCTGTACACACATACACATATAAAACAATGTTACTCAGCCATCAAAAAGAGTGAAACAATGCCATATGCAGAAACAATGGATGGATCTTGAATCTAGAGATTAGTATCCTAAGTGAAGTGAGAAAAAGATACTATACGATATCACTTACATACAGAATCTAAAATATGACAAAAATGAACTTATCTACCAAACAAAAACAGACTCACAGACACAGAGAACAGACTTGTGGTTCCCAGGACGATAAAGGGGAAAGAGGAAAGTCAGACTGGGAGACGGGGACCAGCAGATGCAAACTATTAAGTATAAAATGGAATTAAAAAACAAGGTATTATTGTATAGCACGGGGAACTATATTCAACATCCTATAATAAATCATAATGGAAAAGAACAGGAAAAAGAATATATATAATACATATTTAACATATATTCCTGTCCTTTACAGGCAAAGTCTTTTCCATAGGAATCACCAGGGGAGCCTATCTATCTATCTATCTATAACTAAATCACTTGGCAGTATACCAGAAACTAACACAACACTGTAAATCAACTGCACGTCAATAAAAAATTTTAAACTGCAACTTAAGAGCTTATTTTCCTTGGAAGAGGAGACACCCGTCCAACCCATCATAGTCATAAATGGAGCAATTTATTCTTTTCCAACTTCTTGGAATGAACCACAAAAAACCTAACGTAACTAAACTGGTTCTCAATCTAGCTGTCTTTCCAATATGTCATACTGTCTCATGTGAACGTTAATGACAGATTTATTTCATATGGTTTCTAGCTATTCAGTGAGCTTTTTGCACTATACAGTGTCCAAAGGTTGTTTTATTTTTTTCCTCACAGTGTTTTGTAAAGTATCTATCGGCACGGGGATGATCCAGAGAGATGATATGGGGTGGGAGGTGGGAGGGGGGTTCAGGATTGGGAACTCATGTACCCCTGTGGCTGATTCATGTCAATGTATGGCAAAACCAACACAGTATTGTAAAGCACAATAAAGTAAAAATAAAAATTAAAAAATAAATAAAGAAATAAAATAAAATGACAAGGTAAAAAATAAATAAAGAAATAAAGTATCATCATTATTATGATATATCCTTGCCTGAGCAAATATTTCTGAGCTTTCAAATGCTTTGTGGTTAGCCATGTTCATTAAGTGGCCTATACTTAACTTCAAGGTCCAGAGGAATACAGAGCTATATTCTTACTCAGTCTCAGAGAAGCATAACTTGACTGCCCCTAATTACACTGAGATAATGCAGCCCAAACTCCTGTGAGAAGGCACTGACTGTGTCTACTTAGAGAAAAATGGTAGTAGACTGGATGAGGGACTTACTCAGATACTCGTTTTCTGTTTTAAATAACCACGTTCTCATCACTTCAAAACATGAATGTAACTGAATGCTTTCTATGTTAGAATTCTGTGGCTGCTGGAAGAAATTACCACAAACAAGATGGCTGAAAACAATACAAATATATCCCCCCAGTGCCAGAGGCCAGAGGCCCCACACCTGGGTGTTAGTTAGCAGGGCTGTGTGCCCTCTGCAGGGTCTGTGGTTGAATCCATCCTTTGTCTCCTTCAGCTTCTGCTGGCTCCAGGTGTTCTGCGACTTGCGGCCACAGGATACCAGGGTTCCAATCCCTGGGCCCTAGTCAACAGTTAGGGTAAACGAAGCACTTTTTAGGTTTATGATGCTCAAACATCACAGAATTACTGTTTTCTCCTTTCGTCTCAGAGAACTGTAGTGCGGTTATGTTTTTCATTTGAAATACAGTTCAGCTTATTTCTCTGTCTGTATTTTGATTTCTAGTTTTCCCCCTTGTTTGTTGATCTTATTTATTCATATCGTGTATATAAAACATCAGCATAGTTCTATACAATACCATGCATTTTAGGACGTCTCAACCTCTCTTCCCAATTATTTCTACCTTTCCACTGCATGCCCATTCCCTGTCTTTCCCTCTAGGTAACCAATATAATTAATCTCTCAAGTACCTTTCCTTCTTTGGTGTATGAATTTCAGATGCATGTATTTTCTTATTTCCCCTTCTTTCTTATACAAAAGGTAGCATATTATACTCTTTTTCACTTTGCCTTTTCACTTTTGGAAGTCATGCTGCAACAGCTCATAGAGATAAACCTCTCTTGTTTTACATCTGCACAATCTCCATCACATATATTTAACAGTTTATTTAATCATTCCTCAATATTTCAGCATTTCAGTTGTTTCCAATATTATATAATTACAAATTCTACTGCAACAACAAGAACTTCACATATGTGCTTCCATATTGTTAAAGGGGTACCTCCAGGGTAAATTTCTAAAAGTGAAATTGCTGGATCAAATGCCAAAACATATGTAGTTTGTTTTGTTTTGTTAAGATGGTGCCAAACTCCCCTCCACAAGGATGGTACCAATTTGCATTTCTGTCACCAGTGTGTGAGAGTGCCTATTTTCTCACAGCTTCACACACAGAATGGGTTGTTTTACTTTTCAATTCTTGCCAATCTGATATATAGGAAATCATATCGCAGAGCACTTTAGTTTTCATTTTCCTCATTAAAGTGAGGCTGAAAAACCTTATCTGTTGAAGTGTCATTTTATATCTTTATCTGTGAATTGTCTGTTCGTGTACTTTGCACATTTTTCTATTGGTTTTTATTCTAATTTTTAAAGATTTCTTTATATATTAAGGATATTAGCACTTTGTGATACATGAGGCAAATACTTTCTCTCAGTTTGTCAGTTATATTTTTTATTGCAAAGTTTTGTGTATTTCAGTCAGTTCAGTCTCTCAGTCATATCCGACTCCTTGCCATCCCAAGGGCCGCAGCATACGAGGCTTCCCTGTCCCTCATGAACTCCCAGAGCTTACTCAAACTCATGTCCCTCGAGTGGGTGATGCCATCCAGCCATCTCATCCTCTGTCGTCTCCTTCTCCTCCTGCCTTCAATCTTGCCCAGCATCAGGGTCTTTTCAAATGAAACAGTTCTTAGCACCAGGTGGCCAAAGTATTGGAGTTTCAGCTTCAGCATCAGTCCTTCCAATGAATATTCAGGACTGATTTCCTTTAAGATTGACTGGTTGGATCTCCTTGCAGTTCAAGCGACTCTCAAGAGTTTTCTCCAACACCACAGTTCAAAAGCATCAATTCTTCACCACTCAGCTTTCTTTATAGTCCAACACTCACATCCATACATGACCACTGGAAAAACCATAGCCTTGACTATGGACTTTAGTCGGCAAAGTAATGTCTCTGCTTTTTAATACGCTGTCTAGGTTGGTCATAGCTTTTCCTAAAAGGAGCAAGCATCTTTTCATTTTATGGCTGCAGTCACCATCTGCAGTGATTTTTGAGCCCAGAAAAATAAAGTCAGCCACTGTTTCCATTGTTTCCCCATCTATTTGCCATGAAACGATCAGACCAGATGCCATGATCTTAGTTTTCTGAATGTTGAGTTTTAAGTCAGCTTTTTCACTCTCCTCTTTCACCTTCATCAAGAGGCTCTTTAGTTCCTCTTCACTTTCTGCCATAAGGTTGATGTCATCTGCATATCTGAGGTTATTGATATTTCTTCCGGCACTCTTGATTCCAGCTTGTGCTTCATCCAGCCTGGCATTTCATATGATATACTTTGCATGTAAGTTAAATTAGCAGGGTAGTAATATATAACCTTGACATACTCCTTTCCCTATTTGGAACCAGTCTGTTGTTCCATGTCTGGTTCTAACTGTTGCTTCTTGACCTGCATACAGATTTCTTAGGAGTCAGGTCAGGTGGTCTGCTATTCCCATCTCTTTCAGAATTTTCCACAGTTTATTGTGATCTACACAAAGGCTTTGGCTTAATCAATAAAGCAGAAGTAGATGTTTTTCTGGAACTCTCTTCCTTTTTCAATGATCCAACGGATGTTGGCAATTGGACCTCTGGTTCCTCTGCCTTTTCTAAAACCAGCTTGAGCAGATCAACTATATTCCAATAAAAATTAAAAATAAATATAAAAAATAAAAAAAAAAATAAAATAAAATAAAATAAAACCAGCTTGAACATTTGGAATTTCACAGTTCACATACGGTTGAAGCCTGGCTTGGAAAATTTTGAGCATTACCTTACTAGTGTGTGAGATGAGTGCAATTGTGCGGTAGTCTGAGCATTCTTTGGCATTGCCTTTCTTTGGGATTGGAATGAAAACTGACCTTCTCCAGTCCTGTGGCCACTGCTGAGTTTTCCAAATTTGCTGGCATATTGAGTGCAGCACTTTCACAGCATTATCTACGATTTGAAATAGCTCAACCAGAATTCTATCACCTCCACTAGCTTTGTTCGTAGCAATGCTTCCTAAGCCCTGCTTGACTTCACATTCCAGGATGTCTGGCTCTAGGTGAGTGATCACACCATTGTGGTTATCTGGGTCATGAAGCTCTTTTTTGTATAGTTCTTCTGTGTATTCTTGTCACCTCTTCTTAATATCTTCTGCTTCTGTTAGGTCCATAGCATTTCTGTCCTTTATTGTGCCCATCTTTGCATGAAATGTTCCCTTCGAATCTCTAATTTCCTTGAAGAGATCTCTAGTCTTTCCCATTCTATTGTTTTCCTCTATTTCTTTTTGCATTAATCACTGAGAAAGACTTTCTTATCTCTCCTTGCTATTCTTTAGAACTCTATATTCAAACGGGTATATTTTCCTTTTCTCTTCGCCTTGCACCACTGTCCTTGAGACAGTTTTTCTGTAGCAAATTTTATTAATCATTTCTTTTATTGCCTCAGTATTTTCTAAAGGTTTTATGTATTTATTTTCTGGCTGTGCCGAGTCTTTGATGCTGTGTGCAGGTTTTCTCTAGTTGCAGCGAGCTGGGGCCTCTCTTCATTGCTGTCTGCGAGCTTCTCACTGAGGTGGCTTCTCTTTTTGTGGAGCACAAACTCCAGGCAAATGGCCTTCAGTTGCAGCTTGTGGGCTCTGGAGCACTGCCTCAGTAGCTATGGCGCACAGGCTTAGTTGATCCATGGCACTGGAAATTTTCCAGACCATGGACAGGAGTGGTATCCCTCATACTGCAAGGTGGATTCTTAACCACTGGGCCGCTAGGGAAGCCCTGCATCAGTATTTTGAGGCCCAGCTAAAAACCCTTTTCCTTCACATAGGTAAAAGAAGAATGATGCACAGTTTCTTCTATTATATATACGATTTTAGTTTTTAGGTTTGGATCTCTGATCCATCTGGAGTTTATTCTCATGTATGATGTGAGTTATGAATCTAATTTTATCTTTTTCCAGATGACTAATAAGTTATCCCAGAATTACTTAGTTAAAAGTCCATCTTTGTTATGTAATTTGACATGACATCTTTATAATAAATACAGTTTTAGATATTCCTGGATCTATTTCTGGACTTTTTATTCTATTCCATTGACTTATTAATTCCATTATTTATTCTATTATTCCATTTATTTATTTATTTATTCCATTTATTCTATTCCTTTCTCTCTGTGTTTTAAGTATAGAGTATTGTGGTGTATTTTAATGCCTGGTAGGGCTACTTTGCCTGCATAGTTTTTCTTTCTTAGTGTTTTCCCTGCTATTCATCATTTCACATAAACTCTAATATCAACTCATCCAACTTCATCTTTACAGTGTGAGTCACCTTTTCAAGATGAAGGGAAGGAGTCTTTAATTTATTCACACACTTCTGTATCTTTCACAGGTGTTTTAAAGATTACCTTTTCAGTTTTTGCAAACTAATTTTAAGTATTTAATTTCTTTTGTTGCTATTTAAATGTGGTTTCTCTACCATTATGTCTGCACACTGGTTATTGTTTCTCTATCTGAAGACAAGTGATTTCAATTTCCTTATGTTAATTTTATATGTTGTTACTTTACTGAATTTCTTTTATTGTGTGAGAAAGCTTTACCATTGTTTCCCTAGAGTTTTCCAAGTACATGATCATATTATCGGCAAATAGAAACAATTCTATTTCTTCTTTTCCAATTCTTAGCTTTCTAATTGCCTTGTCCTATTCTAGGACAATGTTGCATGGTAGTACAGATAGTAGGCATATTTTCCTTGTTCTTAGTATTAATGGAAGTACCTGTAGTATTTCTCCAAAGATGTTAGCCTGAAGAATGAGTCACAGGGATTCACTGGTAAAGAATCTGTCTGCCAATGCAGGGGATCTGGGTTCGATCCCTGGTCTGGGAAGATTCCACATGCCTTGGAGCAACTAAACCTGTGTACCACAACTACTGAGCCAGCGCTCTAGAGCCCATGAGCTGCAACCACTGAAAAGCCTGCATGCCTACAGCCTGTGCTCCGCAACAGGAGAAACCACCGCAGTGAGAAGCCTGAGCGCCACAGAGGAGCCCCTGCTCGCTGAGACTAGCGAAAGCCCACGCACAGCAACGAAGACCCAGCGCAGCCACAAGTAAACAAGTCTAAAAAAAAAAGAACCACTTACATATTTTTATTTTTTGTTCAAAGACTTTTTAGCATCTCTGGAGAGACTTGTAAGTAAAGTCGCTCAGTCGTGCCCAACTCTTTGTGACCCCATGGACTGTAGCCTACCAGGCTCCTCCATCCATGGGATTCTCCAGGCTAGAATACTGGAGTGGGGTGCCATTTCCTTCTCCAGGAGATCTTCCCCACCCAGGGATTGAACCTGGATCTCCCACATTGTAGGCAGACACTTTACCGTCTGAGCCACCAGGGAAGTCCGGACATACTTGTAGGATCTATTTTTCTCCTTAGATCTGTTCATGTGGTGTATCATTTTACTGAATTTCTTAATTGTGAACAAAGCTTGCCGTCCTGGAATAAATGCCACTTAATCATGGTTTACCAGATTTTTATTGTAGTGTTGGATTCTGCTTGCTGATGTTTTATTAAACTTTGCACCAATATTCCTAAATGATATTGGTAATAGTTTTCTAATTATAATTTCATTAGCTTACTTATTTATTAAAAAGAATTTCAATACTTTTAACTACATTATAAAGCAGTGGGTATACCTAGCCTTTGATGGTTTGGAAGAATTCCCCTGTGAAATCATCAGGATCTGGTGTTTCCTTATGAAGTAGCTCCTTTAAAATCATCTCTATTTCTTTGATGGAACTGTCTATTTAACCTTCTTTTCATAACAAAGACAATTTCTTTAGGAAACTGTCTATTCCACACAGGTTTTCAAATTCATTTGCATAGATGTTGGCAAAACTGTCTCTAATGATTTTTTTAAATTCTTCTGTTTTGACAGTTATTTCTGCCAATTCTGATTTTGAATATTTATACTTTCTCATTAGGTTAGTTCAGGGTTTGTATATTTTGCTAATTTTTCCAAAAACCTGTTTCTGACTTAATTATATCTAATTTTATTTATTTCATTTATTATTTTCCTCCTTTTCCTTTCATTTGTTTACACTTTCTAGCTTTTTGAGTCTGGCATTTGTTAATTTTCATTTTTCATTTTCATAGGTGTTTTAAGACAATTCTTCTAATCAATTCTTCTTCTAATCATTACTTTAACATATAACAGATTTCTCTATCATCTTCATTTTTAATTTAGTGTGAGATGTACAATGAAATATATTAAATTCATATCATCAGACATTTTGCTGAAGCTTAACTCTTCATGTGTAGTTCAGTTCAGTTGCTCAGTCAAGTCCAACTCTTTGTGACCCCACGGACCACAGCATGCTAGGCTTCCCTGTCCATCACCAACTCCCAGAGTTTACTCAAACTCATGTCCATCGCATCAGTGAGGTCATCCATCTCATCCTCTGTCGTCCCCTTCCCCTCCCACCTTCAATCTTGCCCAGCATCAGGGTCTTTTCAAATAGCCGGTTCTTCACATCACGTGGCCAAAGTATTGGAGTTTCAGCTTCAGCATCAGCCCTTCCAATGAATATTCAGGACTGATTTCCTTTAACATTGACTGGTTGGATCTCTTTGCAGTCCAAGGGACTCTCAAGAGTCTTCCCAACACCACAGTTGAAAAGAATCAATTCTTGTGTAGTGGAATTCTGATATTCTCAAGAAGGCCCCCGGTTACAAGTTCCTGAGTTCTTGTATACTTAAAAGACATGATGATGCTGTTCTCTTAACTAGTCATTCTCTTTCAGGCTAAAGCTAAGCTAAATCCAGTACCTTTTAGTATGATCTAGTTATCTTTCGTTTTAGAAGTGCTTTTCAGCATTGGACAGAGGAGCCTGCTAGGCTATACAGTCTATAGGGTCGCAAAGAGTTAAACACCCCATGCCCGAGGCCAGGGGTGGCGGCCGGGAGGAGCCACCCCACGTCTAAGGAGCAGCAGGGCCTAGAGGAGGCATCCCACGTTGTAGGTCAGGAATGGTTGCAGTGAGGAGATACCCCTGATCCAAGGTAAGGAGCAGAGGCTGCACTTTGCTGGAGCAGCCGTGAAGAGATACCCCACACCCAAGGGAAGAGAAACCCAAGTAAGATGGTAGGTGTTCCAAGAGGGCATCAGAGGGCAGACACACTGAAACCATAATCACAGAAATCTAGTCAATCTAATCACACTAGGACCACAGCCTTGTCTAACTCAATGAAACTAAGCCATGCCCACGGGGCAACCCAAGATGGGCGGGTCCTGGTGGAGAGGTCTGACAGAACGTGGTCCACTGGAGAAGGGAATGGCAAACCACTTCAGTATTCTTGCCTTGAGAACCCCATGAACAGTATGAAAAGGCAAAATGATAGGATACTGAAAGAGGAACTCCCCAGGTCAGTAGGTGCCCAATATGCTACTGGAGATCAGTGGAGAAATAACTCCAGAAAGAATGAAGGGATGGAGCCAAAGCAAAAACAATACCCAGCTGTGGATGTGACTGGTGATAGAAGCAAGGTCCGATGCTGTAAAGAGCAATATTGCATAGGAACCTGGAATGCCAGGTCCATGAATCAAGGCAAATTGGAAGTGGTCAAACAAGAGATGGCAAGAGTGAACGTCGACATTCTAGGAATCAGCAAACTAAAATGGACTAGCCGCTGCTGCTGCTGCTAAGTCCCTTCAGTCGTGTCCAACTCTGTGCAAGCCCAGAGACGGTAGCCTACCAGGCTCCCCCATCCATGGGATTCTCCAGGCAAGAACACTGGAGTGGGTTGCCATTTTTAATTCACATGACCATTATACCTACTACTGCAGGCAGGAATCCCTCAGAAGAAATGGAGTAGCCATCATGGTCAACAAAAGAGTCTGAAATGCAGTACTTGGATGCAATCTCAAAAACGACAGAATGATCTCTGTTCGTCTCCAAGGCAAACCATTCAATATCACAGATAACCAAGTCTATGCCCCAACCAGTAACGCTCAAGAAGCTGAAGTTGAACGATTCTATGAAGACCTAGAAGATCTTTTAGAACTAACACCCCCAAAAGATGTCCTTTTCATTACAGGGGACTGGAATGCAAAAGTAGGAAGTCAAGAAACACCTGGAGTAACAGGCAAATTTGGCCTTGGAATGCCGAATGAAGCAGGGCAAAGACTAACAGAGTTTTGCCAAGAAAATGCACTGGTCATAGCAAACACCCTCTTCCAACAACACAAGAGAAGACTACACATGGACGTCACCAGATGGTCAACACCAAAATCAGATTGATTATATTCTTTGCAGCCAAAGATGGAGAAGCTGTATACAGTCAACAAAAACAAGACCAGGAGCTGACTGTGGCTCAGATCACGAACTCCTTATTACCAAATTCAGACTTCAATTGAAGACAGTAGGGAAAACAGCTAGACCATTCAGGTATGACCTAAATAAAATCCCTTATGATTATACAGTGGAAGTGAAAAATAGATTTAAGGGCCTAGATCTGATAGATAGAGTGCCTGATGAACTATGGAATGAGGTTCGTGACATTGTACAGGAGACAGGGATCAAGACCATCCCCATGGAAAAGAAATGCAAAAAGCAAAATGACTGTCTGGGGAGGCCTTACAAATAGCTGTGAAAAGAAGAGAAACAAAAAGCAAAGGAGAAAAGGAAAGATATAAGCATCTGAATGCAGAGTTCCAAAGAATAGCAAGGAGAGATAAGAAAGCCTTCTTCACTACAATGCAAAGAAATGGAGGAAAAGAACAGAACAGGAAACACTAGAGTTCTCCTCAAGAAAATTAGAGATACCAAGGGAATATTTCATGCAAAGATGGGCTCGATAAAGGACAGAAATGGTATGGACCTAACAGAACAGAAGATATTAGGAAGAGGTGACAAGAATACACAGAAGAACTATACAAAAAAGAGCTTCATGGCCCAGATAACCACAATGGTGTGATCACTCATCTAGAGCCAGACATCCTGGAATGTGAAGTCAAGTGGGCCTTGGAAAGCATCAGTATGAACAAAGCTAGTGGAGGTGATGAACAAAGCTAGCTAGAGCTATTTCAAATCCTGAAAGATGATGCTGTGAAAGTGCTGCACTCAATATGCCAGCATATTTGGAAAACTCAGCAGTGGCCACAGGACTGGAAACAGTCCATTTTCATTCCGATCCCAAAGAAAAGAATGCTCAGACTACCGCACAATTGCACTCATCTTACATGCTAGTAAATTAATGCTCAAAATTCTCCAAGCCAGGCTTTAGCAATACGTGAAACGTGAACTTCCTGATGTTCAAGCTGGTTGTAGAAAAGGCAGAGCAACCAGAGATCAAATTGCCAACATCCGCAAGCAAGAGTTCCAGAAAAACATCTATTTCTGCTTTACTGACTATGCCAAAGCCTTTGACTGAGTGGATCACAATAAACTGTGGAAAATTCTGAGAGAGATGGGAATGCCAGACCACCTGACCTGCCTCTTGAGAAATCTGTATGCAGGCCAGGAAACAACAGTTAGAACTGGACATGGAACAACAGACTGGTTCCAAAGAGGAAATGGAGTACGTCAAGGCTGTATACTGTCACCCTGCTTATTTAACTTCTATGCAGAGTACATCATGAGAAATGCTGGGCTGGAAGAAACACAAGCTGGAATCAAGATTACCAGGAGCAATATCAATAACCTCAGATATGCAGATGACACCACCCTTATGGCAGAAAGTGAAGAGGAACTAAAAAGCCTCTTGATGAAAGTGAAGGAAGAGAGTGAAAAAGTTGGCTTAAAGCTCAACATTCAGAAAATGAAGATCATGGCATCCGGTCCCATCACTTCATGGGAAATAGATGGAGAAATATTGGAAACAGTGTCAGACTTTATTTTTGGGGGCTCCAAATCACTGAAGATGGTGACTGCAGCCATGAAATCAAAAGACGCTTACTCCTTGGAAGAAAAGTTATGACCAACCTAGATAGCATATTCAAAAGCAGAGACATTACTTTGCCGACTAAGGTCCGTCTAGTCAAGGCTATGGTTTTTCCAGTGGTCATGTATGGATGTGAGAGTTGGACTGTGAAGAAGGCTGAGCACCCAAGAATTGATGCTTTTGAACTGTGGCATTGGAGAAGACTCTTGAGAGTCCCTTGGACTGCAAGGAGATCCAACCAGTCCATTCTGAAGGAGATCAACCCTGGGATTTCTTTGGAAGGAATGATGCTGGAGCTGAAACTCCAGTACTTTGGCCACCTCATGTGAAGAGTTGACTCATTGGAAAAGACTCTGATGGTGGGAGGGATTGGGGGCAGGAGGAGAAGGGGACGACAGAGAATGAGATGGCTGGATGGCATCACTGACTCGATGGACGTGAGTCTGAGTGAACTCCGGGAGTTGGTGATGGACAGGGAGGCCTGGCATGCTGCGATTCACGGGGTCGCAAAGAGTCGGACACGACTGAGCGACTGAACTGAACTGAATGCTGTTCTGTTACTGATGTACTTTGTATGTTGTTTTTGAATGTTTAAAGCCACCCTATAAACATATTTATAACATATATTACATTTTTTGCAATGTTACTCTAAGGACTTTTTTAAAAAGCTATATAGTCTAATTGTTTTACTCAGATAGGTCTGAAAGTTACCTGTTAGGAGTCAGAGTTAGTTGTTAAGAATCAATATTCCCTGTTATCTAGTAAGCCTTTTTAATATGTAGATTCTAACCTTTAACTTCCAAGAAATAAGGATTTTTAAAGGTATAGTTTTAAATATTAATTGTTCCATTGTTTTATGTATCATTTTTCAGGGAATCCAATTACACCTAATTGGATCATGTTTGCCTACGCTTCATTTCAAATACTTCTTCTCTTTTAAAATTTCTTTATTAATATCATTTTTCATTCCTGTGGTATCTTCCTGATTTTCTTTAATGCTCTTATTTTCATTTGATTCTCATATTCCTTAGGGAATTTTTTAAATTAGTCTTCATTCCTTTAAGAATTAGACTATTTCTTCCATGGTTTTCCAGAATTTAACTATCCCTTAATAACTTTCAGTTCAGTTCAGTTGCTCAGTCATGTCCGACTCTTTGCGACCCCATGAATCGCAGCACACCAGGCCTCGCTGTCCATCACCAACTCCCGGAGTTCACTCAGACTCACGTCCATCGAGTCAGTGATGCCATCCAGCCATCTCATCCTCTGTCATCCCCTTCTCCTCCTGCCCCCAATCCCTCCCAGCATCAGAGTCTTTTCCAGTGAGTCAACTCTTCGCATGAGGTGGCCAAAGTACTAGAGTTTCAGCTCCAGCATCAGTCCTTCCAATGAACACCGAGGACCAATCTCCTTTAGAATGGACTGGTTGATTCTCCTGCAGTCCAAGGGACTCTCAAGAGTCTTCTCCAACACCACAGTTCAAAACTATCGATTCTTCAGTGCTCAGTTTTCTTCACAGTCCAACTCTCACATCCATACATGACCACAGGAAAAACCACAGCCTTGACTAGACGGACCTTTGTCGGCAAAGTAGTATCTTTGCTTTTCTATATGCTATCTAGGTTGGGCATAACTTTTCTTCCAAGGAGTAAGCGTCTTTTAATTTCATGGCTGCAGTCACCATCTGCAGTGATTTTGGAGCCCCCAAAAATAAAGTCTGACACTGTTTCCACTGTTTCCCTATCTATTTCCCATGAAGTGATGGGACCGGATGTCATGATCTTCGTTTTCTGAATGTTGAGCTTTAAGCCAACTTTTTCACTCTCCTCCTTCACTTTCATCAAGAGGCTTTTTAGTTCCTCTTCACTCTCTGCCATAAGGGTGGTGTCATCTGCATATCTGAGGTTATTGATATTTCTCCTGGCAACCTTGATTCCAGCTTGTGTTTCTTCCAGTCCAGCGTTTCTCATGATGTACTCTGCATAGAAGTTAAATAAGCAGGGTGACAGTATACAGCCTTGACATACTCCTTTCCCTATTTGGAACCAGTCTGTTGTTCCATGTCCAGTTCTAACTGTTGCTTCCTGACCTGCCTATAGGTTTCTCAAGAGGCAGGTCAGGTGGTCTGGTATTCCCATCTCTTTCAGAATTTTCCAGAGTTTATTGTGAAAAGGAAGACCACCCCCCAGTCTATCCAGTTTCCTCCCTAGCAGAGGCGGGTACACAGATAGGGGTACCTAGCACACCTTGTCCTCACATCTCCTGGTACAAACTCCACCTTTGAAACAAGTGACACTGACCGCCAACTTCTCCGCTCCCTCCCCTTATTAAACTTTAATCAACTTTTAAATCTTGTGTCCAAACCTATTATTGATTTTTAAATTGGTGCTCCCTACAAAAGTAGTTTGTTTTTCCAAATTTTCAAATTGTTTATTTGGGAATATTTTATTTCATTTGATTGAGCTCGTAGAATTTTCATTTGATGAATTAATCCGCTTCTCATTTCCTGCTATATTTTTATGGTAGTTACATATAGATGAAGACTGTTTATGCCTCTGCATTTCTGTGTACAGGTAGTTCAGAGTGGCTTACGAGATGCCTACTATAGAGCACATTCTTCTATCAGGGTACTAAAATGTGACATGTGTGTGTTGACACATGCATGCGTGTTCAGTGATATCTGGCTCTTTGTGACCCAGTGGAATATAACCTCCCAGGTTCATCTGTCCATGAGATTTTCCAGCTTAGAACACTCCAGAGGCTCTTCCAATCCAGGGATCAAACCCACGTCTCTTGTCTCTCCTGTATTGGGATGCAGGTTCTTTACCAGGTGAACCACCACGGAAGCCCCAAGATGGGGTAGACTTACTGAATGCCCCCCTCTTTTTTTTCTTTTACTGAATGGAGGATTCTTTCAATTCTATGGTACTTTACAACTTTCCAAAGTTTTATACCATGGTTTCATATAATTCTATAATAACCCTTTTCCCCTTATCCCTATGTTATCCCTCTTCCTTCCCTCGCCTCACTGGTAACCACTAGTTTGTTCTTTATAACTTTAAGTCTGCTGCTTTGTTTTATTGACTAGTTTGTTGTATTTTTTTAGATTTTACATGTAAATGGTATCTACAGTATTTGTCTTTCTCTGCTTATTTCACTTAGCATAATGCCCTCCAAGTCCGCCCATGTTGCTGCAAATTGCAAAATTCATTCTTTTTTTATCACTGAGTAGTATTTAATTGTATATACATATACCACATTTTCTTCTTTCATCTGTTGATGGACACTTAGGTTGCTTCAATACCTTGGCAATTGTAAATAACGCTGCTATGAACACTAGGATACATGAATCTTTTTGAATTAGTGTTGTTTCTTTTTGATATATGCCCATATAATTAACTGGCTGAAAGTGAAAAATATGAGACCAAAAGAAAAAGCAGAAATTTGGGGGAGCAGATCCATGGTAAGTAACTAATGCAATAAGATACTTTTGTTAAGTAGGAAACGAGATATTTGGTAATCACTTTCTGAGATTATTATAAAAAGATGGACATGGGATTGTGGTTTTTTCCTAGCATTCATTACTTTACCTCTCATGTTTCAGTTCCTTTGTGTTATATGTCTCTCTTTTGTTCTCTATTAATACCATGTTATTGGTATCTTTTAAGAGAAATTTCATTCCATGAATTGAAAAGCTGGTTATTTCCAGAGACAATCAGGAGGATCAAGTCAAGAAGTATGAGAGCAAAGATGCACCTTTACATCAGTTCTGGGACTCCAGGTACTACCAGCCTCTGAAGACATTCTATTGCATCTATTAGGTCACATTACCAACAGTAAGAATTATACAAAATAACTGGCTGCTCTTTTATTACTGATGAGATGGTATAGTGGTACAGGCTCAGATGCTTAATAAATAATCACAAATGAATATGAGAAATAATGAAAATGACCATGATGACCCTTCACAATCTTGCTACTTGTCAGTGACAGAATATGCTGCTTTAGAAAATGTTTATTTAAAAGCTACTATTCTGCTTCACATCAAATGAAGTCTCTATTTCTTGGAATCTAAGCTCCATGGAGAAAAGTGTCCTCTCTAGCTTTCTAAGGAATTAGATTTATTAGAAATTTCACCTTTTTGAAAGATGGGTGTTATTCACAGATCACAAAATACATTTGGCCCCATGTAAACTGAGTTAACTAAAAGCAGAAAAATATATTTAAGAATGAATTAGGGGAAAAATGAGTAGGAAAACCTGGAGATGACTTCCAGAACATTAAACGATGCTTTGTTGAAGTATACTTGTAAATTAGCACAAGCACTTCCCCTTATAGTTGTATTATTACATTATATAAAGGTTCAGGCATGCATTTTGACTAGGAAAGTGAAGGTCTACATCAGAATATGGAGAAATGAATGTTTCAACACCAGATAACGTAATTACCATTCTAACTGGAATATCAGGGGACCAAAAACTTTATGGGAAAAAAATGTCTCTTGTAAATGAAAAAGAAAAATCACAACTATTGCTGGGAGTCAAGAGATACAAATCATATAAATTGGCTAAGAGAACTCATTCTAAATACTCTCCAAGGAGACTGAAATGGGGGGGCCAAGCCCAGCCCTACCCATCTATGTACGAGCTAGGTGCCCCTGTGGATTTATTTCACCTCACTGAACCAAAGACTCTTCAAATGCTATTATTATTCCTTAGATTAGAAAATTAATATTCATTGCCTATGGTTGACATGTTCCCTGGTCTTCTGATCTGATCTTTCTAAAAATCTAAGGAAACAGAATTCATATCCTGAAGGACCTGTCATCTATGGAAACAGGATTTAAAAACTTAATTTTCTGAGGAAGAAAAAAAAAAACTATGAAATTAGAAGTGAGTCTTCCTATAAGGAGAAAAACATAAGCTTTATCGAAAGGAAATTCATGAAGTAATGACACAGACCTTCTGTTTCCCAGGCACAAAGAAGCATTACAAGGGCCCAGATTCTAGCCCCAGTGACTGTGTTTACACTGTTGGCTCTGTTCTTTCCTCAAAGAGTTTTAGGCCAGTTGCTGAACTATGCCTCAGTCTTCTTCCAAGGTAGCAGACCATCTCACATTAATTTGCAATATTTATAAATATTTTGGGGTCTACAGCTTCATTAGCTGGATTGGGTCTGGCTGACAGCAATGCATAAAATTCAGATTCACTTTCCTCCTCCCTGTCCCAATGTATGGATTTTCATTAATCTTTGATTTTCTGATACCCACGATTCAAGGCGTGGGTATTCTCTCAAGCCTGTCCACAATCTGTCTCTATGTCTTTTAAAATATAGATTCTAAACCCATGACTGTATAAATGTCAAAGTTTGTGAAACATATTTTAGATAAGGACCTAAAACATGGCTAGCACAGAAAATACCAATATTGCTAGAGTGAATCTGTTTGTTTATCCCCAAGATGCAATAAACCCAGAGTGAGTACTCTCGTTTCCTTTCTTCTTAGCCCCCTTCCTTCCTTCATTCCTTCCATCCATCCATCACTCCTTTCTTTCTCTTTCCCTATCTTTGTCCTAACTTCTTCGTTTCACTCTATAAAACTTCACTGTAATTTCTAGTATTTGAAACAGCAGCTACCCGTCTCTCCTGTGAGTGACTTAATAAAAACACTTCAGTGTTTGAACCTAAACATAAGACGAATTTTATCTTCAGTGCATCTCATCCCTGTATTCCTGAAAAGAAAAGCTAGCTGAGCCCAGCAAACAAAGAAATGAAGTCATGATAAAGTAAAGCTGCCTAAAAATTAGACAGAGGTTCCCACAAAGGATGTGTCTTAATCATAAATATGGGCCTCTTCCATCCAGCTATCAAAAGCAAAGCAAAGGACCTAGAAGCCAAAAGCACGCTGGAGCCAATTTTCTGTTCCACTGATCAGTGCAGCTCTGCTGAAAGATTTCGTACACTTTGAGCTACGTGTTTTAGTTCTGCGAGTTAGCTGCAAACTCCCTGAGGGTTTCACAGCAATACCGTATGTGATAACTAATTTTAAAAAGGATTCTTCGCATGGTGTTTAGCAATTTGTGTTAGAAGCCAAATATATTTTTTTCAAACAGGCCCTTAGAAGGTCCAACAGATGCTTTCTGACTGGTACTAGAACATACCCTTGATAAAAGCAGGGACTGTGTTTCCTTCCATCCTTGTTGCAGGCAGACTCTACAATGGCCCTCAGTGGTCACTGATATTTACACCACTATGGAATCCTCTCTCGTCAGGTGTGGAGTGGCCCAGTGACTAACCAACAGACTACATCACAGGTCATGGATATAACTTCCATGATTAGGTTACAAAAGACTGAGATTTTCATCTCGCCATCAGATTCCTACCTCTGTTACTGGCCTTTATGACACAAGTTGCCATGCTGGGCAGCCCATGTACCAAGGAACTGGAGTAGGCTTCCTACAAATGGACCACAAGGAATTGAGGCCCTCAGTGAACCACCAATGATGAACAGAATTAAGCCAACAACCACACAAGAGGGCTTAGAAGAGGATCCTCTGCCCAGCCAAATCTTTATATGAGATCTCAGCACAAGCAGAGCCTTCAGTGCAACAAAGCCTTGAGTGCAGCTCCGAGAAAGTGAAAGTGAAATTTGCTCAGCCATCTCCAACTCTTTGTGACTCCATGGACTATACATTCCATGGAATTCTCCAGGCCAGAATACTGGAGTGGAAGCCTTTCCCTTCTCCAGGGGATCTTCCCAACCCAGGGATCAAACCCAGGTCTCCCACATTGCAGGAGGATTCTTTCCCAGCTGAGCCAGAAGGGAAGCCCAAGAATACTGCAGAGAGTAGCCTATCCTTTCTCCAGTGGATCTTCCGAACTCAGGAATTGAACCAGGGTCTACTGCATTGTGGGCAGATTCTTTACCAACTGACCTATCAGAGATGCCCACAGCAGCTCTGAGAGATCCTGAGCAAAGGCCCCTGCTAAGCCACACTTAAGATTGCTGACCCTAGAAACAGTTAAGACAATCAAAGTGTGCTGTTTTAAGCCACTGAGGTGGTGGTTGTTACTCAGCAATGGGTAGCTAATATTCTATTTAAGCTTTCCTGATGCCTCAGACAGTAAAGAATCTGCCTGTAATGTGGGAGAGCTGGGTTCAATTCCGGGATTGGGAAGATCCCCTGGAGAGGAGAATAGCAACTCATTCTAGATGGGGAAACAGTGGGTGACTTTATTTTGGGGGGCTCCAAAATCACTGCAGATGGTGACTGCAGCCATGAAATTAAAAGACGCTTGCTCCTTGGAAGGAAAGTTATGATCAACCTAGACATCATATTAAAAAGCAGAGACAAAAAAAAAAAAAAAAAAAGCAGAGACATTACTTTGCCAACAAAGGTCCATCTAGTCAACACTATGGTTTTTCTAGTGGTCATGTATGGATGTGAGAGTTGGACTATAAAGAAAGCTGAGCAACAAAGAATTGATCCTTTTGAACTGTGGTGTTGGAGAAGACTCTTGAGAGTCCCTTGGACTGCAAGGAGATCCAACCAGTCCATCCTAAAGGAGATCAGTCCTGAGTGTTCACTGGAAGGACTGATGTTGAAGCTGAAATTCCAATACTTTGGCCACCTGATGTGAAGAGCTGACTCATTTGAAAATACTCTGATGCTAGGAAAGATTGAAGGCAGGAGGAGAAGGGGACGACAGAGGATGAGATGGTTGGATGGCATCACCAACTCAATGGACACGAGTTTGGGTAAACTCCAGGAGTTGGTGATGGACAGGGAAGACTGGCGTGCTGCGGTCCATAGGGTCACAAAGAGTCAGACACAACTGAGTGACTGAACTGAACTGAACTAGTATTCTTGCCTGGAGAATTCCATGGACAGAGGAGCCTGGGGGGCTACAGTCCATAGGGTTGCAAAGAGTCGGACATGACTGAGTGACTAACACACACACACACCCTGCTATTTGCCCAGCACCTTGTACAATGCCTGGCTCATAGTAGGTGTGCAATAAACATGAACTGAATGAACCAACAAATGAAATTAATTTCCAGCACTGATATGGAGAGTGTTACTGAAGAAAGTTAGTAACCTATTCATCACAGTGCTGCTGTGTACAACACAAATAGGTAAATAAAGTCAATTTTGTACAAACATTCTAATAAATGCAATTTTGTAAAAAGAAACTCTAAGTAAATACAATTTCCCATAACGAACATGTTAAATAAACTGTTCAGTAGCCATAAGAGCCTCAATGTTGACTTATATTTTCCAGGAGAAAACAATAAACTTTCTATAGCTAAAAATGAAATATTACAGGAGACTCCCCCACCCCCACCCCCCCACTCTCAGGGACTGGTCTGGAACTCAATTTCTTCATGACAAAATTCAGAGGCTGTGTAGCTCTGATTCAAGTAGTCCATCCACTTGAACTGGCAAGTGTTCTTTATTTTTTATGCCTTCACAGCTCCTAATTGGGAAATATGCTGCAACCTACTCTTCACATTCTCAAAAGCTTTGGGGTCAACTTCCGTTCTTCTCAAGGTTTCGTATTAAATATTCTTGTGATTTGCAGCATGTGATTCCAACTTCAATTTTAACCAAGAGGGAATAATTTTTTTTTTTTGTAATTTCTCGTTGCAAGTTGTGATCACAGCTATGAAAGCAAGAGGGCTGAGATGAATGGTGGTAAATGCTGTAGGAACCCTGGGTACTCAGCCTTGTGAGAAATATAACTTTCAAACTTTGAATCAAAGGATGAGAAGGACCTATAATACAAAGGGTTGACATAGGGATGTGGACATGGAATAGCGCTTCAGGCAGAAGAACAACACATAGAAAGGCTCAGAGATCCCTCAGCAGACAGGCTGATAATCGAGTCAGCCATATTCTGCATGTGAAAGGCAACTACACACAATCAATCTGTTGGAATCACAAATGATACATTTCTTTCAACAGTCCTGCAGGAAGTCCAGGAAAGACAAAGAAGCCTGAGGCTTTCTGAATGGTACTAAAATGCAAGCTCCACAAAAGTGTTAGCTTAGCTTCACAACTGCTTGTCAAATAGCTCTGTATTATTTTTAATTGATCATTTTTAATCCACTTACTTTAAAAATTAATAAAAAGTCATTTTGATTCTTTTTTATTTTTTGTTATTCTGTTTATTTTCCCCATTACTTTATGAGATAAAACTTAGCTTCTAGGAAAGAAGACTAAGGTTCAGGCAAGTTCAGAAAAACTACCCAAGGTAATGAAGCCAATACTTGGGGTAATCTGAGCTGGCTGGGGCTTCCCAAGTAGCCCTAGTGATAAAGTACCTGTCTGCCAGTGCAGGAGACTTAAGAGACTCGGGTTCAATCCCTGGGTTGGGAAGATCCCCTGGAGGAGGGCATGGCAACCCACTCCAGTATACTTGCGTGGAGAATCCCGTAGACAGAGGAGCGTGGCAGGCAACAGTCCATACAGTACAGTCCATACAGTAGCTAAGAGTCAGACAGGACTGAGGCAACTTAGCACACACACACAAGCTGGTTGATCCAACCATCTCACCAGCCTAATCATAAAATAGGTTCAAATAGTCAGAATCAATTAAAAAAAGACGGTCATACAATTTTATTTAGATTGCTGACCTGGAGTTTCAGTTCAGTTCAGTCGCTCAGTCATGTCTGACTCTTTGCGACCCCATGAATCGCAGCACGCCAGGCCTCCCTGTCCATCACCAACTCCCGGAGTTCACTCAAACTCCTGTCCATCGAGTCAGTGGTGCCATCCAGCCATCTCATCCTCTGTCGTCCCTTTCTCCTCCTGCCCCCAATCCCTCCCAGCATCAGAGTCTTTTCCAATGAGTCAACTTTTCGCATGAGGTGGCCAAAGTACTGGAGTTTCAGCTTTAGCACCATTCCTTCCAAAGAAATCCCAGGGTTGATCTCCTTCAGAATGGACTGGTTGGATCTCCTTGCAGTCCAAGGGACTCTCAAGAGTCTTCTCCAACACTACAGTTCAAAAGCATCAATTCTTCGGTGCTCAACCTTCTTCACAGTCCAACTCTCACATCCATACATGACCACAGGAAAAACCACACCCTTGACTAGACGTCTGGACCTTAGTCGGCAAAGTAATGTCTCTGCTTTTGAATATGCTATCTAGGTTGGTCATTACTTTTCTTCCAAGGAGTAAGCGTCTTTTAATTTCATGGCTGCAGTCACCATCTGCAGTGATTTTGGAGCCCCCCCAAAATCCTATGAAGTGATGGAACCGGATGCCATGATCTCCATTTTCTGAATGTTGAGCTTTAAGCCAACTTTTTCACTCTCTTCCTTCACTTTCATCAAGAGGCTTTTTAGTTCCTCTTCACTTTCTGCCATAAGGGTGGTGTCATCTGTATATCTGAGGTTATTGATAGTTCTCCCAGCAATCTTGATTCCAGCTTGTGTTTCTTCCAGTCCAGCGTTTCTCATGATGTACTCTGCATAGAAGTTAAATAAGCAGGGTGACAGTATACAGCCTTGACATACTCCTTTCCCTATTTGGAACCAGTCTGTTGTTCCATGTCCAGTTTTAACTGTTGCTTCCTGACCTGCATACAGATTTCTCAAGAGGCAGATCAGGTGGTCTGGCATTCCCATCTCTCTCAGAATTTTCCACAGTTTATTGTGATCCACACAGTCAAAAGCTTTCGCATAGTCAATAAAGCAGAAATAGATGTTTTTCTGGAACTCTCTTGCTTTTTCCATGATCCAGCGGATGTTGGCAATTTGATCTCTGGTTGCTCTGCCTTTTCTAAAACCAGCTTGAACATCAGGAAGTTCACAGTTCACGTATTACTGAAGCCTAGCTTGGAGAATTTTGAGCATTACTTTACTAGAGTGTGAGATGAATGCAATTGTGCCACTCCAGCACTCTTGCCTGGAAAATCCCATGGATGGAGCAACCTGATAGGCTACAGTCCATGGAGTTGCAAAGAGTCAGATACGACTGAGCGACTTCACTTGAGCATTCTTTGGCATTGCCTTTCTTTGGGACTGGAATGAAAACGGACCTTTTCCAGTCCTGTGGCCACTGCTGAGTTTTCCAAATATGCTGGCATATTGAGTGCAGCACTTTCACAGCATCATCTTTCAGGATTTGAAATAGTTCAACTGGAATTCCATCACCTCCACTAGCTTTGTTCGTAGTGATGCTTTCTAAGGCCCACTTGACTTCACATTCCAGGATGTCTGGCTCTAGATGAGTGATCACACTATCGTGATTATCCGGGTCGTGAAGATCTTTTTTGTATAGTTCTTCTGTGTATTCTTGCCACCTCTTCTTAATATCTTTTGCTTCTGTTAGGTCCATACCATTTCTGTCCTTTATCGAGCCCATCTTTGCATGAAATGTTCCCTTGTTATCTCTAATTTTCTTGAAGAGATCTCTAGTCTTTCCCATTCTGTTCTTTTCCTCTATTTCTTTGCATTGATTGCTGAAGAAGGCTTTCTTATCTCTTCTTGCTATTCTTTGGAACTTGGAGTTTAGGAAACCTCATTTCTATCTAAAATATGCCAAGAAAGATACCATAGTATCATAGAGTGGTATGATACTGAAGAACCTAAGCTACTCCATTTTGTTAATAGAAAAATTCCATTTTGTAAGGTTCCAGGAAAAGAGCCTTTGGAAATCCCCTGACCTCACCCCACCGCCCAAGAGCCAATTGGACCCCAGACCAAAATCTCCTGACTTAACGCTCAGGAACTTGTGCTCTACCTAGACAATAGGGACCAATCAAGAACCAACACACAACCCTTCGAAAGAAAGGGACCAATCAGACGTCCCCCTACCTAGAAATCCTTTTTTTCCATGTATACTCCCTATATAAGCAATGTAATCCCAATCCTGGGGCTCCTCCCTATAGCTGCTGCGTCGGTAACGGTGGGAGCCCCAGCTCGAGCTTGGTAATAAAAACTCTCTTGCTTTTGCATCGGGTATCGGCTCCCAGGTGGTCGTTGGGAGATTTCGCGACTTGGGCATAACAATACCATAGTATCATGGAGTGGTAGATAGCCACTCTACCCATTCACTCAGGATTCTAAGCTCACTGAAGAATCCAGCTCCCTGTAAGCAACAAGTAAGTATTTTCTCATCCTATGGATTTGTGGCCAGACATCCAACTTTAATTACAGGCTAAAGACTGGGTAGCTAAACACAAGAGGTTACCATGGCAAGGAGGAGGTGCTCAGGTTTGTGGACAATGTACCTGGAACAAATAGACCAATAAAATAAGGTCCATTTGTCAATATCCTCTACCCTCCAGGTCATTGTGAGCCTAATGTGTGCAGCACCTACCACGGAGGGAGTAGCTTAGCTAAGTGGAAGTAAGTGGAGTAATTAAAAAGTGATGTGGGAAGGGCTTCCCTAGTGGTCCAGTGATTGAGAATCTGCGTGCCAATGCAGGGGACACAGCTAAGCCCGTGTGCCACCACCACTGAGCCTGCGCGCTAGAGCCTGTGCTCTACAACAAGAGAAGCTGCCGCAATGAGAAGCCCACACACCTCAATAAAGACACAGCGCAGCCAAAACTTAATTAATTAATTAAATTTAAATATTTTAAAGTGATCTGAGATACCTAGTGAGACCTTATTCAAGAGTAGGGGCATTCCATTGAGCAAGGAATGTGTTCCTATTAAAATGCTAACGTAATGGGAAAACCTAACCCCTTCAGCTTTTACAGATCCTCCAGGTGAAACCCTGGCAAGACAGAGAAGGAACTGAGGGGTGTGGGGGAAAGCCTCTCAGGCACTAGGGGTTTAAAAGGGAGGAAAATCCTGGGAGGAGGAGGTTACTGATGCCCATATGCTCCCATGTGCCAGGGATAAGAATGCGCATTGCTGCGACCACAGGAGAGAGAGAAGGAGGTACAGAAGCAGTTTCATCATCAGGATGGTCCTAGTCTGGTTCATTTTTATAAGCCTCATCTTTTAAAGTAACCATACATTTCAGATATCCTGTGGCCAGCCACAACACAAAGCACAAATATAATGTCAGTGACATAGCCTTCTTTTTTTTTTTTGGCTTCAATCATCTCTTTGTTTTAAAAAACAACTCTGAATATTACAAGCAACTATGGTATCCACAGTTTACTCACAAGATCCTCATGCTTCTTTTCTCTTCCCAGTGGCAATGATGTTAAGTAATAATCAGTGGATTGCCTGTCCTTGACATAGTTGATTCACTGCTACTAATCTCAAACTTAGTAACACTATTGAAAATGGGGAAAGAAAGGGATCTTTTAAAAGGTCTTTATTTGGCCAGAAAAACAAGTCTTTTCGTCTGTTTTCACTTCCGGTGAAACACAAGGGCCTTGAACCATCTTCCATTTGTCACCCATTCGAGGCTCCATTACTGCCTGAAAGGCTTTTGCTTCCCTGCTTGTGCACCCCACAATGCTGGAACACAAAACCAGGTCCAGCTGAAAGCCTCCGTTTCATTCTACTAAATATCTTCCTTGGAAAGCCAAAGAAATTAAGAAAGCACTGCTTCTGGTAAAATAACAGTGAAAAAAAGGAGTTACTTGGCAGGATTCTGACAGTATTTCACATTTTAAAACAACTCTTCAGTGCAACAAAATCAAAATAGTTGCTAGGATTAAACAGTAGCAAGGTTGGCTTTGCCCATGAATATAAGGAATAATCTACTGTTTGGGGGGTGGACTACTGTGCTAAAGAAATACGTGGTTGTTCTTCAAATAGTTTGGAAGGAGACATATTAGGGCGTGCTGAGTTTGTGACTGCTGGGTGGGGGTAGACAGGGGAAGAAATTCTGCATTCTTCTTCCCTCACATGTCCCCCTGAAGGGAGTTCCGCCAGCATGCATGAAGGCTGTTTCTCTTTGTCACAGAAACTGGGGTATGAAACTTGGGGCTGCTGGCATTTGCTGCCAAGGGACCAGAGGTGCTAACCACTCTGCAATGTCTCTCACAATGAAGAATGTTCCAGCACAAATGCTGTTTATGCCCCACTGGGAAATACTGTGTCCCAGTAAGGACTCCAGCCTCTTTCCCCATGCCCACTCTCTCTCCCCCAGGATTCTCTGATTTATGACTTTGAGAGAAGGATAAAACCTGCACATTCTAGCCCCTCCTTGCTTGCTTCCTGATCTGCTGCTTGTAGAGAAGGCATTCTATGAGGTGTTCATCTCAAGTGGGGGCAAGTTCAGTTTGTAAGAGAAAAATAAGAAAGCCCTCTGTGGTGCACATCAAAACCCATGCTCTCTATCAGCTGTTTCAGTAATTGTGAGGAAGAGGACTGTTATTACAGTTCCTCCAAAACCCCTGAAGTGCGTGTGTGAGGGAGAGAGTGAGCGAGTGTGTGCGCAGCCTACATGACCCAGTCGGTCTCGGCGGCAATTTTAAAACATTTTACCTAAGTTATGTGACACCCTTCCCATGGAGAGGTGAGGTCTATCTGCATCCTCTGCTGTTGAGCCTGGGCAGGTTTGTGACTGCTCTGACCAACAGAGCATGACACAGGTGATGTCAACTGACATCCGTGCACAGAAAGGAAGGCAGCTTCTGGTCCATCTGCTGGAAAACTCTCACTGGGCAACAGCAGTCTCTCTGGGAGAAGCCCCAGGTGTGTAAAAAGCATGCAGGACAACGTCATCCCCCACACAGAGGCCACATACAGGCTCCCTACACGCAGTCTCGGCTGCAGTTTAAGGCCAAAGACCATCAGCTGGCAGAGTTCTTTCCTGCTGAGCAAAAACCAGTCTTTGGTCTATTAAGGCCTTCGAGTGATTGGCTGAGGCCCGTCCAAATTCTGGAGGGGCAATCTGCTATACCCAAAGTTACTGATTTAAATATTACTCTCATCCCAAAATACCCTCACTGACACATCCAGAATAATGTTTGGTCAGTTATCTGGGTACATGGCCCAGCCAAATTAACATACATAATTAACTATCACACCAGCCCAGATACCAGCCCAAGTGAAAAAGCCTTTCTGGATACCCCAGACCATGCTGGCTACCAGCTGAGTGCCAAGGAGTCACCTGTCAACGCCACAAGGAGCAAAAGAATCACCCAGCCAAGTCCTGCCTGGTTTCTTAACCCACAGAGTGGTCTGGGAGCATGGCAGTTATTTTAAGGCACTGCGGGAGCTTGCTATGCTTCAATAAAAACAGGAATGCTAACTTCAACTCGCGTTACTCCCCCTCCCCCTTAAGAAGCATCAGTTACACCGGCCATGTCAGACACATCCGCTCCCGCCAGCTCCTGGGCCCTTCCACCTGCCCTTCTCTCAGCCCGTTATGGTTTTCCTCCAGCACTTTGCTTAGCTGGCTCCTTTCATCCTTCTTGCCTCAGGTCAAGGATTACTTCCTCAGAGAGGCCTTCCCTGACCACATTCTCTATAAGTTAGCCTTCCTCTCAATGTCTCTAATTTTTCAGTCTGTTCATTTACCTCAATCTGAAATTATCTTGCCGCATCTTTAGCTATTGTCTCCCCCCAATTAAAATATTAGTTCCATAATATTGGGTCTTTATCCAGCCCCTAACTGTCCACACAGTGATTAGCACAGAACACATGTTCAATAAATATTTGCTGAATGAAAAGTAATTAATGCTCAGGAGTTCCCTGGTGGTACAGTGGCTAAAACTCTGAGCTCTCAACGCAGGGGGCCCAGGTTCGATCCCTGGTCAGGGTATTAGACCCCTCAGGCTGCAACTAAAGATTCTACATGCCACAACTAAGATCCAGCACAGCCAAATAAATATTTTAAAAAAGAAAAGTAATTAATGCTCATGTCATACACAGATGCCTGACTTGCAGATTCTAAGTTGCAGTCCCTAGGCCTCAACCCACTAACACTTTCAGCACAGATTCAATGCAGGAAGATGAGTGTACCATGTGATACAAAGGACGTGTTTCTCTGACGTTCCTTCTCCCTCGTTTAATGAGAAGAGCAACCACCAGGGGACAAAAAACCTGGCATCCTTTCACAATCCCTCAGAGACAAAAACCACTGCATTTTCATACTGGATTATCAATGTGGCTTATTTATATATTTTCCAAACTCTTCCAGATTAATTAAAAGACAACTCTAAACTGAGAAAGGGAATAAAAAGTTCTCTCTTTCCTCCTGGAGATACACTCTACCTTTAGCCTTTATACAATACAGTCTCAGCTCTTCATCTCCCCGCTGCTCCCCAGCACAAGCTTAGAGAGACCTTGGACAAAGGGATGGAGGAGAAGCAGCCCCATCCCCCACCTTTTTTGTTTCCTTTCCCTTTCCCAGTTTAGTGAAAACAATTTATGTTTTTCTCCATCACCTGAACTCAACTCCTGACCCACAAGCCCTTCCTATCTGCAGCCACCCTCCACGCCAGCAGCACCCCAACCCCACCGTCTATACTTGCTAATTCTTTTGTATTCTGATTCTCCCTTGTATTAATCATGCCTTTTCATTGTATATTCTGATACTCGGACACAGGGGCCTCGCTGATGCTTGATACACTGCCTCTCCCAGGGTAAACCAATTCCTAGAGATAGTTAACAACTTACCTGCAAGCACACTTTTCAAATATAATCCAGTCAATCCAGGGCCCACACACCAACTGTCTCCTTTCCTGGGCCCCCACACCCTGGGCCACTATCCACCTGCCCTAAACACCGTAGGGCCAGATGCCAGACCACCAGGGAGAGCCTGTATGCCCTCAGAGCCCACTGAAATGGTTCCAACTAGCCAACTGACACCTGCCCACCCTGCCTCAGCCATTCCTTTGCATAGAAACCATGACAAAGGCTCTTGCCCACAGCTCCCCATCTCCTCCCACCCGCCTCCTGAGGACTCCAGTGCTTCTCCGAGTGTTCCACCCACCCACCCTCATGGTGTGCCCTCTCTCTCTTCTTGGGAACTGAGTAACAAACTTTCTTTTTTTTAATGTTTATTTTTACTGGGCTGCACCAGGTCTTAGTTGTAGCATGTGGGATCTAGCTCCCTGACCTGGGATAAACCCCGGGGCCCCTGCATTGGAAGCAGAGCTGTAGCCCCTGGACAACCAGGGCAATTGTCTCCTGACCTGTGTACCTTACTATACCTCCAATTGCCTGTTAACTCACTATATTTTACAACATCCCTCTAGACTGTAAATGAAGCCAGTGTCTTAATCATTTGGGAGACAATTCAGAGTCTGCACTCTGAGGACTCAATATTTCAACTTTCATTTTAGCAAGATTAAAAAATTCTTGCATTAAATCACTGACTCACTCAAGAAACATTTCTTGATGTCTTGTGTGTGCCAGGTATTGTGGAAGGCTCTGGGAATGGGAGCATAAATGAAGCATGCCTCAGGCAGGCTCCTGGTAGGATGGGGGCTCAAAGACAGGGATGGATGAATGTCTTCCCAGAGTTCACAAGCTAGAGCACGTTACTGGCTAGATCCCCTGGGGTGTTCCCTTCATAAAACTGTCAATTTTGGAGGGACTGACAATAGAATAAACTAATTTGTCTTGTTCTGTCCCATTCTTTACATGACAAGCTATTGAAACTGGAAATCAAGAAAATTATTCTGTTTCCCAAGTAATTATCAGATTTAATTAACCCTTCTTTGAAACACCTTCACAAAAATACAGCCTAGCTATTCCTCAGCACAGCCTGAGAAAACTATTGTCTGGGGGACACAACATAAATATTAATAACAACAGAAAACACTTACTGATCTCTTAATATATGCCAGGTATTGTATCAAGCATGATGTATGCATTGTTCCATTTAATCCTCATGTCGGGGTGGGGGTGAGTGGGCTGCCATTTCAATCTCCAGGGGATCTTCCTGACCTAGGGATCGAACCCGTGAACCTGTGTCTCCTGCATTACAGGAAGATGCTTCACTGCTGAGCCACCAGGGAGCCCTAAATATGTATTCTCATTCTTATTTTACAAATGAAGACACTGAAGCTGAAGTAGGATAAAAGTTTTGATAAATGCAGCACAGCTGAGAAAGGCAGTGCCAGGATTTGAATTCGGGCCGTGTTACTCCAGAGTCTACTTGTTTAACAACAAATTCTAGATATGAGCTGAGAAACAATATCGTTTTCTAAGGGTACATTGCTTAGGCCCTTTCTTACAGCCCATTAAAGAATCTGGGCCATTCTTTACCCCAGGAGAAATTCTACCCATTCAAAATGCTGCTACTAAATGTACAATATTTGAAAACAACATAGTCTTCCTTCGGGCTTCCCTGGTGGCTCAGACAGTAAAGAATCCACCTACAATGAGGGAGACCTGGGTTCGATCCCTGGGTTGGGAAGATCCCCTGGAGGAGGGCATGGCAATCCACTCCAGTATTCCTGCCTGGAGACTCCCCATGGACAGAGGAGCCTGATGGGCCTATAGTCTATGGGGTTGCAAAGAGTGGGACACAACTGAGCGACTAAGCACAGCACAGTCTCCCTTCTGACATTCTTTAGAATTTGTTGGTAAGCTGCTCTGCCCAACCACCATCCACAGGAGTCTAGTTGGTTATACAGTAAAATGAACTACGTAAAAAAAAAAAAAAAAAAAAATCTCAAGAATTGTTCTCCAAAAACTCTCCATAAAAGAGCAGCAAACTTAAGTAACTGCATTCATGTGCAGAACGCATTTTAGGACTCAAGTTGTTAGGAGAGTGAGTTCTCTGCCTCTTTGTTAGTGAATCTTTCACTAGGAACTGAGTCAAAATCCTGTGGCAGTGACTGCTCGCCTTAGCTTTAATTATTCCTTCTGTTTCCATTAACTTGGTTTACTGCATACCAAAGAGGTCATCTCCAGATTTGATCTGTTCATTGAGGGAAGCTTATTCCTCTCTGTAAGATGATTATACCCTCATAGGCCAGGCATCGGGTGTGCTCTCAGGAAACTATAACTTCAGTCACGTTGAACCTCTGATATTTCTTTTAAAGCACATTTGTAGCAACTCCTGCAGCTCAATTCCAGAAAAATAAACGACCCAATCAAAAAATGGGCCAAAGAACTAAATGGACATTTCTCCAAAGAAGACATACGGATGGCTAACAAACACATGAAAAGATGCTCAACATCACTCATTATTAGAGAAATGCAAATCAAAACCACAATGAGGTACCACTTCACACCAGTCAGAATGTCTGCGATCCAAAAATCTGCAAGCAATAAATGCTGGAGAGGGTGTGGAGAGAAGGGAACCCTCCTACACTGTTGGTGGGAATGTAAACTAGTACAGCCACTATGGAGAACAGTGTGGAGATTCCTTAAAAAATTGCAACTAGAACTGCCTTATGACCCAGCAATCCCACTGCTGGGCATACACACAGAGGAAACCAGAATTGAAAGAGACACATGTACCCCAATGTTCATCGCAGCACTGTTTATAATAGCCAGGACATGGAAACAACCTAGATGTCCATCAGCAGATGAATGGATAAGAAAGCTGTGGTACTTATACACAATGGAGTATTACTCAGCCGTTAAAAAGAATACATTTGAATCTGTTCTGATGAGATGGACGAAACTGGAGCCGATTATACAGAGTGAAGTAAGCCAGAAAGAAAAACACCAATACAGTATACTAACACCTATATATGGAATTTAGAAAGATGGCAATGATGACCCTGTATGCAGGACAGCAAAAAAGACACAGATGTGTATAGCGGACTTTTGGACTCAGTGGGAGAGGGAGAGGGTGAGATGATTTGGGAGAATGGCATTGAAACATGTATAATATCATGTAAGAATCAAATTGCCAGTCTATGTCCGATGCAGGATATGGCACGCTTGGGGCTGGTACGCGGGGATGACCCAGAGAGATGTTGTGGGGAGGGGGGTGGGAGGGGGGTTCATGTTTGGGAACGCATGTACACCCGTGGTGGATTCATGTCAATGTATGGCAAAACCAATACAGAATTGTAAAGTAAAATAAAAAATAAATAAAAAAAATTTTTTTTTAATTTTAAAAAAAAGCACATTTGTGGGAAAGCCACAAGACACCAAGTACCATGTTTATCTCAAATCTGCTCTTCTGTTCCTCTATATGCATGACTACAGATTAAACAAAATCACTGTAATAGGCAAACTGAATTTCTTTCTGGCACCTTGAGTTTCGGAATTCCCCAGCGAAACACTGAAACCAGCTCCTTTTCCTTCTTATATCCAAAAAAGAGATCCACGAGTCGCTTGAGTAAGGCTTCTGATCTCTAGCCAAATCTCAAGCTTCCTAAGACACTGGTCAAATGATATTTAATATTTCTTTAAAAAAAAATCTGTGTGTGTGGCGGGGGATTCCCAGGCAGATGGTAAAGAATCTGCCTGTAATGCAATTCGATCCCTGGGTCAGGAAGATCCCCTGGAGAAGGGAATGGCTACTCATTCGAGTATTCTTGCCTGGAGAATTCCATGGACGGAGGAGCCTGACAGGCTACAGTCCATGGAGCTGCAAAGAGTTGGAGACAGCTGAAAAACTTTCACTTCATTTAAAAAAAATTTTTATGTATTTTTTAATAACAAAAATATTTTGTATTGGAGTATAGCCGATTAACAATGCCGTGATAGTTTCAGGTGAACAGTCAAGGGACTCAGTCCTAAATCAGTTCTGAATACTCATTGAAAGGACTGGTGCTGATGCTGAAACCCCAACACTTTGGCCACCTGATGCAAAGAACTGACTCACTGGAAAAGACCCTGATGCTGGGAAAGATTGAAGGCGGGAGGAGAAGGGGACAACAGAGGATGAGATGGTTGGATGGCATCACCCACTCAATGGACATGAGTTTGAGAAAGCTCATGGCTTTTAATTTAATGGCTTTAGAGAAATGCAAATCGAAACTACAATGAGATATCACGTCATTCCAGTCAGAATGGTTACCATCAAAACAAAAAAAAACCCACAAACAACAAATGCTGGAGAGAGCGTGGAGCGAAAAGAACTCTCTTGCACTGTTGGGAAGAATGTAAATTGATATAGCCACTATAGAGAACAGTATGGTTCCTTAAAAAACTAAAATCAGAGCTATTATATGACCTGCAATCCCACTCCTGGGCACATATCCAGAGAAAAACACGGTGCAAAAAGATACACGCCCCCCAGCGTTCACTGCAGCACTGTTTACAACAGCCAAGACATGGAGACAACCTAGAGGAATGGATAAAGAAGATGAGCTATATACACACAATGGAATAATACTCAGCCTTTAATACTTCTTTTTTAAAGACCCAAACTTCATCATTCCAGCCTACAGTAAAGAGAGAAGACACACGTGAAGGGTTTTATTATTCCACAGCAAGCATGTTTTCAGTGCGAACTATGTGCCTGGGTCTGTTCTAAGGCTTCAGAGATATAGCAGTGAGCCGGGATCACACTTATCACTGAGGAGCAGAAAGACAGTTCTTGAAATTCCTACTGGAACTAAATCACAACGCAGAACACTCTAAACTCGACTCAACATCTTAGATGTTAGGGTCAGAAGGAACCTCAGCAGTCTCCAGACTTGCAGCTGCCTCAGGATCTATTTCCTACACTTATTAAAACTGGTGACTTAATATGAGCTGCAGAAAAGAGCTGTGACCCCCGCCCCCCAACCCCATAGTCATAAGCAAAGTGTGGTGGGCGTGTACACACATTCTGTGGGGCCAGGTTTTAAAGGTTTCCTTGAATTCTCAAAACGTCTAAGATCCCGCAAAGATCAGAAGCATTCCCTTCATACTCCTCGACTCAAGGAAGCCAGGCGACTGGCACTTGCGCGTCTTCGGTAAAGTCGCCTCTGGAACCGAAACTGCTGCCGTTAGACTCTGCACACCCGGCTCAGTCCTTCCAGCTCAGAACTTAGCCCCCAAGAAAGCTTCAGACCGGGAGGGGTGGTGGCCCACTGCCTTCGAAAGGCAGCGAGGCATGGAAGGAGAGAGACAGAGGTTCCCAGCGAGGAAATCACCCGCCTCGCTTCTGACGTCTACAAGTTACGGCCAAGACTAGTGCGCAGAGCCCGCCTGCCCAGAGCGCCAAAGTTTCT
This sequence comes from Oryx dammah, assembly GCF_014754425.2. Classification (NCBI taxonomy): domain Eukaryota; kingdom Metazoa; phylum Chordata; class Mammalia; order Artiodactyla; family Bovidae; genus Oryx; species Oryx dammah. Next base: position 40,700,668 of record NW_024070185.1, on the reverse strand, counting down.
CTGAAGGCAATTAAGACCCAACTGGAAGCACGTGGGCCTTTGGGGAACTGGCGCGATAGCCCGGCAGTCCCCCAAGCCAAGCCTTCGTGGGGAGGGGGCGCACACCCTCTCAGGACCAGGAGACGCGACCCCGGGCCTGAGCGCACCCCGCAGCCCTCTGCCCCCACCCCCCGCGCGCCGGCCCAGGGCCGCCCCTTTGGAGCCCTTCGGACTCGCCAGCAGCTCACCGTCGGTCCCCGTCGCATCCGCCTCCTCCCCCGCCGGGGGCGCCTCCAGCCGCAGAGAGTTCGGATAGGGGAGCGAGAGCGGCCCCGCGGCGCAGAGCTGCTCCTGGGTGACGAAGCAGAGCCGCACGCGGTCGTGCCGGCGAGCCAGGATCCGCACGGGAGCCGCAGCCGCGGCCACGCTGCGAGCGCCTCCGCCTCCAGCCGCGCCGCCCGGCGCTCCCACACCCCAGCCGCGGGAAGGGGCGGGGCTTGGAGGCGCCGGCGCCGGCCTCACCTCCGCCGCGGGTTCGCGCGCCCACCGGGGAGGTGCCCGCCGGCTGGGGTTACCCCCGGCGCCCGCGCAGCCCCCCACCCCACGCGGGGGCCCCCGGCACACTGGGCCGCGCTGTCAATGAGCAGGAGGGTGCAGGCGCCCCGCGGGGCCGCGGCTCCGAGCGCACAAGTTTAGAGAGCGCGCGAGGCGCCCGGAGCTGGCTGGGGAACCGTGACACCTGCTGTTCAGCGGGCCCCGCGTGGGCGTCGGTTTGGAAGCTGCCCCGGCCCGCGCTTTGCTGGGTGGGCACTCGCTCTTGTGGGGAGGTTCTAGGGCTCCCCGGCGCCCACGTTGGAACACACGTCCCAAGTCCTGAGCTCTTTCCTCCTGGGCAGTTTTCCCGACAGTAGCATGGCCGGGGGCGGGGCGGGGGGCGGTGATCTAAGGGAGAAGTCCGAGGACACGCCTGCGACCCGACCGGCTGGCCCAAATGACCACGTTCATCTCCCGTCACCTAACTGGGAGTTGAAAACATACTGGCTGCTGGATGGTGAACCATTTCGCTAGACGTGGGTCGGGAGGGCCAGGGAGTCTCATCCCCAAGTTGACGCCTGCCTCCACCAGCCACCTAGCCTACCCAGTTAGCTCTGGCGTCAACGGATGGGGCCTCCAAACCCAGTTACAGGCTGTCTTCTCCAAAGAGAAATCGGTCTTCTGCTGCAGGCGGGTATGAAAAAGAAGCAGTCCTTCTGACGGGAGTCTCCCTCAGTCACACACTCATTTACCATAAAGGAAACTTTTCAAATTCTGCACCAATTTATGTATTCTAAATCTGTCATCTCCTGACAGAATGAACTGCAGGGAGGAAGCAAGGATTGTAAATCCATGTAGATTCCTTGAAGACAATATCCTTAACCAAGCAGGCTGACTTGACAAGAATGAGCTTCCCTAGAGACTGGATTGGACACAGCCAGGCTTTATGGAATCCCTGCTGCTGCTGCTGCTGCTGAGTCGCCTCAGTCGTGTCCAACTCTGTGCGACCCCAGAGACGGCAGCCCACCAGGCTCCCCCATCCCTGGGGTTCTCCAGGCAAGAACAGGAGTGTGCTGCCATTTCCTTCTCCAATGCATGAAAGTGAAAAGTGAAAGTGAAGTCGCTCAGTCGTGTCTGACTCTTAGTGATCCCTACCAGGCTCCTCCATCCATGGGATTTCCCAGGCAAGAGTACTGGAGTGGGGTGCCATTGCCTTCTCCGTCTCATCTATTTCCCCACTACCACTCCACCTCCCACTTGGTCCTAAGTTCCTGACATGGCCTCTCTGACTGCCCCCTTATTCCCTCCCAGGGCTTTTTCTCCCCTTTGGCTGTCTATTGTCTCTCTCTTTCATCTAAGTACCCTGCTCTTCTTACGGCTTTGATTTGTGCCCTGGAAGTCCCTGGGAATCAGAAATTCTTTAAAAAGTTGGCGCTGTCTCGAGTTTCTGGGGTGAAGACCACAGAACGCTTGTATTCTGGGGCACCCTGCCCCTCCCTGTATCATTCTGCCTCTCCTGCTTCCAGCCTCCTCAAAACATTCTCCTGCCTTCCTCATTTCTTTTTGCCTTCTCAAGCCCTGCCTTGATGGCACTATTTTTGTGCTACCCAAAACCCTCCCAAGTAGCGCTTGGACGTCTTTATCTTTCTGTCAGAAAAGCTTGTTCAGCCTTCAGATGCTTTCAGTTGTTAAGTTGGATTCATACTAAAATGTAAACGATGGATGAAAATGACTCATAAAGCATCTCTACAAGGACAATATAATGAACTTAGAATTTCCACCATACTCCCAAGAAACCAAGAATTCTCTGTTCCTTAAACCAAACAAGCAGACACAAAACACATCGGCAGTACTTCCCCCACATTAACGTGGGGCTCAAAAACCCAGCCCCAGCTAACTGCAGAAAAAGTCAAAATTTGATTCACCACAAAGCCAGGAAATCTAAGCCTTGGTCATGACTAAATTTAGGGAATTCATGGATCAGGCGGTCTCGTCTCATCTTACATAGAGGCCTCAGTCACATGCTGGAAGTCTTCACTGATTAACAACCTTTCAGCAAAGGCAAGGCCACTTACCCTCTAACTCCAAGTCAAGTTGAGCCATCTGAAAATGACTGATTTGCTGTGAGGTCTACCCAACTTGGAGAAGGCAATGGCACCCCACTCCAGTACTTTTGCCTGGAAAATCCCATGAACGGAGGAGCCTGGTAGGCTGCAGTTCATGGGGTCTCGAAGAGTCGGACACGACTGAGCGACTTCACTTTCACTTTTCACTCTCATGCATTGGAGAAGGAAATGGCAACCCACTCCAGTATTCTTGCCTGGAGAATCCCAGGGACGGGGGAGCCTGGTGGGCTGCCATCTGTGGGATCGCACAGAGTCGGACACGACTGAGGCGACTTAGCAGCAGCAGCAGCAGCAGCAGCTACCCAACTTGGCTTTCGGACTAGGGAGAGTGGAAGCCTTACCGAATCTGCATCATCTGAATGACTGCTGAGCCGAAAACCAAAGGGAGGAGGTAGCTGGGATGATAAAGCCAGTTATAATCATGACATCTAACACTGAGGGCTTACCACATGCCGGCACTATTCTAAATACATCACAGACATCCCCTTACCCTGTGAGAGCAGAATTAGACTATTATGACCCTTGTTTTGACGAATGAGGAAACTAGGCACAAAGAGTAACTAATTTGCCCAAAGTCATAACTGAGAAGGGACAAACTACAACAGTTCAGACACAAAAATAAGTCCATGATTGTCCTTACTACCATTTTTCAAAGTTAGAAGCTAGTAGACTAATTTCCTGGTATTCCGAATAGAACTCAGGACCTTAAGAGTCCCCAGAAATGTGAGCACATTATTTAAACGGGTCCCATTTTCTTTCCTCTCGTGCCCCCCTCCCACCCATGCAGATGGTTAAGAATCGCTTAGACTTCCCCTCCACAGGTGTTTCACATTCCAATAGTCTTGGTGATATTTATACTTGAACAGTTTTCACCCTGATGCATGTGCTAAGCAGAAAGTTCCATGAATCGTTTTTCTTCTGTCTTAAGTGTAGTGTGGATTCGCTCACACCATCTATTCGATCCACCGGTGAATCTGACTTTTTATCTTTAGATTATCCCTAATTTCAGTTCCAAACAGCCATCACTCTCTTCCTCATCTTCCTTTCTGTCATCAGCACTTTCTTTTCAGGGCCACCAAATTAAAAAAAAAAAAATCAGTACAGGATAGTTAAGAAGGAAAGAGGAGCTCCCTTGCAATGGAATACTGATTGGGAGCAATTGGAGAGACTTGTCTACTAGATTCCTGTATCTGCTTTGCCAGCCTTGGTGTGTGCCAGGGAGAGGCTTTTTTTCGAGCAATTGGCTGAGACATAATGGAGGTCTGAGGGTCCATCTGGGGGAACTAAACCCATGCTCCAGATTCTTCCTCCTTCGTATCCTCTAGGAAGAATAAGTTCTCTCAGATGTGAGGGAGGGCCCCTGGTACCTGAGATCCTTGACAGACCCCTACCCACCATGTCCCGCTCCAGACTGACTCTGTTCAGTGCAGCATCAAAAGCATTGTCTTTGTTTATGTATATGATCTGTGTCCAAAGCTTTGAGAGATTCTTTCTACCCTTTTCTTTATCCAGATAACACACAGAAAAGGACCTCTGGCCAACCACATTTGCAGATGCCTGTGGCTGCAAGCTCAGCTCAGCTTTGGACTCCAAAGAGACATCATCAGACCAGTGCTGAGCTGAGACAGAGAAAGGGGTCCACTTTGTCTATCTCCTGCCTTCCGTAGAGTGCAGCCCAATCTGCTAATGAACTGCAACTCAATTGCCTGAAGTCTAGACCAGTCTCTTCAACTCCCAACAAGCTCTTTCCCTCATATCCTCAATAGAGAAGCTCAGATGAGAGTCCCTGATACACTGATTTCAAAGTACATTATCCTCAGCTACACAGTGACCACATTACTTATCATATTGTTCCAAACGACAACAACAAAAATGTACACATCATGAAGAAACTGTGATGTCACTCACAAGTCTACCCCAGATAGTTCTGTAGCCGACCCCGGGACACGATTCTAACTTCAGTAACTCAGATGCAGGAAGAGGTACTTATAATAAAAGGGGTAATTAACCTTGGGATAACCCCTCCCCCCATCCCGGGGGGGGGGGGGCCCCACCATGGCGAGGTTTCCTGAGAAAGATGTATGGGAATGGCCAAAGGCAGAAGCAGCAGCAGGGAGAGGTGGACCTGAGATGAGGAAGCAAGGTTAGGACTTGGGAACATCTTGGGAGAGGTTTCATGTCCCTAAGCTCACAAAGGAAGTCCCACTTCATATGCAGTTTTTCTCATCTCAGGCTGTAAGTTCCTTTCAGCACCCCATCTCAGGGCTTCAGTTTGTCAGCTTTGCCTCTGCAGCTGAGTGTGATGGTGGGCTGACCTCAGGGTAAGAGAAATAAATGTGCCAGTGGCATGGGGAGGAAGCATTTATCTAGAAGACCATATCCAGGATTGCAGATCGTTACTAGCAAGAAGTGAATGGGACCCCCACAGGGCTGGGAGTGAAAGGAAGGAGCAAGGCCTGCTGAGGAATATGCCAGGAGACTTGAGCCAGGCAGATTTGGGGTCCAATTCCAGTCCCATTCCTTCTTAACTGAGTAGCTCCGGCAAATTATTCAGACGCTGTGAATTTATGGAAGCCTTTACAGTAAACTCACAATGCCCCTATAAGCTTATTGTGAAAATTAAATGACACGGTACAGCACTGAATACATGTAGCGGCTATTCCCTGGTGATTGGAATGCAGAAACTGCCTGGAATGCAGGAGATGCAGATTCGATCTGTGGGTCAGGAATATCCCCTGGAGGAGGGCATGACAACCCACTCCAGTATCCTTGCCTGGGAAATCCCATGGACAGAGGAGCCTGGCGGCTACAGTCCAAGGAGTCACAAAGAGTCAGACAGGACTGAGCACTCGGCACATATCATTAGTATTATTATTCATGCCAGAAAATATGGAAAAGTGAAAAGAGAAGCTTAAATAAATCATATTCCCTCACCTGAATGCAAGTATTGGAACTATGTTAGAAGAGTTATTTCTTACACTATTTTTTTCTGTTAGCTAGCTAATCATGGCATTAAGTCAATTTTTTTATTGAAAAAAAAAAAAAAGTGTGAATACCCACAAATCAGAGAGATGTATGTATATAGGATTGACTCCATTTTTCTCGGATAAGAAAGACTTATTACACAGGCATATGAGTGTCAGCTTTTACTTACTTTTGCTTTTGTTGTTCTGTCATTTATTTATGGCTGTGATTTATATTGTACTCATGCCCAGAGGCACATTGGCATGTTTTGTAAACTACCAAATAAATAAACAGCAGCTATATTTCCAGATCCGTTTGTATGGAGGTGAAAGCAAACATGAAAATTGGAGAAAATAAGCTGAAAAACTGGGATGATGGTTGGAGGGGCATTTTGAAAAACTAATGTGATTATTATTAATCTGCCAATCTACGCTTAAATCCAGGGTCAGACCCCACTGCAATTGTCAGTTACAAGGAAATTACTTCAGTGATCATCCACCTGGAGTTCTTCCCCGAGAGGTGATGTTTGTATGAGATCTACGCATGATTTCTCACAAAGTTCTCATCTTGATCTCTGAGCAAGAAATATAAAACAGACATAGTAAGCTTACTGACCCACCTCTCATTCTCTCGACAACGACCGTAAACCAGAATACAGCTTGTTATCTGATTTATTAAAGAACATGGTAGGAAGAATAAAACAGATGTTATAAAAAAATGCATCAGTATATATTTTATACCACATGCTTACCCTTTTCAGTTTCTCCATAAATTAAAAAAAGTTGCCTCACCAGTGAATCTTAATGCATCCTTCCAGCTCTACTATTTTCAGTATGTAGACTAGCTGATATTTATTCATTGATCTACGTGGATTCTCTTTTGTATCATATGGTTGCAGATTTACCTTTAGGCTAGTATTAGCACTCCTCCACATTCTGAAGGGCAATGCTGGTCAAATTTTATTATGCTTAAGAATCACCTGGAGAGGTGGTTAAAATGCAGATTGCTGGGCCCAGTCCTCAGCGATTTAAATTTAACAGGCCTAGTGTGGTGCCCAATAAATAATTCTATTTCTAACAAGATCTCAGGGGATGGCAATGCTGCTGGGTTGCCACCAGTGGACCAAACATTAACTCTGTTCTAACCTTGGGAGCAGTTGCATCCCAAGTTAGGCTGAATGTTAAACTGTGCAGCAGCTAATCCAGAAAACCGAAGAACTGCATAGAGATGATGAAGGAGAATTATATTGTTCAATTACACGTGTGTATTTGCTGGAGGGCTTTCCAGGTGGCTCAGTGGTAAAGAATTGGCCAGCCAGCAGGAGACGCAGGTTCGATTCCTGGGTCAGGAAGATCCCCTGGAGAAGGAAATGGCAACCCACTCCAGTATTCTTGTCTGGAGAATCCCATGACAGAGGAACCTGGCGGGCTACAGTCTATAGAGCTGCGAAAGGGTCGGACATGATTTAGCAACTAAACAACAACAAAGTATTTGTCAGGAGCTGGTTTTGTCGCAAACACTTTGAACTATTTTCCTATAAGTTCAAAGCTGTAATAATAAGAGCTTATCTTTTCAGGGGATGCACTGACACAAAATTTCCAAAAGGGGCAAATGAAGAATGGGATTATTTGAAAGAGCTCCACCTTCACGCTTGTACACCAACCAATCCTCACTTCCCTTTCATTCTCGTTCCCGTGAGCATCGCAGGCACAGCACATGAAGCAGCCTAACCTCTTCCATGTTTCCCTTTCCGCATCTGCAAAGTGAGGAGAAAAGCGCCAGGATCAAAGACTTGACGTGAAGATTAAAAGAATAATGCACACGAAAGCAAAACACTGCCCAGAGCATACACCCCGGAGCTTCCCATTTTCTCAGGGCACCTTATTCCTTTCCTTCAGCATGCTCACTGGAGATTATAACTCTACATGTGGCGGGTGGGGAGGGTGTGACTTAATTAACCTCTCTCTCTCCCACACATCCTATCATAAACCCCATGAGTATCCGTTTTGCTCGCTGTTGAATACACACCCTTAACCCAGTTCCTGCTTTTTAGCAGGCCATCAGAAAAGACAGTATTTGGCCTGTGGTAAAAACACAGTGTCAATTTTAAAATGGATACACATAAACTATTAGGTGCAATAAAAATGAGCAATTTAGAGAAGGAAGGCATTCTTAACAATCAAGAATCTGACTATGCCACTAGGGTTGGCTGCAAAGCCAGCACAAACCTCTGTGCTGTGGCCCCTCAGGGGACCACTGAGATGGCTAGCTGTGACTGCAAAGCTAAGACTGACAACTGTGGAGTCTAAAAGTTGGGTTATTAGCTCCCAGGAAAAAATTAAAAGGTTAAGCTACTGATCTCTTGGGTCCTTCTTTTTTGTTTAAGAATCTACTTTGTTTCTCATTTCTTCAAATGTATTGCCTGTTCTTTCTGAGTTCTTAATGGAATATTGAAGTCAGGATAAGTGAAGAATCTTAGAATTTACAAACACAATGCAGATTTGCAGCTCAGTAGTTGCCATAGGTCTGCCAGATTTGTCAGATTTACAATGATGGTGGGGGTGGGGCTCAGTTAGATTGCCAAGAACACTGACACACACAGAGCACATAAATTTTTACCTTTCAAGGATCCAAATTACTTTTTGGTATGAGGATATTTATTAGTACGACAGCTTTACTGTACAAGTTAAAAACAGAATTTCTTAAAAGTACAAAGACACTATATCACTGAGCTCACACTGTTAAGTGTGTTTCCTTGGAAAGAGAAATAAACAGCTTGGTCCTGAGACAGAAGTTGCACAAGGAGTCAACATATACAAGCTAATTGCAGACAATAAAGATAAATCTTAAAACACTTTTTATATATACATAAAGGTAAAGTAGGCCATTTTAGAAAGCTTTCCTAAGCTTTGGGGCTTTCCTGAGAGCCAGTTTTTGAAGAATTCACCTGCAATGCAGGAGACCCTGGTTCGGCTCTTGGGTTGGGAAGATCTGCTGGAGAAGGGACAGACTACCCACTCCAGTATTCTTGGGCTTCCTTGTGACTCAGCTGGTAAAGAATCCACATGCAATGGGGAAGACCTGGGTTCTATCCCTGGGTTGGGAAGATCCCCTGGAGAAGAGAAGGGTTACCCACTCCAGTATTCTGGCCTGGAGAATTCCATGAACTGTATAGTCCATAGGGTTGCAGAGAGATGGACACAACTGAGAGACTTTCACTTTCCTAAGCTTTGCAATCAGAACTAAACCTGCCATGCTTGTGCATTAGTTTGAAAAGTTTTCAAAATGAATTCAAATCTTTTATAGTTTTGCATTAAGTCTTTTCTCTTTCTGCCACTAATTTTTACACTTTGGAAATCATGTCACTCTCAAGAAATGGATTCCCAGTACCTGCTGAAGAGATGCTATTTTCAAATGTTCCCGTATTTGGTTTTCAGCTTATTATGGTGCAGAGACAGGGTTCCTAGTCAAAAGATGTGTGCGTCCATCTCAGCCACACAAGCTGGTACCTTCTTTACCTCTCTGTGCCACAAGCATCTCCATTTATAAGAGAAGGAACACAACTAAACTAATCTCAGAGTAATGGCCAGGACCATCCTCTTAATTCTCATTTATTTGGGCTAATGTAAACTTTGTTTCCATTCCCCAAACAGGAACAATTCTGTAGTGGAAGGTACAGCAAAGGGGAATAATGCATGCAACAGTGCTTAGTAAGAAGAAGAAGCACACAAATAATTTTATTAATATTACTTTAAATAACTTCCCCAATAAGGGAAGAACCTAACTGCCGGCCGCAGACAGAAACAGCCCCAAATGGTTACCTAGGAGCCAAGCCTCCCACAGGTTTACTGCACTCATACATCCCTGGATCTTTCAGAGTGGGCAGCGCTCAGCACTTTGTGTCGACATTCAGTGATACCTGCCAATTATCTTCCCCAGAGACCTGCTAAGAGGCGCTGTGCTCTGGAGCACCTGCAATCTCTGCTCTTTAAAAATAGAAAACCACTTTAACTTGTGGAGGCTTAACACAAGTGGGGGCAGAGAACCACCTCAACCCTAGTACACACAAAGAATTTTTCTCCTCCTTTGTACCTGAAAAGATTGTTTTTTTCAAATAATGTCTTTTTCTGAAAATCCGAAATGAAATAAGACAAATAAGATCTTGTTCTTGTTTGTCAAATAAGATCAATAAGACATTTACTGGTAAACTATAAAGAAAACTTAATTCTCACTACTTTCCTAGCTCTGTAGGCATATCACTACAATTGAGAGAAATTATCAGCCTTTAGGATAATTTTCAAAGATCATTTGGTCCTCATGGTATAAACCACCAATTCTCTCTCACACACAGAAAATACAAATTATATATATATATGTATGTATAGAATCAGATGTATATACATGCATAGAATCAGATATTCAAGTTCAGTTTAGAAAATGTGAAGTAAAAATCTTTAAATCTTTTTTCATGTTCTAGAATCACAAAATATCTTTAAAACTCTACTGACTATGAGGTAGAGAAATAAGCATCCTGTTCATTGATGCTGCTGCTGTTGCTGCTGCTAAGTCGCTTCAGTCATGTCCGACTCTGTGCGACCCCATGGACTGCAGCCTACCAGGCTCCTCCATCCATGGGATTTGCCAGGCAAGAGTACTGGAGTGGGTTGCCATTGCCTTCTCCGGTTCGTTGATGAGGGCTATGTAAACTGGTAAACCTCTCTAGAGGAGAGTACACATCAAATTTCAAAATACCTATTTCTTAATATTCAACATTTCCACTTCTAAAAATGGACTGGAAATGGACTGGAGTCAAAGCTTATGAGGCGCACAAATTTTATGATGAAAATGTAAAACTTATAAACGTACTCAGAAATTCCTTCAATCTGCCTTAAAGTACAGCATATTGTATACAGTCATAATAGAGTCTACACATGAGAAATATATAAATGTGTAGAGGTCAATGTGTAAAATATAATTTTACAGTATTTCTAGCAACAAAGGATGATGAGAACTTCCCTCATTCAATACTGGAAATTAAAAGACAAAGCTAAATTATTGATGATTATAGAAAAGGAGGGGTATGCTAAGGCACAGGTTTCCCCAGTGGCTCAGCAGGTAAAGAATCTGCCTGCAACGCAGAAGACACAAGAGATGCGAGTTTGATTCCTGGATCAGGAAGGACCCCTGGAAGAGAAAAATAGCAACCCACTCCAGTATTCTTGCCTAGATGGGCTGCAGTTCAAAGGGTTGCAAAGAGTCAGACACGACTGAGGACTAAGCAAGCGTGCTCAGGCACATTGTCTCTGCATAGAAAGGATTGTTGAGCTCACAAGGTTTAGTTTGATTTGGTTTGGTTTTGAAAGCATGGAGTTCAGGGGTTGCACCTTTTCAGAGGTGTAGGTAGGCTAACATCATATGTAGAAGCCTGGTTACCTGGGTGAAGCTGTTGGTTGGTTGCTTGGTTGTATTTGAGGTGTATTTATTGGCATGGGTCTCTGGTTGACTGGCTTTCTGTAGCCAAGGTTGACACTGATTGGCTGGTAAAAGTGTGTTCAAGTTGTTGATCCGTTGGTTTATAAGGAGTTCTGGTGGCTACTTGTTATCGTGGCTATGGAACAATATAGCTTTTCCAAAATGTGTGGAAATATATTTGATTTTATTGTTGAGCTTACCCAAATGTTTTCTGAGGCAACTGCACTTTATAATCAGAAAAACAGACAAGGAAATTCACTGCTGAGAGAGACTGCAAACAACTTAGATAAATTAGGTTTTTAAATCAATCTGGCACATCTGTATGATAGGATACAATATAGTTTTTATAAGGAAGGAAACTAGATGTATTGATATGGGACAATCTCCATGATGTGGTGGTCAGTGAAAAAAGTCAGGTGTGGAGTAAGTTCTTATCTATATGTAGAACTCTCTGGAAGGACCAAAAAAGAGAGAAATGGAGAGTCCTTGGGAGGGAACAGTGGAGGAAAACCTTTCATTAGAAAATCAGTGTTCAAACTCCATCATCTTGGACTCTAAATTCCATTCTCTTTTCACACAGCCCCACCAACTCATCTTTTACGTGATTTTTCAGGTTGGTGCTCCAGTTGGCTTTGAGTAAGAGCTCCCCCGACATACTCCATAAAATGGTCTTTGAAAACTTTTAACACCAGCAGCCAAAATCCCTCTCTTCTTACTCATCCTCATTTGCTAATGTTGACTATATTCTGGAGGTTTGGCAAACTTGGGGTGAGCACTCTTCCTAAGAAGGGATTACCCTGAGGCAGGACGGTCCTGCCCAGAGATCTCCCGATCTGGGGGCCCTCGGTGCTCCACACCCCCAGTAACTCCCCGCTCACCCTGTGGAATGCTCACAGGGTCTGCCTTCTCCATAACCAGAAGGCTGTTCTTTCCTCCTTCCCTGTTTAGTCAGCGCAGGACTGACACATCTGCTGGGATGTCTTTCAACCGCCTCCAGAAGCAGTGCCTTGGGGGCCCCTGAAGTACTTTCCCCAACCTTCTTTCAAATCTTTCCAGCCTCTCGCATGCAGCTGAGAGGCCAGCCGGGTATGGTCTCTAGAGGGCTCCGCGTCACTTACTACAACAGTGAGAGGAGAACTCATGAATGCAAAATACACCGGAGCAGGAACACAGTCCTGTCAGAATGCCTGGGACTCCCGGTGCTGCTGGCGTCGGCTCTGGGCAAGGGGTGCCTGGGGAGCCAGGAGGGGATGCGACCTGTGGGCAGAGCCTAGGAACAGGACAGGAGGCACACCTTCAGACGGTGGAGGTGCTTCGGAACAAAATCTCCACGTAGCTGTAGGATTTTCTTCTTGGGCAGGGGCTGTGTCAGTTAGGCAGGTGGAGTCTTGTATTTTCATCTAACTTTCAACCAGTCCACAGGCTTCTCTTTGGAGCCCACACAGGGAGAGGTTGCTTGAGGTGTCTGGTGTCTCTTACAGAGACCTGAATCCTACTGGATTAGAGCTCCACCCTAATGGCTTCATTAAATCTTAATCACTTCCTTTACGGGCCCCACTGCCAAATGCAGCCACACCTGGGGCTTTGGGCTTCAGCTGATCATTGTGGGGCGCGCACACGCATTCAGTTCAGACTAGGCGGATGTCCCCCACCACCGTCATACTCGAGTCAAAACTGAGTCTACCTACAGGACTCAACCAGAGAGACGGGTCTATTCCCCACAGACCTCCAGCACCTGGGAACCTGCTGGACCCTGAATACGGGCTCAGGGCATCAGAGCACCAGGGTTAAGAACTCTGGTTCTGAACTAACAACAGCCAGCCAGCGCCTCTTGTCTGCTGTCTTGGGAACGTGACTGCGAGTCAGAGTTCCACGGTGACAGGCACGCGGCAGCATGCTGGGCACTAGGCTTTCTGTGGCAGCCCTGGGGTGGCCTCGGGTCATGAACAGCCTCTTGCGGGCCCTCCCCGTTTCTTGTTTGTAGGAAAAAGGCTTCAGCCAGACCTTCCCTGAGTTCCAAAGGGGAGATTCAAACAGTTAGGGATAAGGGAACTGAGTGAATGTAGAAAAAAGAAAAAGCAGTCACGGCACAACAGTGCTACAATAAAGATGGGCCCCAGTTCCTCCTCAAGGGACACACACAACAATCTGGAATATATCTCTGAGTGCTTCTACAGGAACTAAGGTTCCCACTCAAGCTAAAGATGGTAACTTTAGACTGAGCACAAACATACAGACTCTAGACTGGTTGGAACCAGGCTGATGACTGAGATTCCTGAAACACCAGCCTGTTATCTCACCACCAACCGATGAAAAGAAAGTCACACATCCTGCAGCCGCTCACCCCCATCCCTCTGCCAAATGCTGCCTTTAAGAACACTTCCCCGAAGTGTTTGGTCTATTGAGCACACATCTGTCTCCTTGCTTGGCCCTGTAATAGGCCTTTCTCTGCTCCAGACTCCAATGTTTCAGTTTGTTTGGCCTCACTATGCATTGGGCCCATGAACTTGGGTTCAATGACACTGTGATGGTGTACAGTACAGTAAGTCCTCTACATGCAAATGAGCTCTGTTCTAAGAGTGGGTTCCAAAGTCCAATTTGTCCAACAAAGTTAGCCTAGGTACCCACACATAACACTATCGCTCCATACCACCGCTTTTATGCTTGCTTCCAGACATCCTGGGCTTGAAATAAAAAAACTATACCACTGTACTCTACACAGCACTGTAAAGTACACAAAAGCACAACCACGTGCAGAGGATGCATGCATGTGACAATGTATACCAGACGCATGAACTAACTTACTTGATTGAAGATGCAAACATATGTTCGCGTCTTTGAAAGTTGGTTCATATGTAGGGGACTTACTGTAATTATCAATACATCATTACATGAAAACAGAGCCTGTGATGAGGTTCAAGATGTGCTACCCAAAATATGGCACCTTGGGATAGTGATATCTTAAGCTGAAGGAATTAACAAAAACAAAACAAAACAAAAAACCCCAGCAGAAGCAGGAAGATCACTCTGACCTCTCCTAGATCACTCTTCTTCCCTGAAACAGGTCATAAAACTCCTATGTGAAGAGTATCCCACACCAGGGGGAGGAAAGACATTCATATCACCAAAAACAGGGAATTTGGGACCAAGAAATCTGTACAAACAAACCTTGTTAAATTAACTCATATCTTCTTAGTTACTTCTTCACCATTTACTACCTCAAGCCCAAATCCCTTTGAGTTGTCAATTCTTCACAAATTTATTATTGTTTTGTTTCAAAGAAAAATTTCAAATTTCTACAGTGAGTACATATAACCTTGTATCGATATAAATTATTTTAAAGTGTTTTAAAGCATTGCATTTATCCACTGAAGGAAATTCAAAAAGATTTCCTTCAGCTAGTTCCCACATGTGTTGTTGTTGTTTAGTTGCTAAGTTGTGTCCATCTCTTTTGGGATCCCATTGACTGCAGCCCGCCAGGCTGTTCTATCCATGGGATTTCCCAGGCAAGAATACTAGAGTGGGTTGCCATTTTCTGTTCCAGGGTGTCTTCCTGCCCCAGGGATCTAACCTGCTCCTCCTGCTTGACAGACAGATTCTTTACCACTGAGCCACCTGGAAAGCCCTCTAGATTCCACATAAGTTAAGTTAAGTCACTCACTCAGTTGTGTCCAGCTCTTTGTGACCCCGTGGACTGTAGTCCACGAGGCTCCTCTGCCCATGGGGTTCTCCAGGCAAGAATACTGGAGTGGGTTACCATTTCCTTCTCCAAGGGATCTTCCCGACCCAGGGATCAAACCCAGGTCTCCCGCATTACAGGCAGACGCTTTAACCTCTGAGCCACCAGGGAAGCCCATAGGAGGTCCGAAATACGAGATTTGTCAGACATGTGGGTGAATCTAACAGAAACACTGCTGTACAAAAAAACCAATCATAATGTCAAATGTGTGTTCAGAGAAACAAGCCAAAAACAAAAAGCTGGGCAAAGACGGCATTAACATTGGAAGAGGGTTATCAGAACTACTGGGCTTCCCTGATAGCTCAGTTGGTAAAGAATCCACCTGTAACGCAGGAGGCCCTGGTTCTATTCCTGGGTCGGGAAGATCCACTGGAGAAGGGATGGGCTACCCACTCCAGTATTCTGGCCTGGAGAATTCCATGGATTGTATAGTCCATAGGGTTGCAAGAATCGGACACAACTGAGTGACCTTCACTTTCATCAGAACTACCGTAGCATATTATTCAGTGGCACTATTCACAAAATACAGAGGAATTGCAGGAATGAAGAGAAACACCAAGAATTTTCTGTAAGTGCTCCTTTTGAGCCATTGAGAGAGAAAAAAAATTGCTGACCACATTTGAGGGAAGACATCTCCATAAAATAAAAAGTCAGGATCTTCATTTCAAGATAAAGATAGACATAATGTACCTTTGAGAACAGATTCATCTCTTGGTAACTTAAGATCAGAAAAGCAAAGAATGGCAATTACTTAAAAATAAGCAAGCATTTGGCAATTAGTCATTTCATTTTAACAAATATCTACCGTCTCTATAGCTCATAAGGTATTCATCATTCTCCAGACAAAAGCAACTTGATGTAACACAGGCAAAAGTTACCTGAAATTGTTTCAAAGTTTCCTTATAATTTGAATGTGCTCTTCTTTTTATACAGGACTCACATTTCTAACAGAGAAGGCAATGGCACCCCACTCCAGTACTCTGGCCTGGAAAATCCTATGGATGGAGGAGCCTGGTGGGCTGTAGTCCATGGGGTCACTAAGAGTCAGACACGACTGAGCAACTTCCCTTTCACTTTTCACTTTCATGCATTGGAGAAGGAAATGGCAGCCCACTCCGATGTTCTTGCCTGGAGAATCCCAGGGACGGGGGAGCCTGGTGGGCTGCCGTCTGTGGGGTCGCACAGAGTCGGACACGACTGAAGCGACTTAGCAGCAGCAGCAGCACATTTCTAATTCCATGTTTTCCATTTCCAGGCTAGATATGTATCCATGCATCTTGGCTCCATCCTTCATTACTTACTGGTAGTTAAATTATGCTGAATTAAGCTACCCCACGTTCGAGGTCAAGGGTGGTGTCAGAGAGTGCCAGGCTGCGACAGCACAGGAGCGGCTGAGAGGAGCTACTCCACAGCCCAGGTCAGGGGCGGCGGCTGAGAGGAGCCATGTCCAAGGAGTGGTGGCTGAGCGGGTGCAGGAGGGCCGAGAGGAGCTACTCCACGTTCAAGGTGAGGGGCGGGGTGGTGAGGAGATACCCCTCGTCCAAGGTAAGGAGCAGTGGCTGAGCTTTGCTGGGGCAGCCATGAAGGGATACCCCACGTTCAAGGTAAGAAAAACCCAAGTAAGATGGTAGGTATTGCGAGAGGCATCAGAGGGTAGACACACAAACCATAATCATAGAAAACTAGTCAATCTAATCACACGGACCACAGCCTTGTCTAACTCAATGAAATTAAGCCATGCTGGTTGGGGCCACCCAAGATGGGTGGGTCATGGTGGAGAGGTCTGACAGAATGTGGTCTACTGGAGAAGGGAATGGCAAACCACTTAAATATTCTTGCCTTGAGAACCCCATGAACAGTATGAAAAAGCAAAAATGATAGTATAGTGAAAGAGGAACTCCCCAGGTCAGCAGGTGCCCAATATGCTACTGGAGATCAGTGGAGAAATAACTCCAGAAAGAATGAAGGGATGGAGCCAAAGCAAAAACAATACCCAGCTGTGGATGTGACTGGTGATAGAAGCAGGGTCTGATGCTGTAAAGAGCAATATTGCATAGGAACTTGGAATGTTATGTCCAGGAACCAAGGCAAATTGGAAGTAGTCAAACAGATGGCAAGAGTGAATGTCGACATTCTAGGAATCAGCGAACTAAAATGGACTGGAATGGGTGAATTTAACGCAGATGACCATTATATCTACTACTGCGGGCAGTAATCCCTTAGAAGAAATGGAGTAGCCATCATGGTCAACAAAAGTGTCTGAAATGCAGTACTTGGATGCAATCTCAAAAACGACACAATGATCTCTGTTCATTTCCAAGGAAAACCATTCAATATCACAGTAATCCAAGTCTATGCCCCAACCAGTAACGCTCAAGAAGCTGAAGTTGAACAGGTCTATGAAGACCTACAAGACTTTTAGAACTAACACCCAAAAAGATGCCCTTTTCATTTTAGGGGACTGGAATGCAAAAGTAGGAAGTCAAGAAACACCTGGAGTAACAGGCAAATTTGGCCTTGGAATACAGAATGAAGCAGGGCAAAGGCTAATAGAGTTTTGCCAAGAGAATGCACTGGTCATAGCAAACACCCTCTTCCAACAACACAAGAGAAGACTCTACACATGGACATCACCAGATGGTCAACACCGAAATCAGATTGATTATATTCTTTGCAGCCAAAGATGGAGAAGCTCTATACAGTCAGCAAAAACAAGACTGGGAGCTGACTGTGGATCAGATCATCAACACCTTATTGCCAAACTGAGACTTAAATGGAAGAAAGTAGGGAAAACCACTAGACCATTCAGGTATGACCTAAATCAAATCCCTTATGATTACACAGTGGAAGTGAGAAATAGATTTAAGGGACTAGATCTGATAGATAGAGTGCCTGATGAACTATGGACAGAGGTTCATGACATGGGAGACTAGGGATCAAGACCATCCCCATGGAAAAGAAGTGCAAAAAAGCAAAATGGCTGTCTGGGGAGGCCTTACAACTAGCTGTGAAAAGAAGAGAAGCAAAAAGCAAAGGAGAAAAGGAAAGATATAAGCATCTGAATGAAGAGTTCCAAAGAATAGCAAGGAGAGATAAGAAAGCCTTCCTCAGTGATCAATGCAAAGAAATAGAGGAAAAAACAGAATAGGAAAGACTAGAGATCTCTTCAAGAAAATTAGAGATACCAAGGGAATATTTCATGCAAAGATGGGCTCAATAAAGGATAGAAATGGTATGGACCTAACAGAAGCAGAAGATATTAAGAAGAGGTGGCAAGAATACACAGAAGAACTGTACAAAAAAGATCTTCATGACCCGGATAATCACAATGGTGTGATCACTCACCTAGAGCCAGACATCCTGGAAATGGAAGTCAAGTGGGCCTTAGAAAGCATCACTACGAACAAAGTTAGTGGAGGTGATGGAATTCCAGTTGAGCTATTTCAAATCCTGAAAGATGATACTGTGAAAGTGCTGCACTCGATATGCCAGCAAATTTGGAAAACTCAGCAGTGGCCACAAGCCTGGAAAAGGTCAGTTTTCATTCCAATCCCAAAGAAAGGCAATGCCAAAGAATGCTCAAACTACCGCACAATTGCACTCATCTCACATGCTAGTAAAGTAATGCTCAAAATTCTCCAAGCCAGGCTTCAGCAATTCTTGAACCACGAAATTCCAGATGTTCAAGCTGGGTTTAGAAAAGGCAGAGGAACCAGTGATCAAATTGCCAACGTCCGCTGGATCATGGAAAAAGCAAGAGAGTTCCAGAAAAACATCTATTTCTGCTTTATTGACTATGCCAAAGCCTTTGACTGTGTGGATCACAATAAATTGTGGAAAATTCTTTACGAGATGGAAATATCAGATCACCTGACCTGCCTCTTGAGAAACCTGTATGCAGGTCAGGAAGCAACAGTTAGAACTGGACATGGAACAACAGACTGGTTCCAAATAGGAAAAGGAGTACATCAAGGCTGTATATTGTCACCCTGCTTATTTAACTTATATTAGAGTACATCATGAGAAACGCTGGGCTAGGAGAAGCACAAGCTGGAATCAAGATTGCCGGGAGAAATCTCAATAACCTCAGATATGGAGATGACACCACCCTTATGGCAGAAAGTGAAGAGGAACTAAAAAGCCTCTTGATAAAATGAAAGAGGAGAGTGAAAAAGTTGGCTTAAAGCTCAACATTCAGAAAATGAAGATCATGGCATCTGGTCCCATCACTTCATGGCAAGTAGATGGGGAAACAGTGGAAACAGTGTCAGACTTTATTTTTGGGGGCTCCAAAATCACTGCAGATGGTGATTGCAGACATGATATTTAAAGATGCATACTCCTTGGAAGGAAAGTTATGACCAGCCTAGATAGCATATTAAAAAGCAGAGACATTAATTTGCCAACAAAGGTCCATCTAGTCAAGGCTATGGTTTTTCCAGTGGTCATGTATGAATGTGAGAGTTGGACTGTGAAGAAAGCTGAGCACCGAAGAATTGATGCTTTTGAACTGTGGCGTTGGAGAAGACTCTTGAGAGTCCCTTGGACTGCAAGGAGATCCAACCAGTCCATTCTAAAGGAGATCAGTCCTGGGTGTTCTTTGGAAGGAATGATGCTAAAGCTGAAACTCCAGTACTTTGGCCACCTCATGTGAAGAGCTGACTCATTGGAAAAGACTCTGATGCTGGGTGGGATTGTAGGCAGGAGGAGAAGGGGACGAGAGAGGATGAGATGGCTGGATGGCATCACCGAAAATGAGTTGGGGTGAATTCCAGGAGCTGGTGATGGACCGGGAGGCCTGGCGTGTTGCAATTCATGGGGTAACAAAGAGCTGGACACGACTGAGCGACTGAACTGAAGTGAACCTAATGATAATTTTCAATCTTTTTAAATTTACTCCCTATGGTCACTATATCAGACATAGGAGGAAAAAGAATATGTTCTTATATAAGGCAAACTTGTGGATTCCAAGGATTTAAAGACATCCTTGGGGACTTCCCTTGTGGCACAGTGGATAGAAATCTGCCTGCCAATGTAGGGGACATGGGTTTGATCCCTGGTCTGGGAAGATTCCACAAGCTGCAGAGCAACTCACCCTGTGTGCCACAACTCCTGAGCCTGCGCTCTAGCGCCCGTGAGCTACAACTACCAAGCCTGTGTGCTGCCACTACTGAAGCTCATGCAGTTAGAGCCCGTGCTCCTCAACTAGAGAAGCCTGGATACCACAGTGAAGAGTAGCCCCCACTTGCCATAACTAGAGAAAGTCTATGCACAGCAACAAAGACCAAGTGCAATCAAAAATAAATAAATATTTTTTTTTTAAAAAAAGAACATTCTTAGAAGTCTCTTTGTATTTAATGCTTACTGAATGAATGAGTGAAAGAATGGATATGCAAATGAATGGATGGTTATGCAGACAATTAGGCCAACTACTGAATCTCATCCCTCCCTTTAGTTTTGCTTCCTCTACTCTGTCAGCTGGTTCTGAGCATCTGCAAAAGTTATTTTGCACCGGACTGTTTTGTGTTGGCCTTAGTAGTTGAGGGGATGCCAGCCTCGGTTCTGCCCAACACTGAGCCTCAGCCCCATGGGCTCTTCCCTAACTGAGAGTGAGCACTGCTGGCTGCAGATACCTGCAGTCTCAGCAGAGGAGCTGCCCCTTCACAGACCCTGGTTCCCATTCAATTCAGCACCTGTGCAGCTGGCCTGTGGCCTTGCCTCTCTGTCTCAGCACTGACAGCTCCTGATTGGGTTCCCGCCTGGCTTTCTATACCCATTGCTCACTGAGCCATCATGGGTTAGTCCCTGCCAGGTGGGAAAGGTGAAAAGGTGACGTGCTAAACACAGGGGAAAGTGGGGACAGTGCTGTAGTTTAATGAAGAGATGGAAAGACTCTGATAGCATGGGGATGTATTTTGAAAGAAGTTCTAGCCAAAGACATTGCTCTCTCTCCAAATGACTGTGCATGAAGAGACATTGTATACGGTGAATCCGCAAGTCACAGACGCATAGACCCTTCAGAAACAGGGTGTAAGTCCAGTACTTCAAGGCCCTACGGAGTGGTGAGGAAGACAGGAAAACCAGTGTTTCCGAGTGTCACACAATCTGCCGATGCCGAGGGCAGTGACTTTACCCGTGTCTGCCGCCTCACAAGGCACATTGGCACACAATGCTTTATTTACTCCACCGCACGAACTCTATAGGAGCTCCCTGGTGGCTCAGATGGTAAAGAATCCTCCTGCCATGTGGGAGACCTGGGTTCCATTCCTGGTCGAGGAGGAGGAGGAGGAAATGGCAACCCACTCTAGTATTCTTGCCTGGAGAATCCCCATGGGCAGAGGAGCCTGGTGGGCTACAGTCCATGGGGTCACAAAGAGTCAGACACAACAGAGCGACTAAGCACAGCACAGCACAAACTCTATATATATTTACTATGATGCTATTTTACATCTAAGGAGACCGCTTGTCTGGCACAGTGGTAAAGAATCTGCCTGCCAATGCAGTGGATGCAAAAGACGTGGGTTCTACCTTTGGGTTGGGAAGATTCTCTGAATTAGGATCTGGCAATCCACTCCATTATTCTTGCTTGGAAAGTCGCATGGACAGAGGAACCTGGTGGGCTACAGTCCTTGGGGTCACACAGAGTCAGACAAACTCAGCATGCATACAGACCACCTGTCAGAGCAGGGATATCTGTTCCTTCATGGCCAAACAATCCAGGAATCGGCTGGTTGATGGTTCTCTACCGTTGATCTGAGTATTTGATAATAAATATTTGTAGAGCTGTGTTTTTAACTGAAGTTGATAATGTTTTACAGATTGAGAATAATTTGGAGATCATGAGGAAAACACACCATAACTTTGTGACAAAGGAAGTCAATACAGAAACAAATTTAAACAGACTTAGAACTTCCAGGAGGTGCTAGTGGCAAAGAACCCGACTGCCAGTGCAGGAGACGAAAGAGACTCGGGCTCAGTCCTTGGGTCGTGAAGATCCCCTGGAGGAGGGCATGGCGCCTGGAGAATGCCAAGGACAGAGGAGCCTGGCGAGACCACTACAGTTCATGAGGGTGCATAGAGTTGGACACGACTGAAGAGACTGAGCATACATGCACTACAGTGAAAATTACGAACTGTGTTTTTCTTACACTTACAAATTAAAACACAGTTCTAATGTATCAATTATAACATACAACTGAGTAGGTAATAAATGGAGTTAAATTGTTCTAAGGCCTGTGTATTATCCAGGACAAAGGTAAAAGTATTGATACTTTTAGATCTTAATCATACATATAGTTAATAATAATATGTATTATGTATGATATTATGTACTGT
This sequence comes from Oryx dammah, assembly GCF_014754425.2. Lineage (NCBI taxonomy): Eukaryota > Metazoa > Chordata > Mammalia > Artiodactyla > Bovidae > Oryx > Oryx dammah. Next base: position 40,678,519 of record NW_024070185.1, on the reverse strand, counting down.
ATTCTATATTATTTTTAAGTTAATCAATAAAAGAATAGAAAAAGAGTACATGACATCTTACCCAGCAGAAGGGGAAATGTAACGATAGAAATTATTCAGTCCAGTAGAAATGACAGAGAAGGAAAACACAGGACAGGCGGACAAAGGCTCAAAATGATGGATGAAACCTAATTATGTCTGCAGTTGTATCAGCATAAAAAGAGTAAATGTTCCTGCCAGCATCCATGATTTTTCTGAAAACATCTAACTTTCATCCATTTACAAGAGATGCATCTAAAACATTAAAATGTACAAAAACTGAAAGTAAAATTATGAAAAAGGATAAGTCAAAAGAATACTGGTACATCCATATTAATATTAGACAACATAGACTTCCAGGCAAAACGCAGCACAAGGAAGCCACTTCCTAATGGTAAAAGGCTCAATCCTTCAGGAAGATTAAAATAATTTTAAGTTGCTATACTTATAACAACATTGCCAATAAGTAAACAAGCAAACACAGAATTAAAAGAAGTAAACAAATCCATAATCAGAGAGTAAAAGATTAAAAACTCATGTTTCTGACTGAATTATAGAACAGAAGACAAAACATACCAGTATGAACGTTAAAAATATGAAGAACATAATTACAAACTAGAGCACATGGATGTACATAAAATCTGCACACAGTACTGAATAACGCATTCTTTAATGGTACACATACTATTTAAGGAAACTGACTACATATGGGGTCATGGAGTAAAACCTATACACATCTCAAAAGACTGAAATCACAGAGAATTTCTTCTCTGACAGCGATGTAATTATGTGACAAATCAATCACAAGTTAACTAAAAAAATCTTATGTTTGGAAAGTAAGACAGACGTCCAACTTGTCCATGGGTCAAACAGGAAATGATCATGTAAATTAGACAATGTTCAGAGCGAATACAAACACATAATAAAATGTCTGGACCATTTTTATGACATGAGATAGAAAGACCTACAGAAAATTAAAATTTTTCTAAAAAATATAACTTATCGAAACTGACCTGAAAAAAAAAAAAAAAAAAACCCTGAACCTAGGAAGGAATTTAAAACTTGAGTTGTAACATAACCACGAAAGAAATTGAACCAGTCAATTAAAATCTTCCAAAGAAAAGGAAATTCTAGGTCCAAGTGGCTTGAATTGATGAAGTTCAACAGTCAAGGAATAATTAATAAAACAAGATAGAGTGAATGGTAGAAAAGCATTAATCAAAGAAGGCATGCGTGAAAAATATCCAGAAGAGAAGGAAGACAGTGAATCAGTACTTGTTACCGCTCCTGAAAGCACTCCAAAAGAGTTCATTACTACCTTACTAGCTGTCAAATACGAAAGACTGGAATCTCAGGAAAAGGCCATTCCCCTCTGGCATAATCATAGCGACTACTGACCAAGCCTTTCCTCCTGAACTGCCCAGGGGTGGGTGGGAACTGCAGGCCCTCCCACAAGCACTGGGTGTTCCCACACAGATTACTGCCTAAACTCCTGTACTGGCTCCTTTAATCTCTGTGGTGCGCATCCTATTCTTATCTTGACTTTACAGATGACGGAGCTGAACTTTAGAAAAGTGACTTTCACGGCCACATGGCTGACAGAGGGCGTGGGTGGGGACGGAAGACAGGCCAGTTGACGGTACTGGAAAACTCATACCCTTCGCTTCTCCTCTACATCCACGTTATTTATTAGTGGTCCCACTGAACCTCCCAGCAGGATCCATCAGGAATGTTTGCTTCCCCATAAAAACACAGCCCTTCCTTGGCACAGATAAATCAGTGCTGACTATTTCAAAGAAGCATATGGTGCCCAGGACTGACCTTTGGATAACTATTTAAAGAATGAGGGCATTCTGAGGCATCGTGTGACAGCAGGTGGTCATAAAAAAAAGTTACCCATAAAAGTTGTTTAAAAGAGCACTTGACAAATATTTACTGTCTCCAGAAAATGGGGTTTAAATAATAGAAACTATCCCGTAGAGTTGTTGGGATATTAGATGAGCTAATATTTATGCTTTATGTCACCCACCAAGATGCAAGCCGTCAGAGCATCTCCACAAAACAACATTCACCCTTCCATCATGGCCAACCAGTGCTGAGTCTGCCCAGCCCCAACTGCATTACATTCTGATAAGCATCCACAGACAGTTATGAAGAACACCCAAATTTCATAATTTTGGCTCCTCTCAGAGTAGAAATATCCCAAATCTGAAGGAGTGTTAGAGGTTGATCAGATCAATTAAGCTACCAGCTATGCACCTCACCCTAGTGCTCTAGGCTTCGCCATCATGAGTTAAGGAGTTGTCATCTCCCTTCTGGAATGAGCTTCCTCTCCAGACTCATTACTCTCACTCCTCGTATAGCTGTACCAGGTCCATACTCTAATTTCTCAGAGATCTGTTACGTGCATTAGTGCAGAGTGTAACACCGAGTTTAAGGAATCGTGAGTCTTGTGTTACACACATTTCCCATTTTTATCTTTGCTTGGTGGAGTGTCATGAGTTTTAAATAGATCTTGGTCTCCTTGAACCTTCCTATTCAAATTCATTCTTAGTGTGAAAAAATTTGTATAAAGTCAAATATGAAGAACAAGTTTCTTATAAACCCATGACTAAGCAGCTGCCCTCGATGAGCAGAGAGAAGCCCTCTACCAGCACTTCCTGCTGGTCCTTCAGTCCTGTGCAAGGAGATCAGAGGGACTGTGCCTGCCTCATGTATTTGTCTCGATGATGCAGACAAAATAATTTAATACCTTTAGGCTTCCTAATAAATCTGACATCCAGTGTTGAGTGGAAACTTTGAAATGCACTGAATTTTAGAGAGAGGGCATGCCATTTACAGGAGCCCAAGAATTTTAGCAGTGGGTGTAAATTTCACAACACATAAATTCACTGTTACAAAAGTATTTTTTAAATCTCTTATATCCAGCTCCCCTTCTGCTGGTTAACAGAACACTTATTAGCTGTTCCCTTTGTAAAGTAGAACTAGATTGGGAGGAAGAAGTTTTTTTTAACTTTGTATACTTCTGTGCAATTTTACTTTATTATTTTTTGGAAAGGGGTCCATTTGCCCTAACTCCTAACGAAAATCCTTTTTGGACCAGATTCAGATGAACTCCATTACCCATGGAAAAGCAGGTAGTTGATGGTGATGCTTCAGAATTCTCCCAGCAGAACATGACAGCAGATATGCCTTCCCCCAGAAACCACCTTGAAACACCCTATGTTAGAATTGATGCACCTACACATTATTAAAAATTTGGGTCTCTCTTAAAGGCTTAAACATAAGGTATGACACTATAAAACTTCTAGAAGAGATCATAGGAAAAGACATTCTCCGACGTAAATCTTACCAACATCTTTTTAGGTCAGTCTTCTAAGGCAATAGAAATACAAACAAAAATAAACAAATGGGACCTAACAAAACAAAAACCCTGATGCTGGGAAAGACTGGAGGGAAAAGGAGAAGGGGGCAGCAGAGGATGAGATGGCTGGATGCCATCACTGATTCAATGAACATGAATTTGAGCAAGCTCTGGGAGATGGTGAAGGACAGGGAAGCCTGGCCTGCTGCAGTCCATGGGGTCGAAAAGGGTCGGACACGACTTGATGACTAAACAACAATAAACACGGCTAACAAATGCTGGAGAGGGTGTGTAGAAAGGGCAGCCTCTTACACTGTTGGTGGGACTGTCAACTGGTGCAGCCGCTATGGAAAACAGTCTGGCAGCTCCTCAAAAACGCTAACAATAGAGTTGCCTTCTGATCCAGTGATCCCACTTCTGGGCATACATCTGGACAAGATACATGTACGCCTATATTCACAGCAGCACCATTTACAACAGTTAAGACACGGAAACTACCTAAATGTCCATTGAGGACAAACGGATAAAGCAGACATGGTGTAAACACACATGCACACACAGACGGAGGATTACTCAGCAATCAAACCAATAAAATAGTGCCACGTGCCGCAACACGGGTGAGCCTAGAGATTACCATACTAAACAAAGGAAATCAGAAAGGGAGCGACTAACGATATCACTTACATGTGGAATCTAAAATATGAGACAAATCAACATACCTATGGAAAAAAAAACAGACTTACAGACATAGAGAACAGACTCACGGTTGCCAAGGGAGAGGAGAGGAAAGTAGGGAAGGAATGGGAGTCTGGGATTAGCAGATAGGGTAGATAAACAAAAAGCTCCTACTGTAGAGCACAGGGAACAATACTCAATATTCTGTGACAAACCGTAAGAAAACCATAATGGAAACCACAATCGAAAAGAATATATACAGACACACACACATATATAACTGTGTCACTTTGCTATACAGAAGGAATTGATACAAGATTGTAAATCAACTATACTTTCATTAAAAATTTTTTTTTAAGAATTTGGGCCTCAAATAAGATACAGAAACATTCTAGTGCCAGAAAATTGAGTACATTAAAAGCTGGAGTAGAGGCAGGACTGAAGAGGAGCACAGACAGTGAGAGTGGACATCCCCACTGGCTCAACAGTTGAGAGGCAGCAAGGACAGGGAGAACTTGAGGAGTGGGGCAGGCAAGCCCTGGAGTTCCCTTCTCTGGCTCTTTGCATTCTTATGACATTGCTTAGCAAAAGCATTTCTATGCAACAGTGTGAGTGCTGCTGTTTCACTAGTCATAAGCTGTGTGGTATTTTGGATTCTGTAAATCCTTCAGGATGGCCATATGACATCCTAGGTTTAACTGACTGGCATTGGGCATACTGTAGTGCTAGCACACCCACGAAGCAAGTAAATTATCCTATTTCTGCAATACAAACAGTGTGATTTCCCGCTCATAATATCTTCTGTTTCTTAGGGTTCCCCCAGACACATCTTGAGGCCTTAGTTTGCTGCCAGGTGTCACACACAGTGAGTCCTCTGTGTTCTAAAGATCACAGAGCTACTCTTCTAATGCACAGAACCTGCTGATGTAATCATCTGAATAAGCATTTGGGCAAAGTGGACAAACACTGGGCCCTCTAGACCACTAAGAGACATTTCTGCAGGATCTTGACAACCTGTAAACCTGGGAGCCTCTCCAAGATATTCTGTTACAGAGTGTATCCTTACTCTTACTAGGCACTCAGATTTTTCTAAAAAGATTATGCTTAGCATTTATTTGTTAAATCAACTCCAACAAATACATCCTTTTGTAACAAAATACAAGAAATCAGGTAGGCAGTAGTCAACCATGATTACTGAAGCATGAACATTTCATAGCTACTTCTGGTTCAAGACATCATTAAATAATGTGTTAAATGTAAATCTGGAACACAGCATTTGGGATGCAAATGCGTAAGTTAAAATGTTTCCTGGGCTTAAGAAAACTGTTTGGTGGATTTGGGATTTTAAGCCATTAGGGGAGACTGAACCCAGACTAGTTTCGATGTTTTTAAAAGATCAGTTCAATAAATCATCTTAAACTAAATGTGCAGATAACCACTACACAGATCAAGAAACAGAATGTTGTTAGCATCACAAAACTTTGCTCTTTTCTAATTGCAAGTGTTTTTGTAACCAAGCAGTACCCCATGACGCCTTCCTGGGACAGACCCCTTCTCCATATCCTCTGCTTTATCTCCTCGCTGAAGTACCTAGGTAATCGTATCTGACGCACATTTCCTGAGTTGTTTTATTGATGTGAAAACTACCACCAAATGGAAGAAATGAACTAGTTGATGACCATGTACATGTAGCCCCCAGACCTACTAGCATCAAAAGATTTATGGTGTTAACCCCTGTGACATTGCCCTGTTACCTCACCATCAGCCAATCAGAACTGTAATGAGCTGATCACATAACCTAGACCCCATTCACCACCCTCACCTTGCTTTTAAAAATGTTTTCCTGAAATACATCAGGGAGCTCTGGTGTTTTGAGCACTAGCTGTCCTGGACTCCTCGTTTGGTGCCCTGAAATAAATGCTGCATTTCTCCATAATCTAGTGTCAGTAGACTGGCCTTACTGCATACAGGCCAGCAGACCCAAGTTTGGGTTTTCTCCTCTCCAAAGGTATAAACTCTAGTATGCAGCTTCCTGGCTTTGAACTTTATAAATGAAATCATGTAACATGTAGTCCTTCATGTTTGTCTTCTTTTTTCCATGGAATGTTTGTGAAATTTATCAAGTTAATTGTATTCTGTTTAATTCACAAACATATGGTACTCCTTACATAAATAACCTGTAATGTCTTTATCCATTCTATATTTGAAGGAAGCGGGTTGTTTTCAGTTTGGTAAGATGATAAGTCATTTCTTTAGTTCAGAAAGATTAAAAATGTTTTCTTTTTCCATAATTTAAAAAATAGTTCCTCTACTTAATACACATAGTGTTCTGAGAATATGTAGGTATGTTCAACTGGCTACAGTTAAATGACAGTGATGCAATGATAACATAAGTGCTTAGCGTTGTATTTGTAACTCTTATTCCAAGTTTAACTTTAGGATGACCACTTGGGGTACAAAATAGGTACTTGCCCAAAATGCCTTTGCAATTAATATGACCATTGCTGAGGGAAAGTTTCCAAATAATCAACTATCATTTTGCTGGGTAATCTATTTGCCAAATTATTCAGGAATTTTCTGAAGTGTTGATTTCTCTGCCTATAAAATGGTAAACAGTCCTAGATCAAACATAAGATGCCTTTAAAACAATTTTTTTTCAACTAATTTGTTTCCCGAGATTTGATTCAGAGTTTTTGAAGGAATTATAAATTGGTTTCGGCTTTCACAGAGTTCAGCAATGTGTTCCAAAAATAGTTTTACCATTTTAGGCTTTTGGAAATGTATGTAGAGAATGTGTTTATAGGAAAAATGGGATAAATGCACAGACAAAATGCACAAGAGGAGTTTGTAAGATTTGTAATGGCAGAAACCATGAACCTTAAAACTGTATAAACATTAGGTGCAATGAATTAAGGTATTCAATTCAAACAAGTTATTTGTTTATTAAATAATTCACCGCAAGGACTTCCCTGGTGGTCCAGGGTAAAGAAGCAGCCTGCCGATGCAGGGGGCACAGGTTCGATCCCTGGTCTGGGAGGATCATGCCAGGGGGCAACTAAGCCCATGCACAACTACTGAGCCCAGGAGCCTAGAATCAGCAAGCTGCAAGCACTGAAGCCCAGGCGCCTAGAGCCTGTGCTCACAACGAGAAGCCACTGCAAAGAGAAGCCGTAGCAACAAAAGAACGACCCCTGCTCATCACAGTTAGAGAAAGCCTGCTCGCTGCAAGGAAGAACCAGCGCAGCCTAAATTAGTTAGTCATAAAATATGCCAAGTACCATGCTACACAGAGAATTCTGCAGAGATCAAGACAGAGAGGTTCCTGAGGATTAAATTCCTGACTCACCTCTCCCATAGACTCAGGGAATCTACAGCCACAGATGGAACAAATTTCCTCTAATAAAACCCTAAAGGCTGGCTGAGCAACTGCGACATGTTGACTAAACCAGGAACAAAAATACATTAAACTGGGTAGGAGAGTCTGGGACACAACCTCACCTTAAACTTCATGCCCAACCCCAACCCCAACCCCACAATCAGAAGAGAACTCAAAATCCAGAACTACTGCCTGAGGAGCCAGGCTGCCCAACTTTTAATACCTTCGCCTCACAGACAAGCCCTTAAAATATCTAAACCATTTGAAAACCAACAAGAGACCCACAAGGCCCTAGCAAAACTGAGAAGGGCTCCTACAGGGCTAGAGCACCCAGACTCACCGCCTGTGGCTCCGTGCAGACTTGAAGTGAACGAGGACGCTTCTTTACTTCTATTACAAGTGGCGTGGAGTGTTTGGCCCACTCACCTGGGAACTACTGGCATCCTCTGGGACAGAAGGTAGGCACCATCCCCTCGCTCCAGCGCGATTTTTTTTGTTTTTTTTTTGGGTAGGTCTTTCTCTTTTCTTCCTGGCAGGTGCCCTCTTCCTTTGCTGCACTCCTGAGCCACTAGTAACTAGAAGGAAACTTTCATACCTGTCGGTTTGGTGGCTGCACACTGGGGACATGGCTCAGTCACGTGACTGGGGGCGGACGGGGGACTTGCAGTCCTAGACACCACAGGGCTGGAACAACGGCGAGACAGTCGTGCTGGGGGGACCGCCCCCAGGGCACTGCACAGACAGCTGACTGAGAGAAACCCCCAGACCTTCCTAGGAGCCCGTTTGCTGGTCTAGGAGCTCTGGCCTAGGGGCACCCTTCCTGCCTCAGGGAACAGAGGCTGGTGATCCCAGGCTTTGAGCTGTGCCTCTCTGCCTCTCTCCAGTTCACCAGTATCACTGGTCTGGCGCCTCATTTTGTGGTTGCCTCCAGAGAACCTCAGATTTCCAACAGAAACCAAGTCCAAAAACAAAAAAAGAGGTTAGAAACTGTGAACTCTTTTTTGTACAAAGTGTGAATTTTCCTGAATGTAAATACATAATTCAAAAAAGAAAAAAAATTAAGGCAGGGTATCTTAAGTGTATTAAAATGAATTTTAATAAACTGTTTCAATCTAAGCAAGAAACTTGGGTGCCAAATATCAATGTGAAGTGACACAAAACAAACACATTATGAACATCCAAAAATCTGGATTTACAATGGGCATGTTGACAGCTTTTGAAATTAAACAGCACTCAATCACTAATTTCCTTTGAGGGTAAGATTTGTACCCTGCTGGGCTTATAATTTTGTTTTCTCTTTTTGTGCTGTTCATGTGTAAATATTGCCAATTTCATTTGACACAAACAAGGAAAACAACTTAATTTTGTTTCTAAGCTAGTGAATGACAGACACCCTAGATGAGGCAGTGTAATATATGCTTCCTGGCAATGATATGAGGTATGTGAGTGTTTGGGGGTGGGGGAGGGAATCAAGCCATTTCAAATGTATTTGTAACAAGGAAACAAATTTATTGATTTTAAAAGACAAGACACCATTTTGTTTTGAAAAACACAAGGAAGCTAGCCTGAGTTCAAGTCTGAAATATTCAGAAAAATCCTACTAATATCTTTAGTATGTTCCAGTCATTTGTTTAAACAACACACTAAAAGTTAATATATATTTTTATAATTATAAAAGTTCCCCAGTTATTGTACAGTACACAATACAAATCGCCCACAAACTATTATTTAGCTCCTGCCAATTTTGAGAGGACATGATATACTAAAAGATTTAGCATTTCTCACAAAAATCACATCAGGAAATACGTATTTACAAAATCAAATACATTATACAAAAAACCATCACATGTTATTCGGTAAAGATGTTTTTAAATAATTAAAAAGTTTATTCAACTGTAGTCCAAAACTGGAAAAGAACATTACATTATCTCACACATACAATCTCTACAAAAGTTGCTTACCTCATTTACATAATATATTCAGTCGATTGTAAAATAAATGTTCAAATATCTCCTAGTGTTACTATGTTTCTGTGCTTGTGGGACTGAATAACGTAATCTGCCACTTACTAAGTGAAATTTAAATGATGGCACTTAAAAAAAAATACAATATTTTAAAAAAACACAATGAAATAAGTTTTACCTAGAAGGTACGAAAGCCCTGAGTGATAGTAGAATTACTGATTGGTAAGCACTACAATTAACCTAATTAAAAGTTTACCACCCCAGGCACAAATTTCCAAGTTTTCTCAAGGCACTCACTTATAGTTTCTGTAACCAACGCATTGGTCACCACCATAGGTCCCAATTGATGATGGAGATGAGAAAAAAATTTGCTTTGGTACAAAAGATGCTTTTTAAACGAATAAAATTCAATACCTCTGTTACTGGGTCATTTAAAATTGTGTTTAGCAGGTTAAAACAAGGCAAGTGTTTATTCAAAAGTATTAATTCATTGAAGGAAAAATTTACTTGGTTATCAACAGTCAATGGGAGTTTTCACTTTTTCTTTTCCTCCCCAGAATCATAATCCCTCTAATAAAGACTTGTCCTCATTACTGAGCTACATAAAAACAATCCTTACCAAAGATTTCATTACTCAGGGCTTCCAATCCCAACATCATAATTTATTTAAAAAAAACAAAGGAAAGAAGTGGAGGGGAGGGGAAAGGATCAAATACTAGAACCAAATACGAGACAAAATACATCTTTGAAAATAGGACATATTACCAATTACTTCAAACCAAAAGAAAAAAAAAAAAAAGAAATCCTAGGCAGTCACTTTGTAAGTGGCTTTTACTATTTAAGTAAAATTGGTAAACTAAACTCAGGTCTACTGGCACATAAAATCACTAGCAGCAATGATCAAGGCATGCAAACTTAGAAGCATTTACAGTAAATCATCATGAAGAATTCAAAAGAAGAGAGTTAAATTAAAACCCTTTGAGTATTGCATGTTAACACATGAGTAATTTGCATGGTTTGACTTCCTAAACTGCCTAAAAAAAGCAACGTTTACGGCAAACTTGCACTATGCTATGGATGTCCTTTCACCAGACATCAGAATAGGTTACACTCTATGAGCGCCTGGCTAGCGCAGCACAAGCACATCTGCAGACGATACGGCTCTCAAGTTCCCTTGAGCAGGGGACAAAGGGGGCCCAGTGCACGCAGAGAGGCCCTTGAACAAAGTTAGCAATTGTGTAAGCACACTGGCATTTACAGATACCAGAAGCAGTAGTCATAGCATCTCCTGACAGATGAGCTTACAATCAAGTGCCATTCTATCTCTATATAATTATTTTGACAAAGTATTAAAGTTTTGGAGCATAGATAAAATTATGCCCTACATGAAATTCCCAAACAATATTTTATGAGAGATCTAACTCCAAATAGCTTACCTGCCCCCATAGTTCAGCTTTTCTTTATCCACTCGTTTCTAAGGCTTCACTTACAACTGTACTTTCTAAAGCTAAATAAACGAGATCTTTTGTTCTGTTTGGGGTAAAAAAAAAAATGTAACCCTTTCTTTATCATACCTTTTAAAGGCAATCTAGGTACTTTCAATGTGCAGAGATCAGTAATGACATAGGTCTACGGGCCCATGTATTTGTCCTCCTTTTCTAGAGTTATGATGTGATGCTAGAAAAGTTGATTTTTTTTTTTTCTGTAAACAGTACACTTCCTTAGATGGCAGTGAATATTTGGGAATAAATATATCAAGCCCTCTTGAAGAAAATTAAGAGTTGTATATAAAATGCAAGTGTTCAGCATGGAAACACTTTATCTTCCTACCCCCCCTTTAAAAAAACAGCATAATTAGACATTTGGATATAGAGTATATTTTACCGGTCTAAGTCTAAATAAATGATCTGAAAGGCTTTTGTCCCCCATTGTATATCTTACAATGCTCAAAGGGTTAATACAAGGCATTACATTAAAGGGGTTTTCTAATACTAGAACTAAGCACTGAATTAATGCTTCTATTCCAGTTTTTAAAAATCACCAAACTTGCAGAAATACTAGGATTCCATTAATTGATTTGTTCTAACCACACACATGGAGGTTGATCTGATCTAGTGACAAGCCTAATTTTCAGTAGCACTGCATGTCAACCCCTCTCCCCCATGTTCTGGTGTGATTCATACAAATCATAAATTCTAACTTTAGTTTTTGATGATGATTATTTTTCTCACCAGGAATTTGGAGGAGGGGAGGTTATAACAAAGGTCAATTTACTGTAATATAACCACTGCCTCAAATTGTACACAAAGGTGACTTGCCAAAGTTTTTTACTTTCTACTTGTGTCCACACAAGGAGGACCAACATCACAGTGACCTACACTTTTTTTACACTAATGTTTCAAGCACAGCATTATTTTAGACATTTCAAATACATCTGAAGAATTTTTCAATTTGAAAATGCATCACAATTTGCACTTCTAGAGAGTGCGTTCATGTAAAAAGGTTCATGATTATGGTTATGAAACCATATTCAGTCCTGAATGACTTTGACAGCATTCTACAAGAACGTGTTCATTTTTACATGTCTACTACAAATCAAAGGCAGTCAATGATGCACACTACTAATTTTAGGTATGCAGTGTTAAAAATCATTTTCTAAAATTTACTTTTGTTTTTAAAGTACACCATCTAAAGAGAGGTGCATGAACCGTGCTATACAGTACAAGAAAAAGCACAAAAAGGAAAGCAGATTTCTGAAAAGGCAGTAAGACTTATACAGTCAGTCCAAACATAGTTTGGATGAGAATCCTGAAAAAGTGACCAGCCATTTGATATCCAGAGAAAAAATTTTAAATTGGGTCCTATGTTCCAAGGAGATTATTTCAGCCATTTCATCCCATTGTTCACTGGCTTTGTGAATGCAGATCTTTTGGGTATGATTCTCAAATTGTATCTGAAGGTCAAACTATACCCATGATACTCAATACTACTACGTGCAAATATCTTTTTAGAAACTTAAAAATAGCCAACATGTCCTCCTCACATTTTTCCTCACCGAAAATCTAGCACTGGGTCTACATAGATACTTTCATGACTAGTATTTTATTACAATGTCAAGAAATATTAAGAGGTCCTTAAAATGTGTACTTTCACTCATCAGTAAATCTACTCTGAGAGTGTTAATGTCATAATATTATTTAGAAAAGATAATCGTTTCTGTGAATAAAAAAATGAAAGAGTTCAATGTTTGCTCCAATTTACTCAACTGTATAAATGACACTTTTATTTTCTAATAATATTTCACAATTCAAAGTCAAAATTGTTTAAGCTGTGTGTGTCTTTCTGTGGATTACAGATAACTGGAAATAGCAGAGACCACAGATGTTATTTTATCTATTGGTCAGAACTGCCTACCCTAGTCACAAAGAATCAATGTTCCTGTGTTCATAAAAGACATTAGAATATTGTAATATTCATTGAAATGTAATAATATTTGATTCCTCTCATCTGTCCTAATTTAGAACAAACCGTGAACAACTGGAAGAGATGTTGAATCCTGGAGGTACCCAATCCCTAAATTCCATCAATCTAAATTTGCCCATTATTTATCAGATTCCTCTCATGACACAAATATATTCAACATTAAACAATGATAATAAATATTGAAAATCATTCAATGAACAAGATGAAACCAGTAAATACATTTGGTCCAATATAGATATAATATAGTTCTGGGGGTGGTGAATGGGAAAGTGAAAAAATTCAGAAAGGAGGGTCATAATGAAGAATGATTTTTTCCTTTTTAGACTTTAATTTTACCTGTAAACCTTTTCTAATGCACAATGAAGTAGATACACATCTTTGCAGCTTTAAGGTGTTTTGTTTGTTTGCCTTTGTGTGTGTGTGATAGTGCAAATTCATTGCCTTTTGGGGAGGAAAAAGGGGAATGATCATTAAAAGATATTTAAAGAAGGTGATGCTAGGATGCTAGTGAAGACTTTCAAATATGTGAGTTGTATGATACAAAATTTGAATCAATTTAAAAAATTATATCTAAATCTTTAAACTTAAGAAGCTTTGTTGATCTTAGTTATTTGAGTAGTCTAAGACAATCAGGTAACAGCAGCTGAAATGTACTACGTGTTACCCAATAAGCCATTTGGTATTTTCAGTTTAACAGATTAGATTGGCTCACTCTCTCCTTCCCACCCCACCCCCAACCCTAATAAAACTGAGAAGATAAACCTCTTGAGTTTAACATAGGCCTCATTAATAATCTGTAAATCATTTTGTGCTTTCCCTTTTTTTGGCTCTGTGTATTTGTATACTATTTATTTTTGCTAATTAGCTTTTTTAGAACTATTTAAATAAATGGAGGTGCCTGTTCTTTTTGTTAATAATTTGAATGCTTAAAAGAACCTCACTTTTCACATAAATTAAAATCGGGATGGGTGTATCCCCTCTGGGATCTCACCTTCTGACTTTGTAGCTGACTCCTGCCCATGGACACTCCCGTGTGCATGGGCACACAGACACTGAGACACACAGAGAAACATTTAGACTGAAAAGATGCACTTCAATAAGTACCTGCTTATTTTGTTAATTTTCTTAAATTATAACTAGATAAGAATGGTCTAAAACATATATGATTTTATGTAACAAAGTTGGTAATTAAAAATAGCCTGCTACTCCACAACAGCAATCTGATCCTAAATCTTTAAGCAATGTGATTTGTAATCAAGTAATCTTCAGCTCTAGGAACAAAAATAAATTCATGGTCACTCAAAGAGGGGAAGTGATTTTTGTTTTTGTTTTGCTTAGCTTTCCCTAAATTTCCTTTGAAGAACATGTTACCTGTCCTCACTTCGGCAATCTGAAAATGACAGGCACACCTTGTCAAATGGATTGAAAAGGAATTCACATGAACAAAATAAGCCTTACTAAACCTTAGCTTCAGTTCTGTTTTAAGGCACCATGTAATAGCCGAGGTACGATGATCCCTGATGTACATTCTTCAATGGCACTGGTCCACCCAGCCACCTATCCAAATCCGACAGAATTGGAGATAAGCAGCAGTGCGGTGTGCCAGTTACACTGCCTTCAGGTTATGTTTAAAATTTAAATCCACGTACTTTAGAAACCAGGAAATATTTTTGAAGGAAATAACGATATGCAGGTTGCTACATTCCTTGCATTCTATAAATTTTCTTTTACAATAGCAGCACACTGAACTACTATTAGGAAAAAGACCTGGAATAAAAGAAAGTCATCCAAATGGAATGGTTTCCTGTATGTCCAGCTCAGCATAAGTAGCGTGTACACTTAAAAAAAAAAAAAAGAAGTCAAGTCATTTTTTTCAGCTTCAGTATCTAACTATAACAGCCCCACTCAACAGCAGAATGCATCTGTGCAGTGGTCCCAAATACAGAATCAGTAGTCTTTAAACAGAGGAATTGGTATGCAAATAACAGTTAAAATTCAATGTTTAACGGAAGCTTGCATTAACATGGTTTAATAATTATGTACACAAATTATGTACTTATTAGCATAATCTCTTGCAATTCTGTCATTTACTCTGAACTGATAAATGCACAGCTCAATTTTTCTTCAGAGAAAAATAGATGACCTTCCCAACCCTCTAGCACTATAATAAAAATGCTTTGTATTCTCTCTCCGTACTCCAAAATGTTATCAAAATAGTGTCTTGTGGTTCTGTCCGATGAAAAGCACCTTTCAAAAGCAAATTTGATGCATCTGCTGCCAAATGTGCATGCCTCCAGTGTAAATCAAAGAAAATCATTTCTTTTGATATTTCACAGAAGTGCATCTAATTAAAAACTTACACATGAAATTATACACCAAGACTAACAATCAACAATAAAATATTTTAAGCTACAAAAATGTAAATTACTTTTTAATTATAAGAAAACAAAAACACTGACATTAAGTGTTGTAAAAATCCTTCTTGACACCCAAAACTAAGGGGAAAAAACTCATTATTAAGAGGCAAATAATTTTGTTTATGTTAAAAAAAAAAGACCTGGCAAAATACATACACCCATTCCATTTCACAACTCCGAAAAGGTAATGTTCAGCACAGATAGTATTTGACAACAGTCGACCTTCAGGCTTATTAAAATTTCAACTTAAGCCCAATATCAACAGGGTTAATGTTAGCTGGAAAAATACACTTTAATAGCCTTTAGACTGCAGTGTAGGTATTTCCTGTAGCGCTGCACTGTCTGATAGTCTGAGTACTTGTGACGATGTGCTCGCTGTGAATTGGATTCAGGAGGCTTGGCTGCACGCCACTCTCGAGAACGGGCTGCATGCAACCCACCGGAAACGCCTGGTTCAGCTCCGTTTTCTCTCTTTTGGCTTGAGGTTCTGAAGAGTCATCCAATTCCTCCTCCATTTCACTTTCCACTTCACTGCCTTCATCTGCACAAACAAATAATACCAAGACTAGTACTAGAAGACAAACTGGAAAAGAGCAATCCACACATGCTTTAGAAACACTTTAATATAGTACATTAGGAAATCAACTCCTTAGCCCTTCTTGGAGGACAAAGCTTGTGGGTTTTCCTTTCAATGGATTCTACCTGTGTCAGCGCCCTATTCTTTCAAACACAGCAAAGGTACTTTATTCTTGACCTGTTTGTGGCTCCTACCTTTAATAGGAGTTTCCTAAAGTTTTTAAATAGTAGCATAGCTTGTGTCATTTTAAAGTAGGCACTTTGGTACACTATGCTGGTTTGCAGGGAATGTTGAGCTGAAAAATGCTAACTTAAAAAAAAAAAAAGGAAGAAAGAAAAAATTACAGTTTCCTCTGAAGATCTACACTAGATATAAATTTCATCTGTGCTGATGTTAATACAGATAGGAACTATGTTGATTCACAAAATAACTACAGCATATATAAGCAGGGGCTGTGTATATACCTTCTGTGCACATGAATGTTGTCGATCACAATATTAATTAGATCCTTAACTTTCCTTACAAAACATTATGAAGACTGAGGCACAGTATCAGATTTAAAAAGCACAATGAATTTCCTTCCTAGCAACACTGATAGTCTCTGTTAATAGCTGGTATTCATTTCTGGAAATTAGGTGTATTAAGTAGTCACTATTACCTCCAAATTTTAATACATTCTATATTAACTAAAACATTGTTATAATGGAATACTATTTAATTTTTTCCAGCATGTGCTATTAAAATTCAAAAGCACAGCAGAGAGAGAAAATGGTCACACACAGCTTTACCACTGTGTAAGATTCTCCTCAGAGGAGTGGAGAGAATGCCTCTTAATGAGCGCTAAGTTTTAAACAGCTAGGGATATATTTTTGCTTGAGAAATCTTTTTATTGTAAATTCGCTGATGGTG
Organism: Oryx dammah; assembly: GCF_014754425.2. NCBI lineage: Eukaryota > Metazoa > Chordata > Mammalia > Artiodactyla > Bovidae > Oryx > Oryx dammah. The sequence continues at coordinate 40,661,736 of NW_024070185.1, read as the reverse complement.
CAGTGGTTAAGACTCTGCACTTTCACTGCTGGGGGCCTGGGTTTGATCCGTGGTTGGGAAACTAAGATCCCACAAGCTGTGAAGTGCAGTCGGAAAAAAACCTTTTTTACTTCATCTTCAATATGTTTTATTGTTTACCCTTCCCCCACAAAAAAACCCACATATAATTACACCAAAACCTCATTTATAAATAAAACAAATATATACTTACTCTTAGATATTTTTACTTTTTATGGTGACTTGTATTAACAGAATTAGATCTCCATTACATTCTATGGCATGTTACGTATGAGTGTGTAACGGCTGCTGCTGCTGCTAAGTTGCTTCAGTCGTGTACAACTCTGTGCGACCCCAGAGACGGCAGCCCACCAGGCTCCCCCGTCCCTGGGATTCTCCAGGCAAGAACACTGGAGTGGGTTGCTATTTCCTTCTCCAATGCATGAGAGTGAAAGGTGAAAGTGAAGAGGCTCAGTCGTGTCCGACTCTTCACGACCCCCTGGACTGCAGCCTACCAGGCTCCTCCATCCATGGGATTTTCAAGGCAAGAGTACTGGAGTGGGGTGCTATTGCCTTAACTGAAAAAGTCAGTTGGACTCTTTCTAAAAGGTGTTGAGGCTAGTTTTGCCCTTTGAGGGCACATCTGCATAAGTTCTGCTAATATAGCTCTCAACATAAATGGGCTCCTTGACTTTTCTCCTTTTCCTATCAACTGGTGCAAAGATGGCTCCAGAGAGAAATGATGAAGAATAACAGAGCCTCCATATGTGGTTGTGCAGGTTGAACAGTGTGTGGCTGCCAGGAGCAACATTTCTGGGAATGCTGGGTGATTAACAAGGTTGATATTAGGTAATATCGACTAGAAATGATATCTGTACTGCATTAAACAATATACAGAGAAGTTCTCTTAGAGGAGGCAAGATATCCTGGCTCACCTACTTATCCAGTTACCTTTTGCCTCTGGAAAACGGACTTGATGATAACACTGCACTTTGTCAGAACATATCCAAAGGTCTGGAGGGCTGCAGCAGAGGACTACATTCCATAGACATTTGCTTCAATAAGAGGATCTGGTGGTTTACATGGTAAAGAATCAGCCTGCAATGCAGGAGACCCATTGATCCCTAGGTTGATCCTTCGGTTGGGGAGATCCCCTGGAGAAGGGAACGGTTACCCATTCCATATTCTTGCCTGCAGAACCCCATGGACGGAGGAGCCTGGTGAGCTATTGTCCATGGGGTCCCAGAGTTGGACATGACTGAGCAAGTAATACTTTGATTTTCATGATAGCTTTGTGGTTTTATATATATATATATACACACATATATATATATGTATATATCAACAAAAGTAGGTCTGGAAGGGTCCTCTCATTAAATTCTTAATGTTTAAAATCAGAAGTGTCTTAGGCTTTTGACTATGAAGTTTTCACTTTCTATACTTTCTACTTCTCTGCATTATTTGAAATCTTTCTACAGAGCTAATATTACTTCCATTATCTGGAAAAAATTAAATTCTCATATTATGTCAAAAAACCCACAAAAATTTCTTAAAAGATTTCACATTCAAGCCTTAGGTTCTGAATATGCTAGTGTGGCTATGTCTCAAGAAGCATCCAGTTGGGAGTGAATGGGACCAGCAGAGCCACCCAGGAAAGAGAGGGCGAGTCGCACTGCTTCTTGGCTCCATCTCCACCAACTTTCCTGTGACTAGAAAACAGTGCCGAAATAATAAATGAGGTAGAAGTAAAAGAAAAAAAAATCATTTCAAGCAGGCAGGCATGCGGAGAGAGAGTGGGATGTCGTGAAACAGGCAATGGGGTGAAGGACAGAACAGACTCTCGTGTTTTTGAGGCCACCCTGCTTCAGGCCCACTCATGAGTGACAGGGCTCTTTCGGACAGGCTACACAGGAGCATAAAAGCAAGCCCTTTCTCTAGTTCCCACAGACAGTTTACGCTTCTATAGAGACTAAAGATAAAATTCAAGTCTTTATAGAAAGACTTCTATAAAATTCAAGATATTTCCTAGGAACCTACTTGAAGTTGTGGGAATTTGGAACAAAAGAACAAAAAGTAGGTGTTACTGAAGTTTATTAAAGACTTTGGTTCAACACTTGACAAAGAAGACTGGCTGCCAGCCAGTGTCTGGTCCAGAAGCAACATTCCTAGGACACCTCCAGGTACCCTGGGATGAAATCCCTGAATCTGAATTAGAAGGCTTTATCAGTGCATCATCAGGGTTGTCTTATGTTGTACCTGGGTTTCAACAGCTACTTTTCCTGCTCTGAAATGACAAACTGACCTCATCATTGATTTACTTTTCTGATATTTCATCAGTTAATCCTAAATAATATATATTTGCAGCTATTTTATAGGGGCTATCATTTTCTACTTTTCCTGTTTTGCTATTATTGAGCTATTATGTGTATTATTAAAATGGGAATTGAAGTGTACATGGTTGATAAATAGTGACAGGAGTTTAATGTGGGAGTGATATTGATTCACATAGGACTTTCCCGGCACATGACTGTCTCCTACCACCAGGAAGGCTCGGAAGCTGAACACTGAGGACCCTGGTACAGAATGCTGCAGAGAACAGCACAGCACCTTGTGTGTAGATTTCCTACATCCTTCCTCATGCCTCAGCTTCCCCACTGGCTCTGTCCTGCAAGGGCTAACAGTATAGTTCTTCCCAATCTTTGTACACTTTGACTCCAAAACTCAATTCCTTAAACCTCAAGATGTCTTCACTTTGTGTGTGTGTGTGTGTGTGTGTGTGTGTGAGAGTGTATTTTAAGAAAGGTGTACTTCCTTAAAGGTGTACTTTCTGCAGTGCTTATTAGAAATTTTACATTAAAATAAAATCTGAGTTAGAATTTTTTTTCAGGAGTGTTTGTGTGTTCTATTCCAACCTCATTTCCCCTTGAGCCCTTCTCTTTTTACTCTGGTGTCACAGGTTGTGAGTTTCTTCAGAATTATATATTGGGTTGTCATATTAGAATGGCAACGCTAATATGAAAATTCAAGAAGTATATATGTTATTCCCCCAATACTGATTGTGCTTTTATAGTAAACTTCACTATCTCTGAGTTCCCTTTCTACTGAAAAGTATGAATTAGTGACTTGGGTAGGCTGAGGAATCTTTTTCTTGCCGAGTGAGCCTTGAATAAAACTATTTGACCCAATTTTATCACTTTTCTCCAGGACTTCGGTGAAGGCCAGAAAGAATTTCTTGTTACTTGTAATCAACTGCAGGCAAAAAGTCAAGAAGAGTTTAAACTGCATTTAAATTCAATTTTTGCACTTAATATACATAACATAAGGAAAGCATAGAACTGGAGAAACAGTGAAGTATTTCAAAAGACACAGCTGTCACAGTCATCAAGGATTCTATGCCATTTCCACAGAATGGAAACGTACATGTACATATACTCTATATATGTACACATACTGCATTTTCCTCTGAAAACTTCTTACTCAAAAAAAGTCCTTAAAAATGTACATTATTTTCAATTCTTACCTTTATCCAGATTTCCAGGAGACACAGCATTTAAATCACCAAACTGCAAAACAATAGTCATTTGTGCAACAGTTACTACCAGGTGGAATAAAATAATATTCTAAGAGACTGTAGTAAAAACACCACAATGTGACTTTTTAAAACTGTAAACTCGTGACCATTTTGATCTCTAACTACATGGATCACCTAATTTTCCAATCAAACCCGTCGAATTTGAACAGTTTAAATTGTGTCACAATTTAGCTGTCTTAGCCTCTTCACAAAAGGATAACAATTTTCTCTGCCTTCCATGCTCCATTTTACTTTTCATTAGTTGAACCCAGCAGTGAAGAAGTAGGGGCCTGGCTGACCTGGAAGAAGATGGATGTGGTAGAATAGATTTGGTAGAATAGATTTGGAAACGCTCTGATGAAGCAGGACGCATCAGCTCCACCCCCGTTAACTCCGAGTCCACCAGGAGTCTACATTACAGAAATGTGGTCCAGCCACATGTTTGAACTCCGCTTTTGGAGTTTTTATTAGTAGAAGTGAAAAACAATAGGAGCCCCAACAACTGAGAGTATTTATTTTTATGAAACCTTTGAGACTTCTTATAATTTGATCTTTTTATTTACTAAGATACAGGGTCCAAAGGGCTTAAAACAATATGGAACAATTAATATTATTCAGCTTAGACTTTATTTTCTACCTTGGTTCAAAAGCTTAATGATATTTTTACAGTGAAAAAGTACACTTTGAGATTCTCAGGATGAACAAAGATGGATACACTGAAAAACCCTGAAGAGCAGAGGTAGCGAAGCTAATCAGGAAAAGCTGAAGTGAAGTCTCATAGCACCTGCTTTTCAAATGGTAAACATTACTGTTTTGAAAGCTGAAGATTCAGAATAAGTCATTAGTAGAAATTCAGATTTCTCAAAAAGCTTAGAAAGGGTAAGAGAGAAATTCTACTTACATTTGGAAGTTTGCTTATAAAAAGTTCCATGATAGTGTTTTTTTCACCTACAAAGTATGTCTACAAAGTAATAAAACTAATCTTATTTTGCAAACATACACACATTATTAGTTTTTACCTAGACATGTATTGTTCTTCACAGTAGCTACCTTAGGGGCCTCTACATTTATTCCAAGTTTTAAGATTCCGAATTCCTCTTTGATAATCAATGTCAAGAGTTAGTTTATGTATTATTCGAGAAAGCCCATCTTGTTGTTTGTACATCAAACAACCACCCCAAATACTCTGCATTTTCTTCACTGTGTTTGATCTAAGATGATTTTTGATTACTCATCAAAGTCAAATGTATCTCTACCACAATTCTGGGTATCCAAAATAATGTGTCATCTTGCACTTTATTATTTCTTAGCAGGTTCAGAGGCAGTTTTAAAAAACAGCATTCCACAACATTGTAAGCCATGAGGTTATTAATGGAACAAACGTGTAGCCTCCCTAGGTGACTGCTTTGAAAGGGACAAGCCCTCCTGGACGCATAACTCTCAGCATGTTTGTTTGAAAGACTGCCCCATCGCCTTACATTTATATCCCTTGGGCAGTAAATACAAAATCATAAATAAGTACTGAACGGTTGTTTTTAAGTTGTTCCTGTTCACATGGCTCAGAACCTTATGCTAGTCTAAATAAACACCACAGTTTAAATTATATAGGATTTCTTGAACTAGAGAATAGAAGTACTAAAAATCACAACAGGATTTTCTTTACCTATTTTTGGTATTATTTAAATATTTTAGGACTATAAATAGAGAATGCTCAAAGCTGAAAGGTCAATACGTTATTTCTATTTGACATACAGAATTAGAGTTTTATTTCTTGTAAATGAGTACTTAACAACACTTAGGACCCCATACTGGAAACAAGTTGGCACTGATGAATCTAAGCATACTTCTATACCTATAAAAAGTGAACACACCATTTGTTTTTGATAAATCCTGTGAAGTTTTTTGAAATGAAATTATTCCTGCTACTGGTGATCAATAATACCATGCAGAGTGGCTAAAACCAAACTCTGGACACATCTGAAAATTTTTCCTCAAACACTGCTTTTTAGTTGCTACAGTTTAACTGAAAATATAACATCTTAATATAGATATTTTTCTTGAAAATTTCTGCTTAATTTGAATGAATGTATCTGATTACTGGGCTTCCCTGGCGGCTGCAGATAGTAAATCTGTCTGCAGTGCAGGAGACTCAGGTTCCCAGGTGGCGCTAGGGGTATAGAGCCCACCTGCCAATGCAGGAAACATAGGCACTGGGGGTTCGATTCCTGTGTCGGGAAGACCCCCTGGAAGAGGGCATGGCACACACTAGTATTCTTGCTTGGAGAATCCCATGGACAAAGGAGCCTGGCAGGCTACAGTCCATAGGGTCGCAAAGAGTCAGACACGACTAAAGCGAAGACTCAGCATGCACGCACACACATCTGATTACTCAGGATGATAAAAATAAAAACCCAAACAACTGAAATCTGTGATTGTTATGCTCATGAGCAAATAAATATTTGCACACTCAATGCTGCAGGCTTGTGACCACATACTGTGGGGGACAATGTACCAATAATAATAATAATCTCTGAGACACTGCCAATGCCTCTAGGTGTCTCTGGGATTAATTACGAAGTTAATCCCAGGGTAGATTTAAAATAAAAATCTTGTGAATAAGAGATTTTAATATCTCTATCTAGTGCAAGGTAAAGGCTTTTATATGCATTTTATGGGTGAGGAAACAATATACACATATTAAGGAAAAAAATCACTTTAATCTTATAGGTAGATTAAGATTAGGCAAATCAGTTCATTCACTCAGGATTCAAAAAATATTTACTAAGAGCTTACTATGTGCTAGACACTCTGCCGGCCAGTTCCAGTCAGGTTAGTCTGGAAATACTCCCTCTTTCTGAAGGTGAATATCAAAATTTGCTTATGTTGGAAAGGACAGGTGGTTTAGCCAAAAATGAAGGCAGCCTGGGAAACCTTCAGGAAGGTTTTAAAGTACAGGGTTATTAGAAAGGGAAATCAGTTGCAGGGGGAATTGGAGTGAGCAGCGGGTAAAGTAGCAGGAAGGGAAGGGAGGTAGGGAGGACTGAGGGTGGGCATAAGGAAGACAGAATCCCAGATGGGAGAGAGACCACATGGACCTAAATGAGGCCAGGACAAATCGGAGAGTAGAGGAGAGACATGATACAGATGAACAAATGGAGGTTGGCAAGAAGGTCCAGAGATCAGCGTAAGCTTACGCTTCAGAAATCAGAAAAACGGTTACTGTTTTCTAACTTCCCTTGCTGCAGAGGGGACTGGAGGGGACTGCTATTCACCAAGGTGACTTCTTAACAATTTATAAAGCACTGTCATGGTTTAGTAGGTGGTTGGTTTCCTCTCAAAATTAAGGAGACAAATATCGCCTTCTCTATGTCACTTCCTCAGAGAGCCTTTTCCTCACAACCTTAAGGATCACTGCCTCACAAAACAGAGAAGGCGATGGCACCCCACTCCAGTACTCTTGCCTGGAAAATCCATGGATTTTTTTCCTGGTAGGCTGCCGTCCATGGGGTCGCTAAGAGTCGGACACGACTGACCAACTTCACTTTCACTTTTCCCTTTCACGCATTGGAGAAGGAAATGGCAACCCACTCCAGTGTTCTTGCCTGGAGAACCCCAGGGACGGGGGAGCCTGGTGGGCTGCCGTCTATGGGGTCACACAGAGTCGGACACGACTGAAGTGACTTAGCAGCAGCAGCAGCATCACAAAAAAAGTTTATGAATTTGGCAAGGTAAGGAGCTTAATCTTACAGCTGTTGAAAACACATTAATCTGTTTAACATTATATAGGAAATATGATGGTGTTAGACCACCAATTTCCTAAATATAGCATTGAGCATGCAATATTGAGACCAGATATTCTGACCATCAGTTTAAGAAGGGAGGGAGTTAGGGAGCAGCAGGGAGAGATGGAAAGGGGGAGAAGGTCAAAGAGAGAGAATGTTCCATACAAGGAGGAGAGAATATAAATTAAGGGACTTAACATGTGCTCTGGGGTAGAAAGCATATGGCCTTGTATGTACACAGGAATTAAAACTATCGGCCATATAGATAAATAGGGGACATTCTAAAGCAGAAACTGAATGGGATGCAGAGAAAGCATATCTGTTATTTTTAGGAAGACAGACTTCTTAATCTTAGAAACTGTTTCCTCCAGGCCTTACAAGGGGTCATAATAATGAGCATGCTCCTAGACAAGAGCAGACTGAAAAATGTGTGGTCAAGGCAGCCAACAGGTATCTGCTAGACCATGAGTTCACGACGAGTAGTAATGGCCAGGAAGTATAAGTGGGAGACCTGTCGGCTCAGCCAGTGTGACCACAGGCAGCATCCTTGGGAGCAACCCTGAGTATGACCCTGACTTGCAGCCACGCAGCTGAGAAGTGGTTCATCACAGGACTGTGATGCACAAGCACAGGCATCAAGAGAGGAAGCAGGCTTGGCACAGGAGAACGCAGTCCACAGATCTACTCCAGAGACCACTACACGCCAGATCCAGCAGCAGTGAACTTTCCACAGGGAGGGAGGCAAGCTGTGTATTCTAATAGCTGGAAACTGAAGCAATGCAGAGGAGGCCAGGGGGCCCAGACAGCAAGCTGGGGAGGCTCCACGGGAGCCCACAACACAGAGACTAGGGACAGAAGGAAGGTGTCCAAAGCCTGAGACAAAGACCTCACTCACTGGGATGCTGGAAGAGTTTACCCCATCCTGGGGAGGGAGGATTCATCAGGAATCATGACATCATCTGGGCAGCCAGGGAAAATCTGCAAGGTATGTTAATGTTCCATTTGGGAAAACTGTGTGTTCCTTGGCCATTTTTTCACTCTAGAAGTAGACTTTTCTATGTATTTCCAAATAGCTTTACTGAAGCCTGCAAAGATGGGTAAGATTTCTGCTAGTCTGCTTCACGCCAAGGAAAACTCTGCCAAACGTTCACTGTTGGTTCTGCCCTTTCAGGCTAGCTGGCTATCCTGGCAACTTGTGCTGTTGGCTACTCTATACCCAGGTAGCTTATTTTTATCATGATTCTGACTCCTCAGGATTTTTTCCCTTCTGTGTCCCTAGGGACACAGTAACTTATCTGCCTTTACATGGTTTCAAAATCTCTAAGAAGTTAAACAAACTACTACAGTAATTTGTAGCAGCATAGTGGCTCAGACAGTAAAGAATCTGCCTGCAATGCAGGAGACCTGGGTTCGACCCCTGGGTGGGGAAGATCCCCTGGAGAATGAAATGGCAACCCACTCCAGTATTCTTGCCTGGAGGATTCTGTGGACAGAAGAGCCTATAGTCCATGGTGTTGCAAAGAGTTGGACATGACTGAGCAATTAACACTTTCACAAGAATATATTTACAGCACAGGGAAATAAAGGCATTAGTTTGTAATGACTTTAAATGGGGAGTAAAATCGATAAAAAGAGTGAATCACTATTCTGTCCATCTGAAATTAATATTGCCAAGCAATTATATTTCAAGAAAAAAACCTCTAAGAGGCAGTCATGAGTGAGCAAGCAGGTAGTGAAGAAGGAGGAATACAGGCCTTAGATGCTTTTGAGGAGAAAAGTAATTTCAAAACAGGAACATTTAATGCTACCACTAGGTCAAACCAAGAGGGCCTCTGTCCTGAGCCCCACGTCACAGAGGGCCCTGCTTTGGGTTTCCTATGGCCGTGGCCCTCCCCACAGGGCAAGGGTCACAAGGTGCCCTCCAGGAGCCTGTATTTTACTCCTACCCCTCAGACCATACTTCTGTTATCTGAGATCCCAGAATTTCCTGCCTAAAACCCCAAAGTCCCCTTTCAGGCCTGTACAGGTCTCTTTCTAAGTCCACCTTTTGGAAGAAAGAAGGAATAGCTGGTGTGGGGGTTGGTGTAGGGGAAGCAGCAGCTATTTGCAGAAGATAGACAAAACCTGAACACTGGACCAAGGTGTCCACAAGCATGAGCACAGGCTCTTCACAATATAGGCAGGGAATGATACCTAAGAGAAGAGAAGTGGTCTAGGGGACAGAGGCTGGGCCATGGCTCAGCTATGTCTATGTCACCATATTCTGATACAGAACTAGGAGTAGCCTAAGGATTTTAAATTTAAATCCAGTCTTCCAAATTATTATCAAAATATATTTTTCAACCTAGATGGATAGAACAGGTTTTATTTCTAGTTTGATTCATAACTTTTAGAATATTCAGATGTAGGGTACCATAGGCCCTGCCAATGTTTGGAGGGGGTGCCCGGCAGTATACCCTTTATGCAAATAAAACTATAGGCTGATAAGAAAGAACCTTGGTGCTTTTAACTACAGACAGGCTCCCACTGAGGCCACCTTCACTATCTGTCAGAAAACCGTAGTATTAATTTATTCTGTCAGAGGAGCACTTCTTATTTTGATTATGCCACTTCCCCTTTTTGAAAATTATTAACTGGGGAGACAAGGGTGATGAGAGTGTAGAAACATGTTGTCTTTATAACAAGAAGACTTTTACCACTAGAGTGAATCAGATTTGAAGCACTTGTAGGATTATCACACCTGGCCCATATATATGTTGAAAGTCTCTCATACTTATATGAAAGTATATTTTAGTACAGTGATGGTGAAAAGCAGAAAACCATTCCTGTGAATTAAGGAGCTTACCCATCTCAAACAAGGACTGTTTTTTTTCCCAGGAGGACCAGCGACCACCATCTTCACCTGTGTCTGTGAGCAAAAATACCAGGAAGACAACGGGCAGGGCCAGACACATGGGCTGGGTACAGGAAGACAGTGTGGCAAGGAGGCCAGCAGGGGGCGCTGTCATGCTTAATCTACGCCTGGGAACTTTCCACACCTAGCTGATTCCAATGCTGGGGCTACCAGCGAACTGTTTCTAAGCGAAGAGCCCAGTGGTGGACATTGTTGAAGAGGACAGTGTGCTGAATTTCCCTTCCTATTGTCTACACTGACCATTTTAGTTCTTGAAAAATGTCCAGAAATCTTGGATTTCGATTTTCTTCTCTTTGCCCACTTCCAAACTCTCTGGGAAAACCATGCTCCAGTTGTAAGCACTCATGAAAACCCAACTTCATACAGAGGCTCTCTAAAATACTGAAGGCATACTCTGGGGAGAGGGAGCACATCACCCTCTAGGAGCTAGTCTAGGAGCTTTATTTTCCTGATATGGAAACCCAGTATGTTCATCATGAAATGAAATGAGACATTCTGTTAACTGGTATTCTATCATTTTTTCTACTTCCTACCATGAATGAGGGCTTCCCTTGTGGTTCAGCTGGTAAAGAATCGCCTGTGATGCGGGAGACCTGGGTTTGATCCCTGGGTTGGGAAGATCCCCTGGAGAAGGGAAAGGCTACCCACTCCAGTATTCAGGCCTAAAAATTCCATGGACTGTATAGTCCATGGAGTTGCTAAGAGTCAGACATAACTGAGCAATTTTCACTTCACCATGAATGAAGGATTGATGCTGAAGCTGAAGCTTTAATACTTAGGCCACTCGATGCAAAGAGCCCACTCACTGGAAAAGGCCAGTGGCTCAGAAAGATTGAGGGCAGGAAGAAAAGGGGATGACAGAGAATGAGATGGTTGGATAGCATCACTGACTCGATGGATATGAGTTTCAGCAAATGCCAGGAGATGGTGAAGGACAGGGAAGCCTGGCACGCTGCAGTCTGTGGGGCTGCAGAGTTGGATGTGACTTAGTGCTTGAATGACAACAACAATCTTGAGTGAGTATTTTGGGGGCATCTATTGCTGCACTGTGTTTAGACCAGATCTCTAAGCAAAACTCCATTCCCTGAAGAGCATGTGAGGAGAGGTTAGAGCCCAGAGGAAGCCACGAAGGAAACCAAGTAGAGGAAGTTAATGTACAGGGATCCAGCCCAGAGGGACAAGGTTGCAGCTCTGAGGTGCTGAGTCAATAGATGCTTTTATCAAATGCGAGGAGAGTAAGGAGCAGAATGATAAACCAGGAAAGAGGAAAAAAATTGGAAAGTATTTACAGAGGTAATTCTTAGAAACTTGGAGGATGAAGTGTAGGAGAAAGGTTTTCCAGGGGCTCACTTTTATCATTTATTTTCAAGTTGTTAGAACTGTGCTAATGTAGAGGAGCAGATTTACAGCTAAGAGCAAACTGCAAATTCTAAAAACATAATTTTGATTTAGGTCTAGTCTGTGGGTGGGTACAGAGGAACTGAAGGGTATAATTTGTTGTTGTTGTCGTTTTCTGGCAGATTAAGCTTTCCAATTGCAATCTGCTTAGACTAATACTCTATTTAGTTTGCTAACTAACAAAAAGTGGAAAGGGGAAGGGTGGTAGGACTATCAAGATGCAACCTGCAAAACAGAGGAAAGAAGCCTTGTCCTGGAACAACATAATGCAAGCTTTCACGCCAGGCATCTAGTGTGTGTATGACTGTGAGTGCGCATGCATTTGGGGGGAGTTGTAAAGGACAGAAATAAATGAGTCCCTGTTTTGAAACTATCTATAAACAATTTATGCAGTGAAAAATTAAAATGTGGATTGAACTCATCTGGCTATCTGGGGTGAGATTGACCCACTTCCTACAGTCAGCTCTACCACTGACTAGTTCTGACACTGGGTGACTTTCAACCTGTATTTTCCTTATGGGTGAAATGGGGACACGAAGAGATCCTCTGCAAGATTTTGGTGAATATTAAATAAGAATGTGAGGCATTCGGCACAGCAACTGTCACTAGGCCAGTCCTTGATTAGAAAAAAATATTAATAAAAAGTAAGCTTTGTTATAAATAATACAACTTTTGACAGTACTCATTATACTTGTTAAGTCACTACTGTTTCGAGATGTGTTTTTTCCGGCAAATGATTTTAACTTGTGATGTAATTCCTTTTAAAATATTCTATAACAAGTCTATTATTCAACAAGTACATTTTCAGTGTATTCCCTTGGTGCACTAGAATAATAGCGCTCACTGAAATCTGTTTATCATTCATTTGATTTTGAGCATTCATGCTTGTTTACAATGGTTGTACTTCTATCAAATGGAACTTTTTCACTCAATTTTTATCCTAAAGGCTTGTCTATGAATTATTATTGCTCTTCTCCACTTTTTAGGTTTTAAACAGTTTTTTCCCTTTCCCTCTGAGTATATCAGTATTACTGAAGCCAAGACAGTTTTCTTTCAATGGTAAATCCTTAAGAGTGCCTTAATTTTTTCACTAAAAATATTACTAAAATATTATATTTTTAATATTGATATTCACAACTAAAAATTAAAGCATGTTTTGGTTCCTAATTTTATTTTAAAAAGTTGATTAGATAGATGTCTTAGATATTCTATTAAGTATAATTAAATTATGATAAAGACAATTTAAATATACTTAATACATTAAACATGTTTGTCACAAAAAGTCATTTTATGCAGCAATACAAATTTGTAGATTCAATGACTATATTAAAACAACGTATATTTTAAAGTAATAAAGCATTTTTGCCATAAACTTCCAAATATACTTCAAATAGTCATAAAATCCAAATAAATGGGTATTTTTCTGCTCAATTTTCTGTGTCAAAGCTGCACAGAAAACCTTATAATTTTTAAAAGAATTTAACAAGTGTGCAAACAGATGCAACTTGTTTATTTTATTCCTTCTCTTAAAATTTTATCACTGCCAGAAAGTCTATTGGCATATTTATAATATTTAAATAAAATTCAAAAAATTGCATAAATTTTAGCAGTAAATAAATTGTTTCCTTTTTATCACCCAGACAAAAAATAAAAATAATAATGTCATTTTTGAAATGCAAATACTTGAAATAACTTGCTAGTTGGTGTTATGTAGTAGCAGGCTGACATTTAGAAGAAAACTCATAGTGGTGATGCTCTTTTATTTGGGAGTTCCATTACATGGTAGCCTTCATTTCAGCAACTGAAATAGTGCTACAGGGAATGCAAAAACAAAACTGTATGTTTGTATACAATGTTTACATGTAAAACATGATGTATTGGTCTCTCTTGCTTGCTCAAATAATGTAAATAATTTTAATTTAAAAACATGTATTGAATTCACATTAATGAAAAGATATATTGTCCCTTAAGCTACTTTAATAGGGAAACCTTTCCCCTTGTGTCTGGATCTATTTAGCTGATTCTCTCTTTAGTCACTAAGTCATGTCTGACTCTTTGCGACTCCATAGACTGTAGCCCATCAGGTCAGGCTTCTCTGTCCATGGGATTTCAAGGCAAGAAGACTGGAGTGGGTTGCCATTTCCTTTTCCAGGGGAACTTCCCAATCCAGGGATTGAACCCATGTCTCCTGCATTGCAGGCAGACTTTTTATGGCTGAGCCACAAGGGAAGCCCCTTAGCTGTCTGATATCTGTCCCACATACAACACCTATAAATGCAAAACAAAAGTCCAGTAAGTTTGTGACTATTTTTCCATTTTCCCATCACTGATATCGAACTATTCTTGCTTCAGTCTCACTCTATCCTGCAGCAGGTAACAAACATGGCGGAATATAAGCAAGGGTTAATCATGCCAGGATGCTTGGCTTCCGAACCTGATTTTATAACCTAGTAGCTGTGTGACTCTGTGTGACTTGATGGCTCTGTGTCTCATTTCACTGTTTGTAAAATGAGTTAAAAATAATATTCACTCACAAATGAATATTATTCCTTAAGTATTATTAGTATAATAATAATAACGTATTATTCTTTAAGTATTCATGTCTGACTCTTTGTGACATCATGGATTATACAGTTCAGGGAATTCTCCAGGCCAGAATACTGGAATGGGTATCCTTTCCCTTCTCCAGGGGGTCTTCCCAACCCAAGGGATCAAACTCAGGTCTCCCACATTGCAGGCATATTCTTTACGAGCTGAGCCACCAGGGAAGCCCTAAGTATTCCTATATCTCTTTAATTTTTCTTTGCAGTATTTCTCAGAATTTATAGCTATATAGTTATGTGAACATTTAACAAATATGTATCCACTACTAAAATATAAGTTCCATGAATGCAGTGTCAAAATTCATCTTGTTCCTTACTATATTCTAAACATTATAGAATAGATGTGTAAGACTGTGTGGATCATGACAAACTGTGAAAAATTCTTAGAGATGGGAATACCAGATATCACCTTACCTGCCTCCTGAGAAACCTGTATGCAGGTCAAGAAACAACAGAACCAGACATGGAATGACAAACTGGTTGAAAATTGGGAAAGGAGTACGTAAAGGTTTTATATTGTCACCATGCTTATTTAACTTCTACGCAGAGTACATTATGTGAAATGCTGGGCTGGATGAAGCACAAGCTGGAATCAAGATTTCCAGAAGAAATATCAATAATCTCAGATATGCAGATGACACCACCCTAATGGCAGAAAGCGAAGAGGAACTAAAGAGCCTCTTGATGAAAGTAAAAGAGGAGAGTGAAAAGGCTGGTTTGAAACTCAACATTCAGAAAATTAAGATCATGTCATCTGGTTCCATCATTTTATGGCATGGGGAAATAGATGGGGAAACCATGGAAACTGACAGATTTTATTTTCTTGTGCTCTAAGATCACTGCAGATGGTGACTACAGCCTTGAATTTAAAAGACACTTGCTCCTGGGAAGAAAAGCTACGACAAACCTAGACAGTAGAGACATCACTTTTCTGACAAAGGTCTATATAGTCAAAGATATGGTTTTTCCGGTAATCATGTATGGATATAAGAGTTGGACCATAAAGAAGGCTGAGTGCTAAAGAATTGATGCTTTTGAACTGTGGTGCCAGAGAAGAATTTTGAGAGTCCCTTGGCCATCAAGATCAAACCAGTCAATCCTAAAGGAAATCAACCCTGAAAATTCATTGGAAGGACTGATGCTGAAGCTGAAGCTGAAGCTCCAATGCTCTGGTCACCTGATGCGAAGAGCTGACTCATTGGAAAAGACCCTGATGCTGGGAAAGATTGAAGGCAAGAGGAAAAGGGAGCAACAGAGCATGAAATGGTTGGATGGCATCACTGACTCAATGGACCCGATTTCCAGCAAACTCTGGGAGATAGTGAAGGACAGGGAAGGCTGGTGTGCTGCAGTCCATGGGGTCGCAAAGAGTCGAACACAACAGCGACTGAACAACAACAAAGATGCATAAGAAGCATTTGTTAAATAAATGAATACATTAATTTTAGAGATAAGTCAGAGAATCAGCCTAAGTGAACATGATTTGCCCGAGATTATACTGCCATAAATTACAAAACTGTAAGCAGAGTTCAATTCTTCTGACTCAAAGTCCTCCATTATTTCCAGGCATTAAATCTATAATAACACAAATCATACAAAGCACTTATTATTCTGCAGGTTCTAGAATGAAAAGTATAAATTAGAGAGAAAAGGAGTATCTAATGTAGTCTGAGGGAAACTGGACTTCTTAGAGGAACTGGTATTTAAGACATGAAGGAGTTAGAATAGGCAAAGAGAGTCAGACAGACAATTCTAGGTAAAAGAACCATTTACACACTTGTCCAGTGATGAGAAAAACTTGAGTAAGAACAGAGAAAAGACTACTGTAATTGCAACAGAAGGACCTGGAAGAGAGAGGGTGAGTTTGATCAGAGAGAAAGGCCAGATCTTATACTACAGAAAGATTTTTGTTTCTTAACTAGCAGAAGATAAAGTCACTAAAGGGTTTTAAGAGGGTATAACACAATCAGGTTTGCATTTTCATAAGATGATACTGCCTGCACTATGTGGAGTTTGGGAAAGGGCAGACTTAGTAACTGGTTGGACACGCAGGTCAAAACAGAAAGATATATAGAGATGATGCTCACATATTCAACCTGATCCAGAGGGAGAGTACCGTTTACTGAGAAAGGACCATTAGTAGATAGATCAAGAGCTTAACTTCATTAAGGGTATGATAAACTCACACTAAATAGTGACAGCTGTGGTTGTTCTCACTGATGACTGAAAACCACTAGCTGCAATTGAGAGTAATGGTGAATTTTTATGGATTTCCATGGATTTTGGCCTGTAGTGTCATGCTCGCTGTATACACAGGCACTTCTGGACCTTTTCTTTTGAAATGGAAGTCATCTAAGGAGTTAGATTACAGCTGAGGTTTGACACATGAAAGCGTTTTTACCTCCAATCTGACTTCTAGGGTAGGTTTAGGGTAACACATGAAAAGATACATGGGAAAACAGCCTTCCTTTATCTCGCATTTCTTTTTCCTTTTCCCAAGAATCAAGAAATTTCAGATATGATAATATGACCATAGCTAACAAGTCTATAATGGCTTATTGTTCTATGAGGCATAAATGTTATAGGGAGATCAAACCTGTAAAATTAAGTTTACTCGACTTGGACTGAATAATGATGAGCACGGACAACTCAGAGGGTTTTCCTATAAACTGAGTAAGGAGACAGTAAGCAAAGAAATCAAGAGGTATGCTTAGATCTTTGATCTTAGAGAAGATCACTTTCTGATCTAGATTTTGTGTCATATTTTTGAATCATGTGACAGTGTCTTATTCATTTACATTGTTTACATAAGGGAAAAAAAAAGCCATTTAGAATGTTTCTTGGCAGTATAGACTATATAAAGCCATTTTAATTCTGGTGAGCCAGTACTTCCTGTACTAGCATATGAGGAAGTAGTTAAGTCTTCATGCCATGTCAGTGGCTTACAGCCACAGCTTTTATTCCCTAAAGATGCAAGGGAAGCAAAGACCATGCATCAGGATTAGCCACATGGTATTAATGAGAATCCCTATTATCATTATCCTGGTCATCCTGTTATAGAGGTCCTGGAGCATAGGAGGTATGTGCCAAATGCATTAAATATACCAAAAGGGATGTCTATTCCAGAACTTTTTGGGCCCTGGGTTAAGAAAGTTTATAGTATTTAATCTACTTGCCAATTGGGCATTTTGAAACCAGACAATCAGAGAAGAACTAAGAAAAGAGGCACTGAGGGGAAGTCAAATCTAAGAAAAGTTCAGACTGCTTTGGTCACATGAGGATCTGCCCGTAATTTAAAAGCTAAAATGAATCTTGCTTAATTCTCATATATACATAATTGGCATCATTTAGGCACAATCACCATTAAGAAACATATAAACACATGTAGATCAGCAAACAGTAAGGGATTTTAAAGAGGGAAAGAAGAATATTTTAACCAACATTCTAAATAAAATTCACATGTATTTTATTTATATTAGAATACTTACATAGATCCTTGAGGTATTTTACTATATATTTTAATTTATACTTTGTCATCATATTTATAAAATTGCTATTTTCTAATTTAAATAAGCACATATGCATAGTTTAAAAGTGAATATGTCTTCTTGACTGCTTTGGATGATAAAATGTAACACTGCTTAATCTGGTATAATCTAGCAAAATCTGGATTCAGTCAAAATCCAGTATAGTACAACAAAGTGAGCCAGTGCTGAATCATATAAGCATGTACATCTATCCCTCAATATATTAACCAACCTTGTATATATTAACTTCAGCATTTTAGCTTTACAATATGTTGAACATATCAATGACATCTTGGCACTATCCAGAAATTATGAAGAAGAGAATTTTTTTTCTACATCTTTATTGATTAGGAGCATGGGTGTGAAAATCAGACTGAATACTTAAAAGAGGTCTCCACCGCTTGCTAGATATATAACCTTTTAATCTCTCTGTGCCTTAGCTTCCTTCCTGAACCTCAGATTCTCATCAGTAAAACATTATGAGGTAGCACCTATCTCAAAGCATTGTTATATGTATTAAATGCTTTATTATATATATAAGAGATTTAGGACTATGTCTGGCACATAGTAAGTGCTCCCGGAATGTTAGCTATCACTTTCACCATCATTGTTATTATCCTTCATTCTTTTCCTGGGCACTTCGATAGAGTCAGCAAGATACATATTTAATTTTTCCCTCTCAGGTCCTAGGCCATAGCCTTATCAGAAGCATCAATCTTTCTTATTTTCCAGTCAATAACATTTTTTATTTTTTAATTCAAGTATAGTTGATTTACAATACTGTGGTAGTTCCAGGTATACAATAAAGTGATTTGGCTATATATATATATTTATATATATCTACAAACTTTTTTCTCAGTTCTTTTCCAGTATATTATAAAACACTGGATAAATTTTCCTGTGCCATATGGTAAAACCTTGTTTATCTACTGTATATACAGTAGTGTGCATCTGTTAAACCTATGTGTTATTCGCTCAGTCAGGTCTGACTCTTTGCGGCCCCATGGACTGTAGCCCACCAGGCTCCTCTGTCCATGGAAACTCTTGGCAAGAATACTGGAGTGGGTTGCCATTCCCTTCTTCCGGAGATCTTGACCCAAGGATTGAATCCGGGTCTCTTGCATTGCAGGCAGCTTCTTTATCATCTGAGCCACCAGGGAAGCCTGATTTACATTATTATTAATCCTATATTCCCCAATTTATCCCTCCCCTGCTTTCCTTTTTGTAACCATAATTTTGTTTTCCATGTCTGTATGTCTGTTTTTGTTTTGTAAATAAATTTATTTGTAACTACTTTCTTTAGATTCCACATATAAATATCATATATTTGTCTCTGTCTGATTTACTTCACTTGGTATGATAATTTCTAGGACCATCTATGTTGCTGCAAATGGCATTATCTGATTCTGTTTTATGGTTGAGTAATACTAAGGATTTTTAAGTCCAGTGATTCTCAAGCTTTTCTTTTATATAGAGACTTTTATAGCATATTGAAATATTCCATGTACTTTTCCAAGATATGATCTACAGTTTTAGACTCTTTTGACTAATAAAATATGAACAAAGGGATTTAGGGACCCCCTGAAATAACTATACAGGCTCTCTGGAGTCCAAGACTCATTGATTAGAAACCATCGCTTTGATAATTCATATTTAGATTAAAATAAAATTCAGATCTTTTTAGAAAGCCTTGTGGGTCATAGCTCATTTAGCTTCTCTTACCTCACCCATGACTGCTATGGGTGTCTCTCCTGTTGCCTGAGCAACACGATGTTCTACTAAGTAGAACATGTATTCATCGTAGAGTAGACGGATCAGGTGGAAGGAGCCAAAGCTAGCAGCACTGCGTAGAGTTAAGTCCCGAATAACCATTGAGCTGTTCCAAGAGAAAAGACACAGAGGCAGCCAGTGTTAGTGACCAGGATTAGTGTTCAGCCTACTTTTCCTATTAAAAGAAGTTATAGGTCTAATAGATTGGTATAGTGCATGACTTTCCATGGAATAATTTCATAAATGAAGCAGTTGGCTCAACTTTTTCAAACAGAGTGGTAAAGAGGCAATCTTCATTAGGACTTGACTAGATCCTATGAGAACTAGATAGGCACTCATTGGGAAAAACCATTTTACTATCATAAGCAAGCTGACAAATGGGTCAGAATCAATTAAAAAAAAATTTTGGAAGGCTGATAATTCATCACCATAAGAAAAAGCATCTCAAAGTAAAAGTCTTATGATGATGGGTAAACACTGTATCACCATCTCTCAATGACTTCTGAGGTACACTTTGGGGAAAATATGTATTTGTCCCTGACTAAGTTTACAAAATATACTATACAATGTTTATAAATACACAAGCACATTTACAAATATACTAAGCAATGTTCCCAGATGTGGCAATGCAGAATGTAGGAGAGGACATACAGGGATCCTTGCAACTTTTGTTGGAAGGCAAACTTATTAAGTGATTCTACTTCCGTACTGATTTCCATTAAATTACAGTGATTTTCCCATTAGCAACAGCACAATAAAGTCAATTAAAAATGCATAGCCTTGAAAAATATAAACGGGTAACTATAAAATATCAAAATATGAAATATATATTTTAATTAAACACTAACAATACACTCTATTATACTCAAAATAGAAGTAAGTCAAAATTTTGGCTTCATTGAAGACATGTCAATTATTAAGCTTGAACACGCACTTCAAATATCCTTAATTTTTTTTTTTTTTTTACTTTACAATTCTGTATTGGTTTTGCCGTACATTGACATGAATCCACCACGGGTGTACATGCGTTCCCAAACATGAACCCCCCTCCCACCCCCCTCCCCACAACATCTCTCTGGGTCATCCCTGTGTACCAGCCCCAAGCGTGCCGTATCCTGCTTCGGACATAGACTGGCAATTCGATTCTTACATGATATTATACATGTTTCAATGCCATTCTCCCAAATCATCTCACCCTCTCCCTCTCCCTCTCCCTCTGAGTCCAAAAGTCCGCTATACACATCTGTGTCTTTTTTGCTGTTCTGCATACAGGGTCATCATTGCCATCTTTCTAAATTCCATATATATGTGTTAGTATACTGTATTGGTGTTTTTCTTTCTGGCTTACTTCACTCTGTATAATCGGCTCCAGTTTCATCCATCTCATCAGAACTGATTCAAATGTATTCTTTTTAACGGCTGAGTAATACTCCATTGTGTATAAGTACCACAGCTTTCTTATCCATTCATCTGCTGATGGACATCTAGGTTGTTTCCATGTCCTGGCTATTATAAACAGTGCTGCGATGAACATTGGGGTACATGTGTCTCTTTCAATTCTGGTTTCCTCCGTGTGTATGCCCAGCAGTGGGATTGCTGGGTCATAAGGCAGTTCTAGTTGCAATTTTTTAAGGAATCTCCACACTGTTCTCCATAGTGGCTGTACTAGTTTGCATTCCCACCAACAGTGTAGGAGGGTTCCCTTCTCTCCACACCCTCTCCAGCATTTATTGCTTGCAGATTTTTGGATCGCAGACATTCTGACTGGTATGAAGTGGTACCTCACTGTGGTTTTGATGTGCATTTCTCTAATAATGAGTGATGTTGAGCATCTTTTCATGTGTTTGTTAGCCATCCGTATGTCTTCTTTGGAGAAATGTCTATTTAGTTCTTTGGCCCATTTTTTGATTGGGTCGTTTATTTTTCTGGACTTGAGCTGCAGGAGTTGCTTGTATATTTTTGAGATTAGTTGTTTGTCAGTTGCTTCATTTGCTATTATTTTCTCCCATTCGGAAGGCTGTCTTTTCACTTTGCTTATATTTTCCTTTGTTGTGCAGAAGCTTTTAATTTTAATTAGGTCCCATTTGTTTATTTTTGCTTTTATTTCCAGAATTCTGGGAGGTGGATCATAGAGGATCCTGCTGTGGTTTATGTCGGAGAGTGTTTTGCTTATGTTCTCCTCTAGGAGTTTTATAGTTTCTGGTCTTACATTTAGATCTTTAATCCATTTTGAGTTTATCTTTGTGCGCGGTGTTAGAAAGTGATCTAGTTTCATTCTTTTACAAGTGGTTGACCAGTTTTCCCAGCACCAGAGTCAGAGTAGGATGTGTGTGTGTGTTTCTCTTCACTTTCATTTAGTGTCTTTTCTCTAGAGATTTTTGTCCTACACAAATTAAAATAGCCATTATATTCTCAGATAGGAGGAAGAGATAGAATCTCACAAATGTATGGGTTAATATTGCTAAGGGACTTCCCTGATGGTTCAGTGGTAAAGAATGCACCTGTCAATGCAGGAGAAGTATGTTTGATCCCTGGGTTGGGAAGATCCCCTGGAGAAAGAAATAGCAACCCACTACAGAATTTTTGCCTGAGAAATTCTATGGACAGAGAATCCTAGCAGGCTACAGTTCATGGGGTCACAAAGAGTCAGACACGACTCAGTGACTGAACAACAAACAACAATATTCCTAAGCCTTATTTTGCAATGAAGAACTGTAAAATGTCGGACAGATGGAAATACAGAAGACTGTACTTTTGTTTTATCTTTCACTTTTAACCATAATTATATAGTGGCTACTAATGCATCAAATTCTACACATTCAACTTGGCAGGTGACAGATCACCACTGTACATCTAAAACCCTAAAGCCCTGGATTCTGATTCTGGTTTCTCATTAATTCACTGTCAATCTCAAAAAACACCATTTCCTCGAGAGTGTTTTCCTTTTGGGTGAAAATAAAAGCAATACTTTTGGCTGTATCTAATTTATGTGATTATTTCAAGGATAAAGTGGGTTAAAGGTTGTGCAATAAACTTAGGAATGAATAGAACAAGACTCAAATATAAGTGATTATGATCCTAATACACAGAACAGAAGGAGCTGAGCTTCTCACTCTCATTTGGTTATCGCAACAAGAATAGGTGTTACAATAAGATGGCAGAGAATCTCTCTTTCTATGGATTTCCTTATTAAAAAGAAAAAAAAAACATAGTTTTTCATCCATAGGTTGGGAATGAGATCCACATTAACGACTATATGATCTTGACTGTACATCATTCAACATTTTAAGGTTCAAAATTAGCTTGAGAGTCAAGTGAGATAACGTGTGTGAGATCCTAAGAAAACTGCCTATTGCTACACTATTACGTATGTTGGAGTTCAGTTCAGTTCAGTTCAGTTCAGTCGCTCAGTCGTGTCTGCAACTTTGCAACCCCATGGACTGAGCATGCCAGGCTTCCCTGTCCATCACCTATTCCTGGAGTTTACTCAAACTCATGTCCATTGAGTTGGTGATGCCATCCAACCATCTCATCCTCTGTCGTCCCCTTCTCCTCCCACCTTCAATCTTTCCCAGCATCAGGGTCTTTTCCAATGAGTCAACTCTTGGCATGAAGTAGCCAAAGTACTGGAGTTTCAGCTTTAGCATCATTCCTTCCAAAGAAATCCCAGGGCTGATCTCCTTCAGAAGGGACTCTCAAGAGTCTTCTCCAACATCATAGTTCAAAACCATCAATTCTTCGGTGCTCAGGTTTTTTTAATAGTCCAACTCTGACATTCATACATGATTACTGGAAAAATCATAGCCTTGACTAGATGGATCTTTGTTGCCAAAGTAATGTCTCTGCTTTTTAATATGCTATCTAGGTTGGTCATAACTTTCCTTCCAAGGAGTAAGCGTCTTTTAATTTCATGGCTGCAGTCACCATCTGCTGTGATTTTGGAGCTCCCCAAAATAAAATCTGTTACTGTTTCCACTGTTTCCCCATCTATTTGCCATGAAGTGATGGGACCAGATCCCATGATCTTACTTTTCTGAATGTTGAACTTTAAGCCAACTTTTTCACTCTCTTCTTTCACTTTCGTCAAGAGGCTCTTCAGTTCTTCTTCACTTTCTGCCATAAGGGTGGTGTCATATGAATAGCTGAAGTTATTGTTATTTTCCCGGCAATCCTGATTCCAGCTTGTGCTTCATCCAGCCCAGCGTTTCTCATGATGTACTCTTCATAGAAGTTAAATAAGCAGGGTGACAATATACAGCTTTGAGATACTCCTTTCCCTATGTGGAGCCAGTCTGTTGTTTGCTGTCCAGTTCTAACCGTTGCTTCCTGACCTGCATACAGGTTTCTCAGGGGACAGGTCAGGTGGTTTGGTATTCCCATCTCTTTTAGAATTTTCCACAGTTTATTGTGATCCATACAATCTAAGGCATTGCCATAGTCAATAAAGCAGAAATCGATGTTTTTCTGGAACTCTCTTGCCTTTTTGATTACCATGATATTGAATGGTTTGCCTTGGAAAAGAACAGAGATCCTTCTGTCGTTTTTGAAATTGTATCCAAGTACTGCATTTCGGACTCTTTTGTTGATTATGATGGCTCTTCCATTTCTTCTAAGGGAATCATAACAAGTATATATGATTAACCTTATTCAAAATTAAAAGAAATATAAATTAAAGTAGGATACCATATATTATTTATTATACTATAAGAAATTAAAAGATCAGCATTGAAGAGGTTATGGAGAAAGAACTCTCATTTATTGTTTCTTGAAGCATAAAATCACAAAACTTTTATGAAGGGAAATTTGGCAACAAATGTAAAAATTAGAAATGCACAAATGCTTTCACCTAGCAGTTCTAATTCTAGAAATTTACACAAATGAGCAAAGATGGTTTTAATTGCAGCAATACTTATACTACTGAGAAAATAGGGGGCAACACTAAATAACCACTTGTAGGATACTAGGTAAAAAATGGCTCATTCCTATACGGAAATTTATACAATATATTAAAGAAATTGGGCTTTCTGAGTAGCTCAGATGGTAAGAATACACCTGCAGTGCGGGCGGCCTGAGTCTGACCCCTGGGCTGTGAAGGCCCCTGGGGAAGGGAATGCTAACCTACTCCAGTCGTTTTGCCCAGAGAAGCCCATGTATGGAGCAGCCTGGTGAGTCACAGTCCATGGGGTCACAAAGAGGGTCAGACATGACCGAGCAATTTCATTCACTTTAAAGAAATGAGAGCGATTACACATAAAGGTAGCAAGACGGAAAGATGTCTATGATAAAATGCTAAGTGAAAGATGGAAAACGTGTAATATGAGCCCATTTAACATAGAAACTATCTGCAAAGTTCTTGAAAAAGTCCTACCTCTAAATAAATGGGAATGGTTAATACTTATTAGCTTCAAGATAGCATACTTCATTAAAACAGTATCAGCCAACTTAAAACTGCAAATTTATTTGAATTTATTTGAAGATAAACATGCAACTTTATATTAAGATAAGCATGAAAGTATGTTTTATATTTGTACTGCAAGATGAAAACCCACCTAAATATTCAAGAATAAGAGACAAAAGGAATGTTTAAATAACGTATGCATGAGTGCTTGCTAAGTCGCTTCAGTCATGTCCGACTCTGTGACCCCATGGACTGCAGGCTCCTCTGTCCATGGGATTCTCTAGGTAAGAACACCGGAGTGGGTTGCCATTGTATACAAAATGGAATATTGGAAGGACATTCAAAATTATATTTCTTAAGATATGCTTAAGGTATAATGTTAAGGGAAAAATATAGATAATAAACTCTGATAAACAACTGGATCTCAATTTTATATAAAACTGAAAGAAAACATTTTACCATTGGTCTTTCTGGGTAGTAAATTATGGATGATTTAAGTTTTTTTTTTTTGTACAGTATTTGTATTTTTCAGGTTTTCTAAAGTGAGTATATACTAATTTTATAATAAAAATGGTTTATTTTAAAAGAAGACATTTATTATAATGTAGAAAAACAATCCTGTGTCAGTTCAATGTCAGTAAATCTTTACAGTGATAGACATGACAGATACAGAATGAATTATATATATATATGTTTTTAAATCCAATTTTTAGGCCTTTTTATTTCCCTCAATATAATGTAAATGACTGAGAAGAATATTCATATTGAGTAGCTTTACGGTATTTGTAAAAGAAATGCAAAGCCAATTTCTTTTTTCCAAGACAATTTTCATTCATTCAATAGATATTTATTATGTTCTTACTGTGTGTCAGGGTCTTGTTCTACAGCAAGTCAGACAAAAGTTTGGTTTCAACAGAGCTCACATTCTAGTAGGACAGATAGTTGATAAAAACAGAGTAGATATCAATTATAAAGTTAGGTAGTGGTAAATCCTATGAAAAAAGTAAATCAGGTCAAGAGACTGTAGAGTGATGGGCCCTGGCACTTAAAGTCAGGGTGTTAGGAAAACTTTTTGAGGAGGTGCTAAGTGAGCAGATATGAGACTGAAGTGAGGGAGTGAGCCATGTGAACGAGTGCACTTTCCTCGCAGAAAGGAGAGCAAATGCTGAGACTGAGACAGAACTATATTTGTTTTATTGAAAGCATAGCCCAGAAGCTGTGGCTGGGAAGACATGAGCAAAGAGAATATATATGATGGGACTAGAAATCACTAGCAGCTGGACCATAGTGGGTCTGTAGGCCATGATAAGGGCTTCATGTTCTATCCTAACTGTTTTGGAAACTTTTTGACAATTGGGCAATCACCTTATTGCAGCATAAAGACATAGGTAACACAAAATTCTGTTGGAAAATGAAAAAACAAAAAAAGTGTGCTGACCTTCAGTTATAATAGTTACTTTTGAAAGTACTGATAATCTGCTATGAAATTGTCATATGTTTAGAAGAGAATCAGTTGAATTATATTATTAATATAACAACAGAATATTATTATATTATTAATAATGTCTATGTCTACTTTATGCTGTCTGTGTTGGGCCTCTGCCCTACAAGCCAAGTATCAAATAACACAATTAAGTTTAATTGGAAACCTATTGACTGATTCAGATTTCTGTAAGATATGTTACAAAATTGACTCCACTGAATTTCATGTTGCTAAGTTACCATGAACTCAACTCTTTAAAATTGGAGTTAAAACTGTTAATTATTTTGTAACAGATGAGAAATACCTTTGTGTATATATCTTCATAATTCATGGCATGAAAATTAAAACATATACTTGAACACATGATACTCAATCCACCTCTTTATGTATTTGGGGAGACATCACACATTCCTAAGAAGAAAGGTGAGAACCTGTGACCCCCCACCCCCACCCCACAACACCACCCTGTGAACTCTCCTCAAACAGTGACTACAGCTAATTCACAAACTGGAAGATTTATATATTTGTTCAGCTGTAGGCAAACTAGGTTCTCTGTGCCTTCTGTCTAGTTATTCTATCAAAGCTATACATTTAATTCTTTAAAAATGGGATGTTTGGAAAAAAAAAAAAAAAAGGGATGTTTGGTTGACCCTCAGGGTGGCCATGAGGAAGTCTGTGTTCTGTTATTCACAAAACAACCAAGCTGAGAAACGGCCCACTTAACTTCTGCACTGCTGCCCAAGAAAGGCGGCGATATATTTTCCATCTCCCAGGGAGCCAGCAGTAGACATTCAAAGCCATGTTAGGCAAGGAGAGACCCCCATCTGGGGCAGAGGGTGTTTGCAGCAACATGTCCACTACTGCTATCACAACTCTCTGCCAGTCCATTTCTTGTATATACATGTGAATCTATACACAGAATTTTAGAAGCTATGAGATTAATCAACTTCAGAAAATGAACGGTTGGTATATGTGACTGCAAAATTCTTATTACAAAGCCAAAAACATTTAAAAAATACTCTGTAACTCTGCTTCTGTTTGTGAATGAAGTTTTCATTACTCAATATGTTCTTGTGCCTCAGTAAGAAACAGGTCAGATTTTAGTCTTCTACGTTACTAAGCTATTGACTTCGCCTATCAGCAGGAGGTATGCATCTTTCTGAATATGCCTTTCCTTCTGTAGCCCTGAACTGTACACCTTCAAGACTTCTTGAAATGAAAATAATAACCATAATAGTGTCTAATAATAACAAGCCATTATCCCCAACTCAGGGCAGACAGAGGGCAGGCAAGTGATGATCTACTGGGTTTGTATATCTGCAGAGAACAAGAAACACAAGTAATTTTCTCTCCTTTCAAGATACCTCAATAGATCTCTGTGGAGACAAAGGCTCCAGGGGTGTATTTCTAAAACGATATCTACTAAACAGATTTAAAAAAATCCTCAGGGAGGAGTAAGAGCAAGTCTGATGTAACTGCTTAAGAAAGCAGTAAGAAGAAGAAGAAAAAAAAATCTTTGCTTTTTCTGATATAAAGGATGTACTGTGCTTTTGCCTCTATAGGTTTTGGAGCAACAGCTAGTATAACATCTGTTTTATCATTCATGAAGCATATATACCATCTATATGATTTTCTGAGGAAAAAAATGGATGAAATCAACTTGCAAACAAATGGGGAAATATCTGAAATCTTTCAAAGAAATTTTCCCAAGTTAAAATTTTGAATTCCATTAATACTACTACTATTGCTACATCTACTTTGAGAATACTGTGATATTGTTTTCCAAATCTTTCCCATATATCAAGGGAAAACATATCAACTGACACCCAGATCTAAACCTAGGACTGGCTTTAATGAAGCATATCAGTGGGTCACAGTTAGATAGCACCTTAATAAGGTACTTTACAAACCCTGTGGGCTAAAAGTATTACGTATATGAGAGACAAAATGGTGGAATTATTCCATTCCAAAATAAAAACAAAACAACACCACCACTGCTAGGCTTTCTTTCATAGCATTTATTTAACTCTGGGAATGGGTTCAATCCCAGGGTCAGGAAGATCACCTGAAGGAGGAAATGGCAATCCCTCCAGTATTCTTGCCTAGAGAATTCCATGGACAGAGGAGCCTGGAGGTCTACAGTCCATGGGCTTGCAAAGTGTCAGACTTGACAGGGATACTTGGCAGGTATGCAGACACTAGAAAATCATTTTCAGGATATAAGGATAATTTAACTACTTAAACACATATGGAATCAACTCCACTTCAGTTTAAGAAATAAGAATTGGACTAAATCAATTGAAAAAGAAAGAAGTCACAATAAAACCCTTCTACCATGAAAATGGAATCTTTGGTTCAATCCTTATAACGGTAATCAAAACAAGATGGAAATCCTATAATTTGGGCTTAGCGGGTTCACAATTTCTACTAGTCTCTAAACTTTGCTACTCCTTTGCATATCATCTCTTCTCACAACTGTTTTGGACTCACTACTGATGTCCAGATGATGACCACAGTGTAACCATAGTCACAGTCAGTGGTAGGTCCTGTAGCCACTATTTTGATGAGCGCATGGTTGCACAGGAATTAAATTAGGGACTGCCTAAAGTTCAAAGTAGATATGGCTTTTAGAAAGCCCATTATGATCTAAAGAAGAAAAGAAATGAACTCTTACTACAAGAGTAAATGCTATGCTCAAAAATATAATTTCCCTAACATCTTAAGAAATGGAGCTCCATCTGTCAATTCCATCCTATGCCATATATATGGCATATATGCCAACTTGCACAGAGTCTGTTTTTAAACCCTGGAGTAGACCTAAGGTTAATGGCTCATCACAACATATCATATATAAATTCAGACTTAAATTGAAGAAAGTAGGGAAAATCACTAGACCATTCAGGTATGACCTAAATCAAATCCCTTATGATTATACAGTGGAAGTGAGAAATAGATTTAAGGGACTAAACCTGATAGACAGAGTGCCTGATGAACTATGGATGGAGGTTTGTGACATTGTACAGGAGACAGGGATCAAGACCATCCCCATGGAAAAGAAATGCAATAAAACAAAATGGCTGTCTGGGGAGCCTTACAAATAGCTGTGAAAAGAAGAGAAGTGAAAAGAAAGCAAAGGAGAAAAGGAAAGACATACCCATTTGAATGCAGAGTTCCAAAGAATAGCAAGGAGAGATAAGGAAGCCTTCCTCAGCAATCAGTGTAAAGAAATAGAGGCAAACAACAGAATGGGAAAGACTAGAGATCTCTTCAAGAAAATTAGAGATACCAGGGAACATTTCATGCAAAGATGGGCTTGATAAAGGACAGAAATGGTATGGACCTAACAGAAGCAGAAGATATTAAGAAGAGGTGGCAAGAATACAAAGACCTGTACAAAAAAGATCTTCACGACCCAGATAATCACGATGGTGTGATCACTCACCTAGAGCCAGACCTCCTGGAATGTGAAGTCAAGTGGGCCTTAGAAAGCATCACTACAAATAAAGTTAGTGGAGGTGATGGAATTCCAGTTGAGCTATTTCAAATCCTGAAAGATGATGCTGTGAAAGTGCTGCATTCAATATGCCAGCAAATTTGGAAAACTCAGCAGTGGCCACAAGCCTGGAAAAGGTCCGTTTTCATTCCAATACCAAAGAAAGGCAATGCCAAAGAATGCTCAAACTATCGCACAATTGCACTCATTACTCATGCTAATAAAGTAATGCTCAAAATTCTCCAAGCCAGGCTTCAGCAATACATGAACCGTGAACTTCCAGATGTTCAGGCTGGTTTCAGGAAAGGCAGAAGAACCAGAGTAAAATTGCCAACATCTGCTGGATCATCAAAAATGCAAGAGAGTTCCAGAAAAACATCTATTTCTGCTTTATTGACTATGCCAAAGCCTCTGATTGTGTGGATCACAATAAACTGTGAAAAATTCTGAAAGAGATGGGAATACCAGACCACCTGATCTGCCTCTTGAGAAACCTATATGCAGGTCAGGAAGCAACAGTTAGAACTGGACATGGAACAACAGAATGGTTATAAGTAGGAAAAGGAGCGTGTCAAGGCTGTATATTGTTACCCTGCTTATTTAACTTCTATGCAGAGTACATCATGAGAAACGCTGGACTGGAAGAAACACAAGCTGGAATCAAGATTGTCGGGAGAAATATCAATAACCTCAGATATGGAGATGACACCACCCTTATGGCAGAAAGTGAAGAGGAACTAAAAAGCCTCTTGATGAAAATGAAAGAGGAGAGTGAAAAAGTTGGCTTAAAGCTCAACATTCAGAAAACTAAGATCATGGCATCTGGTCCCATCACTTCATGGCAAATAGATGGGGAAACAGGGGAAACAGTGTCAGACTTTATTTTTTGGGGCTCCAAAATCACTGCAGATGGTGACTGCAGCCATGAAATTAAAAGACGCTTACTCCTTGGAAGGAAAGTTATGAGCAACCTATAGAGCATATTCAAAAGCAGAGACATTACTTTGCCAACAAAGGTCCATCTAGTCAAGGCTATGCTTTTTCCAGTAGTCATGCATGGATGTGAGAGTTGGACTGTGAAGAAAGCTGCGTGCCGAAGAATTGATGCTTTTGAACTGTGGTGTTGGAGAAGACTCTTGAGAGTCCCTTGGACTGCAAGGAGATCCAACCAGTCCATTCTGAAGGAGATCAGCCCTGGGATTTCTTTGGAAGGAATGATGCTAAAGCGGAAAACTCCAATACTTTGGCCACCTCATGCCAAGAGTTGACTCACTGGAAAAAACTCTGATGCTGGGAGGGATTGTGGACAGGAAGAGAAGGGGACGACAGAGGATGAGATGGCTGGATGGCATCACTGACTCGGTGGACGTGAGTCTCAGTGAACTCCAGGAGTTGGTGATGGACAGGGAAGCCTGGCATGCTGCGACTCATGGGGTCGCAAAGAGTCGGACACGACTGAGGAACTGAACGGAACTGAAAAGCTATTTATTTTGAATTATCTACTAGATTATTTGATATTAAACTAGCTATGCATTAGAATACCAGGAGTAACCTTTCTGAAGAAAAAGCATTTCTGATTATCCCTACTGCTAATTACTACTTTCGAACCACCATGATTTTGAGTGCATAAGTTTTGGGAGGTAGGTAGGCGCTTTGTTTTTCTTTCCACTAATTCTGAGGTGCAACTAGGTTTGAAAACAGTTTTAATTGATCAAATTAAAAAATTAACTAGATTGTTCTGAGTATCCATCTGAATTGCCTGGACGGAACTTTAAAAAAAGCTGGGCCTCTCCTCCGCAATTTGTGATTAAGGTAGGTTTGGTGAGGGGTCTGAAAATACACATTTTTAATGTGTTTCCAAGCAACAGCCATGCTATTGGTCTAGGAAGGACAGTCTGAGAATCCCTGAAGTAGAGAATAAAAAGAAGATTGGTGGAAAGCATAAATGATACATGTTTGCCAAAAGGAGGACTTTCCTGACTCTTGTTAAGCACAGTATCTAGACTGGAATCTCTGATGTTCCCCTCTGAGAACTTCTAGGGCTCTGAATAAGAGGCTTTCTTTTCCCAGCAGAAATTTTATTTCCAAAAGCCTCCTGGTTCAATTCCATAATGTTGTAATCATGAGGTGGGCTGAAGATAATCACAACAGAGTTTCTACATACTAAACTCCTCACTCTTCTCTTTTCTTTTTTTCTGAGAAGCATGTACATACATAACTGCAGAATAGGAAAAATTGAGATGATACCTGTAGAAAGACCATTTAAGCAGAAATTGCCTGGCAGCTTTAGGAAAACTGGGTCTTCCTTCATAAGGTTTCAGTGCTTGCATCATCACATTGTCAAGCCATGCTGCCCACTGCTCCAGGGTGCTCTGCTGCTGAAGAGTCATCTTGAAGTCTGTTTCTAGTCTCTGAACCATGTTGTCATCACACTGGCATACCCAGGAAGCCTGCTCCTGGGATAGTACACAGAAAGCAAAGGACAAGTTCAAGTCAGCATTTTTTCATTGAATGTCGGCACACAAACCATAAGCATGAATGGCAAGCTATTTTGAAAGTGCAAAACAATTAAATGAATTAAGAAAAATGAATGACTACTTGTTAAAGAAACTAACATCACTTCTGCGCATGAAAAAGTGACATGACATAAAGGTATGACGTGGTGTTCTACATTAGCTAGCCTGTGTGAAAGACTAAAATACATCATTACTTAAGAAGAAGAGAGGGAGGTGGGAGGGGGGTTCAGGAGTGGGAACTTATGTACACCCGTGGCAGATTCATGTTGATGTATGGCAAAACCATTACAGTATTGTAAAGTAAAAAAAATAAAATAAAAATAAAAAAAACTTAAAAAGAAGAAGAGGAGACTGAACTTACCGTATGTAGAGTCTTTTTTTAGTTTTTATACTCTTTTACTTCTCAATCAGATAAAACTAAAGCCAATTCATTTGAAAAGATTTAGGGTAAGTCAGAATGGATAAACAGATTCAATTGGCCAAAAGTGGCCCCTCAGGATTAAGACAAAAACAATGAATGATACAAGGCAGAAGCATATGCTGTATGAGTTTCATGGGAAAGAAACTGAAGTCCCAAGGACTCTCAAGGTAAAAGCTATGAATGCCAATTAATTCACAGAACCGAAAACAACAATAACAGTAACCAAAAATACATTAGAGAAAATATAGGGATGCTACCTATGAAGAAATTTGATTACTATAGTTTTATTTCTGGTTCTGATAGGAAAGTTTCATGTTTGGTAATAGGGATGAAAATAGAAACTTTTAAAGATAATTTTCAGTGGTTGCCATAAGTTTTACCATGTTTCTAGTGCTGTGCTGCATTTTAAGATTAAAAAAATATTATATTCTTTTAGGTCAGAATATAATTATCTGATAATATTAATATAATATTTGAGTGAAGCCTTGGATTTTAACATAGGGCCTGAATCCACTAACTTGATTTTAAGCAATTCATTTAATCTACGTGGGCCTCGTTTTCCCCAAACATAAAATTAGAGAAGTGAAATGTGACAAGAATTTTTAAGCTAGGTTCATTGTGTCCAGATAATATTTTCAACATAGAGTTCTTTGGAGGGGTGTCTGTGAAGGTTCTAATTCTATATGTAAAACCTTACCAATATGTGTGTGTTTTTCTGAAAAGTCTCTATAGCTTTCAATCTGTCTGTTCTCAGAGGACAAATTTATTTAAATCAACCTTTCAACTGAATCAATCTTTAATCTCCACCCTCTGATTCCAGGATCTCTCCTGATCCCACAGACTTTACCTTACTCAAAAGACATTTCAACAGGGAGGTACTTCAAATAGAAAATGGCTAAACTCAATTCATTTTTCTTTCTCAGGGAAATTTAGGGCTTCTTTCAAATTCCCAGCTGATGATGCCATCTACTAACCTTCCTTCTCTTATCTAATTAATAATAAAGGCTTTCAGATTTTTACCTCCTAAGTATCACTTTTAAGTATTTTAAGTACACTAAAATATGACTATTAAGTTTGAAAGTACAAATAAAAAGAAACAAAATGTTAAGAGTATCTAAAATGCCAACATTAAGAGAAAACTACAACATGCTAATTTTCAAACTGTTCACATGCAATACATACATATGCATGTATATTTATGTATATATGTATTATTTTAAAAGAGGATCATATTATATATTTTACTTGATATTTTGCTTAGTTTCACTTTATATATAGGCAAATGAGGAGCTACATTTATTGCTCAATGACTCAATTTGCTTCAATATGTGAATATCCATTATTTACAAAGTCAATTCCACATAGCTGCACATTTATGGTCATTCCAAATTTTTACTCTTAGGAATAATGCTGGAATTAGCAATCTTGTAACTACATCTTTACTTAGTTTGTACTTATTTCTATATAATAGATTTACATAAGAATAGTTAAGATCTTTCAAAATACAGTTAAATGACTCTCAGAAATTTTATATCAGTTCAACAGTTGAGGAGAGCACCCAGGGAAGAAGTTGTGTACATGCTAAGTTGCTTCAGTTATATTCGACTCTTTGTGACCCTATGGACTGTAGCCCGGGCTCCTCTGTCCATAGGATTCTGTAGGCAAGAATTCTGGAGTGGGTAGCCATGCCCTTCTCCAGGGCGGTGGTTGGGGGGGGGATCTTTCCAACCCAGGGATCAAACTCACATCTCTATGTCTCCTGCATTGGCAGATGGGCTCTTTACCACTAGCACCACCTGGGATGCAGATAAGGAGTGAAGAATTTAGGCCTCAAGAAAAAGACAGGGGATGCTGTTTTGTGTGTGTGTGTGTTTAAAATCCACAAATATCTAAGCATTTTTTGGTCTGTGGTATAAAACAAGAAACATAAAACTTATCATCTTAACCATTTTAAAGGATACAGTATAGGAGTGTTAGGGATTTCCTGATGGCTCAGTGGTAAAGAATCTGTCTTCCAATGCAAAAGATGCAGGTTCAATCCCTGGGTCAGGAAGATCCCTTGGAGAAGGAAATGACAACCCACTCCAGTATTCTTGCCTGGGAAATCCCACAGTTTCTCAGAGGTCACAAGAGTTGAACATGACTTAGCGACTACAATAAATACAATGAACAATAACAATATGAGTGTCTACTTATGCTCAATACTGTACATTAGATCTTCTTCATCTTGCAAAACTGAGATTCTATGGGAAGCCACTGTGGGAGACATGTTTTATGTATTGGCAAGGAACACAAGGAACTTACTGGTATCCTTGGAAGAATTTAATTTCATTTCTTAACATAAAATCAAACTCACTACTTCCTACAGTTAGATTTGCCAAGAGAAAATGATAATCTAAGACTAAGCTTAGAGAAATAAAGCTACAGGACATTATTCTGGCTTTTCAAATTAGGTTTCATTTTAGTACTCCCAAGGTTGAAAATATACTAACAACTGAGTACCCTGTAGATATTCCCTTGTGAAGGAATTTGGATATTTTAATTCTTTAGTGGAAAAAGGTAAGGATGAAAACTAAAGATATTATTATCTTGGAAATAAATATCTCCAAGATGATAAGGAGTCAGTAACTTCAAAATCAGATTCTTTTTTAAATACAGAAACACAAGTATATGCAAAAGTTAGGTTATCAGGTCAACTAACCCAAGTATATTTAGCCGATACTGTAGTTGAAAAACTATCCATTTACACACAAAAAAATTAGAAAGCAATACTACTATAATGCTATCAATTAATCAGAAAACCAATTATACTGCAATAGGAAAGGTTATCCTGAATGCATGAGAAAAAGATTTGATTAGAGAATGATGAAGTGATGACAGAGGCTTCCCTGGTGGCTAGACAGTGGCTCAGATGGTAACAAGTCTGCTTACAATGTGGGAGATCCAGCTTTGATTTTTGGGCCGTGAAGATCCCCTGGAGAAGTTAATGGGGAACCTACTCCAGTATTCTTGCCTGGAGAATCCCATGAACAGAGAAGCCTGGCAGGCTACAGTCCATGGGGTCGCAAAGAGTCAGACACAACTGAGCAACTAACACTTTCATTTTTCTTTCAGAGCATTAAAATATTAACCCTTACATGTGGTTTCACTGTTTTAAAGTTTCCTTATTACAAGAGCATCATCCGTACATGTATCAGTCTTACTGAGGTTAATCTCATAGGGACAGGGACAATTTTCAAATGAACAGGAGATGGTGATGAAGGTGGAACGAGAGCTAGAAGACTGAGAAAACCAGGGGACGCAGAAAACCAGGCAAAATGTAGAACAGAAAAGGAAAGAAAGAAGGGAGTTAAAATCAAATATGTTAACCTGAAAAGATTACGTATTAAAATGAACAAGAGTGGTGAGAAGTAAAATGTAGAGGGAAATGCAGGGCTACCACTGTGTTCATGGTCCTAAAAGCAGAGACATTACTTTGCCAACAAAGGTCTGGTCAAGGCTATGGTTTTTCCAGTGGTCATGTATGGATGTGAGAGTTGGACTGTGAAGAAAGCTGAGAACTGAAGAATTGATGCTTTTGAACTGTGGTGCTGGAGAAGACTCTTGAGAGTCCCTTGGACTGCAAGAAGATCCAACCAATCTATTCTAAAGGAGATCAGTCCTGGGTGTTCTTTGGAAGGAATGATGCTAAAGCTGAAACTCTAATACTTTGGCCACCTGATGCGAAGAGTTGACTCATTGGAAAAGACTCTGATGCTGGGAGGGATTGGGGGCAGGAGGAGAAGGGGACGACAGAGGATGAGATGGCTGGATGGCATCACTGACTCAATGGACGTGAGTTGGGGTGAACTCCAGGAGTTGGTGATGGACAGGGAGGCCTGGCGTGCTGCCAATTCAGGGGGTCGCAAAGAATTGGACACAACTGAGCAACTGAACTGAACTGAACTGAACTGAAGGAAGGAGGCCCTGCAGGATAGATACTTGAGCACACAGGTTTCAGCACTAATAACTGTTGTGGAAACCCAGAAAAATCTGGTACTTAAAGAAGGGAAAAGGTAGCCTCAATTGGTGAGTAGACAGGATGAGAATGAGCATAGTAACGATGTATAACTATTAGATTTATATGTAATAATGTTGCCAAGTATGGCATTTATAGCCAGGAAGAACTCATTTCTGTAAATACTTCACATGATTCAGGCACACAACTATACACGTGAAAATTAACAGAAAATTTAAAATCTTTCTCAGATCTTATCGGGAATCAGTCTTAAATATGTTTTTTTGCTATTAGACTTAAATTACTTTTTGAGACTAGAAGTTTCCTTATCATTTCAACTTTTCTTAGGGTACTTTTAAACATATCTTTTCTGAATGAAGATTTGAAATGAACACATTTTAAGACAATACTGTATGAGCTCTTAACATTCCCAGTAAAATCAGGTAATATAAATTCCACTGAAATATGTAAAGTTAATGGATTTGTAAACATGAGTTTGTTCTTATGGAGATTATGAATTTGCATGTGTATGTTTGTATGTGTGTATATATATACACACACATATAAACAGATGTTTATATAGATTTAAGAAAAACTATGCACATTAGATCACAATAAACTGTGGAAAATTCTGAGAGAGATGGGAATACCAGACCACCTGACCTGCCTCTTGAGAAATCTGTATGCAGGTCAGGAAGCAACAGTTAGAACTGGACATGGAACAGACTGGTTCCAAATAGGAAAAGGAGTACGTCAAGGCTATATATTGTCACCCTGCTTAATAACTTATATGCAGAGTACATCATGAGAAACGCTGGACTGGAAGAAACACAAGCTGGAATCAAGACTGCCGGGAGAAATATCAATAACCTCAGATATGCAGATGACACCACCCTTATGGCAGAAAGTGAGGAGGAACTAAAAAGCCTCTTGATGAAAATGAAAGAGGAGAGTGAAAAAGTTGGCTTAAAGCTCAACATTCAGAAAACGAAGATCATGGCATCTGGTCCCATCACTTCATGGGAAATAGATGGGGAAACAGGGGAAACAGTGTCAGACTTTATTTTGGGGGGCTCCAAAATCACTGCAGATGGTGACTGCAGCCATGAAATTAAAAGACGCTTACTTCTTGGAAGAAAAGTTATGATCAACCTAGATAGCATATTCAAAAGCAGAGACATTACTTTGCCAACAAAGGTCCGTTGAGTCAAGGCTATGGTTTTTCCAGTGGTCATGTATGGATGTGAGAGTTGGACTATGAAGGCTGAGCGCTGAAGAATTGATGCTTTTGAACTGTGGTGTTGGAGAAGACTCTTGAGAGTCCCTTGGACTGCAAGGAGATCCAACCAGTCCATTCTGAAGGAGATCAGCCCTGGGATTTCTTTGGAAGGAATGATGCTAAAGCTGAAACTCCAGTCCTTTGGCTACCTCATGTGAAGAGTTGACTCACTGGAAAAGATTCTGATGCTGGGAGGGATTGGGGGCAGGAAGAGAAGGGGACAACAGAGGATGAGATGGCTGGATGGCATCACTGACTCGATGGACGTGAATCTGAGTGAACTCCGTGAGTTGGTGATGGACAGGGAGGCCTGGCGTGCTGCG
This sequence comes from Oryx dammah, assembly GCF_014754425.2. Classification (NCBI taxonomy): domain Eukaryota; kingdom Metazoa; phylum Chordata; class Mammalia; order Artiodactyla; family Bovidae; genus Oryx; species Oryx dammah. Next base: position 40,623,264 of record NW_024070185.1, on the reverse strand, counting down.
ATTCATGGGGTTGCAAAGAGTCGGACACGACTGAGCGACTGAACTGAACTGATGCACATTAGAAGACTAAATCAAATTCATCAAGGTTAGAATGAACTTAAGTACTAAATCCTAGCCCTAAAAAATAATCAAGCCCAAATATTACTTTTATTTGAATGATAAAAACGAGCCCAGAACTATAGATTAAAATTTGTAGGAAATGGAGAAATACTTAGTTTATCTTTGAGCAATGTTATTGTTTTTTAAAAGAGTTTTATTGAGATGTAATTCATATAGCAAACAATTCATTCAATAAAAGTATATAATTCAATGGTTTCTCTCAGTATATTCACAGAGTAGTCCACCTACCATCACAATCAATTTTAAAATGTATTTATTTCTTAAAGAAATGACATACTCTTTATCTATCATATCCCAATCACCTAGTTTACAGGACCTAAGCAACCACTGTGTGTCTCTATAGATCTACTTATCCTGCTCTTTTAATATAAATGGCATCTTGTAACATAAGGTCCTTTGTATCTGGTTTCTTTCACTTAGTGTAATGTTCATCTGTGTTGTAGGGTGTATCAGAACAGAACTTCATCTCTTTTTACTGTCTGATAACATTTAATTGTGTGAAATGCCATGTTTTGTCTATATAGTCATCAGTTAATGGACATCTGAGTTGTTCCCACTTTAATGTGGCTAATATGAATAATGCTGCTAGAATATCCAGGAACAAGTTTTTAGGTGGACGTGTTTTCATTTTTTTTGGTATGTACCCAGGAGTGAAACTGCCAAATCATATGGTAACTCTATGTTTAACCTTTAAAGAAACTGCCATACGGCTTTAAAAGTGGATGTAGCACTTTACAATCCAATCACTACTGTATAAAATGGTTCCCATTTCTCCACCTCCTCATTAACATTTGCTATTATTCGTCTTTTTGATAATACCTATTTTAGGGTATGTTGTTGCTGTTCAGTTGCTAAGTCACGTCTGATTCTTCGCAGCCCCATGGGTTGCAGCACACCAGGTTTCCTTATCATCCACTATCTCCTGGAGTTTGCTCAAACTCATGTCCATTGAGTTGGTGATGCCATTCAACCATCTCATCCTCTGTTGTCCCCTTTTCCTCCTGCCTTCAGTCTTTCCCAGTATCAGGGTCTTTTCCAACGAGTCAATTCTTCACATCAGATGGCCAAAGTATTGGAGCTTCAGCTTTAGCATCAGTCCTTCCAATGAATATTCAGGACTGATTTCCTTTAGAATGGACTGGTTGGATCTTCTTGCAGTCCAAGGGACTCTCATGAGTCTTCTCCAACACCACAGTTCAAAAGCATCAATTCTTTGACACTCAGCTTTCTTTATGGTCCAACTGTCACATCCATACATGACTACCATAGCTTTGACTCTTGCCTACCAATGTTCAATCACCATGGCTGTCCTTACTCTGTTAATCATTCAGCAAACCCTGGTGACATACATTGCAGTCTAGCACTAAAAATCTTCCCAGGCTTTAACCACAAAACAGAGGAGCAGTAAAGTTATAGCTGAGTAAAACTCTCCTCTTTCAGGACACTGTGAATCTAGATGTGCCTGTGAATTGATGTAACTTTGGAAAAGAAATATGATGATCCTAATTAAGAAGAAAAACATTGGATACCTTTCATTAAAAGATCTGTTTTGAAAGAAAACAGAGTACCTGGACATTGGCAAAGTCGACACGGTTGAGGTCATTGAGCATCTGGTTGATCTGAGAAGTGTTCTGAAGCACTGCACGAGCTGCCTGGGCCAGGTGATTGAGCGACGTGTATCTTCGCAGAGTCTGGGCAAAGGCACTTACAGCTGCAACCTGTAAAGAAACCCAATTAAATTGGGATTTCTTTTCTCCTCCAATAAAAGAAACCACTGCAATGTTCAAATCTTTATTCCCTTGCCAAATTTTAAATGCTTCTCTCTGATACTTATTTCAAATTCATTTGGTGAGACAGTTTACTTGTAAATTATAGCATTTAAACCTCTAAACCAAGTATTATTTTCCTTTTCAGTAGGTTGAGGTCAAGGCTAAAACAAACTCCCACATTCTTAGACATCTGAGTGCACCATTAATTAAACCGGTCTTGCAAGTAGCTACTCATCATCAGCAAGAAATGATTTAGTCTAGGAAAACAGGGAAAATGTTGATTTTCATTTCTTATTCTCAGTGTGACAGTCAGCGACAAACTAAGCAAACAAAAAAAATTTCCTTTTACTTGGAAAACCAAACTGTCCAGTTCCACTTTTTAACTGGGTTAAAAAATATACTTTTCACAGCATTATCATTCAGATTCACTCTTTTAATCTTTATTTTATAGAGGTGAAATAAGGGTGGTCAATTTTGAGGTGAAATAGGAGAACTCAAAACCTATATTAGAAAATAGATAGCTAATAAGCTTCTCAGACACAAGCAATAAGAAAAACTTTTTTTTTTTTTTTCCAGAATCTGGATATATGTAAAAGGGTTATCCAGAAAAATCTCTGTTTGCCCTCTGAAATGTACTTTCTATCCTTCCCCCTTCTGCTCTGTGCCCGGGAAGACTGAACTGAAAAAATTACATTAACTGTCTCCCTTGTCCTTGGGCTTCCAGTTGGATTTGGTCAATGAGAGCCACTGGTAAGGGACTGAAGCACAGAAGAAAGTGGTCAAAGCATTTATTTCCTCACAACTTCGGCTCTCTCCTTCCTAAGGCCACAGTCCTGCATGGAGGAGGAGCTCCTGATGCCATAATCACTTCTCTTCCATTCAGACCTAAGGATGGGCAAGCTTCCCCCACTAATGCTAGTCCTCGGTTTTCTTAGCTCTGTTTACACATTTAGAAACAGACCCTTATTAAACTTTCTTCAATTATTCTTCTCTTTGGATACACCATTTATTTCCTGCTGAAACCCTGAGCAAATCAGGTTATGCAGAAAGATAGCAAAGATAATGACAAAAAAAGTCTAAATAAATATCTAAATGTCATGATCTCATGAAAATTTGTTACTTTCATAGCAGATCTAATGAGGATTTTAATGTATTTACAGGAATAGATGGAATGCCATTAAATCACTGTGGGTATATAAACAAGCAACTGATTGAACAGTCATTTGGCTGAGTGGGAGTAAATGTTCCACAAGACAACGATACCCTGTCTTGAAAGTGAGATGTTTTAGGACCATGTGGAGCTTGGGGACATCCACATATCCTCAGAGAGACTATTTCACATTTTCCCATCTCTAAGGTATGTACTAATCAAGTACATATTATGTGCCAGGCATTGTGTTAAATGTCTAACTTACATTACCATGTTCAATTCTCATAAACATCCCATTAGACACATGTTATACCTCAGGGAGGTTTACTATCTTACTCAAGATTGCAGAGAAACTAAAGTACAGAGGTGGAATATGAATCCAGGCATTTTGATGACAACTTCCAGTCACATTCTCATTATGCTGGTTCTTTGTCCAGCTGGATCATCTTTGTTGACTGAATGCTCAGCTAAAAAAAGGCTGTACATCCTTGAGAGAGGAGTAGCAGAAGACACCTTTTGCCAAGGGAAACCACCCAAATCAATTCTGGAGATCAATGAGATGGCCAACAGTGCAGCTGGACTGCTACCACAACCACTTGACGATACTGGGGTAGGAGATGCTTTCAGTTGTTTGAAAGTATTGCTATGACTATGACTGACTTTGCAAGTTGGAAAGCATTCCTCTGATCATCTTAATCAAAGAGCACCTCCTTTATTTGCTCACCTCAATGTGGCACTCTAGAACCTAACTGCCACGGATGGAATCATTTCTGCAGTGATGGAAATGCTCTACAAGTGTGTTACCTAATATTGTAGCCACTAGACACATGGGTTAAGATGCACTTGAAATGTAGCTAGTGTGACTGAGGAACTAAAATTTTAATGCAATTTGATTCAATTTAAATGTAAATAGCCACATGTGGTTAACCCTACCATATTGACAGCACAGCTCAATCAAGCAACAATCTAAGGTGGACATGTCCTTGAAATGTGACCTTCAGTGTGTTTTAGAGATAGAATGTGTTATTGCAAACCTTAAGCAAGAACAGGAAGAACTGAGAGTTACTTGTGCTATCACAGACTTGTCAGCCACAAGAGCTTCAACTACATTTTCAAACTGAAAGCCAAGGAATATTGTTGGAGTCTGACAGGAGATACAGTCCCTGATGAAGGCCACAAATGTGATTTTTGTTATCAAAGTTTAGACAGAATCAGTCCAATCTGTCAAGTGTGTTCACAGATTAATCTAAAGTAACATGGTTAGTAGGGAAAATAGTGAAGAACAGAATTCATATCTCCAGCTAAATAATCCATATTCCTGTAATATACTCAACTATGAGATAACAGTTCTCTTTAAGAAATGATTACTTGATTCACAAAAGTATTCTCTAGTGTTAAAAACAAAACATCCTGAAAAGCAAAATGGTTATTATTTTACATGAGCATTCAGAATACGAGTATTGTAGGGGACCTAAAAAAAATCTAAAACTCATTCAAATGGAAATTATTTGCACATTCTAGGCTATTCTTTTTAATATTTGAAATTAAGCAACCTGAAATATACACTTTAGAAAAGGGCTGATAAATACAGCACACCTACCATGCTTCTCTAGTCTCTCTGATAGGAGCATTATCAAACAACGTATCTTGTGAAGTTCTTTGCCACATGGTTATAAAATACAAATATAAAAATCAATGCTATATTTCACATAACATCATTTGACAGGACAGATTTAAAATTCATAGTTCATGACCATTTCCTAAACATAAAAGAAAAGGCAAGGATATGAAAGTGTACCTTGGTTTGTATCATTCTTTGTGGAATATTGTTCATGGCATTGGAAAGCCAACCTTCAAGGCTTTTTGCAAAATTTCGAATGGCTTGGGTCAAGGCACCTAAATGTTAAAGAACAGAAGCAGAACGAAACAAATACCAAAGAACATTAATCTTTATGCTAGAATAAGGGAAAACATACAACCATAACATTTGAAATAGCACAGACAGAACTTATGCTCATTAACAAGACTTTATTTAACATTATTCCTAACTATGAAAGAATGCAAATATTATATTGTGGGCTTTTTTTGTCTTAAAGCTATTTTGTTCCCAGATACTTATAACATTTCGTTGGGAAATGAAAACATTTAAGCATTTTTTTGCTTATAGCAACATATACCAGTTGTGAATATACTTATGGAATTTTCTATCTTAGACAAAATACTCTTTTCAAAAACAGCTTTTTGCTCAAAGGCTAAATATTGTCTTTAGAAATCTGGTGACTTTTTTCAAGTTCTTAACTTATTTTCATTTCTTTAGCTAGAAAGAAAATAATGCAAAGCTTTCTTTCTCTATGCATCTCTTTACATTAGAACATGTCAATTAGAGTAGTTATCTCTCACTGTTGTTGAAAAGTAAGGTAAAATTAAAATTGCCTGACTTGATATTCTGGATAACTATTCTCCATCTCACTGGCAGGTAGCGATAAAAGATTACTGTGATAAAACTGCTGTCACAGAGACCAATATTCTTAAGATATTCCTAAAATAGTCTGTTCCATATTCCTTGCATCTCTGTTAAAACCTAAGTAAGTATAGGTCCCATGAGAGCAACTTTTATGGTGGTCATAAAACAATTGGAAGCATTTTCCAGTATCAGGGGTGACTATGATTATTTTATTCTAAGGGATCTGCTTACTGAGATCCCTTACTGTGATAGGAAACAGAATTCTTCTCTTGTTCAACAAGTAATTCAGTCAGAGCATTTTACTTCATCTGTGCCCAAGGCTACACGGTGTAGGGAGTCATTTAAGACATTTAATAAATGTCTGAAGCACCCACAACACAAAGCAAATCCTTGTGGGTTCCCTATAATGCGGGTAGGTAGTACAGTTGGTAGTCCATGATAAGAGACAGAGAAGTCACATTTTTACGCAAGGCTCCCAGGAGTATTAATGTTAATGATGGGATCAAATTCCCTCATTTTTCTTCTGTGCTCAAAATAGTCTGACATGCATCTTTATTACTTTTGTTAAAGCAGAGTTAGACATAATTTAGCTTACTCAAATTGCTTGCATCAGATATAAATTATACTGATCCAATAATAAAATAATTTTAAAAAGTTATTTATTTAAGTGGTCAAATGACAAAAAAGATTTAAATGGCTATCTTTTTTTTGGAAAAATACTCAAGTAGTGCAGATTTTAAACATGAGAATCATCCACTGGAAACCCTGAGTTGGAAATTTCTTGAGAGCTAAGTTTTTGAAATTTCCAAAGCTTCCCATATTAGTCAAAAAGAAAAAAGAAAGAAAAATATTTTTCTGCTGTATTATGTACTAGAACCATGGAGGGCAGGCATGAATGGAAATGAAAAAGAGTGAAAAAAAATTAAAGACCCTTTTTGAAAGTCAGTAAAATTCTGTTCAAGATTCAGTTTGACTATCTGTATTATGTATTTTTCTCTAATTAATAATTATTTAATCTGAAAAAACCAAGAACTGGGAAAAGCTACTTTAAAATTTTTAATATGGGTCTTCTTTTATCTAAACAAATTTAATGCTAGGGAGATTATAAAATAAAAAGGTATGTTTTATATCTCAAATGATTTTTAGTTTTTATTTTTTTGTATTATATGACATTTTGGGTCACCTTTAACTGAAATCATAAATTGTACATTTAAGTGCTACCAGTTGAGTCCTTATACAATTTTTTTACACTTCACTTCATTTTTTCCATTTTCAGATAAATGTATTTTAGACTATAGTAGCTTCAAGCTGACTTTAAATTAGTGTGATATGCAAACTTTTTTTTTTTTTGGCTAAAAAAAGGAATCCCATCTGGACAGTAAATGGTAGAGTGAAGTACTAGTAGCCAGGAAAATAAAATTTTCAAAAATAAAATTAAGTTTGTTCTCTCTATAGGGATTCATGTCAGATTAAATTGTGCAGATTGACTGACAACTTTTTCTCATGAATGGACGGTTAGAAATTTAAAGCTATTCTAAAGCTAACTTGTCTCAGCCTGCTTATGATTAATATAAAAATGCATACAATCAGAAGATTGTGATTTAAACTATATTTTAAGCTTTACTTTTGTTAAATCTTATAATAGAACAGGAATTAAAATTCCAAATTTACTTGGTAGGGTGGCACATTAATGAATCTTGTAATTTCAGAGAAACTATAAAATTGTACTTATATAAAAATTCCTGAATTTGAGTTCTCTGAATGCAGAGACCGAATAAAATGTTTTTCAAACAAAAATTTGTGAAAAACAAAAGTCATGTGTATTGTGTACTTAAAAATTATGGAGCTTAAAACCATCTAAACTTGATACATGGTTTATGTTAGGTAACTGCTGAGTTTACAAGTTAGTCTTGTGATGCTAACATAGAAGCAACAGATTTTAGAATTGTTTAACAAATACTGGTGTTGTTGATTTGCCTCAAAGAAGGTGCTCACTGGCATTTTTTTCTTATACTCATGAGAGAAATTTATATTGGTGGCAAGATGTCATAGGCTAATGAGCTACCCTATGCAACTTTTCTTAAACATCTCTAGAGATTATTACTCAGAGCACAGGGAGTAAGACAAAAACAAGGAAAATCAGATTCTGAAACATAAATCAGTAGAGAATTTACATGTTGAAATTTTCCATGACAATGTCACTTTTAATCAATCTTTAGTCAGGAAACTTGGTGCAGTAGAGGAGATATTAGCAGTTTATAACAAAGTGAGACTATGCAGCTGAATTTTTAAAAAACTAATTTGTGTACATATTTATGTATGTTTATGTGTGTGTTCATTGATATTATATATAAATGTACATCTAAGCATACTTTTTAAGGTGGTGGGAAACATACATATCTTCCACTCTACCATATTTTTAAAAAGAAAGTATAAACATACAAATGTTAAATCTTCACCTTTTCTTCCTAAATCCCTATATTAATATTTTCTGGAATACTTTAATACAAATTTACTGAGAACAGTGTACTTAAAGTACACAGTTGCTAATTTTACAAGCTAAGATTGTTTTACCTTATTAATGTCACTGTGGAGTAGCAATTCTGTTACATTTCTCTAAAGGTTAAGTTTACTAGTATGTGCTCATGAAGATATAGACCTAAAATCTTTTCAACTGCTTCCAACATATGTATCCATAGTGGTTTTTAGACTGACACTTGCAAAAAAAAAAAAAAAAAAGCTTTGTTTGCAACAGAGTAGCTTAAAAAGCACTATCACTTAAAAAAGTAATCTAACTTATCTATGTAATTCCTATTTGCTTCATGGAGGAAATACAATGCTCTTGCAGTTACATAGATTTTTCTCTCAAAATGCCAGTTAACCATTACTGTTAATGGAAACTGCACTTGTAGTTTTTAACATGATGTCAGTGACAAAGTAAATGCTTTTATAAAGAAATTCAACTTCAGTAGAAACCAAGATAAATTCATTTCAAATCAAAAGCAACCATGAAAGAGGCTGGTCTAGCAATCACAGATTTCAAAAATTAGGGGTTTTATGAAGGACACTGTGTCCTTGGGTAGAATGATTTTCACACTGGTTGACTGACCTGGGAGTGTTCTTGCAATTAGTCATCAGGGCTGGCACATCTTTAGGTTGTCTTTTTTCATCAAAAAGAAAATGAAAGATTGAAAAAGAGAATTTTTCCCTTATCTACAGTTGCTCTAGGCTGCTTTCATGCAATACTCTGTGTTGCGTGTTTTCTATGTGGCAAATTTAAATGAGATTAGAATCACTCTAGTTTGCAACGTCACTACCCAAAACTTCCTGGGTGGAATGTAGGAGAACAAAAGCATCCGTACTTGTCTGCATTTAACTTACTAGGAATAGGTCTAAGGACGTCGGGGATGAGAATCTCCACCAAAGCCTGGTACATCCCATGGTCACAGTTACACATCCATTTCAGGATAGACTCATGTTTGCACAGAGTTATCAGCTTTGCTTTCGGAAGTCGACTTTCTATTTCACTCAGATTGCTGGTGTGAATAAATGTAGCAAATGAATAGATGGCAAATGAGGATAAAAAAGAAAATGGACTTTAAAAATAGTTTTAGTTTATCAAATATTACTGAGGTTAGAACTATACCACCACTGCCCTGGTGCCATACGGCTGGATATATAAAATACTCCCCCAGAGCTGCCTATGCACGTTAAGACTTTCTGACGGTATGAAAGGCAGATATGATACTAAACCCATGAGGATGAAATAGTTCTACTGCAGTCCCCCAAATCAATAAAAATGGGAGCTATAATACACACGCTGAAACCTCAAGAGAGTACTTTGTGGTTTATTTCAATCTCTTCAATTAAGGTTATCAGGTAAGGTTCACAACTGGTATACATATCTCTAATTTATTAGCTGTGACATCTACTCAGCCATGAAAACGAATTGGAAAAGCATATTGATTCTGACCTTGACTCGGTAATGGTAGTGCCGTCAGCTGGAGTTGAGGGAGAATAGCGCCAGAATGTTTGCCACAATTTTTCTATCAGGCTAAACTGAAGATTCACAACAACATCCAATATTGCCTACAAAACAAAATGGTTATCGATACTACCTTACAAAATTACGTATGGGGATGTGTGAGGAGTACATACTGTAACAAGACTTAAAAGGTAAAGATACTTTTGGGCTCATAAACTGACATAGGGAAACTGGACTAAGTTTTGCCAATGGAAGTGGGAACACCAAAGAGATTAGCTAGAGACGAGGAGGAAAATATCTCGTACATAAATGATTAAGAAGGGTAACTTGTATTCCTCTCAAAATGACCTCACACCCCACCCTTATTTTTTACCTCTTTTCTCTCCATTTTCATGCTTACTTCCCTAACTTTTCTTTCACCCATTAACCCACTGCTTCCCTGGCTGCCTTCACTCTTATTATTCTCAGATTCATATGGGCACAGAACATAGATTTGAGTCACATCAGCCTTCACTGGACTGTGTTCACTGGTCTTAAAAGAGGGCAAAAGATAAAGGTGTGGAGGTGCCTGTGCGTGGCAGATGGAGTTAGGGCTAAGTTAGCTGGGTCTAGGGCTGCAGACCATGGCTTCTGAAGCATTCCTAGCCAAGCAGAGGCTGGGAGTAGAAACTAGAATTAGGCTGACCTTCCAAGGGTAGTGCCTGTCTTGGCAGAAAAAGAGCCTCTCTGTAGTCACACAGTGCCTTCCACTGAATCCTCTTTGCACACACTCCCTTTAGAGAGAAGCTATAAGACTCTCTCTCCTTTTCTAACCTTGAGGGCATGGGCCTCACCTCTCCTTCTCCTTAATTTTATCTCTTAGATCTCCAGCTACATCAGGATATTTTTTTCAATGATGCTAAAATTTGCCACTTTCATTAGCTTTTGATGATCATATTTAATTTCACCCTGTCATTGCGATTAGTCTGCAAATTTGCCTTCACATAAAAGCAGTCATAAAACTAAATAACTTATTTGTGCAAAGATCACTTGATTCTATGATTATTTTGAGTATAAAGACAAGTCCTCAGTATAATGTGTTTGATGTCATCAGCAATGAGAACAAAAACACGTAAAACAACATCTTCAAGATCTGCAAAATTCACAGAAACTAAGAGACAATAAGAAGCAACTAGAGAATCAATCTGAACATTTAAGGAAGAAAGAGGAAGCCATGACTTCCTAATGCTGGAGTATGTGCTACCTGTGTAGACCTGGCCTTGTACATGGTACAGAGAATAACTAATGTTCTATACAGAGACACTTTGAGACCAAGCCAAATATTAAGTAAAATTTGCTTGGGAGCATGTTCTGGGAACTAGTAGGAAATGTTGCAAGTAGTTGGATAATGAAAACGAAGGGAAGGGGACAAATTAATATCACACTCCTCACCCTTTAATATCAGCAACAATAAAAATGCAAAAGCAAGCCCTGAAAGTAAAGGGCATCCAGATGTGGCTGCTCCCAGCAAAACCCAAAACCTTCTCAGGAGGCAAATTATTATAGCTGCTTTCTCAAGAGATTCTAACTTAGGCTTCTTCTGACAGACATCTATTAATGGAGCAACTAGTAATATCTGATCTAATACCTTATATGTCTCTAGTTATGAGACTGCTGTAAGAACACTATGCATATATTGAAAGGAAAAATTACTGTTAGAGCAACTTGTGTTGAAACTTATATTTGTTCCTTACATAACTAGTGATCCTTTCAAAGTATCTTTGATAAACCAACTATGACAATTCCTAATAACAGTCAAAATAGGTATGCTACTCTTTCTTAAAAACATAAACAATAGGAAATATGAAATAAGACAAGTAACAAATTCAGTGCACCTTAAATTAAGTATCTCTTCAAATTAAATAACCTCTAACAATTCTGTTGAAAGGACATTTGTATCAGCCTCATTCACAAATGAATAAAACATTTTGTCGTTTGTCCACACACTTTTAAATTTGTTCAGACTGAAATGTATGGCAAATATAGTTTAAAATAATCCTAATGCCACTAGCCTAAAGCAAACAACCATTTACAGGACTGGATCTGAGACCCAAGCTCCTGTCCATCAAAAGTTTAGAAGTGTGACAGGAAACAATAATTAGGGACTTCCTTTTTATAGATGACTTTATGCTCCACGAGAGTGGCCATGAATACTGGTAACTCTGAAACAAATGAGGATTATTCTATGAACTGCCATTTCCCATGTAGATTAATTACTATAAATGTTTATTTCTCTTCATATAGAGTGCGTGTGTGCTAAGTTGCATCCAATTCTCTGTGGCCCTATGGACTGTAGCTTGCCAGGTTCCTTTGGCCATGGGATTATCCAGGCAAGAATAGTGGAGGGCATTGCCATACCCTGCTCCAGGGGATCTTCCCGACCCAGGGATGGAACACACGCCTCCAAGGCAGGCAGGCTCTTTACCACTAGTGCCACCTGGGAAGCCCTCATATAGAGTATTCCTGACAATTAATGAAAATTTTATAATCCAAATAATATTTTCTTATTGGGGGAAGTTTTTCATTTAGATTAATTTTAGTGTATATTCTCTAGAGTTGTAAATAATCATTCCCCAAGTTGTATTTTGAATAATATGATAAACTTTTAAAAAATCTAAATTATATTTGTATAGGCTGGGTTGCTTGAAGCGAGTTTCACCTGAACATAGAGCAATGAGAAAATGATTAGAGTATCTTTACATAAACCTTTGACTAGACATGATATTCACATAGAAAGCAAGAAAGAAGTTTTTTTTTTTTTTCTTGATAAGTAAGGATCATCCAGAAATTATCTAATACTGGAAAAAGTATAGCAGTGGAAGAGAAATGGACAGTGTTTTTCATCATAACAAGAAACGTTGGGAACAAACTGGCGGGACATGTTGAAAAATACTTATGGCACATGGTTTGTTAATAAGGAGAGAACTTGCCCTTGGTTGTTAATAACCTAACACCCTTGACAAGCACTCAGATTCACTCAAGCGGTTCTTATTTCTGGAGTGGGGGAAAAAAAAAAAAACCTGTGAATGCTATGAGCTGAGATTTCTCACTACATACTGCATCGTCAGCAGTCAGGAGGACTGCCCAAGGATTATCTTTTACTTCGAAGTAGATCATAAATAGCCCTGGAATAAAGCTACTTAAATTCTAAACAGTCCCTCTTTGAAAAGGAGGGACACTTTAGAAAACTCCTATTGCAATCTGCTATTTTCTTTCTGCCAGGTAAGTGGCCAGTATATGTGGACATGGAGAGAATTCACCTCCTGGAGACAAGGTATCCAATTCTGATCTGGGATAATCAGAAAGGAAGCAGGAGGAGGGATGGAAAACAGGAAGAGAAGACTCAAGGGACAAAAAAGAAACAAGCAAAACTAGAGCCTCAATAATCCCTGGAAGGAATGCCTAAACATTTCTAGAAAATCGTTTTGATAAAAATACATACTTACAGTATAAAATTCAGAAGATTAAAAAGCGTATATTAAAAAATTAAGTCTCTTTCCCCTGACTCCTTAAACTCAGTTTTGATCCCAAAGGCAACCAGCATTAATATTTTGTTCTTTCTTCTGGAGAGATGTATACAGCATGTTCTTTTTCACGAAAACAACAGTATGCTATACTCACTGTTTTACATCTTGTATATTTTCTTAAAAATAAATCCTGGAGCTTGTTCCACAAAAGTACATTTAGAGTTGCCTATTCCTTTTAATGGTTGCATAATATTTCATTCTATAGATTATAGCATATTTTATTTATTCAGTTCCCTGTTAGATACTGAAGTTATCATCAATCTTTTTAATTAAAAACCATAATGCAACAAGTTCCCTATAAACTTATCTCTTCAACCACATGTAAGCATTTTTCTAGGATGAGTACCTAGAAGGAGAACTGCTTCATCAAAGAATTCGTATGAGACTAGGCTACAAGGATGGAAAGTAAAATTTATTCTCCCCTTCCTGCATTCTTCACTTCTCCAGTTTGAGACAAAAAAAAAACAGCTTATCAGTTTTCAAAGAAATATGAACTAACTTCATCTAGGAATATATTGGAGTATTTGTTTTGGCCAGTCGTCTGGAAAAACTTAGCTTGTGTCCATACTATGTTTTCAAAAGACCTACCTCACAGTGCTCTCGATAAAGACTCTGCAGTGACTTGATATCCTCAAAGGTAGTACCATCTGGCAGAGAAGAGATTTCAACTTCTCCAAACTCTGGAAGTGCTCGAGATGCATCTGTTACCATGACAAAACAATGGAAAAAAGTTACTGTGAATGGTGCCAATTAAAGACTAATGAAGGAAAATTTAAGCAGACTAAAAAGGAAAAAAAAAAAATAAAGGTCAGAGGTCCAAAAAGCAAGGACTTTGCATACTAGTATTTTATAAATAAAACTTACAGCAGCAGCAGCACAAAAAAATAGAGGGAATAGTTTTAAAATTTTGGAGAAACTAAATTTTCACTATGATTATACTGGAAATAACATATCAGAGTGTCTCTCAATACAGGACCCCTATGATAAGAAAAATACCTTGAGCTGGCCAGTATAAATTTTAGTTATTTTTATCATTTTGTTACTTAGGTATATACAATACATTAGCTTTAAACTCATTATGCTTATACTTCTCATATAATCATAAACCAAAACACCTACAAAGTAAGTATAAAGAAACCTAAAAAAAATAACATTAAACTTAACAATGTTAATTTATATGATAGATGATGATGTTGTCCTGTAACTGAATCTTTCATGACATGAATATGGTATTGACTGCTGCAGTGCAGAAACTTTTGAGTTTGACAACCAACACATACTTCATGGTGGCTGGTTCTCCCATTGTGTTCCTATATTCAAATGAGCTGTGAAACTTTCCTCCACACAGAGCACTGGGACATCATTTAGCCTTCCCTTGAGATGAAGCTGTAATTTACATAGTAAGTCTGTTCTTTTCTCATTAGCTCTGGACAATTAATGCAATACACTCTGGTGCCAGCCTTATCATAAATTCAGATACAAATGTGGAAACTAAATTTTCAGAACAGTATTCATTCTAATCTTCTAGGTAATCCAAAATATGCCTTTTTAAAAAAAGATTATAATTGAAATAAGAGCATAAAATAAGAAACATAAACATTCGTGTTGAGAGCTCATACGTCTATAAGAATATACTTGAAGACTCTAGTTTGTGAATGCCGCCATAATGTTCTCATACTTCAGTAGCTATTCTGTTCTGAGAGTACATTTTAGTTGTCTTTGTCAGAAAGTGCACATAGACACATATACACACACACAGACACATACACACACTCTGATATATTCTACTAATTTTGATCTGTTGTACCGAAACTATGCATGTTCATCTCTAGAAAAGCTGTCAATTAAAGTGTAAAATGGCATTTTGCACTTTAGCTTTTACAGGAATATGCAAAATGTTCAAGTTCCACTTAAGTAACAAGAAACATGTATACCATTTACAAAATTACAAAAATAGGAAATACTATGATCAATTTAAAAAGAATAAATTACTTAAAAGTTTATAATTTTTTCTAATCTGAGATTGTATGCACAGGCAACTTTTTACATAGGAAATGAGAATTGCTTTTGGCACTTGAAGTTACTAATACTACTGAAACTACAACACAATTTTGATCACAAATGCCCAATTAATACAAATTCTGGAAAACAATTCCACAGAAATGAGCCTTTAATTCATACGAATTTAAAAGTTTTACATAGCTTGAGATTTTAAAAAATGTCTAGCGGACACAAAAAAAGTAGAAATGAACTAGAACTATCACATAATATGCACAGTTTCAGCACACACACAAAATCTATGTGATTAATATCTGTAACAGACATTGTACTTGGATAAAACACTACTGCAGTTCTACTGTTTTCAAAATTCTAACAACAACTAATACGCATTACACCTTAACATACCTAAAAACTGCTGATGATGTTGACTTTGGGCAATTACAGTTTGCTCAACAGATGTGCCTGTCTGTTGACCACTTCCTGTGAAACCATCTGCAACCCCATCAACTTTCTGCATAGGCTTGTACCTAAAAATATTAAATGGGAAAAAACAAATAAACCAAATTATTCCTTGCATTTTTGTACGACACAAAACTCCCAACACACTCAATTTTGTTTTATCTTCTTTAACTGTCTCATGATAGTTGTAAAAGATTTTCTTCCTTGATAGTCTCATAAAGTTAGGATGAGGAAATTTTTTAAATTGTAAAAAGAAAAAAGGAGAAGCACTTAGAAAGGGCACCCATTTTCAAAAATTCAGAAATTTAGCTAAGAATGAAAGAGTTATGAGGTATTTCTTTGGACATCAGTGGCAAGGAAGTCCATGATTATACTTTTAATACACTATTTGAACATAATTCTTAATGGCCAATGGATCAAGGGAGAAACATTTTAAATACATTGGGATGTGAATCTGAATTAAAATCTAAGAGTTTGGGCCTGAGAAATGTTTAAAGTGGCTTTTATTTAATTAATATCTCCAAAATGTGGTTCAGCCTAAAGCTCAACCATACTGTTTTCCATTATCACCTAAAGCCTCCCATGCATCTCAACACATTCATCTCCCTTGACTTCTGTCCACATCTGCAAATATAAAGACCATAAGCATCAGCTTGTAGCAAAATGCATGCAAAAATCCATCTATAAACCTGAGTCATCAAATTTTAAAAAGTAAAAAGAAAAGTCACCTATAGTTATGCATTTATCTTTAGGTCCTAGCCATATAATCTCAAGAACTTTCTGTACTTTTAAAATAGAAAAAATATGCTTCAACAGCATAGGTAAGAAAGAAAGATGCTTGGGAGAGAAATACCATAGGAAAAAATGCATAGTTAAGTCTCCTAAGATAAGCAGATATAAAATAAGAAATAAGCAGCAACTATAATTTCTTCTAAGATGTCGAATATTTTTATTCATTTTAGAAATTAAAAAATAACAGATAAATGTAAGAAAATGTTAAAATCTACAGTAAGTTTATTATCTACACTTATGTACTTTATGCTGTTTGTCCTTCCATTTCTCCCCATTTCTAAATATATTTATAAACAGAACCACCTAATAGTCTTACCATCCAGATATTTGATTCTTATACTGATACTGTAAGTTAAATGTTAATAGTGTGTTAATATGAAGTTATTGTGAGTAGCAATGTCCCCAATAAATGAACAAGATATACTCAAAGATGCCTACAGTCTGACAACAGATAGGAAATGAATGGATCTGGTGAAACATCCAAACTAATGTTGAGGTTGCCTTAGGAAGTAACTCAACCTTGAATGTTATGATGACTTAGATAAATGAAACTTCCAAGAAAAACTGCAGTCACTCATAATGACATTTACTTGTATTTTTTACGTGACAGGAATCTCACAAAAAACTATATGAAAAGCAAAAATAAAGTCAGAAGATGACCAGGGTGAACAAAGCATAAAACATGCTTCATTCTTGTTATTTTAGTGATGACCCTGTACACCAAAATGTTGGTTGTTATTTTCTAATGATATAAAAGAACTCAAGCCTATTCTTTTATATAATGGAAAAAAACATCTGAAAGTACTCTTCAATTGGGGCCACATCAAGAGATAACACATGGTTTAATATTGTAGTGTGCTAGAAGTGCCATTTATTTAAAAGAAAAAAAGAATGTTTTTCTGATTTTTTTCCCTCCTTAAAGAATCATCTTAGAGAGGCAAAAAAAAAAAAAAAATCCTTTGTGAGGCAAGAACTTTGAGTACTTTTGTGGGGGAGCAGTTACTAACCATTCTGTTCTAGAAGACTTTAATGATTTTATCTTTAGGGAATACAGTTAGAGAAGCTTTTATCCTCATTGACCCATTCCAGGTTTCATTTGATTTTAGCCTCCTTTTTTCAACTATGAAATTTTTTATCACTAATAAAAGAAGCTAAAATTGTTTAACCACGTTTCTTCATTTATGTAATAGAGTTTGGGGATCATGGAATTAATAAACAAAAGCAGTTATAAAGAAGAGCAAAATGGAAGTATTTCCTATAGTCTTCAATTATATTAATTTTCAAAATTATATTAACTTTCAAAATTATAATAATTTTCAATTATTAGATTTTGTCCAGCTATGCTTTATCTGGTGGCTCAGATGGTAAGGCGTCTGCCTGCAATGTAGGAGACCCGGGTTTGATTCCTGGGTTGGGAAGATCCCCTGGAGAAGGAAATGGCAATCCACTCCAGCACTCTTGCCTGGAAAATCCCATGGACGGAGGAGCCTGACAGGCTACAGTCTATGGGATCACAAAGAGTCGGACACGACTGAGCGACTTCACTTCACTTCACTATGCTTTATCAGTTTCCTTTGTCCTGCACAGCATCTAGTATACTACAGATGTTTAGCAGGCACAAATATCAAGGACCATAAAAGGATATGACATATATTCACCTTAGACTGACATACAGATATTGTACACATGCTGTGTCATCTTCTACTTGCACATTGTGCTTAGCAAGCCTATAGTCTGCAAGGAAAATGATCTACTTCCTCAGAAAGATGTAGACAGCAGAAGTTCCAAACGAGAAAGAGGTGTTTTTAATAAGCACTCAAATCACAACACATTATAATTAATGAATGATTATGCTTAATAATAATGATATTGAGTGGGAAGCACTGATTAGAGGTATATTCTATTATACAGGAGATTCAAAAATGCATTAAGATTAGCTTGTAGACAAAAAGGAAATAAGTTAATTCTGGAGAAATTTCTGCAGGTCAGTACTTAAGAACAAATCTTATAAAGAAGAGGTGAAGGAAAAAAAAAAAGAAAATACATTCAAAACTGGGCAATAGGAGGTTTAATTCTAACCATAGAGTAAGGGTTGCAAAGTGAATGATGAATTGAATTGATTGGGTGAAAATGCACCAAGTGTTTCTATTTTTGCTTGCCTGGGTAATAATAAAGTGTTAGTCACTCAGTTGTGTCTGACTCTTTGCGACCCATGAACTGTAGCCCACCAGGCTCTTCCATCCATGGAATTTACTAGGCAAGAATACTGGAGAGGGTTACCATTTCCCTCTCCAGGAGATCTTCCTGACTCAGGGATCAAACCCAGGTCTCCTACATTGCAGGCAGACTCTTCCCACCATAGAAGCCCTTTGCCTCAGTAATAGGACCTCTATATGCCAGAAGCTTATGTTGTATCTCTTTAGAAAAAGCTGTGAAGACAAGTTTGGGAGGGTTTTGTGACATAAAGAATGACAAAAGAGATTTCTGTGGTGGTCTAGTGGTTAAGAATCCACCTTGCAAAGCAGAGGACATGGGTTTGATTACCGGTTGGGAAACTTATGGTTCCATATGCCACGGAGCAACAAAGCCCACACATCACAACTAGAGAGACTGCATGCTTCAAAGCACTTCAGAGCCCACAACCACAACTACTAAAGCCTGTGCACTCTGGAGCCTGCTCACTGCAACCACTGAGCCTGTGTGCCACAGCCAGAGTTTAGCACCACGACAAAAGATCTCACATGCTACAACTAAGACCTGATGCAGCCAAACAGATAAATAATAAAAAAGAATGACATCGGAAGGGCAGATATATGGCTCATATACAAGAACAGTATGAGTGTGGGCCTATAAATAGAGAGCTTCCAGGCAGTGCTGACTTTTCCCAGTAGTGGCATTTCCAAATGCCAGGTATTGCCTGGTACTAAGTTGATACTTAGAAAGAAACCCCAAGAAATTAGAAATATTGAACTGAGGAAAGCTGGATGTTCATTTTCCTGACGTCCTATCTAAGGACAACATCCTATCCCTGCCATTACTTCAGAGCACTGGGGCTTCCCAGAGAAGGAGGGAGTTTAATAGGAAGTTGAATAGCCACATTAAACATAAGATAAACAATTACATGTGGTAACTGACTCTTCTTGGAAGAAATAGTGATAGATGATATTATATTAGGTTTTGAAAGCTATTTATATATCAGTATCTGAGTAGGTTTCTAAAAAATTCAAATGCTAGGCTTACTCTAGATCTATCTAACAAAATCTTTGAGAATGGGGATTAGGAATTTATTATTTTAACTAGCTTCTCATATATTTCTTAGGTAGTCTTCACAGAACTAGTCTATAGGAGCATCTTGGCCTAATAATAAATTCATTCAGTCAAATGTTGTAGAAATAGAACCATAACATTACAGAAAAGTCATTTTTATAAGTCATTTCTCAATTTTTTCAATAAGCTGTATTTGGAATATAAACAACTATCTCTGAATAGATGGTGGAGACTAAATGAATGTATGAATGAATGCTCAAGGTAACACTTTTCACTGTATCAGACCATCAATTGATTTTAACAAATAAAAAACCTAGATAACAAATATCTACTTTACTATAGGTAAAGTATTGTAGGGGAATAGCTTTGAACAGGCTGTGTGTGCATAAAATTTTCCAGGATGTTTTAATATTCCATTGACTTACATGATAATTCAACATTATCTTAGCTCTGGTTGAATTTCAAGTGACCTTTTAGCATTGAAACACAGCTTTCAGATTTCCTATCTTTTTTTTTAATTTATATTTTAATTGAAGGATAATTGCTTTAGAGAATTTTGTTTTCTGTCAAACATCAACAAGAACCAGCCATGTCTCTATCTCTTCTAAATAAAATAATCACTATTTAAATACTAAAATTACAAAAAAAATGTTTTCTACTGAAAAAATTTTGTTGAATCTTTCAAAAAACAAAACTCTTTAGTGTTTAAGAATTCTCTCCTTTTACTCTCATTTATTTTTACAAATTTATTATTTTATAATAGGCTTTCTTATAGTAGATTCTTAGTGCTCTTGAGTTGTATGTGCTCTGATAAAGACCTGTGCTACATCAAATGAACAAACAGCTCTTGTTTCAAAATTAGTAAGAGGCAAATGATAATTTTAACAGCTTGCAACTCCATGGGCAATCAAAGCTAAAGTTGTTAATGATTAAGAAATCAAAGAAACTCTAATGCTTTAATAGCTGAGCATTATGCATGAAACCTGTCACTAACAAAGAAACTTGGAAAATTATTAGGAATCTTCCCCCATGGGGTTAGTCATAGCTGTTATTTAGAACTTGGACAGCTGTAACTCTACTGTAAAATAATATCTAATTCTGTCAATAATCTCACACATACAGACACTGAAGGAGTTCAATGGAAGGCAAAGAAGGGTATACATTTACCATCACATTCAACTAATAGTAACAGGTAGAAGGATTTTCAACAGACTAAATGAACCATTTGGACAAGCATCTTTGAACCAGGAGGAAAAATGCACAAGCAAGATGTAAAATCTGAGCTGTATAGGCATTTAGAGTCATCATTATGCTTGTAACTATAGAGAGTACAAAATCATTTGATCTGCATAAACAAACCTAAATGTTGAGCTCATAACTGGGACAAAAGGCTAAAATTTTCTGCAGGAATCATGACATTCCCTTTGGAAAAACTGTCCCAGAAAATTCTTAGGTGACCTGAGGTATGAAGTAAATCAAATGATATAAACATGAACAGATCAGAAGAAAATAATGTTGAGTGCCATATTTTCAGAATAGTAATGGACTTCTTGATGTCACACTGAATATGTTTCTATCTTGACTTCTAGCATCAACCCTGCTGATTAATGACAGTTATTACAACTCTTCAATCTTTGTTGGTAGCTCTATATTTGTCTCATCATTAGCTCTACATCTATAATTGGGAAAGGAGAGTAGAAAAAATTAAATTCAAATGAGAGTATTTGAGTTCATTGCAGCAGTTTCTGTGGGAAATGTGGGAAAAACAGGGAAGGGAAGAGGTTGAAGCTGTTGGCTAAAACAGAAGCCTGTGGATCCTTTATTCATTTCACAAATGATGCTCACTGCTCTCCTAGGTGCTGAAAATGCACTGTTGAAAGAAGCAAATACAATTCCCTTAGCTCATGAATTCCTTCATTGAGTTCTCCTATTGTACGTAATTTAGGCTTAACTATGTAGAACTGATATATTCTTGTTACAAATAGGTATGACACCTTTATGATACTTCTTTTATGTAGAGCTGGTCCTTTCTGTTAAACTGATCCTAGAGGAATGCTTCTACTCTTCCTTTATTTGGAGAATGACAACAAGACTCCACCTGACTGCAAGACAGTAACAAAAACAAAAAAGGGCATCTGAAGCTCTATCTCAGAAAAAATAAATTAGTGAGCTTCTTGCATAAAGCAAAATTAAATAAGCCTCTTTCCTTATCAGTAAATAACAAACAATATAATTGCCAAATGAGATCTTGCATATAAATGAACATTTCACAAGTTCAATAAATGTTCATCAGAAGGATTAATATTAACAAACTTTACATGAATTACTATACTTAATAATTACTGAATGTGATTATTTATGATTCTATCTTCAGTGGAAAATATATTTACATTAGGGACTTGCTGCAGCAGTATAGTGAACATTAAATACCTCAGTGCCAAGATTCCTTATTTCTTTCCAAAAGCCAAACACACGGACATCTGATCATCTTCTCACTAAAGACTCCTGCCACCTTCAGCTGCCTCAGAGCAATTTACCAGTCCTAGATGGTTATCTCAGTAATGACCTCAGGGAATTTATGGTCAGGAAAGGAACTGTAAACCATTAACATCAATCACAGTTGAAAATCACTGGCCCAGAGGTATAAAGAAACTTCTCCAAAACAGCCTTGTTCTTTAATTTTTTAAAGTTGAAGTATAGTTGATTTACAATATTGTGCTAGTTTCCGGTGTACAGCTCAATGATTATATAAAATACAGTCCATTTTCAGAATCTTTTCCCTTGTAGGTTATTAAAAAATGCTGAGTATATTTCCCTTTGCTATATAGAAGACGGAAACATATCTTGAGACAGAGAATTCTATCCAGGAAGTTTGTTGGCGAGCACCCAGGGGGTCAGTGCCCATGGAGGGGGTGGTGAAGGGAGGAAGAATGGGCAGGCGGAGGAGTTGAGTGTTTTTGTGTTTTTTTAATTAAAAAAAATATTTTCAATTGGAGGATAATTGATTTACAATGCTGTGTTCATTTCTGCCATATATCTACATGAATTAGTCATAGATGTACATATGTTCCCTCCCTCTTGAATCTCCCTCTTATCTCCCCCCGCCCCATCCCACCCCTCTAGTTGTCACAGAGTACCAGGCTGAGCTCCCTGTGCTACACAGCAACATCTCGTTAGCTGTCTATTTTACACATAGTAATATATATATTTCAAAGCTACTTTCTCAACTTGGTCTACCTTCTCCTTCCCCCACTGTGTCCATAGGTCTGTTCTCTATGTCTGAGTTTTCATTCCTGCCCTGCAAATAGGTTCATCAGCACCTTTGTCATGACAAACTGGAAAGCTCTTAGAGAAATGGGAATACCAGACTGGCAACCCACTCCAGTGTTCTTGCCTGGAGAATTCCAGGGATGGTGGAGCCTGATGGGCTGCCGTCTATGGGGTCGCACAGAGTCGGACACGACTGGAGCGACTTAGCAGCAGCAGCAGCAGGAATAATTTAGGAGAAGGAAATGGCACCCCATTCTAGTACTCTTGCCTGGAAAATCCCATGGATGGGGGAGCCTGGTGGCTACCGTCTATGGGGTCACACAGAGTCAGACACGACTGAAGCGACTTAGCAGCAGCAGCAGCAGCAGCAGACCATCTTACCTGTTTTCTGAGAACCTGTATGCAGATCAAGAAGCAACAGTTAGAACCCTGTATGGAACAACTGAGTGGTTCAAAATGAGAAAGGGCATGACAGAGCTGTTTGCTGTCACCTTGTTTGTTTAATCCATATGCTGAGCACATCATGAGAAATGCCAGGCTGGATGAGTTACAAGCTGGAATCAAGAAAGGCAGGAGAAACATCTACACCCTCAGATGTCCAAATGTTACCACTCTAATGGCAGAAAGAGAAGAGGAACTGAAGAGCCTCTTGATGAGGCTGAAGGAGGAGAATGAAAGAGCTGGCTTTAGACTAAATAAAAACACTAAGATTGTGGCGTCCGGCCTCGTTACTACATGGCAAATAGAAAGAGAAAAGGTGGAATTAGTGACAGATTTCCCCTTCTTCCCTCATCACTCAGTTGGTAAAGAATCTGCCTGTGATACAGGAGACCCTGGTTCGATTCCTGGGTCGGGAAGATCCCCTGAGGAAGGGACAGGCTACCCACTCCAGTATTCTCTGGCTTCCCTTGTGGCTCAGCTGGTAAAGAATCTGCCTGCAATGTGGGAGACCTGGGTTCAATCCCTGAGTTGGGCAGATCCTCAGGAGAAGAGAAAGGCTACCCACTCCAGTATTCTGTCCTGGAGAATTCCAAGGACTGTATAGTCCATGGGGTCACAGAGAGTCGGACACGACTGAGCAACTTTCACTTTCCTCTTCTTGGGCTCCAAAATCACTGCAGACAGTGATAGATGGTGACTGCAGCCATGAAATCAGAAGACTGCTTCTTGGCAGGAAAGTTATGACAAATCTAGACAGTGTGCTGAAAAACAGAGACATTATTCTGCTGACAAAGGTCCATATAGTCAAGACTACGGTCTTTCCAGTGGTCATGTATGGTTGTGACAGCTGGACTATAAAGAAGGATGAATGCCAGAGAATTGATGCCTTCAAACTGTGGTGCTTGAAAAGACTCCTGAAAGTCCCTTGGACACAGGAGATCAAACCAGTCAATCTTAAGGGGGATCAACCCTGAATATTCACTGGAAGGACTGATGCTAAAGCTGAAGCTCCAGTATTTTGGTCATCTGATGTGAACAAATGACTGATTGGAAAAGTCCCTGATGCTGGGAAAGATCAGGACAGGAGGAGAAGGCATCAGAGGATGAGACTGCTGGATGGCATCACTGATGCAAAGAAATGTGAACTTGGACAAACTCCAGGAGATGGTGAAGGACAGGGAGGCCTGGCATGCCACAGTCCATGGGACTGCAAAGAGTCAGACATGACTGGGCGACTGAAAAACAACAATTATTATTAATTTCCATTTTGCAGATGAAGAAACTGAGGTTCAGTGAAGTTCAGTCACACACACCAAAGTGCCAAGCAGCCCGTACTCAAATCCCTATTTCCAGCCTTTAAATATAGAATTCTTTTCACTAGTCTACAGAACGGTCTTCTAATGACAGAGGTTCCTGCCCTCACTCCTTAGGAACATGCATGCTTTCACATCTGTCTACAGCCAAAGCACAACTAGCCTTGCTTTTCAATTGGCCTCTATTTTCCTTCCCTCACTGCCGCAAAAATTCCTTTTTTTCGCAGAATCCAATTCCTCTGAAGAGATTGTTCAGAGTCAGGAAGTGATACATTTCTTCACTTATTTAGGACATACTCAATTGTAATCTTCCCCTTTATTTCATATGCAAAACTTTTATTACATGTGTACATTTCTCTCTGGGCTATACTACCTCTTTAGGGAAAGAATTTTTATAAGATCAAAGATAAGAGGCCTGGGTTCTTTTCCTGGTTTCTATATGATCGTGGATATATTACCTACTCTTACGGACTTCAGTTTTCTCATCAAGAAAACTGCACTTCTACGTGCACTAGGTGACCCCTTGCTCCAGCTCTTTCTATGACTCTGTGAATTCGCTTTTAGATGTGATGGACATATTCTATGTGCACCATCGATCGTTATGTATTTGGTGAAGGAATCAAATGCAGCAAAGCACATTGTCAAAAGCACTTGACTCTATTCCACCACTTTTGCTACTAGAATTTGGAAGAATAACTGAAATATATGTGCCAACACTCTCTATGTGCATCTTTTAAATATTAAAAAGAAACTGCAGCAAAGATTTTTATTTAGATCATATAGCTGAAAGTTATTCACCTCCTTTTTGCTCTACACTAACCTAATTTATTTATTGTCTATATTAGAGTAAGCAGATTAGTCCATGAGTGAAATTCCTTGAAAACTGAAGATTACCTCATTTAAGTGCAGAAGTTATTTTCATGTGAAATATTTTCAAAAGGAAGGTCTTAATAATTACCCAATTATTACACATTCTCCTGCTTCCTTAATCAGAGTACTTAACCTCTTTTTGACTACTTATAATGCCATCAATATGCCAAACAGTTATCACTAGATTTTAGTCACTATAGTGCTACTTAAAGGGCCTACTGGAGTGCCTAGGTCTACGTGTTCCTCCATGGAATGTGCAGATTGCTGGGCTGAATAACCCAAAAGGGAATCAAAGACACTTGTCTACTTTTATTTCCTCTTGCCAGCTGTTATATCTCACGATTGCCTATGAATCAAGTGGGCTCTAATCTGCTCCTTTATTTTAGGTAAATGACTTGAGGATGGCTTCATCTTTTCAATTAAGCTAATCTATGGGCTCTGTGACATCTGTTTTTCAATCAGAAGCTGTTTCCATTTATTTCCAGACTCATGGCTATGTTCCCATATGGTGGTGTTGCTGGGAATTTGATTTGCAGATAAATGGAAATTTCCTCTACTAGCGGAAATTTCCTCTACTGTCCTATCAGATCTTCAAATGAGATACCATATGTAAAGGAGTTCTAAAAATTATAAAGCTATGCAAAACAAAAATCATTATAAATGCTATAGCTACAGTGATTCCAAACTAATGAGAAAAAAATGCACAAATTGACCTCCAAAAAATGATTTTTTTGATAAAATAATTACTATTTATACTTGAATTTTCTTATAGGAACAGGTGAAGCACATACATTTACACTATGTAAGATGTGCACATATAGATTCATAAAAAACCTCTAACGTATTTATTTATTTATTTATTTTTAAAAACCTCTAATGTATTTAAACAATTTGAATATTCTAAAATATTAAATAATAGTAGATGCTATAAACTATTTTAAACTTTTCAAATGTCCCTCGTACTTTACCAGGATGAATGGCAGTCTCTTCTTATGTGAAATTTAATACATTCAGTGGACTCATTTGAATTTTGAAATCATCTTACTTTATAAGCTCTAAAGCAAATGATACAATAAGTTTTTTTTCCACCATGTTCAACAAATACTTTAACCCTTGCATTTATACTCATGAAGAGACACTTTTCCTCTTCTGTACAAGTGTTTCCTCTCAGGGGGGTAATTGGCTTCACTTAAGGCCTATCAATGTTGCCAATGATATAACCCTTCAGAGATACTTAAAAAAAAGCATTTCCCTCTGTCCTCCTAATCCCAATGAGGGGTTGGTGAAGTTGGTAACAGAAGCAATTATCCAAGACACCATGCCAAGAGAAACTGTCCATAATCCAACTTGTACCATTAACAAATAACAACAACAAATTAAAGGAAGTTTCAGTACTTCTGTGGTTCTCTAATATTCTTATTTTATAAGAAAGCAAACACTGTAAGAAACTAAACTCTTATGAACTATGAATATCACTGAGAATTTTATATCACTTCTTAAATACAACCATATTAGATCTAATTCTAAAAGCAGTACTTGGATTGCAGGGTTTTCATAGCTCATTAAACTTTATAGCTCTGAAATCTGTTACATAAGGAGACCTTTGTAACTCTTTGATTTTGCTTACCTAACCTAGGCTTTGTAAAAAGAATGTTCCTTGAAGGTGTCCATTTCCATGAAAACTTGCAGTGAAATCACTGGATAAAGTAAGCTACAGGTATCTTAGGTGCAATTTACCACGGCATTGTTCGTATTTAAGTTTGAATATGTTATTTTTGAACTGATGTTTTCTTTCTTTACTGCACCAACATCTCCAGTGTGAAGTGCTGCTATGCATGAGTGCAGACACTATACCAGAAAGTAAAAGCTATAAGCGTTGTCACTAACAGGTGGAAACAGTAATTGTAAATCAAGACAAAAAACAGTTTATTCCAACTCACACAAACTCTGTTTCCAAACATAAAAGGGACTGTTTTATGTTTCTTCCCTAGAATTCTTAATATATTTCATTGACTATACTTCAAAAAACAGGAATCAGTAATTTCAAAAGTAAGTTTGAGAATCTGTGAAACATAATTTATACAATAGCCAATCTTGAACTGACTCTTCAGTCTTGAATACTTGCATTAGAAATTATATCTGTATTAACAAGTGCCTTTACCTCCAGTCTCCTCCCATTAAATATGTCTTGCCCCAAATCAAAAAGTAATCTCTTCAGACAAAATCTGAATGTGTCACTGCTTTGTTTGGAAGCAAGTCTTTGAAGTCTTGACAGTTCCTAAGCACAAAGTCATTAACTCCATATACAACCAAATCCCTTCATCTGTGATCCAAACTACTTTTAAAATTTCATCTCTCACTCAAGTCTAATCTTAACCCTAAAGGACCCAATCTTCTCAGTTCTCCTCCTGCAATATCAACCTCACCATATCAGAGTGTATTCACCAGAGATGTCATGGACTTTATGCCCTAGTGGTACATGTGTTTACATTATTCCCTCTGCCTAAATGTTCCTCTCTTATTCTGATCCCTCTAATTCCCTACTCAAATAGCACCTACTCTGTGAAACTTCCCAATTCTCCCTTTCCAAGACTTTGCTCAAACAGTTTGGCAAAGTATTCCAATAGTTTCCTGATCAAAGCTTTTACTATTTCTTAGGCTGCATTATCAGAGAAGGCAATGGCACCCCACTCCTGTACTCCTGCCTGGAAAATCCCATGGGTGGAGGAGCCTGGTAGGCTGCAGTCCATGGGGTCACTAAGAGTCAGACACTACTGAGCGACTTTCCTTTTACTTTTCACTTTCATGCATTGGAGAAGGAAATGGCAACCCACTCCAGTGTTCTTGCCTGGAGAATCCCAGGGATGGGGAAGCCTGGTGGTCTGCCGTCTATGGGGTCGCACAGAGTCGGACACAACTGAGGTGACTTAGCAGCAGGCTGCATTATGGGCTTCCCAGGTGGCAGCAGTGGTAAAGTACCTGCCAACCAATGCAGGAGACATAAGAGACATGGGCTCAATCCCTGGGGTGGGAAGATCCCCTGGAGGAGGCCAGAGCAACTCACTCCAGTATTCTTGCCTGGAGAATCTCATAGACAGAGGAGAATGGAGGGTATAGTCCATAGGGTCGAAAAGAGTCAGATAGGACTAGTGACAGCATACACACAGGCTGCATTACCTTAAAAAAAAAAATTCCCATAACCTGGTCATCTAATTTCTTAACTCCTCAAAGGTAAGAACTGTGTCTTATCTCTGCACTCAGGACCTAGCACATGGTAGAGATGCAACCGGTGCTGTTACCAAATAGATAAAGGGCTACTGCATGGTATGGCCTTTCCAGGTCGAACAGTGGTAAAGAATCTGCCTGCCAATGAAAAAGACACAGGTTCAATCCCTGGGTCAGAAGATCCTCTGGAGGAGGAAATGGCAATCTACTCCATTATTCTTGCCTGGAAAATTCCATGGACAGAGGAGCCTGATGGGCTGCAATCCGTGGGGGTCACAAAAAAGTTGGACTTGACTGAGCATGTGCACACTGCATGGTGTCCTTTTTCTCCAGTATACTGTCACCCTGCTTATTGAACTTCTATGCAGAGTACATCATGAGAAACGCTGGGCTGGAAGAAACACAAGCTGGAATCAAGATTGCCGGGAGAACTATCAATAACCTCAGATATGCAGATGACACCACCCTTATGGCACAAAGTGAAGAGGAGCTAAAAAGCCTCTTGATGAAAGTCAAAGAGGAGAGCGAAAAAGTTGGCTTAAAGCTCAACATTCAGAAAACGAAGATCATGGCATCTGGTCCCATCACTTCATGGGAAATAGATGGAGAAACAGTGGAAACAGTGTCAGACTTCATCTTTTTGGGCTCCAAAATCACTGCAGATGGTGACTGCAGCCATGAAATTAAAAGACGCTTACTCCTTGGAAGAAAAGTTATGACCAACCTAGATAGTATATTCAAAAGCAGAGACATTACTTTGTCGACTAAGGTCCGTCTAGTCAAGGCTATGGTTTTTCCAGTGGTCATGTATGGATGTGAGAGTTGGACTGTGAAGAAGGCTGAGCACCGAAGAATTGATGATTTTGAACTGTGGTGTTGAAGACTCTTGAGAGTCCTTTGGATTGCAAGGAGATCCAACCAGTCCATTCTGAAGGAGATCAGCCCTGGGATTTCTTTGGAAGGACTGATGCTAAAGCTGAAGCTCCAGTACTTTGGCCATCTCATGAGAAGAGTTGACTCATTGGAAAAGACTCTGATGCTGGGAGGGATTGGGGGCAGGAGGAGGGGACGACAGAGGATGAGATGGCTGGATGGCATCACGGACTTGATGGACGTGAGTCTGAGTGAACTCCGGGAGATGGTGATGGACAGGGAGGCCTGGCGTGCTGCAATTCATGGGGTCGCAGAGAGTCGGACACGACTGAGGGATTGAACTGAGCTGACCTGAACTTAGAACTAATGCATCTGATTCCGCTAGTATGATGGGGAGGAGATCTTGCCAAGGTGACTCACTAGCCCAGATCAATGAATCAAGCAGACTGACTTAGATCATCTGACTACCTACGTACAGTCCTTCTTTTCCCTATCAAATATTGCATGCTCAACTGAAAATAAAAACTGGAACTACTGCCATGGCTGAGCTATATTAGTAAAGAGAGAAAGATTTTTCATTTTACTCCAAACTGTGATATAAGTCACATGAGACAGAAGGCCTTTGGCTATGTAGCAACTTTACACACTTGTGCAAATCATTTAACCTCTCTGGGACTTATCTGAAAAAACAAAACAAAAACCATGGGTTTTAGTGCTTTGACTGCCACAAGGCTGAGGAGGCAGACTACACTGATGTATTTTTCAATTCTAAGATCTATAACTCTATTTATCTATCCATCCATTCATCATCCACCCATCCATTCATGAATACTTGAGATATCTTTAAGCCCTAACATTTACAATTCTACATTTATGAAAGTTGGAGTCAAAGAAAACGCAAAAAGTCCCAAACATTCTGCAAGAATTTATATTGTCAAAAAGAATGACTTAAAAACATGTGCAGATTAACAAGACACTCATGAATACTGACAAATTTCTCCAGATGCTTCTTATAGCATGTGTTTAGTCTCCTTATTGGAATAGTTTGGGATGTCACGTTTATTTAAAGGGACCAAACAGGCTGTTTGATGAGTAATTTTTAAAAGATGTGAAAAACAGAATGAGTGAAATTCTAAATCATATCTGAGAACTGTCTGTAGTGAAAGCATATCAACAATAGTGACATTCTTGCACACTTAGGTGTTTGTTCTACTCGTTCAGAAAAAAAAAAACAAACAGCTAAAGAAATCCATAATTTTGACATGTCAATGACAATCCCAAAGTCTACCTTTGTTTCTGTTGCATGGGTTGTTGTCTCATAGCCATATACTGCATATCTTCTTGGAGGCGATTAAGAGGGGAATCAGGCTTGACACGAATCCCATAGTAATGGTACTTGGAGTTTCCTCTTCATAAGAGAACAGCAAACAGAGACAAAAAAAGTCAGTCAAGTCAATATCAATAATATAGGATTCCATTTAATTTCATATTTGGAAAAATTAGGTAAAGGCAAACTTAATGTTTTATATCTATGATTTACCTGTTCTGGACACCTGTATATTTTTATGGTGGCTACATCTGAAGACTCAAAATAAGATTCTGAATCAATCAGTTCAAGGCCCTAAGAAAAATCTTTCCTTATAAACTTTTGCTTAAATATTAGTCACAGTATATTTGTTTGATTTAAATTACATTTTGTTTTCAAATTTATATTTTAGCTATAATTTAGAAAATTATATTAACAGGATATTCACTAACAGGATAAAGGGCTGCACACTAAGAATTTACTATAAAGTAGTTATGCAGGACAAAGAGGAAAAAAATATTAATTCTACTGTCTTGAGAAGTCCTGTATTTTTCTAGTTCTATTATTGCAGGGGTGATTAAAATAACTTCATTGACACAAGATGTTGTGAAGTCTATTATTTAAAATTTTGAAACCTAAAAAAGCAGGCATTTAATCCTACTGATTTCAAAACATATTTTATTAGTCTCTGTTTTTATGGATTCATATCAGTTTTGCAGGCTGAATAAGATGTGTCACAACAGATATGGAGAAATTTCTCTGTGAAAATGGCAAATTTCCACCTGGATAAAAAAATTGTCACAATTTCCTCATGTTCATGAGAAAAGACCATATTTGTTATTAGAAACGACAAAGTTTTACCCTGAATGAAATTTGCAAATTCTTTCAAAAATAACATTTTAAATATGTAAATTTTTGCAAATAGAAAATAGTAGTTTTTCACAAGTCTATATATAGCAAGCCATCAGTACTCTTTCCAATTTTTTCTTTCATTTACAAAAAAAAATCCAAGTGGAGTGTGGATTCAATATTTTATATAAAAATAAAACAAAATTTTACTTCCAAGCTTCAAGAACATACATTAGGTGAATCCTATATATTTGAAAATACATTAAATTTTTATTATATAAATAATATTGGTAGTCTAAAAAAGTAGACTACCAATTTGAATACCTACATAGTTATCGGTATAGGCATTTGAATACCTACACAGTTACAGCAAAATAAACCAGTAGGAAAACTTAATGCCTTCCATTTGCAGACATTAGATTTTTTTCTCCAAAATCCACTGCCAAATAGAGCAAAATACAAAAACAAACAAACAAACAAATACTACAAACTCAGTTAGCCCTGTTCTCCCCCACAAATGGCAGAACAAGAGGGAAAAGCCAATGACAAAGTTGCAAAGTGAAATGACATTATTCTTGTGAGACCCCAAAATACATGAAGTATCTATCAGTAGTTTCTCTTCAGTTTTCTATCAATCAGCACTTTGGGTGTGTTGGTGCAGAGGTGGTTCTTTCTATGCCAATGGAGATGGCTGGGGGATAGCAGTATGTTCTGTGGTCTTGTTTTAACTTAATTTGGAGATGGGATGTAAGAAAAGCTACCCTTTGACTTGCCTTTGTTTAGAAACACGGTGACTTTACTCATCTTTTACTCAGCTCCAGAAACTTGAGAAACAGTCTGGTTCTGGTTTGAATGAATTCACCAGATAATTTTATTGATGGATAAGTAACAATTCGGAGAAGGCAATGGAACCCCACTCCAGTACTCTTGCCTGGACAGTCCCATGGATGGAGGGGCCTGGTAGGCTGCAGTCTATGGGGTCGCTAAGAGTCGGACATGACTGAGTGACTTTCCTTTCACTTTTCACTTTCACGCACTGGAGAAGGAAATGGCAGCCCACTCCAGTGTTCTTGCCTGGAGATCCCAGAGGCGGTGGAGCCTGGTGGGCTGCCGTCTATGGGGTCACACAGAGTCGGACACGACTGAAGTGACTTAGCAGCAGCAAGTAACAATTCACATACGGTTTGCTTTGGAAAAGAAAAAAAAGTATCTGAGTTGGTCTGCCTCATGATTTATAGTGATTTTCTTTTTGTTCCCTGGGTTAGGCATAGAAAATGAATGCTAAACCAGTTTCCACAGTAGAAAGAGTCCCTGGTACTTCACCCCTACCCTTGTCAGCTTTTCTACATTAGAGTCCTGCTATCTTCATAACACAGTATTTGCTTAAACTTTCTCCGTAGGATTTCTTTTCTCCTTATTCTTCTAGGCTTTGTTTTTATCTCTAATTTCAAACAGTACATACAATTTTAAAAGGAACAGGAGACACAACAGTTATATAGTGTGAAGGGGAAGGAAAGAACATAGAAAGTAAAAGCTGCAATATTGCAATATGTACTTATAGAGCCTAGAGTATGGATTCCATTCGCAAACCCAAACAACCCCAATTTTGTCCTTTTCTATTTTAAAGATGCCTTTCAATGCTTGAATGGAGCCTCAAAATAGGATTCATTGAAATCCCTTTCAGTAACAAAAGAGGCACAACAATACAGCTATTAGAATGCTGAATAAAGCCCAGAGATTCAAAATATTGGCACAGTATCCATAACTACTGATCCATCAGCTAGGATATAGTAGATTAGGTCCCCAAATAATGATTTTTGTGGTTCCAGGAAAAAAAATACTAGCAAAACAAAAAGACTTTTTCAAGTGATAGGAAGCTAGTTCCTTTACTCTGAATAAATAATCATATTCTTCAGTTTAAAATACACTATTCTTTTGAAGTATAGATAGAAGAAAATACATTTACGAGAGAACAGAACCTTCGGCGATATGAAAGCTGTACAATCACTTAAAATGCAACAGAAAGGAATAATTCACACTCTGAATACATACAGACCTTGTAATCCTCATAAAACTGTCACATTCCTTTTTTCTGTATAAATTTACATTGAAGTCAATTACAAAGGCCCTGTTTATTTTATTAAGAATATTAAAAACTCTTTGCTAGAATACTATGGGGCTGTGACTTATCACTCATTAAAGATATATCATAATATATATTGTATAGCATCTTTACACTTATACTTTTAAATATAAATTTCGTAAGATATAAGAAATCAGAAGCATGCATAAGACTCTGCTCAGCTAGTTAAAATATATTATGATACTTTGTAAAAAATTACAGCAGTAAAATGAAGCTCTGCAGTTTTAAGTATTATTTTCATCATATTTTTACTAATAATAACACTCATGTATTTCCAAAAGAAGGAAACAGAGAAACTCTAAGAGTCTTCCTCACATTATTGATTTCCTTATAATGGAACCATACTTTTTGCTTCCATAAATGCATGGCTTCACAATCAAGAGTTTTAAAAAGGCTAATAAAAGGTTAAAAAGGACAATGTCATTAACTGAGAGCTTCAAATGTTCAAAACTTGTAAAGTTCACCAAATAATTTTTAATTGGCCTCCAAAAGTGACACGAATAACTCAGCTTTAATTTCTTACTCTATGCAAATAAAAGTTATTTATAAAGAGCTTTCAATGTAATTTTGCAAATCAAGAGATACATGGTTTTCCACTGACTATGTCACTTTATTCATCATCTTTAGTACACTGATTTTCCAAAAGAGAACAAAGTGGTATACACTGATTTTTAAAGCATCATATATAAATTTTCCATTAAAGCTTAAAAAGTGAAAGTGAAAGTGTTAGTCGCTCAGTTGTGTGCGACTCTTTGCAGCCCCATGCACTATAGCCCACCAGGCTCCTCTGTCTATGGAATTCTCCAGGCAAGAATATTGGAGTCAGTTGCCATTCCCCTTGTCCAGTGGATCTTCCTGACCCAGGGATCAAACCAGGGTCTCCCGCATTGGTCTGTTCATTTCTATGTGATTTGAGAATCAGTTTTTCTCAAAGCTTTGCTACTTGGATGGTTAGGACAAGACATCATTCTGTTTTCAGTGAATAATGGCTTTCCTTTTCCTGAGGACTTTCATAAACTGAGCTAATTTTGAAATTTTTTCTTAATGTATTATCTGTAATCAAATACTTTTGCCCAAACAATATACTGAATGACTACAGTTTAAAAAAGAGAGATTAGTTTATGATATTATCTTTCAGTACTAACCTAGTTCCCAATCTCCTGGTTCGTAGCCCCATGAAAATTGACCTTATTAGTTTTCCAAAAGAAGCAGCATTGACTGGATCCAGTTTGTGTTCCTGACAGTGTCGTAGGTAGTGGTTGTACAGAGTGCTTCTGGGAAGGCTCACTCCTTCTGCTGTCTCGTAATTGTCCAACAGCCACTGGAGCTAGTGTAAACAAGACAGGGTAAACACAGAGAAACTGAATCATTCACCAAAATGCCTCTAAGACACTGCAACTACAACACACGGAAATACATAGAAGATCTTCCTCAAACCATATGACAGGGAATCTGTTGCAATTTGGAGGCCTGTGTGATCTGCATATGAAAACTCTTGAAAGTTTAGATAGCTGACCAGCATTTATTGACCTTACACCATGTCCATTCCTTCAACATTCAAGCACCTATACAGACATACTAGTTTTCCTTGTATTGATTCCTATTTTGGAGATAAAAATCTCTTCAAGGAATTCAAATAATCCCATTAACTGCTTATAAAGATAATTCATAATTGCTACAGAAATAAATATATTATCAAGCCTGGCATCACGGTGCATAATATGTCTTCAGTGCTGGTTTGTTACAACACATAATCAGCAGGCTGCCTTGTATAAATTTTTATATTAAGGCTCTATTCACTTTTATAGAATTCTAATTTACTTATCTAATTTACTTACATAAGATAATACAATAACAGAATTATCTACTGGGACAAATTCTATAAGCAGTAAGGAAAATTTTCAGTCTTTTCTCCCCCAGAAAGAAACTTGCTAGACACTGATGTTAAAAAAATTATGTGTAACGAAAAGGAATCACTTTTTTACAATCATTTGAGTTTCTCTATGTTTTTTTTTCATAATTTTGGAAAACACACTACAATGGTAGTTGATAAAGCAATGTTTTCTTAGTCTGTAGTGCATATTTTAAAGTTTTATGGGTGGCCAACGACACATGAAAAGATGCTCAACATCACGAATGATTAGAAAAATGCAAATCAAAACTACAATGAGGTTATCACCTCACACCAGTCAGAATGGCCATAATCAAAAAAATCTACGAACAATAAATGCTGGAGAGGATCTGGAGAAAAAACCCTCTTATATCAACGCTGGGAATGTAAACATATACAGCCATTATGGAGAACAGTATGGCGATTCCTTAAAAAACTAGGAATAAATCTACCATATGACCCAGGAATCCCACTACTGGGCATATACCCTGAGAAAGCCACAATTCTAAAAGACACATGTGCCCCAGTGTTCATTGCAGCACTATTTACAATAGCCAGGACACAGAAGCAACCTAGATGTCCCTCTATAGATGAATGGATAAGGAAGTTTTCATATGTGTATATATATATACACATATATATGTATACACAATGTAATATTACTCAGCCATGAAAATGAACTAATTTGAGTCAGTTCTAATGAGGTGGATGTACCTAGAGCCTGTTACACAGAGTGAAGTCAGAAAGAGGAAAACAGATACTGTATATTAACACAGACATATGAAATCTAGAAAAATGGTATTGATGAGTCTATTTGGAGGGGAAGAATGGAGACGTAGATGTAGAGAACGGTCCTGTAGACAGTGAGGGAAGTAAAGAGTGAGAGGAAGGGAGAACACACCATCTACACATATACACTATCATGTGTAATACACCTGGTGAGAAGTGGCTATAGAACACAGAGAGTCCAGCCTAGCACCCTTTGATAACCTAGAGGGGTGGGATTCAGGGAAGGGAGGGAGGCTCAAGAGGGAGGGGCTGTCTGTATAATTATGGCTGATTTGAGTTGTTGTACAGCATAAGCCAACACAACATGGTAAAACAATTTTCCTCCAATTAAAAAATAAATTAAGAAAATAAAGTTTTATGTTGTCCTGTGCGTATTTTTAAAAAATCATCTTTAAAGTACAGTATGTGCAAGAAATTTTTAGAAAAATCAAATCTAAGCATTTATTACCGAGTTTCAATGTTAGTAAAATTAAATCATCAATCTGTTCATTATTTCTTTACAAACATGTATGCGTGCTCAGTCATGTCTGACTCTTTCGCAACCCCATGGACTGTCAAACCCAGGTCTCTTACATCTCCTGCACTGGCAGGCGGATTCTTTATCACTGTGCCACCTGGAAAGCCCTTATTTACAAAAAGAGAATTGAAATAGGTATACATAACTTTCTTAAGGCCATACATAAACTGTCTCAGGGCCTGATACAGTTTCCAACACATTTCCCTAATGACTCACATATCAGTTATTATTGCTACAAAAGTAGCATATATATCACATATTACTTGCCTAAATCAAATTTCCATGCCATATATATGAAGTGTGGTAAAAAGCTGATATTCTACATGCAATTCAAGTTAAATATAAGTTATGGAAGTAAAAGAATCCCTTTATTGAGTATCAACTATTAGCCAGGCAATGTGCTAGGCGCCTATCAGATGCAAAAATGAATGTGACCTCACCCCTGTCCTCCAGTAATTCATATATACTAAAAATGATAATATGGACAGTCAAATAAACTAAAGCATCTCTCCATTTTGCTTACATAAAGATTTATAATCAAACTTCAAACCTACACTTTCAGAATCTTAATAAAAAAGACCATTAAAATGTTTAAAAAATTTTTTTCCTTTAACCAAGACAATATTCCAGAA
Organism: Oryx dammah; assembly: GCF_014754425.2. NCBI lineage: Eukaryota > Metazoa > Chordata > Mammalia > Artiodactyla > Bovidae > Oryx > Oryx dammah. The sequence continues at coordinate 40,585,572 of NW_024070185.1, read as the reverse complement.
CCATTTCAATTTCAAATAGTCATACATGATATTTATATTTAACTAAAACTTATGTCATTAAACCCAAATTGATGTTGGCTTAGAAAATATGGCCACTAAACCAAAAGGACAGAGCAAAGCACTTAAAAAAAAAAAAAATTAATGTTCTGGTCAGGAAGCCTTTAAGTTCTCTATGAAGCACATGCGCATATCAATACATTTAAATATACCTATCGCCTCTGAACATATACAATCATCCCCTAAACATTTTTTTAAAGATTATACAAAATAAGCATTTATTTTTATAATGGTCAAAAAATTAAGAATTTCTTTTAATATGAATCATTTGTAACCTTACTGTCAGTAAACAACTTTTCTGGAGGCATTCACACATGATTCCTGAATATTCTACATGACACATAGAAGAAGTTCACATAGACATATTCAAGGTAAACTGATTGGGATATTCAGTTATTAAAGCTCAGCCTAGCATTCTGCCTACAACAGTGGGTCAGTACCTCTCTTTAGCACTCCTTTTGAAATTTTTTAAGACTTCATTGATTATGAGCACAACTGATGGAGACAACACATAAAACATGGCAAATTAACCCTGTTTCACATATTTTATTCACATGCTTCAGTAAGATAACCGGGATTGGAAAGCATTGTCTCTGCACTTAATAGTGTTAGGACAGCTCTAGTGAACCATATTGCACAAAAGTAATGACTCTTGTTTTGTGTACATGTACTAGATAGAGCCTTCCATTGGTATTCTAAATATATAAAGGATATAAAATAAATAGAGAGTATCAAAATACAGAATATATATAAAGGAATATTCTATGAGGACTTAAATTACTTAAGATCAAGAAATATAAAGAAAATACTACAAAAGGGCAAATGTATTAAAAACTATAAGTATTTTTTGAAAAACAGTTAATATTTTGCAACTGAACTAATGAAGTACCCCCATCCACAAGCATGAAACACACAATGCCAGTAAAATGTCAAAGTTAAAAACGTCAGATATGTTTATATGTATAGATATGTGTGTCCTCACGTAATAATGCATATCGTCAAAGCCAAAATGACACGATTTATCAAAAAATAAAAATCAATAAAAAATCAAATATTTAGCCCTTTGCTAATGAACAGAACATATATCTGTATAGGAAGTGTTGGCTTAAAGACTTTTTCAGAAATGGAAAAATAATTTTTAAATGTGAACTTTATAACCAAAAGTATACAAATAATAAAAATAGATCTGATGTAAAATACTTTTAATAAGATATACAGTAAATGAAAATAATTTATTTAATCAGATACAAATTAAAATTTCTAAAACCTGCCTTAATAGCTTACTAGTCTCCTTGCAATATTTAGTTACTTAAAAGTAAAGATAAATGTCTAAAAATGAGGGTTTATTACTATCTCATGATCAAGAAAATTGTCTTTTAAATAAATTTTTAAAATCTATAAAATAATTTGAAAAAACAAATCCATAATAAAATATTTGAATGGTGCTAGCATAAATTGCTTTTTGTAAAAGTGAAAACTTGTGCCAAAATTAAAGTTTAACATAAAATACTTTTAGTCCAAAGGTATGTTTGCACATATAAAAATGTTAATCAGGCCATTCTTAATCAAAGAAAAGCTTCCACCAAAATAGTAAGATAATTACAGCACAGGTTGACTTAAAATACTCAAAAGCCTAAATAATATTACTCAAGCCCCCAGTGAGTAACCTGGAGAAAACTAAGGTTTTATTGGATTGGCCATGTGGTCCTCTGAAGTGGCTAAGCAAGTCACTCAATTTGTACTGGCTGTTTTGCAAACATTGTTTTTATTATATAGTTCTACATTCTTAAAGATTCGTCTTCATTTCGAATCCAGTTTTAAAAAATCTGAGTTTATTTGTAATATGTATTTGTGTGTCTGTGTATGTACACACACATCCATATGTATATACATAATTATACACATATTATGTACACAAAATCATTAGTGGTTTGAAAAATTCCACAAGGGTGGATATTCTAGTGGATATGTATAAAGTTTTACAGCAGCAAAGCTGAGCTTTGTTCCCTTTGCTCTGTTTGCAGGAAGAGGAACTCATTCCTTGCCAGAAGCCTGGAGATCTCGTGGGAAGAGCACAGGGAGGTCAAGTGGAGGTAAAAGCCCTGAACGATGAGAGGTGGCTCTGCTGTGGCCATGACAGCTCCAGCAAGGGAGCCTGCCAACAGTGGTACAGACAGGGGTACTGCTCCTACAAACTCACTGTGTAAGCAGAAACTGGTTTAGGAGTTATCATACACGATTTTGAAATTTAGCTGAGGAGTATAATCTACATTCTACATGCCAGCATTTAACCTTTGAGTTTTGACACAGTGATGAAGCGTTAAGTCAGATCTTTGAGTCTAAAACACAGTATTAAGAAAGGACTAATTTTTATTATAAGAGAAACTGGGCAGTTAAATGTAACCTGAAGGCATTTACTCCATGTGTTACCCTAGGGAAGTTAATGCCTGTTATAAGATACATTGTTTCCTTGGGTTCTATCTTTAATAAAATGTATTTGGACAGTAATTCAATATCCTTAACATTTACTAATTTAGAAATAAACCACTGCTATTTCTTTTACTCATTCATAAAATGTCTTAAAAGTATTTGTTTATATTTATGATTTTGAAAGCCTATGAAATACATAGGAACTTTTAACCTTTATCTTTAAAACCTGAGTATTCTACTAATGAACTAACAAATTCATGTAAGGGTCGAAACCAAGATAATTGCATCTTTCAACCTTTGCATTTAATCTATATTAATCAGAGTAGATTAAGGAAGATGAACAGTTTCTATTTTTCCCGAAGGGAAATACTGATTGACAAATTAAAAAAAAAATAAATATTGCATTCACCAATTAACATCTAAATGTAACATTTGGCATTTTTTCCCAGATGGATTATTATCCATTAGAATTCATTTTAAGTTCAGTTCACTGATGATATGTATTTTGACAGGTCTTATTTCCATCATAATTTATATTTACAACACAGCCAAGTCAAGGAAAAGTGAGCATAAAACAACATTTTGCTTTGAGCTGAATATATTTCAATAGCTAAAATGCAAAATTGATGAAACAATTATTTGCTAAATTGTGAAAGGTATATAAAATAAATGCCTAAAGCTATTTATATATTTTAAAGGGAATTTTTAAAATGTACAAGCTGAAGAATGTTACATGAAATTTAGAGATTAATTCACTTAAGAACATTTCTACATTTAAATTTATAATCCAAAGTATCCCAAATTGGATACAGTATAACCATTAAATACCAATTTATATTAATTATAACTGAGAAGGAATATAAAATAAACTTAAATCTGCAATGAAGAGAATTAAGATATTCTAATTCCATTTAGGAAGACCACCCATCATTTACCCATAACATTTTGACATGCCAAAAAACTTAGAAATATTTAAATAAACAAAAGGCTCCACATGAGGAAATGACAGACCAGCAATATATTCTTTCATTCAAATGGTATACAGGGAAAAGACCACTGTCTATCAATAAGGCTCACACATACACCTAACCGAAGCACACTTCATAACAAAGAATGCACGTATGAGTCCTCAAATAAATGCACACACGATTGGCAAAGATACTTAGAATACTGAAGGTAAGATAAGGTCTTTTCCCATCCATTATTTGTTTTCTATGTTTAATCATTTAGCAAATATTTAGTGAGCATCTACTATGTACCAGGCACTGTTCTAGGCACCAGGGATGTTATCAGTGGACAAAACATATCAATCTTTACTGTCTTAGACTTGTCACTTGTCAATAAATATTACTATTTATTTACTATTTATTACTATTTATTCAGCTATTACTGAAATAAGTGCCATTATGTTAATAATGTTAATAGAACATGGCATTCAATGTAAATGCACTCAGTCACTGGTGAGGCTGGATATGAAAAAGATACATTGTAAATGTATTTTGACCTGCATGATAACAGCATGATGATGATAAAAATAGAGCAGCAGTACAAAATATTCTTAAGAATATGCTGAACAGGGATATAAAGTTTAATACCTCACTCCATCTTCTAATGTATAGAAAGAGAGGTGAAATATGAAGGAATCAAGATGAATTATACTGACAGGGGAGACTCCTGAATTACTGCAAATAATCAAATATATAATGAGAAAATAGAAAATCTATTCTATTCCATATTGCAAAATAGAATGACAATGGACTTTCAGATAAAAAATCATGACTAGTAAGTATGGAACATAACCTATTGATAATTTCTCCTAAGTTTTGCCTAATGAAATCGGTCCTTTGTAGAAACTGATGTCAGGGAACTACCATCATAAAGTTGAATTCATGTCCACTTCAAAGAATCCCACAAACCTCAAATATTTCCGTGTCATATATAGTAAGGGATAAAGGTAACTCCCAGTTTATTAAAACTGAAATTGTTACCCATATTTAAATTAAAAAGACAACTCTTCACACATGTTTTTAATACAACTGAAGATCACCAATTGGTTTAACAGAATTTAAAATACCTTCACCAGGTGATTTTCAACTGGAATGCATGTAGTAGCTTATTCCTTGGACAAATCTAACAAAAATTAGGAGCATCACTAACTTTCCAAGGACAGAAAGACAGGAGGACCTTTTTTTTTCTGTTCAGGTAGAAACAAAACCTGACCATCACCAGAAACACTGACTCCTTCTTCACTACTTATATCCATCTAAAGAATCATTTTTATTTCCAAAGACTTGATTATAAATGTGTTGTTTTCAAGTAAAAGTAACTGTACCTCAGAGGTGTAATAAAAGTGAATCAGGATATTTAGAGAAAGATTATCACTGCATTAGCAACATTTATGCCCATCTTTCTATATAATGGAATGCCTCTGTCAGTTGTAAACAGTATGGGAGAGTTGCCATGCTATTTGATAAAAAATACGAAGCCATAGAGTAAAAAACATGTCTCTGCTGTTTATACAGCTTAATATACACATTTATTAACATTAGTGCTTCATGAATTTTATAAGAGAATAACAATTTTAAAATATCTGAAAAGTTTAAAAATCAAAACATACAAGAAAAAATTTTCTTATATCCACATTATTATTCATAAAAAGACTAGTTAATTTGATTAATTCAAGTTAAATTAAGCATATCACATATTTTACTAAAATATATATCTCAAATGAAAATGACGTGTGAATTGAATATCAAAGCACAAAGTCTAAGATGTCTGAAAGTTCAAAAAAGTAACTGGAAACTTAAGGAATTTTATTTTATACCTCTGCACATTTTTGACCTAAATAAACAACACTTTCAACACTTGCCATTTTCAAAACAAAACACCAGGTGGTCCTCACCCACTCCCCAAAACAAACATTCTAATAGTATACAGTAAATCAGCCTTTACACACAACCACAGATTCATGCCAACACAGCAGGAATATACCTATGAAACATATTAATATAAAAGAGTGACATACTGCATACAAATTTTCAGAAAGGGGAAAATCATATTCCTTAAACTTTCAAAAAAGGGCCAAAATATATATTATTTTAGAATTTATAATCTATAATTTTCACCAAAATTGTAGTCATTCTCCAAGTGCATTAACCTGTTTTTATCTGCTATGATACCTCCCTTTGGGAAAACAAAAAAACAAACTACTTCATCTAAAAACAAGTATGTAAGAACATAACGAAGTATTTTGTGTTATGTTGGAATATAAAATTTAAATGTTTGAAAATCCACATATTTAAAAAGCATAATGAAAACATTTCCTATAAGCTAAAGTTTTAAAGTTTATTGAAAAAACATGATGTTTTATTTCATTTGGATCCAATTTTGGACTGTCCCATCACAAAATATGGGGAAGAATTAAAAATAACTTATCTCTAAATTTAAGAATACATTGTCGGTTGGGAAGGAAAACTCTAATCCTTATTATACTGTTACTGATACTAATTTAGCAGAACTGTCTAGACAGATTTAAGTCTAGGTCTATTTACTCTTCCTCATATATTCAGAAATCATGATAACAAAATAATTCATAATCAATTTTCATTGATTCCTCCAAATTTGAACATTTAATGAGAATGTTTATAGTTTCACAAATGGTTATCACTTTCTTATCCTCACCAGTGTTATAGTGATGCTGCATCTGGGTAACGGTTAAAAGCTTTAAGAAACAGTAACAACAGTAATACTGTTTTATCTCAATTAGTAGCAGTTTATGGCTTATTTAGAGCCTCACTTCTTCTCTTGGCCCAGACTTATTTTTATTTAAGTCTTAGGATCTGAGCTCCTCTAGGGAGCTGTTTCCTGCCCACTGTTAAACACATCATTTCAAACAGTTTATCACTGGGTTTGGCATTAATGTTTTTCCACTTAAAGGATATTACTGGTCATACAAATAGAGATGACCATTTCTCCATCTCAGACATGAAAATGCAATTACAAACATTTGCTTCATAACATTATAAACAAATACCACACTAGTAAAATTTAAATCATCAGCCACTTTTTACCAGTCATGGCAGCTTGTTATTAACTTGGAAATGTTATATTTGTACCAAAACAGTACAAAACCCTAATGAAGTAGTATATTGTGGGCTCTATTTTTAGCTAGTCCACTGTGCAAAAATGCCATTAAGTGATATAGAGATCATAAGCAGCTGAGAAAGGAAGGTTAAGAAGCAAAATAAATAAGTAAATAAATAAAACAAGCATTTAGAAGCAAGCAACACATGCAGAACAAGCAAGAGATTAGTTTACATGAAGAAGAGGCAACTTACATGGCTGTTGAGAAGAGAGCTTCTGTGAGTGGACAGACCGTCAGACTTTTGCAGCGTCTCAATCGCCATTTCAATCTGATAATAGATGTCATTAAAAAAAGGGCTCAAGACAAGATAGTAATAAAAGGCTCACCAGAGAATTTTTGATAGATTCTTTAAAGTTCAATTTCTCCTTCAATGGTGGCTAATGAATAGCTCTCACTAAATGTGTATTTCCCCCTTCCTCCCCCCAATCCCAGAGAATAACATAAAAACAGGCACACTAATAATAAGCTCAATCATAAAAGTAAACCTTCTTGAATATTCCACAATTATAATCAGAATGGAGACCTGAGGAGCACGGAGACCTGAGGAGCAGGAACCCCAGGGGACTGTGCTAGTTAAAACATTCTAGACTTTCATAGTTCAAGATGTTAGATAGTAACCACTCTCTCTCTAGTCTCCCACCTAAAAAGGATTTAATATTTGCCCTATTCTGTCACAAAAGGCATACATTAGTATTTTAATGCAAATGTGCAAAGACACATTTATTAATGTTCAAAAGTTACTAAACCTAACCATTTCTCTCTAAACCCTGTATTAAAACTTGGAAGTGGAGCATCATTAGTACCGACACATTTAGACATAAGCATGGATCCTGTATCATATTTTAAGATGTGGTGGTGAGGCAGAGATATTAGAAATGATAGCAGAAATGGAATGTAGAAGAGAAAATAATTCAAAGCCAACAAAGAAAAGGGACAACCACAGAAAGAATTTTATTCTGTGTAATCTCAGCATATGATGAATAATCGTTAACACCTTAATTAAGTAGGAGGTGCCAATAATAAATGAGATGTGCTATTGATCCCTTCATATTTAAAGATAACTATCTCTGAGCTCCTAGCACTATAGCATTTACTGTAAGATCAGGTTCCAAACACCCTGTATTTGCTTACTGGATTTTATTAACAATATTAGCTAAAGTTAAATTTAAAAACCACACTATATAAGAAAGAAATCATTATTTTTATTTTTGCTACCTGATCAAATCAATACTCATATAAGCAGTTAAGAAAAATATTTCATGCTTTAAAACATAGATAAGTTATATTTTACACTAGCTATGGAAATTAATGATGCCTTGAAATTTTAACATACTGCCTACTCCTATCCAAAAAAAAAAAAAAAAAAAATGACGAAATCCATAGCAGAGCAAAGTCTTGTTTTTCCCACCAAGTGTCCACTTGCTTTATGGTAGAATACTTTATAGATAGAATGTTCAGTCTCAATTATGCCAACATTAAATTTAGTTCCGTTAGGAATTGGTAGCTTTAATTTTATGTTATTTCCCTGAGTTACTGGTTCTTCTTTCTCAGAGTTAATAAAATGTAATACAGAGAAGGATGTTAGGTTACAAATGATAGAAAAGTACTCTTAAATATGTATTAAAATAATTCATAAGGTGATAGAACACAATTTATTATTTTGTTAAAATTTTTTAGATCACACACTTAAGTAAACTGGCTTCTGAAATACTCTTTGCCAGATGGAACGTTAACGTATTTCATCATTATACTCGAAAATAAACTGATGAAAATGATACTGTACAAGCCAAATGTAAGTTCTACTAAATTTACTAAATGTTAAATTGTAAAACTAAAGAATCTCAGTATTACATCTCTTAAAAGGGTATCAATAAGTATTCCTACTTTCAGAGAGAAAACATGTATTAAAAGATAGCTGAAGAGTCCCATCCTCAAATGACTGTAAATCTCTTCTAGGAAGAATTTGCTCAAAACTCTAATTTGCTAAAATGCCTACTTTTTTTTAAAAGTTTGAATGTGGAAAATTTGAAATTAGATTTTAGTCTATTTAAAAATAAAATAATCTGTTTCCTGCTATTTTAGAGGTTTAGGTGAAAGGTAAAAATCACCAAAAATGTAAGAGCAGAGCAATAATGTGGGAGAGATCCAAATTCAGATTTGCTTGTTAACAGCAATTTCCATTTCTTAATGACTAAAGGATTTGTTGTTTTTGACAATTAAAAATTGAGTGCAATAAGCGAACATTTTCCATTTCTTCCCTAAACTAATTGAGCTTTGGACTATAGCTTAGCTTGTTTTCTTTCCTTTTTTTTGTAGAAATAAGTTCTCGGAACTAAGGTATATTATAGCCCAGTTGTGTCTCTTAACCATCCTAGGACTGAGTGCCTAATAGTGCACACGTCCTCTCCACGATTATCTAATGCTAGGATATGTGTTGCTTTGGAGTTTAGACTGGTCCATGGTGATCCTGTACTATTGCCTCATAATCATATAAGAAGCTATGGCAACTACTCTTAGATCAAATGGTGGGATGCTCTATTTGAGATGAGATGTTCGGCCTGGAAAGCCAGGCTTATAGAGCATTAAGTGTGATTACTGGAGTGGGTGAGACTTAAAACTCCCTGTGTGAAAGAGCAGGTAAGAAACTGATATACATTCCAGCCACAATGGGCACACGAATTCTTAGAAAAATAAGTCTTTTCTGGAAGATAAAAAAGATACTTAGTAATATATTAATACTTGGGGTGAATTAAAACCTTCCAGATTCACCAGGTTAAACAGGATTCCTATGAGAATGGGAATCTCCTCTGAGGGTGGTTGTCAGTCAGAGAGAGAAACCCTTGCTCCAGTGCTACTGCAGAAACATTTTCAGAAACTGGAAGAGAGGATTTTGCACTGTTTAGACACATCACTGAAATATTAGAAGACTGACCAGCCTCTCGGTCAGAAAAATGACAGAGATCAATGAAAAGTTTTCCAGCCATAGGAGTTACAAGTGTGGGATGACCAACCTCAGATGCTACCCCAACAGAATGCCTGCAAAGTCTGAAGAGTCAGAATTCAGGAAATGTGGAGAGCTTCCTACATGCATAGGCCAGGTTCCTTCCTGACCACACAATAGCAGGAAGATAGAAGAGTGCTTTGCAGTGTGCTGCATGACAAAGCACTATGAAGCAAAATGCTAAAGATCTGGTTTGAGCATTTGCTGCAAATATTTTACAGTGACGACTACTCAGGGAAACCCAGACTTCATCAGCAGGGTCACCCATGAGTTTTGCTCTGAGTGAAGCTTAATTTGGGTGAAGAAAGAGAGGAAGGTAACACCAGTTGCTATGACAAAACAATGTCTGGGCTTGTGTCACCAGTTAGGAACTGGAGAATTAAAGTAAATACAGGTATGACTCGGTTCCCACAACCAAACAATGAATTCTCAAAAGACAGACTACCAGGCCTTCCCTCATTTGGGCAAAAGGTTCTCCATACTAAGAATTTGACCTAAATATCAGGCTGCAGACTCTTTTCCAATCACTGAAATGCTAATGTTGCCTCGTTAGAATCAAAGGACAGGTGGAGAGTCTCCAAGCACCCAGGGTAACTTGAGGCTAGTAAGATATTCACCCAAGAATCAGTGTCATGATAAGGACTTAGAAAAGTCACACCAAGCCCTTAAGAAAAGAGGATGAGAGAGCACAGGAGAGGGGTCAAATGCTGTCTGAGGTCCAGTAAATACAGCGTTTGTATTCTCTTTTCCCGAGCTCAAAGAAGAGATCAATATTGTACTTTTACTAAAGCAGCAAATACTTTTAAATAGAAAAATGTAACAAGAAAAAAGCATTTTCCCTATTATTTATAATTCCCATCATTATTTATAATTGGTATTTATGGTTCCCTGTTGCCTGTTCATGCAGGAGAATCCTTATCACAGGATGGCGTCTTGTTTTGCAGAGCTATCATTAGGCTTTAAGTGCTCTGCTGGAGGGTTGAGAGATTTGAGGAGACTGGGACCTGGGCAGAGCGGAAGGGAACGTTCATTGGCAGATGATGGGCAGACTGGGGAGGACAGGTGTTGCAGAGGGGCCCTGAGGGACTCTGCATGTATGACCCTTTACCCTCAGCGCTTTTCTTCACAACATCGTCAGTAAAATTGATGCCACTCACACATACTTCAGGTACAAGTAGTCAAAACTGGCTGGAGCACAGGCTTCATTTAGGGGCAGTTGATGCTGTCATAAAGGTAAATCTCAGGTTCAAATGCAGAGAAACATGGAGAGGTATTGAGTCTTTTATTTATTGTTGACATTAATTCTGTCATCATCGTTACTTGTAAGAGAGAGAGTTATTTAAGTAATTCTGGAAACAGTTGTTTTAGAGCTAATCTTATTTCAAACATCAGGATGCATCAATGTTGGGGAATGTCAATTACCTTCGGTGAAAAGGAACAGGAAAGTTGACCTCAAACTGAGAGATGCTGAATCCTTTTGCAGGAGTTGCACAGGGCCAGAAAGAAGCTCTCCTGTACATGTGATTTATATAGATATTATGGGCATCTATTCCATGGCCCAAATAGAATACCATATATATGGACAGTTAGAACTTTGTCTTAATGTAAATATCGACCATTCAATTACATGCCATTAACAGAAGGAAAAGAATAATTATATCAACTTATTCATTGTCTATAGGTCAAGACATATTCTAGTGACTCTGAAATGGCTTTTTAATCTTTTTTAAAGACTAAAGGTCAAGATGGATATATTCAACTACCACTGCAATTAAAATTGGTCTCATGGTAGAAATTATTTCCTTTCTAGAACTAAGAAAGCAATTTAAAAATAGAAGGTTTTATGATTTATAAAGCCTTTTTAGGTTAAATCTCATTTGATCTTCACAACTTTGTGAAACAGCGAAGACAAGCAATATTATCTCCTTTTCACAGATCAGGAAAGTCAGTGTCTCTGGGATTATATAGGTATTTATACACCTGGAGACTGGAATCCAAGATTTATCACTCTACATTCAACATAATTTCCATTTTATACAAATACAACATGAACATTAATCAAGTGGAAATATCACTGTTTTTAACAAAATATCTTCTGAGGAGTGGCTTGTAAGATTAAAATTTGTTAAATGATTTACAAGATTCATTTTCTAACAGAAAGGGCTTGAATATGATTAATAAGCATTGCTTGAAAATGATTTCAAAGTGATCAAGTTACAAAGCAACAAAAAGTTTTGAATGATAGTTAATTTTACTTATCATAAAATAGTTATGTAATGATTATATTTTCTTATTAATATAGGTTATTTTGTTAACCTCACAAGTTAACATTTTTTGGAGAAACATCATTTTTGTTTCCTTGTAAAAGAAAATTCGTTACAGAAACCCAATGAAGAGAATACACTTAAGACTGGAAATTTCCTTTGGGATAATTTTTCTCCTGAACTACTGACTTTACATTTTGTTTGAATTTGAGATGTGTCTCAGAGGGTAAAGCATCTGCCTGTGATGCGGAAGACCCAGGTTCGATCCCTGGGTCGGGAAGATCCCCTGGAGAAGGATATGGCAACCCACTCCAGTATTCCTGCCTGGAGAATCCCATGGACAGAGGAGCCTGGTGGCCTACAGTCCATGGGGTTGCAAAGAGTTGGACACGACTGAGCAACTACACTTACTTACTTAAGATACAAATAGGTTTCCCTGGTAGCTCAGCTGGTAAAGATCCACCTGCAATGCAGGGTACCCTGGTTTGATTCCTGGGTCAGGAAGAGCCCTGGAGAAAGGGATAGGGTACTCACTCCAGTATTCTTGGGCTTCCCTTGTGGCTCAGAAGGTAAATAATCTGCCTGCAATGTGGGAATGCACACTTGGGCTCGATCCCTAAGTTGGGAAGATCCCCTGGAGGAGAGCATGGCAATCCACACCAGTATTCTTGCCTGGAGAATCCCCATGGACAGAGGAGCCTGGTGGGCTACCGTCCATGGAATTGCAAAGAGTTGTACGTGACTGAGCAACTAAGCACACCACAGCAAGATACAAATATTTCTACTTGGTGGCTTGTTTAGAAAGCCACATGATCGCTGACATGAGCCATGTGACAACTGCCCTTATACCTGTTAGAAATGACCACCTCCTGGTGTGTTAAGGTGTATTGGACGGAGGGGGACTTTCACAGTAAGTATTTCAAACCAGGAGCACAAAGGAAAAAACCCTTTCACTCTGCATTTAGTCTATATAATCACAACACAGCTGTTTTCCAAGTGTGGTCCTAGACACCTGTTAGAATCATCTGAACATGTGTTAGAAATGCAAAACAACAATAATGAAAAACAAATAAGAATGGAGCTCAAATTCAGTGTTCTGTGACAACCTAGAGGGGAGAGATGGGATGGGAGGTGGGTGGGAGTTCAAGAGGGAGGGGACATATGTATACCTGTGGCTGATTCATGTTGATGTATGGCAGAAACCAACACAGTATTGTAAAGTAATCATCCTCCAATTAAAAACAAATAAATTTTTTAAAAAAAGAATGAAAACTGCATCCTGGCTGCTCATACGTGTTGCTGATGCTTTGATCTCTTCTTCAGTTTTTCCAAAGCAGCACTTTTCAGAAAGTAAGGTGTAACTCATTAGCAGGTTATGAAATCAACTACCCTGACCAGCATTTTTTAAACATTAAAGAAATCAAATAGAGTAGAAAAATACTCAAATATCCTGGCACACAGTATGCATAACTTTGGCTTCAGTCCTCTGTATATGAATGTATATTATGTATATAATAGTCATATGTGTGTGCATATAAGTGTGTACTCATGAATGTATGCATGTATGTATGTGTATGAGTAGTAAAAGGCCACAATGTAAAGGTATTTTCACTGTAGATTGTGGCCCCCAAACTTTGAATGCTCTGTGTGAACCGTTAGTCCCTTCTAGTAACTTCCCTTCTAAGGATCTACAAGTGTCTCTTGGGCCCATGAATCCCTGCAATGCAGACAGAAACAGCTCACTGAAGCTAAAGTTCTGAATATACTACTCTGTAAATTGTACATTCAACCGACATAGGAATCAACATGTGAAATATATTACTCCATAGCTATATTAAAGAAAAGTTTAACTGAAAGATTCAGTACTGGTTGTTCTTTTAACTCTTAAAAAAATTTAAAATGCCCAGAAAACACACCTAACCAGTTTTGCTTTTCATCTCTTGAACCAGAAGTAGCTAAGATACTATCTTAATCTTATACATTAAACGTTTAGAGAAAAGAAGTCTTAGATCTTGCAAATGTTTAACTGTATGAAATTTTTTTTACTCAATTATAATTTTATGACATCTAAGTTTTTTTTTATTGTTTTGCTTTCAACCTAAAGTTTTGGCAATTTTCTATTCCCTCAAGCTATTTTGAAATATTGATAAGGAAAAAAAAATCTACAGAAGGTACTTGCATGAACTGAATGTGTTCTGAGAACATCTGGTTTAACTAGGTAAACTGAAACCACTGTAGTTTTGGGCTTCTATTACTGCTGCTGCTAAGTTGCTTCAGTCGTGGCCGACTCTGTGTGACCCCATAGAGGGCAGCGCACCAGGCTCCCCTGTCCCTGGGATTCTCCAGGCAAGAACACTGAAGTGGGTTGCCATTTCCTTCTCCAATGCATGAAAGTGAAAAGTGAAAGTGAAGTCACTTAGTCGTGTCCGACTCTTAGCGACCCCATGGACTGCAGCCCACCAGGCTCCTCTGTCCATGGGATTCTCCAGCAAGAGTACTGGAGTGGGATGCCATTGCCTTCTCCACTGATTATTCTGTAAAGCCCACATCCCTCCACCCTCACCAGGATTCTTTGAGATTGGCGTTACTGGTGCATGAATATAAAATTAATTTTTTTAAATTAATTTTAAGATATCAACTGTATAAGCTCTAGGGATTACAATCACCCTTCAGGAATCTGCTAGGCTAGGATTAGGTGACAGAGTTTAAGGCCAAATTTATATTTTCAAATTTAATATTTCAATTCTGCCTTTTGCAGACTATTCTGAGTACTATGAACATTTTCAGTTTATATTTAGTTCATATAATCATTAAAACATAGGTTTTCTCAAAGTGTAATTCTGGATCAACACTATCAGAATCACCAGGTGCTTACAAGAAATACAAATCTTAGGTCATTCTCCACACTCAATCAAAAGGCTTGAGGGTGGGGCCCAGAAATGCATTTAATCAATGCTCCAAACATAATGTACATTCAAGTTTGAGGAACACTGTACTAAACATACCTCTTCATGAAAGTGAAAGAGGAGAGTGAAAAAAGTTGGCTTAAAATTCAACATTCAGAAAACTAAGATCATGGCATCCAGTCCCATCACTTCAGGGCCAATAGATGGGGAAACAATGGAAACACGACTGCAGCCATGAAATTAAAAGACACTTACTCCTTGGAAGAAAAGCTATGACCAACCTAGACAGCATATTAAAAAGTAGAGACATTACTTTGCCAACAAAGGTCCATCTAGTCAAAGCTACGGGTTTTCCAGTAGTTATGTATGGTTGTGAAAGTTGAACTATAAAGAAAGGTGAACACCAAAGAATTCATGCTTTTGAACTGTGCTGTTGGAAAAGACTCTTGACAGTCCCTTGGACTTCAAGGAGATCAAATCAGTCAATCCTAAAGGAAATCAGTCCTGAATATTCACTGGGAGGACTGATGCTGAAGCTGAAACTCTAATACTTCGGCCACCTGACACGAAGAGCTGACTCATTAGAAAAGGCCCTGATTCTGGGAAAGATTGAAAGCAGGAGGAGAAGGGGATGATAGAGGATGAGATGGTTGGATGGCACCACCGACTTGATGGACATGAGTTTGAGCAGGCTCCAGGAGTTGATGAAGGACAGGGAAACCCGGCATGTTGCAGTCCATGGGGTTGCAAAGAGTAGGACACAACTGAGTGACTGAAACTTGAAACCTGTATTGCTGCTAAGTCGCTTCAGTAATGTCCGACTCTGTGCGACCCCATAGATGGCAGCCCATCAGGCTCCACCGCCCCTGGGATTCTCCAGGCAAGAACACTGGAGTGGGTTGCCATTGCCTTCAATGCATGAAAGTGAAAAGTGAAAGTGAAGTCATTCAGTCGTGTCCGACTCTTCGCGACCCCATGGACTACAGCCTACTAGGCTCCTCCATCCATGGGATTTTCCAGGCAAGAGTACTGGAGTGGGGTTGCCATTGCCTTCCCCGGAAACTTGTACTAAACAAGATCTAATCTTTTTCTTTGCCAGGGTTAGACTGCAATTAATACTTCAGAGAGAATAAGTAAGGCGGTAACAGGTATTCCTACAATGGCCCTGGCTAACTCTATGTAAGGGGGTGTTTAAGTATTATTTGAAATTTTGCCTCTCTTTCATTCTCTTGCTAGCCAATCTTACCCAACCTTTAGATATTTTGCAATTTATATTAGTAACATAATCAGAAGATAATCATAATTTTGGTGAATCTAAAATTAATCAATTTACAACATATTAACATTTGTGATTTTAAAAATAATGTGACAAGAAAGAAAGTGAAAGCTAACCACTTGAAAGAAGTTTGGGGCTTTTTGTGGATTTCCATTTTTTGCCTTGGAGTATTAGGTACCTTTCAGTGATGAAATTAGCTCTATTAACCCATACTGTAAACCTTACATCCATAGAAGCACAGTGCCTGGTCAATAGTGATTGCTCAATAAATGTCTGAGAGAGTTAGTGATTAAAGATAACAATCCAGGCTCTGAGTATATGAATAAAAATACTAAATGTTCACCTTCACTCCAAAATATTTAATAGTAAGAACGGTTCTATACATCTTTACTAAATTTAATGCAAGTTTTCATTCTCTAAACTTTCTACAGTCTAATAAAAGAGGACGTTTTCTAAAAGCAAGGATAAAAGTTTAATTTGAACCATGATACCTCGTAGACAATCTTTTATTGGGCATAAAGTAAAAGAAAAGTTTGCTGCAGTTACATGCATTTGGGTAGATACACTTTATAATCATTAAGAGCTTGCCCGAATTTTTTTAAAATAATAAATCACTTTTTAATTAAAAATATATTCATATGCCTCCCACCCTTTTTCCTCATGCATTCTTCTAGAGATATCTTTGTACTTATATAAGCATATAGGAATGTATGGGGTTTCCCTGGTGGCTCAGGTGGTAAAGAATCGGCCTGCAATGCAGGAGATCTGGGTTTGATCCCTGGGTCGGGAAAACTCCCTAGAGAATGAAATGGCAACCCATTCCAACATTCTTGTCTGGGAAATCCCATGGACAGAAGAGCCTGACTACAGTCCATGAGGTCATGAAGACTCGGATATGACTGAGTGACTAACACTTTCACTTTCTTTCTTTCATAGAAAAAAGTATGTTTCTATTCAATGTACACACGCATGCACACATACACACACTACTTGTTTTTTCATTTAACAATATATTTAGGGATCTTTCCATATCTATTTACACACATATATACACATACACACTGCCTCACTCTTTTAAAAGACTGTGTAAAATCCCACTGAACGGACAAATGGAAAAATATATATTTATTTCTCTTCTGATGAACAATTAGGCTTCTTCCAATCTTTTTCTAATACAAATAACTTGAATGAATATAGTTGTTTATGCAGCATTTCACATATGTAAGAGTATCACCAGTGGATTAAATTCTTATAAGTACTCTGAGTCAATAGATATGTGTTTTTTTAATCTTGATTAAAATTTCCTATTGCTCACCAATCCTATACTAATACAGTTTCTTAAGAACAATGGGACTGCCTATTTCCTTATGCCTTTGCCAAGGTTTACTAACTGTTTAGTTTTGCCTGTGTGAGAGAGAAAAAATAGTATCTCTTTGTAGTTTATTTTTCATTTCCTTTTCAGTAGACTGCTTCTTCAAAAGCTTTCTTCATTTTGGCCTTTTTTTTCTTTCCTGAAGGATTTCTAAGAGTATATTAAAGGAATTCATGCTTTGAATATAATGTTTCAAACTTGATGTGAGGTTGTTGTTTCACTGTTGCCTTTTTTTGCCGTGGTTTCTTTCATATGGAATGTTCTTACTTTTATCAAGCTGATCACATCAATGTATTTTTTGTAGGATCTAAATTTTATATCATGTTTCTCCATTATAAGAGAATGATAATAAAAATATTTTTCTTTCCAAGTGAAATTAATTTTTATATTTGGAGTAATGTATGGAACCAATCTAACTTTCTCTTAAAAATAGTTACCCAGTTGTTCCAAACATCATTTATCAATAGTTCATCATTTTTCTACCTACAGGCAATGCCATTTTTATATTCCTAAATGCATTTGGCCTATTTATGATTTTTAGTCTATTACTGGCCTGTATTGGTTTATTCATATGCGCAGATTATTGTTTTAAGTATTAAATTGATGTACATTTGAATAACTGGTATGGCCATTTGTATCCCATGTCATTCATCATTAGTTTTCTTTCCACAACTTTCTTCACTATTCTTGTAGGTAGGTTTATTTATGTAAACAGCCTTTCTTAGAAAAGAAAAAAACCTACTGGTATCTTGATTGGGATCATATTAAAAATTTTTAAGTTAATTTATGGAGATTCAAAATATTTGATAGTGAAACTTCTTCTTCAATTACTCAGGTTTCCTTTTGTGTCTCTTAGGAACTTTAAAAAGTTTTATTCAGCAGCTGGATCTTGCACATATATTATTAGCTTACTGCCTGGTATATTTTGAGTTTATTACAAATGATGTCTTGGCTTATTTTCTAACTACTGTCATTCGTATCTAGAAAAGCGATGGATTTCTTTGTATATAAATTTTGTACTAAGTCACATTACTAAATTCTCCTATTATTTGTTACAGATTTTCATTTGATTCTCTCTGATTTTTTATCAAGTATACAGTCATATCTACAAATTCTGACCTCTTTACCCCCTTTCTAATTTTATATTTTATTTCCTTCTCCTGTCTAACCGCTTCTTTCCTATAATTTTGAAAGCACAATTAATAAATCACATCTTCTTTTCTCACAAGGTGATGAGAAAGTTACTAAAACTTGTAGTAGGTAAAGTTAAAATAAATGAGTTAAATTACTTTAACATTCTACAGTTAGTTTATAAAATCCCTAACCCAAGAAATTTTGGGGGCACCAATAGTTATATTTTTTAAAATCTAGATCTTAAAAGAAACCAAATAATTCCATGGCCAATAAATACAACTGTAGTTATGCTTGCTGAGAAAGTGTTAACCAAATCACATGCTTTTGGAGTATGAACTCATAAACACGGGAACACGGAGAAATTCTCTCTTATTTGAGAACTGACATTTGGTCGTAGGCATCATGTGATCATGAGCCTCATTAAATGAAAAGACATGGATCAGCGGAACAGGCAGTATTAAAATGTTATGGGTCTAAAGCTCACTCATATGTAGCTCACAGATGACAGTATATTTAAATTTGCCAGCAATACATTTTATATTTTATCTGGATCACACAGTTTCCACAAATGAAACATCAGTGATTTTTTCCATCAAAATCTATATTAGTTTCAAACTAGTAAATTAGCTTGCAATTTGATTTACAAATATAAGGACCAAGAGAAAGTTATGCAACAGGTCATCTGGAACATAGTTAACTTCCATATTTATAATTAGAATATACAAATGTCATTGAACACCCCTAATCTAGATTTTGGCTGAAATAAAATCTAGCCATTTCTGGCATGCTGCAACATAGCTGGGGTTCTGAAATGCTGTTTGAGTATGAAATAGCTAAAAATTAAAATAACACATTCTATTTTGCTTTAGAAATTAAGGAGGACTCCATCAGCTATGCTAAGGAGTGGCTAAAGGCCCCATCATTTTGTGTGTCTTAACCTTCTACTTTATCAAGATTTCTAGGGGTGGAATGTCTTACAATCTTAACCATAAAATTACTGCCTCTAGATCGTATCAGCTTCAAAGCTGGAGCAGTGTGAAACTGACTGACAGCTGAATGGAATATAGATAAAGCAATGGAGACTACAAGTCACTCAAAGTCCCATTTAACTAGGTGCTTTGAAAATAAGTTCCCAGAACCTTCAGTCAATTCAGGATTTAGTGCAGAAAGCAGAAGATTCATGGTACTCTTTCAGAGGAGTTTTATTTGAGACCTCAGGTTGGCCTAGGGAAAATGGGACATAGGAAAAGAGAAAATATGAAGATTATAATGGACATACATACTTTTGCCAAAATAAGTGGGAAAAGTAGTTTTGCTTTACATTTTTAAATCATTAAGGCTGTAAGAAAATTATTTAAAATAGAAATTTATTATTTCTATAATATGCAAAATGTAAAATAACTGTGATTTAAGTATAACATCACATTTCTAACAAAACATTTCTTCCAAGCATATCTATATATATGACAATTAAACACGTTGTCATCTCATGTGACTATGTTACTTTTCTATCTCTATACAGTTATAACAAGTAATCCAACATTATTTTAACATTTTTTACCCTTTGGTAAGAAGTATGGGCAGTATAGCTCCTTCTAATATAGCCATTTCCCCTTAAATATAAAGAAGCCCTTTAAGTACTGATAAAAAAAAAAAATCTCTGACACATACTGAAGTGGGAAAAAAAAAAGCAAGATGTTTTACTTTTGTTACTACTTGCAAAAAAATTTAAAGAGAGGGAAAGAGAGAGACATTCTGCTTATACATTCAGAAGGTATCTCTAGAGTGATACTCAAAGAACTCGGTAACTGTGACTACCTCCTCGGAGAAGAACTGAGAAACGAGTGAGAGAGACACTGCATGAAGCACTTTCTTTTATCTTTTGAATTGTGCAACTTAAGAATGTATAACTTATTCATAAAAATAAATTAATAAAAACTTTAAAAGAAATAGCCATTGGTACCACTCCAGTAAAAAATAAGAAAACAAAGTCATTTTATGAAGCACTATCTTGTGAAGCACTTTCTCTGTGTTCTTGCCTGAGAAACCCCATGGACAGAGAAGCCTGGTGGGCTATACAGTCCACAGAGTTGCAGAAGAGCTGGACATGACTTAATGACTAAACAATAACAAAATGTATTCATCTTCCTAGAAAAAGCATTCTCACATACCATATCCACAAATGTGTAAATTCAAGGATAAAGAAATAAAAGCATTAAAATTCTTGAATGATTCTTAACTTTCTATACATTACATAAGATAGCTCAGACTTTTACTTAAATAGCCATAGATGGACATTCAAATTTTCCTCCAAACAACTGAAAGAAATTACAATATTTTACATTAATCAAAAGAGGTAGAGATACGAACAGTACTAGTTTTGATACATTTACCTCGTGCCTTTGGTGGGATCTAATTTTAGCAAGAGTCATTTAACATATATAATTACTAAATGTATATACAGAAAAGTAGAAAATTAGCTTTCATAGCACAGTCTCAAAAATGATTAATGTAATCTTATTCAGTTAGTTTCCTTATCAAGAAGAAAAAACAACTCCATAAATAACCATCTAATTATAAGAATACAAATGTTATTTTATGGAGGAATGAGTAAATAAAGCTTCTTACAGCAAATTGCTAATTACTGTATAGTTTCATATAAGATAAACTACGTTGTGATAAGTATAAAAATATCACTAACTATAATCACAAATTTTTGATCTTCATGTGCAAATGTGTTCTGGTTCAAAATTGTAAAAAATTATTGTTATATGAAAAATAATTTAGCATTTAAAATTAAAGACACATAAGGAGACCCTCAGTTCAGTTCAGTTACTCAGTGGAGTCTGACTCTTTGCGACCCCATGAATTGCAGCATGCCAGGCTTCCCTGTCCATCACCAACTCCCGGAGTTCACTCAAACTCACGTCCATTGAGTCAGTGATGCCATCCAGCCATCTCATCCTCTGTCATCCCCTTCTCCTCCTGCCACCAATCCCTCCCAGTATCAGAGTCTTTTCCAATGAGTCAACTCTTTGCATCAGGTGGCCAAAGTACTGGAGTTTCAGCTTTAGCATAATTTCTTCCAAAGAACACCCAGGACCGATCTCCTTTAGGATGGACTGGTTGGATCTCCTTGCAGTCCAAGGGACTCTCAAGAGTCTTCTCCAACACCACACTTCAAAAGCATCAATTCTTCGGCACTCAGCTTTCTTCACAGTCCAATTCTGACATCCATACATGACTACTGGAAAAACTATAGCCTTGACTAGACGGAACTTTGTTGGCCAAGTAATGTCTCTGCTTTTGAATATGCTCTATAGGTTGGTCATAACTTTCCTTCCAAGGAGTAAGTGTCTTTTAATTTCATGGCTGCAGTCACCATCTGCAGTGATTTTGGAGCCCCCAAAAATAAAGTCTGACACTGTTTCCCCTGTTTCCCCATCTATTTCCCATGAAGTGATGGGACCAAATGCCATGATCTTCGTTTTCTGAATGTTGAACTTTAAGCCAACTTTTTCACTCTCCTCTTTCACTTTCATCAAGAGGATCAAGAGGCTTTTTAGTTCCTCTTCACTTTCTGCCATAAGGATGGTGTCATCTGCATATCTGAGGTTATTGATATTTCTCCCGGCAATCTTGATTCCAGCTTGTGCTTCCTCCAGCCCGGCATTTCTCATGATGTACTCTGCACAGAAGTTAAATAAGCAGGGTGACAATATACAGCCTTGACGCACTCATTTTCCTATGTGGAACCAGTCTGTTGTTCCATGTGCAGTTCTAACTGTTGCTTCCTGACCTGCATACAGATTTCTCAAGAGGCAGGTCAGGTGGTCTGGTATTCCCATCTGTTGAAGAATTTTCCATAGTTTATTGTGATCCACACAGTCAAAGGCTTTGGCATAGTCAATAGCAGAAATAGATGTTTTTCTGGAACTCTCTTGTTTTTTCCATGATCCAGCAGATGTTAGCAATTTGATCTCTGGTTCCTCTGCCTTTTCTAAAATCAGCTTGAACATCTGGAAGTTCATGGTTCACGTATTGCTGAAGCCTTGCTTGGAGAATTTTGAGCATTACTTTACTAGCGTGTGAGATGAGTACAATTGTGCGGTAGTTTGAGCATTCTTTGGCATTGCCTTTCTTTGGGATTGGAATGAAAACTGACAGGGAGATGTATTTAAAAGAATATAAAGCATAATGAGTTGAGATATGACAGCAGTCAACTCTTCTACCTTAATGTCCATGTTCTCCCAAAATGTTAAAAATAAATAGATCCCTAGAACCCATGGACGGAGGTACCTGGTGGGCTGCAGTCCATGGGGCCGCTAGGAGTCGGACACAACTGAGCGACTTCACTTTCACTTTTCACTTTCATGCACTGGAGAAGGAAATGGCAACCCACTCCAGTGTTCTTGCCTGGAGAAGCCCAGGGACAGGGAAGCCTGGTGGGCTGCCATCTCTGGGGTCGCACAGAGTCAGACACGACTGAAGCGACTTAGCAGCAGCAACTGCAGCAGCAGCAGCAGCAGCAGCATTAATTTAATGAAATGTAAAACATGTATTCAAGTAGTAACTTAGCTGAAGTCATATCCAGTGATGTCCCAAGAAAAATGTTACATAATCTTTTGAAAAATTCTTATCTAATACTATCAGCAGGAGATGCCTTTTAAATGTAAGTTTATACTTATATTTAAATAACTAAAATATATATATACATATTTAACTTTATATACATGGACTCCATTGACCAAATAAAAGAATACAGTAAGTAAAAGGAGAAAAAGTATTTTGACCAAATCTGAATATTGGTTGTTTGTACCATACTACATTCATCAAATAAAATTTAACATGTTACCATCATTATCTTCTGAAAAATTCTGAAATCTCTCTATACCCTGAAAATTGAAACATTTTACAATGCATAGGAAAAATAAAACTCTAAAACATGTTTATGTAAAACATTTTTTCACTTAAGGTTATAAAACTAAAGTAAATATTTGCTCAAATATAAATTTTCCATTAATGTAGAGATTCTTGTAGTGTAAGAAAGGAGGTTTTATATCGACTATTAGATTAAGTAAGAAAATACCTCAAGTGCTAACCATTTATTTTTCTTAGTAGTAGCTTCAATTTCAAATATGACCTCTTTTTATTGGCTTATCCTGAAAAGTTGGTTTGCACAATGGAGTAAACCTTTTTGTGGCTGAAAATTATTCCTCATGAATTTAAATGGAAGTATTTCTATCTAGACAGAGGTCAAAGGTAAGAGAGAATCAAGGCAATTATTCTAAGAACTAGAGCAGGAAACCTTGCTAACCAGGAACTGAGTATAAGTACTAGGTCTGTGCTATTCCTAAGTCCTCAAATTTAATTAGTTTCACATCAACTGAATTAACGATTTATTCCATTTATTATAGGCTGTTAAGGAATAGCCCAATTGACCATTTCCTGCCACAGTAGAGGCCAGAAATACGAATGCCTACACAGTTAGTTTCATCAGGCTTGCTATAGGTGATAGCTTGAACACTAAAGAACAGTCAGAAAAATTGAACTTATATGGCACAGTCTGGCTCATTGTCTGGAAAAAAATGGCTTGCGTCTTGACCAGCAAGTTGTTAAAGACTGCACTCACAGACATTCTTCGTATGGTTCTACAGTGAATGAAAAAGGTACAGGAAAATAAGCAAAGCCCCTGTAATAACAGAGCACCTACCCAAAACTCTATAGAGTTCTAGTAGTCTAAGCAACTATACTGTACAAATTTTCTAGCATCTGGCAAGAGGAGGATGGGAGGAAATGTTAAATAGGTGTCATGGCACTTAAACTTTGTTAACTTTATCATAGTAAAGAACAGAGATGAAATTGGGCACAGAATCACTGCCTATGGTGAATGAAGCAGATGAAGACCTTCAGCACGACTGAGGGGGAATCTAAATCACATATAAACGGTGGGAGTAAATGCAAGGTAACATAATACTAACAGATGCATATTTAGTTAATACATATCTATCATATGCCACTATTTTGTGTGTTTTCAATGAGGGCACCTTATGATTTTTCTATGTAAAAATTATTTCTTTAGGTAACATTTAAACTCCTTTTGCTAAAAAGGAAGTTTTCTTGTAAAAATGAAAACAAAAAACCACCCATAACAAAAGCTTAAATACGAATGCCTTTTAAAAAGTGTAAATTAATATGTGCAACTGATACTAGGAATTGATGGTTTCTTTTTTAAAAAAGTTTTTTTTCCCTATTTCCAGTTGGTATAAGTCAATTATTTTATGTTAGTTTAATTTACCAATTAATATAACAAAATTTGCACTGTATTTGTGTAATGGGTAACTTAAAGAGTCATGCCACTTTTTATACTCTATATAGGAAAGAAAGAAAAAAAATCAAGCTATAAAATTTACCTTGTTAAAATCTGTACCTGTATACACATGACCTGAAATAATCAACTTAGTTATCTCAGTAGTGATAGCGCTAGCAAATTTAGTAAACCTATATCCAGCTCATGAGGATGTGTAACAGATAGCTAGAAATCATTGTGAAAGCAAGCAGGAATGCCTGGGGAAGGTGAAACAGGAGCGGGTGTGGGATGGAGTGGTGATAAGCCAGTCTGAGAGAGGTGGATGAAATGAAAGTGGGAAAGGGACTCTTCCTCTCCATTCTCCCCGATTTCCTAAGGCCTTTGTAAGTGGCAAGCACTTCCCTTTCCACTGAAAATACTGTCTGGGTGACCTTTATGAGGAGCACTATAAAGTACTGGCACCTATCTATCACCTTTCCTTTTACGGTAAATATACAGTTATTTTACATCCAAAATATTTTACAGTTCCTTTGTAAATATGATTTTAAAGCTGAAAAGAAATTAGGAAATCATTTAGTCTAACTAATCCCTTATTTCATTGACAGGAGACTGAGGTCAAGAGAATCTATGATTTAGTTTCTGATCTACATAAATATACTGATATTACTGAAAGGTTTAGAAACACCGTATTTAGTGTTATTAAAAGCAAGAGGGAAATGGATATTAGAAATGCTTCAAAAATACAAAGAAAAAAATGAAACATCTATTCTGATGTTAGCAGGAAAGAGTTAACTAAAAATAAAGGGCTTTAAAGACAGATTAGGGAAAAGATACTAAATGATGAAGGTATGAATACATGGTAATCATTACAAACAGAAAATATATATAGAAAATACTTACCAAGTATATATTATATCATGAAGAAAATCCACAAAGTGAAAAATGTAAAGCCTCTCATATAATTATTTTCTATTTGTTTCTATTTCATTATAAGAACAAATTATATGGTAGGAGTACAGAAAAGGGGTACATGCACTTAAGTCAAATTTCCAGGCCCCTTTTAGATAAAATAACCGTAAGATCAATTCCATTTCTACTTTAGCTAGGTGGTTCTAAATGATTATTCTCCCTATGCTTAGCTGAAGTAAAAAGGAAAGACCAGGTTACAGATTTTGAGGACATCAAAAACTGCACAGGTTTTTATTACTATTTCTATCACAGCATTTTAGCACATTAAAATGTCTTGTGTCAAAATAAATATACTTATTAAATTTTAAAAACTTGAAAACTCAAATATGTATTTGTGTTCCTAAGTTATTATTTGCTCACACCTATGATCAGAGCCAAATTATTAAATGTTTTTCACTGGAATGAAAATGAAAGTGGCAAAGGACTCATCCTCTCCAGCTTTCCTAAGGCCTTGATAAGTGGCAAGTACTTCCCTTTTCACTGTGAAAATCACTGTGTAGATGGCCTTTGTCAGTGCTTCCCAAAATGTCCCTCTGGTTCAATGTAAAATAACTTCACATATGGGTAAGTATGTCTAATTTTACTCTAAAGTACAGATTTTAACACACATTAGAAAAAGTACATGCTAAAACTTCCCAACACGTTCTTACCCCGGCCCAGTGTTTTGTTTTGTTTTTTCTCTCTAAAGAGAAAAGTGTATGGAAGAAGCCACCAAGAAGCTGAATTAAACAAATAAAAACTTAAGATACTTACTGTCGCTGGGGAAGCCCGAGTGGTATGTGTCACTGAGTGTCCAGAATTCTCCATTGAGTTGCCTATCAGATAGGTTCCTCCAGAGCTGCTGATGAGTTGTCCTCCTGTGACGCCCATCTGAATCCCACCGGTGCCCACCATACTGTGAGACGAGACCACGGTAGTCACCTGTGCAGAGCTCCCTTGAGTATCAAAGTAATTCCCTCCAGTGTTTTGGCTGTACATCTGTGTTTCTGTGTAAGGGTAAGTTGTTGTTCGGCTTTAGAAGAAAAGAAAGAAATTTATTTATATCATCTTATTGTTTTTCCAGGGTGAATATATGTTTAAAATATATCAGGTTAGCCTTTGGGACATGGTGAGTTTTGTATTTTTTGTGAAACTTCATTCCCAGAAATAGCTGGGCTTACTTTCCAAATTAAAGGTACATTTATTTATAAGTACCTCAACACTTTTCTGCACAGTAGAGTTTTTGCCACTATTGGGGCCTACCTCAAGTATATAAATAAGCTCAGGTCTTGTCCCTTCAAGAAATCCTGCTGTGTGACTTCTTAAATTTCTTATGAAACTTCCTGCAAATCCCAGTTTTAGGAAAGCTGGGATCTGGAATGAATAGGGGTTGACAAGTCAGCTAGCTCCCCAAACTACTTCACACTGCTGGTGACTTGCAGGAAACCTTCATGACTAAGGTAGCGTGCATAAATCTCTTTCTAACCACTAGGCAGGATCTTGAGCAAAGCATGTGCCCTAAATCCCTAACTCTTTCTTCTTTATACTCAAGCTTCTCCTCAATGAGATGACTATGCTACCTCGTGTCCTCATTTTCTGCTTCCCAACAACAGTCAAGCTTCTGCCCTTAGCCTTTCACTGAAAATGCTTTTAATAAGGTCACTTGTGACCTCGTCTAAATACCAAGCTAAAAGGCTGCTGTCAGTCCTCATCTTTCTTGACTTATCTGCAGTACAGTGTTGTTGACTATGCCATGTTGCCCTTTCCCTCCTTGCCCTGTTCTGATTAAGCAGCTTGTTTGATGGATTTATTTTTAATTTTCATTTGACTATATCATACATTTTAACATGACTTTTGTTTTTATTTTGCAATTAGTGTAGGCTCTCAAGAAGTTTCAATAACAGTAGGAAGGTGTAAAATACTTTTCTTTTAAGAAATTCAAATATCAGATTAAAATTCCCAGTATTTTTGGTCATTCTCTTCAACACTACATCTCAGAGTGAGCCAGTACTGACAATTTGGTGTAGATGTCTGTGGACATTTCTATGTATATGCAAGGTTTTTTGGTTTTAATCTTTATTGTTCATTAGTTTCTATGGCATTTCTCTTTCACCTTTTAATTTTTTTAACCACAGTGTTTCAAGAATATTTTGGAGGCTCAGTTTTTTTTGGCATATTAAATAGTAATTTTCTGAGGTCTCCAATTTTACTCTTTTCTCACTTTTATTCAGATCATACCCTTTGATCATATAGTACATGACCATATTCATGCTTATAAGCTTATACCTCCACTTTCTTCACTTTCTAGTTTTACTTTTGTTGTTGTTCAGTTTCTAAGTTGTGTCTGAATCTTTGTGACCCCATGGACTGCAGCACGCTAGGTTATACTTTAAGAGTTTTAAATCTAGATTTCTGAGAGTCACTTAAGTATCTCTGCTAGGGAACCCCTGATATTTGGGAGGTCTCCTATGTAAAAGTGAAGGTATACCTAAAAGGGAATTCTTTTTTCTCCTGCTCTTTTTCCTATATTCCCCCCTCTCAGCAGAGGGCAGCACCACAACACTCAGCTTTGGAAATTATTGCTAATTCTTCTTGCTCAGGACTTCCTAGTTTGCTCAGTGGTAAAAGAATCTGCCTGTCACTGTAGGAGGCAAGGAGATTCAGGTTCGATCCTTGGGTCGGCAAGACTCCCTGGAGGAGGAAATGACAACCCACTCCAGTATTCTTGCTTAAAAACAAACAAACAAACAAACAAAAAAACTATGGACTGAGGAGCCTGGCAGGCTGCAGTCTATGGGGTTGTAAAGAGGTGGATGTGACTGAGTGCACGCATACTTTTCTTGCTCAGATTGACATCGGTCCTACTAACTTTACCTTGGAAAGAATTCCCCAATTCTCCTTTCCATTCTTGTACTCACTGCCTTAACTCATAATGAGTGAGTAAAGTGAAGTGAAAGTCTCTCAGTCGTGTCCGATTCTTTGTGACCCCATGGACTATACAGTCCATGGAACTCTCCAGGCCAGAATACTGGAGTGGTAGCCTTTCCCTTCTCCAGGGGATCTTCCCAACCCAGGGATCAAACCCAGGTTTCCCGCATTGCAGGTGGTTCTTTATCAGCTGAGCCACAAGGGAAGCCCAAGAATACTGGAGTGGGTAGCCTATTATTCCTTGTCCAGCGGATCTTCCCGACCCAGAAATCCAACCAGGGCGTCCTGCATTGCAGGTGGATTCTTTACCAACTGAGCTATCAGGGGTCCTTTAACTCATAATATTCTCCATTAAAATTGCCTTCTAACTAGTTTTCCTTCCTCTATTTGGTTCTCTTCCAATCTATCTTCAACTCTGATGCCAGGAGAATATTTCTAAAAGGAAAATATGAAAATTAAGCTTTTCTTAAAAACTTTCCTGTGATTCTCTTTTGCCTTGGGAAGAAATTCACAAGCCTTGACCTGTCTTCTCAGGGCCGATGCCGGCACAAGCTCCGGATTTGGTACCAGCCATGTCTTCAAATGATTTCTTTGCTCGCACCACACTGACCTTGATGCTGATCTCCTGTAAAGCACTAGCTTCTCTTGCCTCCCTGCTATATTGTGTGGGGTTTCCCCTGTCTGGAAGGCCTTTGCATGTCTTCACCTCTCTTCCTTTGCCTAAGTCAGCATAAAGCTCTCAGCTCGAGCATTGCCTTATCTCAGAATCACTCCTCTACACCCCCGTGTTCTACGGCACTCCTTGCGGGACTGTCAGGTTCACGCTCTATACTCTCCCAACACACTGCACACACCTGAAATACAACCCTCAATGCACTGTTAACTTCCTTATGTCTTCATGCTCCCATGAAATTATGGGAGCATTCATTCCCATCTGTACCCTCAACACTTAACATAACTATTGCTATGTAGTGGGCTCACTAATCAACAAATAAAATATGACTCTACTTAAAAGTATATTTGGCATAATGGTCACTTTCATAAATTTCTAAAACATTCATTCTTTTTTTGTGGTTTTGTTAAAGCACGAGAAATTGGGCTAAACTATTTCAAGATTTTTCTGTATTATTTAAAATAGGTCATTTAACCCATTACAAATTATATTTATATTGCAATTTCTAATGCAAATTTCAGTAAAATAATAAGAGTGCTCCAAAAGTATTCAACACTGGGTAAAGTTACTGCTTTCCAGAAAAAACCACCACAGATCCAGGTATAAATTTTAGTTTGGGATGATGACAGAAACAACTCCACAGAGAATATTTATTGCTTTTTTTTTTTACACATAGAAAAGTATCATTTAAAATACATTTCTTCTCAATACTGCTGTATTTTCCAACTGGAAATCTCATTTATGTATTTCTTTCAGTATATATTTATGTTAATAAAACAGCCATGTTGATTTTAAATTTGGATAAAAAGAGAAATGAATTCATCTTATGTCCTCTAAATATGACAGTGACCTTATTTAGCTGTACTTAACACAATCTGATGTTGGTATTTAAGTATAATTAAGTAAGATGTACAAATAGATACAGGGAAATAAACACTATGACAGATGCAGGAAACTGTGTCCACTTTCCTTTTCACAGTCTGAACAAAACCCTTAAGTATGCTTTCCAGTAGTAAGTTGATTTTACAAATAAATCATATAATAATAGCTATTAATAGCTAATATTTACTATTTACTATGCAACAGGCACGATCTTATGTGCTTTTCAGGTATTAACTCACTTAACCTTCATTACAACTTTATGAGATAGATACTGTTATTTCTATTTGCAAAGACAACGCGAATATTTGGAAGTCTAGATAGATTAAACAGCTTTATCCAAAGCACACAGCTGGTAAAAAACTGGATTTGGAATATGCACTTAGCCCATTCTCTCAAACATTTCATCACATTAAAATAATTTAACTTTTAAATATGTCAATGATATTTATCAATGACTTGTGGAACAGTCACAAAAGGTGGTACAGGTAACATACAAACTTTCTATTGCTATTTAAGAGTTTCTTATATTTTAGCTAAAAGATGATGCTGTGTATATGTACCACAGCTTTCTTATCCATTCATCTGCTGATGGACATCTAGGTTGTTTCCATGTCCTGGCTATTATAAACAGTGCTGTGATGAACATTGGGGTACATGTGTCTCTTTCAATTCTGGTTTCCTCAGTGTGTATGCCCAGCAGTGGGATTGCTGGGTCATAAGGCAGTTCTATTTGCAATTTTTTAAGGAATCTCCACACTGTTCTCCATAGAGGCTGTACTAGCATTACTCAGCCGTTAAAAAGAATACATTTGAATCAGTTCTGATGAGATGGATGAAACTGGAGCCGATTATACAGAGTGAAGTAAGCCAGAAAGAAAAATACCAATACAGTATACTAACACATATATATGGAATTTAAAAAGATGGCAATGATGACCCTGTATGCAGGACAGCAAAAAAGACACAGATGTGTATAGCGGACTATTGGACTCAGAGGGAGAGGGAAAGGGTGAGATGATTTAGGAGAATGGCATTGAAGCATGTATAATATCATGTAAGAATCGAATTGCCAGTCTATGTCCAATGCAGGATACGGCATGCTTGGGGCTGGTACACGGGGATGACCCAGAGGGATGTTGTGGGGGGGAGGGTGGCAGGGGGATTCATGTTTGGGAACGCATGTACACCCGTGGTGGATTCATGTCAATGTATGGCAAAACCAATACAGAATTGTAAAGTAAAATTAAAAAATTAAAAAAATTAAAAATTAAAAAAAAAGAGATGATGCTGTGAAAGTGCTGCACTCAATATGCCAGCAAATTTGGAAAAATCAGCAGTGGTCACAGGACTGGAAAAGGTCAGATTGCATTCCAATCCCAAAGAAAGGTAATGCCAAAGAATGTTCAAACTACTGCACAATTGCACTCATCTCACATGCTAGCAAAGTAATGCTCAAAATTCTCCAAGTGAGACTTCAATAGTATGTAAACCGAGAACTTCCAGATGTTCAAGCTGGATATAGAAAAGGCAGAGAAACCAGAGATCAAATTGCCAACATCTGTTGGATCATAGAAAAAGCAAGAGAGCTCCAGAAAAACATCAACTCTACTTCATTGACTACCCTAAAGCCTTTCACTGTGTGGATCACAACAAACTGTGGAAAATTCTTCAAGAGATGGGAATACCATACCACCTTACCTGCCTCCTGAGAAATCTGTATGCAGGTCAAGAAGCAACAGTTAGAACCAGATATGGAACAATGGACTGCTTCACAATTGGGAAAGGAGTACATCAAGGCTGTATATTGTCACCCTGCTTATTGAACTTATATGCAGAGTACATCATGAGAAGGGCTGGGCTGGAAGAAGCACAAGCTGGAATCAACACTACTGGGAGAAATATCAATAACCTCAGAGCTGCAGATGACATCACCCTTATGGCAGAAAGTAAAGAGGAACTAAAGAGCCTCTTGATGAAGGTGAAAAAGAAGAGTGAAAACTGGGTTACAACTCAGCATTCAAAATACTAAGATCATGGCATCTGGTCCCATCACTTCATGGCAAATAGATGGGGAAACAATGGAAACATAGACTATTTTCTTGGGCTCCCAAATCACTACAGATAGTGACTGCAACCATGAAATTAAAAGACGCTTGCTCCTTGGAGGAAAAGCTATGACAAACCTGCTGCTGCTAAGTCATTTCAGTCTTGTCTGACTCTGTGTGACCCCACAGACAGCAGCCCACCAGGTTCCCCCGTCCATGACAAACCTAGACAGCATATTAAAAAGCAGACATTACCTTGCCAACAAAGATCCATACAGTCAAAGCTATGGCTTTTCCAGTAGTCACATATGGATGTGAGAGCTGGCCCATAAAGAAGGCTGGGTGTCTACGAATTCATGCTTTTGAACTGTGGTGTTGGAGAAGACACTTGAGAGTCCCTTGGACTGCAAGAAGATCAAACCAGTCAATCCTAAATGAAATCAACCCTGAATATTATTGGAAGGACTGATGCTGAAGCTCCAATACTTTGGCCACCTGATGCAAAGAGTCGACTCATTAGAAAAGACCCTGATGCTAGGAAAGATTGAAGGCAGGAGGAGAAGGGGATGACAGAGGACAAGATGGTTGGATGGCATCACTGACTCAATGGACATGAGCTTGAGCAGGCTCCAGGAGATGGTGAAGGACAGGGAAGCCTTGCATGCTGCAGTCCAAGGGGTCACAAAGAGTCAGACTCGACTGAGGCAGTGAACTACAACTACACTTTGCTAACTGTTTGTCAGCACCCCACTACTCTCCTATCTTACTCAGAATGGGATCTGAAGAAGATGTACTTGCAATGGTAAAGAAAGAGAGATGGGAAAGATCTGACTATTTTGGAGTGTATTTACCACTGCACACTAAGACTTTGGAAGTTCTATGATCGTAGAAGTTCCAGTTCTATTATAAGAGCATCATTCCAAGGAGTTCAAATCATGCCATCTTCTGGGCATGACTCCTTTATATAATTAGTCCTCAGTGAACAACTGCAATACAAATAAATGCATCACAGATACATATAAAATCTCTATAGCCCTCAAGTCAGCATAAAAATAAGGCAGCAAAGAGCTTTGATTTTCATACTTCCCCCTAGCTGGAGATGATTCATTAGCTAAAAAATGAGCAAAGAACAGGAGAAGAGTGAAAGTCAGTAAAGAGTATGTCTAATCCATAAGCTATGTTCATTACTCAATCATGACCCATGGGACTGAGGAGAAAGCTTGTGTAAGCACACACAGGGGTAAAGATTGGTAATTTCCAGGGAGGAAAAGGGCACAATTATATTTGTAGATGAAGTGTCACAAATTGTTGCTGAATTTGTCTCTGGTACTTAAATACTTGCAATGTGGGAGAGAGGAGACTTTTCAACACTGGACTGGGTAACAGAGGCAGACCGCAATGTCCTCAGCCATTGCTCTTCAGGAGTAAGAAGCTAAGTACTAACTCAGTTGCTGGAGGCCTTTCTGGAGCCAGAGCCTGAGTCAGGCAGAAATTAATTCCTTAGTATCTTTTCAGTTTTAAATGCTCTAAGCTCCTGGATAAATTCTGAAGAAATTTGTTTAAAAAAAGAAGTGCCAACAACAAAAACAAACAGTTCTTTCTTAGGAACTAGAAATAATGATTCTAATTCTGATACCTAAGATCAGCTGTCTTTCATACTGCTATAATGAATACATAAGAGTTATTGCTTGCACACTATTTACCCCAGAAATCCCCAAGACATATGTTTGAGAAAATTACTCAATTTTTGGCATATCAGATTGAAAGCAGCTAACTATTTCTGACTGTACACTCCTGAAACAACTAAATTCCCAAGCAAGTCTGTTCACGTTTGAAACATGCCTGTTTATTTGTTCTTTATTGATTGCCACAGACTGTTATGAAAATACTATGTCATATTATTCTATAGCAGAAGAGGAATCTTTCCATTGATCCACATATGTATCTAGCAATGAATGTAAACACACAGACATGCCCATACTTGCTGACAGAAAGTTCTTCATAGCTGAAGGTATTATCAGGTTCTGTGTAAATGTCAGGACTCTGATCCACTGAATTGAGTAAATTAGTGCTGTTGTATCCCATAATGCCTCAGCATATACCTTGGCTAAGCATGACCTTGAATGTTTACTCCTTGCTTACTCACTACAATGATTATGTCAATTTATTTTAGTTATAACCAATTTTTCTGTTTTCTTTATCTTCAGGTGTCTTATCCATAAGTCCAGATATATAATATGTCTAAATTATGCATTTTGTGTTTTACCTAGGTTTTGAATATCCTCTCACCAATAAGCTAGTCAACTACAAAATAAAGCAATGGTATGAAAAATTGCAAATTAAGATAATATCTTACAAATTTCATACCACAAAATTCAATATGAAGATAAAATGTAGTAATGTTGATCATTATACTATCTTACATTGGTACAATGTTTTTATTGCTTTCAGGCTACTCTGTACATATTCTTTTAATAAATATTTACGGCACCTGGGGAAAAAGGAACATGACCTCTACTCATATAAACGTTACATAATGTAAGAAATAGGTGGTCAAAAATAAAAAAGGAAATAAGATCATTAGATATTTTGTTAAACCTATAGAAGAGAAAAATAGCATATTAATGGAAGGGCACATATTAGATCAAGTAATCAAGTGTTGTTACTTTCCCAGAAAAGATATTTAGGTTGAAACTAGAGGATGAAAAGAAGTCAGTTTTATGAAAAACAGGAGGAAAGATGTATCAAGAAGATAGTGTACCATGGACAAAAGCCATGACACAGGGAAGATCCTGGTATTTAGGGATAAACTAGAAGTCTAGAGTGGGTGTTTAAAATGAATGAGAAGGACACTAGAAAAAAAAATTAGGTTTAAAAAGTAGGTGAAAACTAAACTTGTAAGTAGTGCAAACAAATTTTTTCATGGGTCATGATCTGCAATTTAATGGGTCACACTAGCATTAAAAAAGAGACTAGACAACATCAGAACATATTATACCTAGGAGGATAAGAATTATTTTGAGAAGCTTTTTTCTGTCATATGCATATACAGCATGTGTGTGTGCCTATGTATATTTAGCTGAATAAAAAATTGCACATCTAGTTTTCTCACTGGAGATGGTTTTTTAAAAAGCTTGAAAGATATCATGATGGACCACAGAATGAAGTTTGAATGTTATTTTAAGCTGGGATAGGGGTTCAAGGAGGTAAGGGGATATTCCAGGCAGAGAAACAACCTAAAGAAGGGCCTGAGGTCAGAGAGGTAACAGGAGACCATGAGAAAAGGGAGTGGCCATCAGAGCACACTGCAATAGTCAGAACATGTAAGATGATTCTGAAACATGTTCATTAGATATAATAACAGGAGGTGATCTTATTGCAAGGTGTTTCCATGTAGTGATAGCAGTATATGTCTGATTGGACAGACTGAAGAAATAACTAAAGGCAGTCAGAATGAATAAGTTTTAAATATTTTCAAAAAGTTTGGGAGCTAGGAGAATATGAGAATGGGGAGACCTGTTGTTAAGGACAGAGGTACATGATTTCGTGTAATCTTCATTAAGTCAGTCACACAGGTTGCACAGTTCTGACTGGAATCCAGTGGCAGCAGGGGCCAACACTGTTTGAGAGGGTTGTGGTCGTGCGGTGTTCCGACTGGACAACTCCTAGCATGCGGTTTTGTCTTTGGTCTAGCTAATGTTTAACAATGCTTGTACCTATTTTTTTCAGCTTGTTTCTTCAGACTTCCTGAAAATTCTGAGTCACAGATATCTTTCAATAAATTATTTGTTTTGCTTAAATAAGCCAGACTTGGCTTCTGCTGCTTGAAACCAAGAACTCTGCCTTATATAGTTTTACATCGTGAAGTTTTTGTGAAGGTCACCAAAGCCCTACATGGAAGTAGCTACATTATTTGGAATTTTCAACAAATTGCTTTCATGTGGTAGATAATCTCTGGTTGGCTAGCATGAAACAATATTGTTGAGTTTTGAAACAGATTATTTCTTGAATGCTCCAAGTCACACTGAAGGCAGAAGACAGTATAAATAAAGAAAGCAGCCTCTCCATCTCAATTATAGAAACACCATACAACCATTTCTTCTAAGCAGAGAGTATCTAAATGATAATAAGAATGCATAATTTTACCTGAAAATCCTGAGACTATTTCACTGAAAGAGAAAATATGAACTTGAAGAATATCCTTTTTAAGGTTCTTTATTAATCAAGAAGCAACAATTAGAACTGGAAATGGGACAACTGACTGGTTCAAAATTGGGAAAGGAGTATGACGAGGCTGTATAGTGTCACCTTGCTTATTTAACTTATATGCACAGTACATCATGTGAAATGCTAGGCTGGATGAAGCTCAAGCTAGAATCAAGATTTCTGGGAGAAATAATAATAACCTCAGATATGTAGATCATACCACTCTAATGGCAGAAAGTGAAGAGGAACTAAAGAGCCTCTTGATGAAGGTGAAAAAGGAGAGTGAAAAAGCTGGCTTAAAATTCAACATTCAAAAAACAAAGATCATGGCATCCAGGCCAACTACTTCATAGCAAAAAGATGGGGAAAAGGTGGAAACAGTGACAGGTTTTTTTTCTTGGGCTCCAAAATCACTGTGGATGGTGACTGCAGCCATGGAATTAATAGGCACTTGTTACTTGGAAGGAAAGCTATGACAAACCTAGAGAGCGTATTAAAAAGCGAAGACATCACTTTGCCAACAAAGGTCCATATAGTCAAAGCTATGGTTTCTCCAGTAGTCATGTACAGATGTGAGAGTTGGACCATAAAGAAGGCTGAGCATGAAGAATTGATGCTTTTGTATTGTGGTGCTAGAGAAGAATTTTGAGAATTCCTTGGACAGCAAAGAAATCAAACCTGTCAATTCTAAAGGAAATCAACCCTGAATATTCATTGGAGGGACTGATGCTGAAGCTGCAATACTTTGGCCACCTGATGCAAAGAGCCAGCTCCTTGGAAAAGACCCTGATGCTGGGGAAGAATGAGGGCAAAAGGAGAAGGGGGCAGAGGAAGAGATGGTTAGACAGCATCAGCGACTCAAACTCTGAGAGATAGTTAAAGATTGGGGAGCCTGGTTTGATGCAGTCTATGGGGTAACAAAGAGTAAGACATCACAGCAACTAAACAACAATTAATTAAAAAGTATATGGAAAGGATAACTGGATGGCTTCAGAAAATACCCTAACTATATTATTTTCTTTTTGAATAAATCTACTAATTGTCAATATAGCATTAATGTACCACCTCCTAAAGTATACAATGCCATGTTATTACATATGATTCAGATGAGAGTTCTGTGATCAGTTTTTAAAACACCGCGTTTCATTCCTAGGGGATTTCTCCGAATTTTTAAAAAACGAACAGAAATTTAGAGTCCTTAAAAGAAGTTCATGTAGTGTTTTTCTGCTTGTGTGATTACAGAACTTTTTTAGAGAACTAACATTTTATGAAACACATTTGATAAATTCTCTATTGAGTTTGATAAATCTGTAATTTAAAGATTATGAGAATGCTTCCCACTAGTCAAGTCTTATTGCAATGGAAACCCACACAACGAAAACCTTAACATTTTAAAACACTGATCATCTCTAACCGGGGGATAATCTTCAAAGAGTGGTTGATAAGACAAAATTAAAGTTGTTTTCAAAAGATATTTCTTAATTTGGACAAGATATAGTATGATGTCTTTATTTCCACTTTGACTAACATGATGGAGTAAGTGGGGGAAGTGAGATTCAAAAAACGGAGATGGGAAAGAAAAAAAAATCATCATTTAAAAAAACTGATTTCTCAGTTACATCAAGAAATTTCAACTGAATGGGACTCTCTCTACATGGTATGCAATGTTTCCCAGCTAGTTTCATTACAGTAGTCTAAATTATTAGATACCATAAATTGTAAGAATCTATAGCAATGGACAAGCCTATGAACCAGCCCAGTAAAAAATATTCTTGGGAAAACTATTGCCAGGAAATACGTAAATGTGTGTTCCTACAGAAGTAATGATAAATAGGAACAAGAATGAATTAGATTACCTTCTCCCTTGAGTAAAAAGCTATTCTACTCCAGCACTCAGTACTGAAAATCAGTTTCAACTGAAATGTATGTTCACTCACTGTCTCCCATTAATTAATTGTTATGCTACCAGTAATTGTCCATAGTCACAGAGAAAAAAAGTAAACAGGTTAGTATCATCAAATTATAAGGATTAAACATTTTTATAAGCGATGACACATATCTGTGAGGGCTACCATCACCTCTTGAGTCAAACCCTGTGCATTATGGCTACTTGGCAAGGCTGCTGGTGACAGGAGCAACAGCAAACCAGGATTTACTAACCATGCACAGGCTGCAAGGCCATGTACTAGATGCGTGAAAGTTCATGATAAAGATCAGCATCCCGATCTGGGAGAATAACTAGCAAAAAGCACTTGTTATCACACAGAAGTGGGACTCTCAATATGATCTGAGTCAGGGATCAAACACTAGCTGGCTATTAATGCACGGTGCTGAAAATGAATATGGACTACTCTTTTCTAACACACATGCAAGTGCATCAAATATAGAGTAGAAAGACTCTAAAATGAACTTTAGAGAAAAAATTGTACATAGTTAAATGTCAGCACTGCAAAATTACAGAAAGATTGAAATAGCTTAAGCTGAAAATTTTTCTTGTTTTATTTTAAAAAGATGTTCATAGTCCTCTAGCTACTAAAATGTTGAGTGTAATTCATGGCAACACAATGTTTCTTTAGTAAAAATGAAAATTATGCTATAGAATCTTTAGTCAGAAGCACCAAAACTGAAATTGTAATGAAAGGTTTTAAGGATGCATCTTCTTTATCCTGACCAAGGGTGCACGTTTCTGACATAATTAGCTGGAGTTGAGGATATAATCTGGGCACACACAGACTGGATCAAAGCTAATTGGACTTTGTGGCAAATGAACTCGTGACCTAGACCTCATTAGTTATGATCTAACTAACTGAGTTTGAGGGCCACAGAAAATATATGTTGGCACAAGATATTTACTTTGAATTATTTCCGCACTTAATGGGCCCTATAATTTTAAAGAGTCAACTTTTAGAGATGTTGTTTGTCTAAGGTTTTGTGAATGAATGAATTCACTGATCTCATATTTACGCATATAGAAGACCCTAGTATCAGTGGTGGGATAGCTTTAAAAGGCACAAGGTAATATGCAGAATTCAGAAAAAAAATAGAGAGCAAAACTGTATAGTAATAACCAATGTTTAGTGAGTGTTTTCAATTTCTCAGAAGCTATACAAAACACTTTGGATAAACTATCTCCATATTTCATAAACGAAGAGAGTGAAGCAGGCTGTGTTATCTTTTACAAAATCACACACTAGCAATCACCCTATTCTACTTTGGGCCAATGATAAATGACTGTGATAGATACAACAAAGTTAATTTTCTCAACACCCATTCCAACTATCCTTTTCCTTTGCTGTCATCTACCATATAGACACAAAAGCTACAAACCTGCATTCCTAGATTCCTCTGCAGCTAATTACTTTGTTACACAGTTATGGCCAATGAGATATAAACAAAAAGGGAGCTAGGGGTTTCTGGGAAAGCCTGTGTGTGTGTACACACATATTTATATGTACATATGAACGTGCGCATATACAATGTATCTTCTTTTTCCACCTTCTGTCTTCTTGTTGTCTGGAATACAGCTGTGATGGCTGTTACCAAAGCAGATTTATTACCATACCAGCAAATCTTTGCCCTGATATCCCTGAGCTGCTAATGTCAGCAACAGACTGAGAGGAAGTACCATTGTGGATGTTTCTAAATGCTCATTTCCTGTTATCTTTTGGTAGCTTAGCACTAAGCTGGCTCAGGTGGTCTGAGTTAATCCTAACGGAAGAACAGGCTGGGGGACCTGAACTTTAGAGCCACCCACTCCTCCCTAGATAAGAAAGCCATGTTTTTTCTACTAAATAACCAGTTAATGTTCACTACTCCCACCCCCTAGGAATAGGGAGCACTCTGTGAGGCCAGAGATCTACTGAAGCAATTTCCACGGTATCGTCCAGTCTTACTAGAGGTAGCTGCTGTATGCCAGCTTGTAAGATCTCTTCAATAAGGCTTATTTTATATTTGCACACATAGTGCTAGTTACTTGTACAATATGCTAACTCTGGATTTTTTTGACAAAAATAAAAGCCCTAATTTGTTTAAATCTCTGTCATATTTTTTTGGTTTCTTAGCTGATTGGTTTTAGTAATAAACATAAGGTAAAACGTTATGGAATAGAGAGTGATAATGTAGCCCTCCAGTGGGGTCTGCTAAGGCGTTACCTAGGATGTCTTTGAATTAGGAGAACAAACTAGGTAGAAAAGGGTACTTGCTTAAACAAAGGTAGAAAATACAATGACTTTACTCTGAGGTTCTGGAAGGAAATATACTATAAACAAGGATGCAGCAACAATACAACTGAGTGACCTCCAACAGTGTCTAGAAACCCATTTATATTCCCTGATACCATAAAGGACCAAGTGGCAGGCATCCTCATTTTTTTTGGTCTAAATGCCAATAAGAGTTTAGATTTATGGTAGAGATTCCAAAAACAGCCTCCAGAATGTCCTGGCCTTATACAACAAAGAGGTAAAGAATATTCACAGTGTGTCTAATATATATAAAGTGTGATAGATTCACTAGAGTAACAGAAATGTGCTGATCCTTCATCATGTGCCCTTCACCTGCTGCTAAGTCACTTCAGTCACGTCTGACTCTTGTGTGACCCCATAGATGGCAGCCCACCAGGCTCTCCCGTCCCCGGGATTCTCTAGGCAAGAACACTGGAGTGGGTTGCCATTTCCTTCTCCAATGCTTGAAAGTGAAAAGTGAAAGTGAAGTCGCTCAGCCCTTCACTTAAACTGATGTAAATAAAATAACAAAATGACAACAAATCCCATTCAGGAAGAGTTCTTCTTACTACGATAAATATATATAAGGATTCGTTGCACCATGGCAGAACTCAGAGTCTGGGTACATTGCTATTTTTACTGTACAGGGCACAAATAAGTTACCTGCAGAGGAGAGCCAAGGTTCACGACACAAAGGAGGATGTGACATGTCAGTCTACAAAGATATTGCTGTACTGGGTGTAGTGGTTAGGGAACAGAAGAGAGAAGTAGAGAATGATATTCCAGCAGAGGAAACAAACCACGTGTCTAATAATACAGAGGCATGAAAGGGGAAACAAGTACAAAATTGGCTGTTCCTAGAACAGATGGAAGATGAAGCCAAGGAGATAAGAAGGCAGGGTGGGGAAACCAAGACAGACAGACACATTTTACTTTATAGCTAATATAGGTTCTAAAGGCAGTGGTGGTGTAGGCAGATTCAGTGACCAAAAGCAATAAGAAAAAAAGAGATGATGAGTCAAGATCAATGAAGAACTTTCAGTTTTGTATCATCGATTGTAAACCAGGTCCTGTGCAAGCTGCTTTACATACTCTGCCTTAAATCCTCACAATAATCCAGTAAGAGTAAGTTTATTATCCTCCCACTTTCCAGGTAAGAATAATAAAAGCAAAGAATAGTTGAGTACCTTGACCATGATTATAAAACTAACAGACAGTTAAACCAGGATTTTAAGATGTTTAGCTATAATAAGAATAAATGCACTTTCTACATACTACACACACTTCTGCCGTTAGATTTATTGCAGTGAAACAACAAAAACCACACAAAAATCCCTGCTCCTCATGGAGCTTACAGGTTGGTGTCATGGGGGTCTATAAAATCACCCAAGGAAACATTAGGTGCAGTAAGAATTAAGAAAGCAGAGATTCTCAACCTAAGGCACAGCAGCCTGAGGCAGAAGAGTCAATAAGAGAATCTGAATTCATTTCAGACTGGGAGATCTAACAGATTGGAAACAAAAACCTGTGGGAAATGAAAACAAACGTGGTGACTTATAACAGTTCTTAGTCCCTTTATTTATAATAATATCTTGAATCTCAAAGTGGCTGAAAAACTAATGAAAAAAATATACAAACTGACATTATTGTTGATGCAAAGGAGATAGAGTGAGAGTTGGGGAGGAAGGGGAAGTTCAGACAGGAAAATAAGATTTATTGAGTATCTGGCACTTTTACATAGAGTAGTTAAGTACCTCATTTAATAAATGCAAAAAAAAAAAAACAACCCTCCTCCTAATCTACTAATACAGTAGATTTATATTACTTTACAGAAGACACACAAAAATTCACCTTATTGATAAAAACAAAAAGCATAGATTTTAGAAGGTATTATTATGATACAGAAATCACCAACAAGGGGGTATGTTTTTCTCAACCAAGAGAAAATCATTCATAGGTACAATTTAAAATTTTTAAATATTCTACTGGGGTAGAAATTTTAAAATATTTTAAAAATATTCTACTAAGGAAAATGAGCACATATTTTAAACAAACATAAATAAGGCTCAAAACATCAGTTTAAGTTCAATAATGTTCCTCTGGTTAAAAAAAAGATACTGTGAAAGCAAGGAAATAACGGGATGAGCAGAAGGTATCAGGAAGTGCATTCCTTTCTGTGAATGGGGGAATGAAGACGGCTCCCCCACATGAACTTACATTGCTCCATTGGTATAGACAGTGTCACTCCCTTCCACGTACTGCACCTGAGCTGGGTAGACATGCTGCACCTGCTGCACAGTCTGTACCTGCTGCACCTGGAAAGCAAACACGAGGACCTGATGAGAGGTGCCTGGGACGGAATGAAGGCGCAGTGCCAGATTTACTGCAAAGGTTTTTCCAGGGTATTGATAAACCCAAGAACGTTTTATAATGAAAACCATTAGGTTCATGCTAATTTCAGCATAAGTACATGCTGGGTCCAAAGGTACAAATCAAATGTAGCATTTATGCTGAATAAATTCTGTAACATTCTTGCAAGTATGTATGTATATACACACTTCAAGTGTTTAGAGTGAAATTCTGAAAGCTCTGCACTTATTTTGATGATTGACGAAATTCTCTTCAACCTGTCTTGTGAATGCTACATTTATTTTTTAATTTAAAAATTCACAGTGGAAAAGTTCAAATACTTATATGTAGAAAAAAATACTATAATAAACCCCATGTACTCATCATCCAACATAAACAACTGTCATCAGATCTTCCTCTTCAGCCTCTCACAGGATTATTGAAAAACAAGTATAGAACTTACAGCATTTTACTGGTAATATTTCATTTTTTCTTAAGAGAAAAGAGCTACTGTTAACATGAATACAATACTAACATCATAAATAAAACATAAACAGTTCCTTAATATCATATAAAACCCTATGTTTGTTCAAATGTCTCTAATTATTCCAATGTTTTCTTAAAAGTTGGCTTGCTCAAATCAGATCCAAACAAGGTCTACCCATTACATTTGGTTGCTATTTCCTTTCTTTCTCTTTTAGTCTCTAACAGTTTCCCATCCTTTTTATATTTGACTGTTAGTTATTCGTGACTAAAAAAACTATATCAGTTATCTACTAGAATTTCTAGAACGCTGAATTTGCCTAATAGCATCCCTGAAATGTTGCTTAATAAATTTCTCTATCTTCTATACTTCCTACAAATGAATAGTTAGATCAGGGACCCTGATCAGATTCAATTTTGAAAAAGCTGTGTACTATTGTATCATATAAGTTGCCACTGAACAGCTGGTTGTCTCTCATTCTGCAGTATTATTTGATCAAGAGCTTTAGGTGTTGTCAGCTGGTTTCACTGGTTACAATGTTTCCTATCCATGTTTACTTGAGGATATCACTAGTCATTGACCATCTTTTCTGTAGCAATTACTTTAATTAATAAAAGGCTTCAAACTTGTGGTAATCTGATTCTGCTATTCTCTCTTCATTTATGAATAGAATTCTATAAAAGAATTCTTATTAATATTTGATTACTCTGAATTAAGGTTTGTACAGGAAGAATAGGATAAATGCATGATGTCACTATTTATCCGTACTCAGAATAATGATTTTATTCCCTTAGCTCCCTCCCCAAGGTGACCAGTGTTGCTTTCAGTTTGATCTTGCTTGTATCCCTTAAGATTTTTAGCTTTTGAACATATTATATATATATATTTTTAACACAGCAGTCATTTTTTTCCCTACAACTGTCCCACCTTTGACTAATGGTAGTGCCTTCATGGGGGCTTCCCTGGTGGCTCTGTCAGTAAAAAATCCACAATGCGGGAGACCTGGGTTCGATCCCTGGG
The DNA here is from genome assembly GCF_014754425.2 of Oryx dammah. Classification (NCBI taxonomy): domain Eukaryota; kingdom Metazoa; phylum Chordata; class Mammalia; order Artiodactyla; family Bovidae; genus Oryx; species Oryx dammah. The sequence continues at coordinate 40,540,923 of NW_024070185.1, read as the reverse complement.
TTGGGAAGATCCTCTAGAGGAGGGCATGGCAAACCACTCCAGTATTCTTGCCTGGAGAATCCCCATGGACAGAGAAGCCTGGCAGGCTACAGTCCATGGGGTCGCAAAGATCTGGACACAAATAACCGACTAAGCACAGCACATACACACAGCAGTGCCTTCATGACCACAGTATCTTTCTTAATTCTCAGATCTATCCTAGACCTGAAATCAACCATTTTTTAAAAAACCCTGGGTCTTCTGTTTTAGTTGTAATATAAATATGTAGAAACTGCTTGGGAAAGGAATTTACCAACAGGCAAACTATTTGATACCTTTGTGGTTTCTTCTATAGAAATATTCATCATATGACGAGTTGCTGTACAATATTATTTTAAAAAATACAGCTTATAAGAACAATAAGAAGGAAAAACCTTAATGAATGCAAAAGTGGAGTAATATAGAAGATCATTCTATAGGATATATGGTTGATAATAAAAGAAACTGAAGTGAAGTCGCTCAGTCGTGTCTGACTCTTTGCAACCCCATGGACTGCAGCCTCCCAGGCTCCTCCATCCATGGGATTTTCCAGGCAAGAGTACTGGAGTGGGTTGCCATTTCCTTCTCCAGGGGATCTTCCTGACTCAGGGATTGAACCCGGGTCTCCTGCATTGCAGGCAGACACTTTACCCTCTAAGCCACCTGGGAAGCCCAATATAAGAATAAATTAAGATTAACATATACTATATTAGTAGGATCTCTAAGACATATTCTAAGTGAAAATGTTGCTGAAAACTACTTAACAATGTGCTCAGTCACTAAGTTGTGTCCAACTCTTTGCAACCCCATGAACTGTAGCCCACCAGGCTCCTCTCTCCATGGATTTTCCAGGCAAGAACACTGGAGTGATTTGTCAGTTCCTTCTCCAGAGGCTTACAATGTAACTTGATTTACGTATATATGTGCATATATGGGCACATGTGCATACAAATGTGCTTAAATGTATAAAGGAATATAGAAGAATGCACACTGAATTTCTAAACATGGTTACTTTACTGAGTGACATTAAATGAGAGGGGAGAGAAGAAATGTCTAACATCCTTTATGAATTCACATCTGTATTTTATATATCTCAATATATGAAAGGACTTCCACTTCTGGCCACGACGGAGTAAATACTACTGGAAATGCCCTCCCCCTGTAGACAAGTAGAAAAGTAGACAAAATGTGTAAAACAGTATTTTCAGTCATTCAACAAAAAGGCATCATGCGATTCTGTTCCTTAACACAAGGAAAACAAATACAGTGAACCCTTTGATGATCTTGGAGACCAGGATGCAGAACATACAGCAGGAATGGACAAACAAAGCAGAGCATCGTGACCTAATTGAGGTGAGGAGATACTGAATTTGGGGAAGGCTGAGTCACCTAAAGTTTGAGGACAGTATCAGAAGGGAAGTTAAGTAGAGAAATAGATCCAGAAATGTTCGTAGAGATCCCCTTGATGCCAAATACTAAGATCCACATGTGCAGGGACAGAGAGATGTTCAAGTTCTGACCATCCATAGCATCATGACCTTATTGAACAGCTAGGACATTCTGTAGAAACACCAGAGGGCAGCGCCATAGTATTGATTAAAGGACTAAACTATGTCTAGAATAAAACTACTTTGCGTGTGTGCTAAGTTGCTTCAGTCGTGTCCGACTCTTTGCAACCCTACTGACCATAGCCTACCAGGCTTCTGTGTTCATGGGATTCTCCAGGGAAGAATACTGGAGTGGGTCGCCATGCCCTCCCCTCCAGGGGATTTTCTTGACCTAGGGATCGAACCTGCATCTCTTATGTCTCAAAACTGCTTTATGTCCATCCTAACAAATCTAAAAGAAAAGCCTGGATAATATCCACAAGTAACTGCCTATATGGAACTAAATTTAACATTTGTAAAGGAAGATATCAAAAATCCAGACATATAAAATCATAAGAATCACAGTGTCCAGCATTCAAAAAAATAATAATTATGACATATGAAGAAGCAGGAAAATGTGATCGCTAATGAGGAAGAAAATCAATCAATAGAAACAAATCTAGAAATGAAAGATATGAAGTGGCAGAGAGATGTTAAAACAACTATTCTAAATAGCCTTGAGATTTAAAGGAAAATGCAAACATGGTAAGAAAGAAAGAAGCTATAATGAACTAAGTCAAATTTGTGGAGTTGAAAAATACAGTATCTGAAGTGAAAAATTTGCTCAATGGAATTGAGAGATTACATAATGCAGAAGAAAAGACAAGTTAAGATGAAAACTCAGCAATAAGAACTATTTGCAGACCAGGAAAAAAGAAATAATGAAGAACAGAGAAAAATAGAAAAATATCAAGTAGTCTAAACAATGTAACTATAGTCCCAAAAGAGGAAGAACAGAAAATATATTTGAAGAAGAGTGGTGTAAACTTACAATTTTATTAAGACTATAAACACAGATCTAAGAAGCTCAATATATAAGTCAATGTATAGACAAATGAAAACCACAGTAAAGTGCATTATAATTAAAGTGCTAAAGGAGAAAAATCCCTAAGCAGATAGAAAACAGATACATTGTATACAAGGCAACAGGTATTAAAATGACTGAAAACTTCCCAGTCAAAAAATACAAGCCTAAGATAATCAAATAGCATGTATTTAATACAGTGAGAGAAAAACTTCAATCAAGAATCCCATAACCAGTGAAATATTCTTCAAAAGTGAAGAGAAAATCCTTTCTTTGACCAAAACTTAAGATCATTCATTCTGCTCTAGCAGACCTCCAGTGAAGGGAACCACAAAAGAGAGTTTTGGACTAAAGGAAAACAATTTCAGATGGAAAATGGGACTTACACAAGAAATGAGGAGCACTAGATGGTAAATCTGTAGGTGAGGTAATTTTGATTATTTTCTCATCTTTTAATTTCTATAAAAGATAACTTCTGTACAGAGTAAAAATAACAGTAAGTATGTAACAGGGCTTATCACATATGCAGAAATAAAATGCAAGTATGACAAAAATAGCACAAAAGAAATTACACTCAGTTTAAATCTTGATTGTCATAATAGGTAAAAATGTAAACTCTAACTATATACTCTCCACCAGAACACATTTTAAATATACAAAGACAGGTTAAAAATAAAAGGATATAAAAAGACAGCCTTTGGCAAACACCAATCACAAGAAAGAGTGGCTATGTTAACATCAGTCAGAGTAGACTTCAAGACAACCAATACTATCAAAGAAAAAGATGGAAATTTAATAAAAAATTATCAAGAATAAATAATATATCCTATATGTCTTTGAATCTAAGAACAGTTTCAAAATAACATGAAGCAAAAACTGAAAGAATAGAATGTTAACCAGTTTCCTTTGTGGAGGCCAATATGGAATGGTTGCAAATTCAGTTAATTTGGAAATAGGAGAACTCATGTTAGGCCTTTATGCTGACGCTTGCTGTTTATATATTGGGAGAGTCAATTCACTTTTCAAACTAATAATTTTGTGTGTGTGTAAAGAAAAACTATAGCTACTCTGTCAAAGAGAATTTTTGTGAGAATCTAAAACTACTAAATATAAACAGAAAGCATGTCATAGGCATATATGATAATTATAATACATTTTGAATAATGAAACATTATTAAATACTTTGAAATAAGAATCTTGTTCTACATCTGTGTAATTTTCATCTTTATATTCCACTTGGTTTCAGCCATAAATATGTACAATAAATGTTCATCAAGAGTTCCTTCAAATCATGAAATTCTATAATTAAAGTAGAAATGAAACTCAAAGTGTCGTGAATCTTGGAAAAGAATTCTGAGTTGATGCTGGCTAACTCATCTAAGACATCAATACATAAATATGGCTCTTGATTACATTGAGACTTAACTGTACAGTGTAAAAATAGAGTATAATTCTTTGCATTATCTACCAAGTTAAAGAACTGATGAAGTAAATAAAAGACCTATTTACTTAATAGAAAATAGAAAAACACTAAAAATAATGAATTATAGCATATATTGGAGATAACACAATTTTCCTTATTATCCAGACTAATCATTACACACTAGGCTGAAGAGGCCTTGAAACAAATTAGTGATGAGAAATGGAATTGCCTACAGTTTGATAAACTATTTTTTCAAGGTATAATGACAGTGAAGGAAGTAAAAGAGGAGTAAAGAGCAGAAAAAGAAAGGAGAAAGGAAAAATAACTACCTTATGTCTATACGTCTCATTTCACCAATGAAAAATTAAAGTCCTTTCAATTTTTTGTTGAGGGTTATTTGACTCTTTCCTTTGTTGGGGAGGGCAAAGTGGAGCTCTATCATTGGTAAAGGTCACTGGAGAGGCACAGAAAGGCTCCCTTCCTATCTCAAAATTATTCAGATCTAGGAAGAGAGATATATCTACAAAATAACTCTATTGAGACTTATAAACCCAGTCACAGGATAGAAATGCACATGCAGAGCCTTTTGTATATTTTGATACATTTCCCCAAACCCAATACCTTTATACTATATATATTGCACAATAATTAAATAACACCCTGTACCTAGCAAAGGAAATGCTCAGTGAATATTTGTGCAATTTATAGTATCTTCTAAATGTGGACATGTATTCATTTTTTAAAAAAACACCAAGAAATGCTCATGATTCCAAAGTGAATTGATGTGATTACTTTTAATGCCCTTTAACGTGTCATTAAAGACCAAAGGTAAAATTTTAAAAGGAAGTTGCATGCTATTTTCTTTTTCCTAAAGTAATTAACTGTGATCTTAAATTTGTTCAAATATTATTTTATACCATCTTTTTGTTAAATACTAATTTCTGTTCAAATATTTACTAAATTGCTATCTTTTGTAAGTTCATTTTCTATTTTATTTGCCAATCGCAGTGCAGGAACTGTTCAGGTTAGCAATGCTGAAAGAAAGGAAAACTAGCATCCTGTAGGCATCTTATTACTACTCCCAGTAAAAGTATTTTCTATCCATCTCTGTGAAATCTATAAACTGTCACATTTTACTGCCTACCCTACCCAAGTCCTCAGGGGAAAGGAGAATGATTGAAAAAACCCTACAGGAAGTTAATTTTCTCTTAATTTTATTGTATTTCCAAGAAAAATTCTCAGAAGTGTTTCCAAAGAGGAAGAACAAATAATTTTCACCACTTGAATTTTAATAAACAACAAATTGGTAAAAATATGAATTGAAAAGAGATGGAATTAACAGAAATAAACCAACAATTTCTACAATTAATTGTTTATTTAATAAAAATGACCTTGGGTTAATTTTTAAAAGGCTACACAATACATATCAGAATATTGGTGGGAATGAAGTCAAACCATAACATTCTATACAAGAAATTCATTCATTTTTTGTCAACTGAAGGGAAAAAAATCCTCCAAATATATGTAACAATGTATATACATTTATACACTAGATGAATTAAGCAACTTAATAAATACTCTTACTAATACACACTTAAATGGAAGTACCTCATTACTCTTCAATGTAGTATGACAAATGCCTTTCCTTATTTTACTGCATTTTTATAATTCTTATTTTTATAAAAAGAAGTGAATACCAAAACAAACTACATACAACAGGAAAATGTGCTGGTTCAACAGAATCAATTAGTATATTTTGAGGACAAATTTATACAATATGTTGTTTTGGATGTGCTACAAGAAAAATAAAATGAATCACACTTCAAAACAGTAATCCTTTTCAACAGTAAATGAAATCATTTATAATTGTTAAGCTTATTAGTCAGTTAAGAATAACACTAGTCTCTGTAAAATGTCTTTATTATGTCAAGATATTCATTGCCTTTCTTGTATAAAAGCATTCCTTACACATGTGGCTGGCATAAAACGTCTAACTTTAGTACTGAGAACTGTCAAAAACTGCAATAAGATGACTTTAATAAACCCGCAAGAGATATGAAAGAGCTCTCAGAAGATTAAAAACAGGGGATATTAGAACAACTATGTTAGAGACTGCTATGTGACTGACCAAAAGTGAGGAAGAAAGAAAAAGATCAACACTGGAACAGCTATTAATAAAAGGGCAGAGGGGAAGTAAGACATCCAGAGTAGCAGCAGAGAGTTAATTAGAAAAACCACCTTGTGAGAAAACAGAAAGAACTAATTCAATAATTCTGGACGAGTAAAACTGTAGGGAATTGAAAGGACTGTGGAAAGATAGTCAAAAAGTTCGATGACTACAGCATTAGGACTGCCTCAAAAAGATGCAACAACAACAACAACAACAACAACAACAGATTACAAGGGGAATTTCTTTAGAAGCACGGTTATGGGAACAGAAATCAAAAACCTAAAACCACTGTTTTAAGTCTTGGTTAAAATTAAAAATAACCATATATTACAGAGGTGTTTAATAAATCTTCCCGAGAAGGAATCCCACAAATATTATGAAGGTTCAAAGTTCATTTGCAGGTACCGGATGGTTATATGTTTTGATCACAAGATCATGGTAAACAAAAAGCATGGTTAAGTGACAGGACAGGTTAAAAAATTACTACTTAAATATTCTCCTTATGTTTGCTGAGAACAAGAAGTTTCCCTAGATCTTTATTGTTAATTTACCAAGTTCTTCCTGGGATATTCAATGATAACTATAAAATTCCTATTTTATCTTCTAAGACTGGTCGCCCTCCACTTCAAAGAATGTGATGAACATGAACTGTTGGAAAATAAGATATTGTTTATTTAAATGACAGAGTTCGTTTTATGCAGAAAATGGAATCTGTTCATTTACATTGTAAAATTTAAATAGGATACTCACTTTCCCTGTGTTAATTGACTCTCACTTAAAAACTATGTAGCACTTTGTTTTTTTTTTTCAGAAACACTCAGATTTTTTGGATATACTTTTCTTATAGCAGACTCTACATAAATAAAAGATGCTTCTACCACATTCAGATCCAACAATCATCATGAAGCCTGCTTCATCAATAGGACTAGAGGTAAACAAATGTACAGGAACTATTTACTAAAATTATATGATTGTTACAGACAACTAAAAGTTATTATGAAAATTATTGTTATACTTGGACTTCAAATAGAGTCATATGAAAGCTAATAATACAGTGGTAAGATCCTGGCTCACTTTCTTATACTTCTGACCACATGAAAATGAGAGAATCAAGAGAGTGAATTATTTCAATAAATCACCCCAACTGCCTACCATCTATCTCCTCCCAAAATACCTAGTTAGCTTCAAAGAACAGAAGTTACCTGGTAAAGGTGAAGCAAGTTCCTAAAGACAAGAGTGGAAGTGTTTCTGGGAGGAGGGATGTGGCTAAGAGAAGATTTAGCTTATAAGGACTTCTCAATAACAAATTTGATAGATATTTCATAAAATATATAAACCTACTTTTGTGAATCAAAAAAAAACAAAGTAACAACTACTTCCTACAGTGAGGAACATTTTCTGTCATGATTACAACACTAAATATTTTCTTGGGGCCCAGCAGGACAGACCAATAAGATCCTACTAAACTAAGTAATAATTCCTAGGGGAAGAAATTTAGTAAATAACACTCTGGTGACCTGATGGGGCAAATGAGCTCAGTATACCAATCTCACTGCCATATTAGAAGAAGACTCTGGAATGGGAGGCTACTTCAGTCTTTCTAGTAAAAGGTCAATCTACTATAGAATCTATAGAAACTTAGAATATCAGTAAATGTAAGCAGCACATCAGAAAATCTAACTCTGCACAAAATACACTTCACAACTCGAGACTCGCCATTAGAATATGCATTTTGAATGTATTCCATGGTGAGATCCCATAGGTGCAAACTCGTATGTGCACCCAGTGTCTACGGCAATAAAGTATGTTTACAAGATAGGACAGATGTTGATTCCCATTGGGTGGAGTACATGAAAGTAACAGAATGAATTATTAAACTTAAGTGTCAGCAGACAAAGCACTGTAACCTAAAAGAGCAGAATTCCTTAGTTATATATGATTGTTAAACTAGCACTGAAACTATTAGTAGTGACATGCAATATTATTTCACTTGTTCCTCACAAATATTCTAAGATGAATTAAAGATTGTAGGCATTTTTGCCCCCATTTTATAAATGGTAATATAAGTACAACATATAGTGACAACCCAAAGATACGGTGACAGGTAGCAGTGATTTGATTATGAATCCAATCTTAGAATTCTTTCTAAAATACCAGTGTTTCTGCAAATATGGGATTAATAATACTAGTGATAAAGAGGCAACATAGTAAATGACTATAAAACAAGTGCTAAGAATTTATTCCATTTTCAATGATTTTTGATGTATCCTGATATGTCAAGGAAAAGGTCTCACTCTTTCGATTCAGTTGCTCATCATGTCTGACTCTTTGCAACTCAATGGACTGCAGCATGCCAGGCCTCCCTGTCTGTCACCAACTCCCAGAGTTTACTCAAACTCACGTCCAATGAGTTGGTGATGCCATCCAACCGTCTCATCCTCTGTCATCCTCTTCTCCTGCCTCCTTCAATTTTTCCCAGCATCAGGGTCATTTCATATAAGTCAGTTCTTCACATCAAGTGGCCAAAGTATTGGAGCTTCAGCTTCAACATCAGTCCTTCCAATGAATATTCAGGACTGATTTCCTTTAGGATGGACCGGTTGGATCTCCTTGAGTCTAAGGAACTCTCAAAAGTCGTCTCCAACATCACATTTGAAAAGCATCAATTCTTTGGTGCTCAGCTTTCTTTATAGTCCAACTCTCACAACCAGACGTGACGACTGGGAAAACCATAGCCTTGACTAGACGGACCTTTGTTGGCAAGGTAATGTCCCTGTTTTTTAATATACTGTCTAGGTTGGTCATAACTTTTCTTCCAAAGAGCAAGCGTCTTTTATTTTCATGGCTGCAGTCACCATTTGCAGTGATTCTGGAGTCTGCCAAAATAAAGTCTACCATTATTTCCCCATTTATTTGCCATAAAGTGATGGGATCATATGACATGATCTTAGTTTTCTGAATGTTGAACTTTAAGCCAACTTTTTCAGTCTCCCCTTCCACTTTCATCAAGAAGCCCTTTAGATCTTCTTCACTCTCTGACATAAGCGTGGTGTCATTTGCATATCTGAGGTTATGATATTTCTCTCAGCAATCCTGATTCCAGCTTGTGCTTCATCCAGCCCGGCATTTCTCATGACGTACTCTGAATGTAAGTTAAATAAGCAGGGTGACAACATACAGCCTTGACATACTCCTTTTCCTACTGGAACCAGTCTGTTGTTCCATGTCAAGTTCTAACTGTTGCTTCCTGACCTGAATACAGATTTCTTAGGAGGCAGGTCAGGTGGTCTGGTATTCCCATCTCTTTAGGAATTTTCCACAGTCTTGTGATCCACACTGTCAAAGGCTTTGGCATAGTCAATAGCAGAAATAGATGTATTTCTGGAACTCTCATGCTTTTTTGATGATCCAGTGAATGATGGCAATTTGATCTCTGATTCTTCTGCCTTTTCTAAAACCAGCGTGAACATCTGAAAGTTCAAGGTTCACATATGGTTGAACCCTGGCTTGGAAAATTTTGAGCATTACTTTACTAGCATGTGAGATGAGTGCAACTGTGTGGTAGTTTGAACATTCTTTGGCATTACCTCACTTTGGGATTGGAATGAAAACTGACCTTTTCCAGTCCTGTGGCCACTACTGCGTTTTCCAAACTTGCTGGCATTTTGAGTGCAGCTCTTTCACAGCATCATCTTTTAGGATTTGAAATAGTTCAACTGGAATTCTATCACCTCCACTAGCTTTGTTCATAGTGATGCTTCCTAAGGCCCACTTGACTTCACATTCCAGGATGTCTGGCGTAGGTAAGTGATCACATCATCGTGATTATCTGGATCATGAAGATGTTTTCAGTATAGTTCTTCTGTGTATTCTTGCCACTCTTCTTAATATCTTCTGCTTCTCTTAGGTCCATACCATTTCTGTCCTTTATTGTGCCCATTTTTGCATGAAATGTTCCCTTGGTGTCTCTAATTTTCTTGAAGAGATCTCTAGTCTTTCCCATTCTATTGTTTTCCTCTATTTCTTTGCACTGATCACTGAGGAAGGCTTTCTTATCTCTACTTGTTTTTCTTTGGAACTCTGCATTCAAATGGGTATATCTTTTCTTTTCTCCTTTGCTTTTTGCTTCTCTTCTTTTCACAGCTATTTGTAAGGCCTCCTCAGACAGTCATTTACCTTTTCTGCATAACTTTTTCTTGCAAATGGTCTTGATCCCTGTCTCCTGTGCAATGTCATGATCCTCCATCAATAGTTAATCAGGCACTGTCTATCAGATCTAGTCCCTTGAATCTATTTGTAACTTCCACTGTATAATCATAAGGGATTTGATTTAGGTCATACCTGAATGGCCTAGTGGTTTTCCCTACTTTCTTCAATTTAAGTCTGAATTTGGAAATAAATAAGGAGTTCATGATGTGAGCCACAATCAGCTCCCGTTGTTTTTTTTTTTTTTTTTTTTGCTGACTGCATAGAGCTTCCCCACCTTTGGCTGCAAAGAATACAATCAACCTGATTTCAGTATTGACTATCTGGTGATATCCATGTATAGAGTGTTCTCTTGTGTTGCTGGAAGAGAGTGTTTGCTATGACCAGTGCATTCTCTTGGCAAAACTCTATTAGCCTTTGCCCTGCTTCATTCTATACTCCAAGGCCAAATTTGCCTGTTACTCCAGGTGTTTCTTGACTTCCTATTTTTACATTCCAGTCCCCTATGATGAAAAGGACACCTTTTTGGGTTTTAGTTCTAGAAGGCTGTGTCGGTCTTCATAGAACCATTCAACTTCAGCTTCTTCAGCATTACTGGTGGGGCACAGACTTGGATTACTATGATAGTGAATGGTTTGCCTTGGAAACGAACAGAGATCATTCTGCCATTTTTGAGATTGCATCCAACTACTGCATTTCAGACTCGTTTGTTTACTATGATGGCTACTCCATTTCTTCTAAGGGATTTTTACCCATAGTAGTAGATATAATGGTCATCTGAGTTAAATTCACCCATTCCAGTCTTTACCACCTCGATTCTGGAAACCAGGCTCGTGTTGGATGTTGTCAAGCAAAAACATTTAGCCAAATCATATAATATTTCATTTTATGTAGTACAGATGGTAAAGAATCTGCCTGCAATGCAGGAGACCTAGGTTCGATCCCTGGCTTGGGAAGATCCCCTGGATAAGGAAACGACTACCCACTCCAGTATTCTTGCCTGGAGAGTCCCATGGACAGAGGAGCCTTTGTCCATGGGGTCAAAAGAATAGGACACAACTTAGCGACAAACACACACACACACAGCTTTATGTTTATCTTCCATTTATGTCAAGGGACATATTTTTTTTTCACTTTAGGTAGAAACATAAGGTTCTCTTTATTAAATTAATATAAGTAATTTTATAGAAAACTAGTACATAAAAATATGGTGGATTCTGCAAAAAATAAAAATCCATTAATCAGTTTGCAAAAGACTGAAACTTGAAAATATTCTACTACATATCAAACACAATAAATCATACTCTTAATAATGACCACCAAAAGGCTTTCCAATTTAGAGAACTTTACATTTCATACAGAATTCATACAATTAGTTGCTTCATTATATCAACTTACTACTTACATAAATTTCTAAATGAGTACAGTAGCCATAATACTATCATAGCAAGAGTCAAGTTAGTTTTGAAGGAAATTTGGTGTATCACTTTTTAGCAATATTTCATTTATTCTAATACTATTACAATAGAAGTTATACATAAATACAGATGCATAAGATTCAAACAAAAAGAATAATCAGAGTAAAATGTGACTCTTTGTGTTCAAGTCACTCAGTCATTTCTGACTCTTTCCAACTCTATGGACTGTAGCTCACCAGGCTCCTCCCATTTCATGCTCACACTCCCAGCTATTCCTGTTCCTGCACATAATGACTAACAAACTGTAAGACAAAACACATTTCTCCGACAGTTCAGTTCAGTTCAGTCGCTCAGTCGTGTCTGACTCTGCGACCCCATGGACTGCAGCACGCCAGGCTTCTGTGTCCATCACCAACTCCTGGAGCTTACTCAAACTCAACTCATCAAGTCAGTGATGCCATCCAACCGTCTAATCCTCTGTTATCCCCTTCTCCTCCTGTCTTCAATCTTTTCCAGCATCAGGGTCTTTGCAATGAGTCAATTATTTGCACCAAGTGGCCAAAGTGTTAGAGCTTCAGCTTCAGCATCAGTCCTTCCAATGAATATTCAGGACTGATTTCACTTAGGATTGACTGATTTGATCTCCTTGCAGTCCAAAGGACTCTCAAGAGTTTTCTCCAAAACCACGATTCAAAAGCATCAATTCTTTGGCGCTCAGCCTTCTTTATGGTCCAATTCCACATCCATACATGACTACTGGAAAACCCATAGCTTTGACTAGATGGACCTACCTTTGTTGGCAAATTAATGTCTCGGCTTCTTAATATGCTATCTGGGTTGGTCCTTTTCTTCCAAGGAGCAAGCGTCTTTTAATTTCATGGCAAGCTCTTTTAATTTCATGATTTAAGAGCCCAAGAAAATAAAATCTGTACCTGTTTCCACTGTTTCCCCATCTATTTGCAATGAAGTGATGGGACCAGATGCCATGAACTTAGTTTTTTGAATGTTGAGTTTTAAGCCAGTTTTTTCACTCTACTCTTTCACTTTCATCAAGAGGCTCTTTAGTTCCTCTCCGTTTTCTGACATAAGGGTGGCGTCATCTGCATATCTGAGGTTATTGATATTTCTCCCGGCAATCCTGATTCCAGCTTGTGCTTCATCCAACCTGGCATTTCACACATGTACTCTGCATATTAGTTAAATAAGCAGGGTGACAAAATATAGCCTTGATGTTCTCCTTTCTTGATTTCATACCAGTCTGCTGTTTCATGCACAGTTCTAACTGTTGCTTCTTGACCTGCATACAGATTTCTCAGGAGGCAGGTCACGTGATCTGGTATTCCCATCTCTTTAAGAATTTTCCAGTTTGTGATCCACACAGTCTATAGCTGTGGCATAGTCAATAAAGCAGAAGTAGATGTTTTTCTGGAACTTTCTTGCTTTTTCTATGATCCACCAGATGCTGGCGATTTGATTTCTGGTTCCTCTGTTTTTCCTAAATCCAGCTTGAACATCTGGAAGTTCTTGGTTCATGTACTGTGGAAGCCTGGCTTGGAGAATTTTGAGCATTACTTTGCTAGCATGTGGGATGAGTGCAATTGTGCAGTAGTTTGAGCATTCTTTGGCATTGCTTTTTTTGGGATTGTAATGAAAACTGATCTTTTCTAGTCCTGTGGCTTTTGCTGAGTTTTCCAAATTTTCTGGCATATTGAGTGCAGCACTTTCACAGCATCATCTTTTAGGATTTGAAATAGCTCAGCTGGAATTCCATCATCTCCACTATCTTTGTTCATAGTGTTCCTCCAATATCCTTCCAGTAAATTCACTTTCATGTATGTTTTTGTTTTCATACTAGCCAGGAAAGTTAACACTATTTGCTACAAGAGACAGCTTTCAAATGTCTGTGCTTTAAATCCTAAATTACCCACCTACAGAGGGTACAAGGAGCCCACGATCCGCATGTTCACTTTAGAGACCCTGATTAACAAGCCTCTACCATTCTGTACTTGTGTGACCTTAATGTAGCTTTAGAGGAGCTAAGAGACTGTAGAGGTGGCATCATGGCTCCTGAATACCATGACTCACACATAATGCATGCCACTTTTGCTCACAATCCACTATCCAGAATATGCCACAGGGCCCAACCTAAACATAAGGGAAAATACAGAGCTGAACTTATATATCTGTTACAATACCATTTTGTTCAATAGTACATATATGAGTCAGGTGAAAGAGAATGTGCTTTCCTGCTCTATACTTCGTCTTAATGATATACTCAGAGCTCTTTTCACGTATGTTTGTATGTATGTATGTATGTATATGTATGTGCACATACAACTATTTTTATTGGTTTCACAGTAAGTATAGCACAGCTAAATCACTTAACCATTCCACTATTGATGAATATTCAGGCTCTATTTGCTCTATTATAAAAAATACTACAAAAAAAGAATACACCTAACTTTTAATCAAACATTTTATGGAGGTGATCCTGTCCATGTTTACTGGCCATTGGGTTCTCATGTTCTGTGAACAGCCTATTCATATCCTATGTTGACTTAGCTATTGTACTCTCTTCCCTTATTGATTTACAGAATCTTGTTAATAAACATGATGAAATTTTTATGCACTTGATTTTTCCTTTACCTTTACTTATGGTGTTTGTTAACTATTACTTGGCAAAATATATCAACGTTTTTTCTATAAACCTTGTGATGTTTTATATTCTACATAAGATGATCTTCCTCCTTTTAATATTATGAAAAAATATTCTCCAGCTTTTGTTTCTATTGGTTTTGAAGTTTTAAAACTGATTAGTTCTAGAATATATTTTGGGTTTTTAGACAAAGGTATAACTTTATTTTTTCTAAACAGATAACCAATTTTTCTTAACACCATTGCATTATTTGCACCAATGTATATATTGCATCATCTTTTTTTCTTATTTGAGAGAGTATATTTATCATAAACTAAGTTCTCATTTTTACTTGGATTTGTTTATTTACTCCTGGTCTGTCACCATTCAGTTTTTATTACTATAGCTTTGTAGCATTTTATAAGGTTAGTAGAACAAGTCCTCCATGGCTATTCTTGTATATATTCTTTTCCATTAATTTTAAGATTAGCTTTGCAAATTTTAAGAAAACACTGATGGATGTTTTGGTTGGATTATGTTGAAACTGTACATCTGTTTGGGAAAGAAATGAATTCTGCATAATTTGGAGTCTATCCATCCAGAAACACAGTAATCTCACCACATAGCCTTTGTAGAAAAAAAAAAATCTCATTTTCAAATTTAGGCCTCTTTAATGTTGTTTCATATGTGAATTATAAGCTTTACCCTAACTCACTGGTTATGAGCACCTATTATGAAGCTTGATGCTATTTTTTCAAAGTGATGTGGCAGGCAGATTTCTAAAAATCTGATTCCAAACCTGCATACCTGTAACCTATGCAAGTGATGAGAGATAGCTATCGTGATTGTGTTACATGGCACAACTGAAGTTAAAATTGAGACTGACTTAGCCTCAAACTACTGCACAATTGCACTCATCTCACACGCTAGCAAAGTAATGCTCAAAATTCTCTAAGCCAGGCTTTAGTACGTCAAGGCTATAATTTGTCACTCTGCTTATTTAACTTACATGCAGAGTACACATGTGAAAGGCCGGGCTGGATGAAGTACAAGCTAGAATCAAGATTGCCGGGAGAAATAGCAATAACCTCAGATATGCAGATGACACCACCCTTATGTCAGAAAACAAAAAGGAACTAAAGAGCCTCTTGAAAGTGAAAGAGGAGAGTGAAAAAGTTGGCTTAAAATTCAACATTCAGAAAACGAAGATCATGGCATCTGGGCCCATCAGTTCATGGCAAATAGATGGGGAAACAATGGAAACAGTGACAGATTTTATTTTCTTGGGCTCCAAAATCACTGCAGATGGTGACTGCAGCCATGAAATTAAAAGATGCTTGCTCCTTGGAAGAAAAGTTATGACCAACCTAGATAGCATATTAAAAAGCAGAGACATTACTTTGCCAACAAAGTTCGTCTAGTAAACGCTAAGGGTTTTCCAGTAGTCATGTATGGATGTGACAGTTGGACTATAAAGAAAGCTGAGCACCGAAGAATTGATGGTTTTGAACTGTGGTGTTGGAGAAGTCTCTTCAGAGTCCCTTGGACTGTAAGGAGATCAAACCAGTCAATCCTAAAGGAATTTAGTCCTGACTATTCTTACTCCTTGGAAGAAAAGTTATGACCAACCTAGATAGTATATTCAAAAGCAGAGACATTACTTTGCCGACTAAGGTCCATCTAGTCAAAGTTATGGTTTTTCCTGTGGTCATGTATGGATACGAGAATTGGACTGTGAAGAAGGCTGAGCACCAAAGAATTGATGCTTTAGAACTGTGGTGTTGGAGAAGACTCTTGAAAGTCCCTTGGACTGCAAGGAGATCCAACCAGTCCATTCTGAAGGAGCTCAACCCTGGGGTTTCTTTGGAGGGAATGATGCTGAAGCTGAAACTCCAGTACTTTGGCCTCCTCATGTGAAGAGTTGACTCATTGGAAAAGACTCTGATGCTGGGAGGGATTGGGGGCAGGAGGAGAAGGGGACGACAGAGGGTGAGATGGCTGGATGGCATCACTGACTCGATAGACATGAGTCTGAGTGAACTCCGGGAGTTGGTGATGGACAGGGAGGCCTGGTGTGCTGCGATTCATGGGGTCGCAAAGAGTCGGACACGACTGAGCGACTGAACTGAACTGAACTGATTCTTTGTAAGGACTGATGCTAACTTGAAACTTCAATACTTTGGCCACCTGATGTGAGGAACTGACTCATTTGAAAAGCCCCTGATGCTGGGAAAGACTGAAGGCGGGAGGAGAAAGGGACAGTGGAGAACATGATGGCTGGATGGCATCACCGACTCAGTGGACGTGAGTTTGAGTGAACTCCAGGAGTTGGTGATGGGCAAGGAAGCCTGGCGTGCTGCAGTCCATGGGTCACAAAGAGTCAGGCACGACTGAGCGACTGAAGTGAAGTGAACTGAACATCCTGAATGGGTTTGAAAATGAATTAATTCTAGGACTACTTCATAAAACTGTGGTGTTACAGACACTTTAATTTCCGCCCTGTGAGACCTAAAACAGAGAACCCAATTGCATCCACTCAAACTTCTGACTTATAGAAATTATGAGATAATAAATGAGTGTTGTTTTAAGCCACTAAGTTAGTTGTAATTTGTTACACAGCAATAGAAAACTAATCCAGATAGACTCCAAAGCAATTGTTATTACTATTTTCCACCTCCATAAGGTTTCAGGATTCCTGGGGAAACAAAAATACATTCAGAATCACCTTCCCCTTCCTCCCCTGTATGTCAACTAATACTCCTTAATTAAGCCATATATGCCAAACAAAATCTTTAATTTCCTGTTAAATGTTAAGTTTGGGGGAGTAAAATGCTATCTCTTCCTGAAAAAGTTTGAATATTTAAGGTACAATATAAATTGAAAACACAAATACCAAAGAACATAAAGCCTAAAAGTCATTGGGTAAATCACCTAATGAAAAGCAGGAGCATATTAACTGGTATCAAATACTAGAATCCAAAATCTATTTCACAAGAGGCCAGGATATATACAATAGTCAAGGTTCTTTCAGTAATTTACCTATTATGACTACAATGTTTAAAAGCAAATACAGTATATTGGTAAAATAATAATTAATCAACATTCTTGATTCCACTGAATAAATTATTGCATATTTACCTTTTCCTTTAATTAAAAATGCAATTTACTACATAGTATGTTAAATTTATAAAACTCTTCATGGTCTAAGAAACATTAAATAATTCATACTTTGAAATCAGTTTAGAGAATTTTGAGCTGATGCATGGCTGAATTATGTAATTTTTTAAAAGATATGGTAAAAGAAAACTTACAATGGTATTCAGTGACAAGACTGACAATAAAATAAGCTTCACTTATTTTGTCTGCATGCTTCCATACTATTTGAATCCTTTTTAACAAAGCATGTTACTTATAGCTCTTGGGTAAAATTTTTAAAACAAAGGTATAAATAAAGCAAGAAAAAAGTTTAGTGAATATGAAAGATGATGATTTTAATGATCATGGAACTGAGAGAGTTTTGAAATCAGAAAACAAATTAAAGGAAAGTAAAAATTGAGAAGAAAGAAATTTAAGGAAATAACATAACATGGAATAATGATTAGATATGTTAGAACTATCAAAACAATGTTATGAGTGCTAATTAAAAAGAAAATTCATCCATTGTCTAAAAGTTTAAAGTTTATTTTCTTATTAAAAGTGATTTTTAAAATTATTGACCTGTCCTGCTCTCCTCAAAACACCAATTTCCATGGTATACAAATAAGAGACTTGTAGTGGTAGACCTAGGAACCAGTATCCGTCTCAAAATTTTAACAGATGGTCTTATCAGGATGACAGACAGGGATCTTATTGCCTCAACTGATTTTCTTTGATGTCTCCACGGCTTTTCACTCAGTAAACAAAAGGTATTATTTACCAAGTTGCCCCTGCCTATTGGTAAGGCAGATTGCAGTCAATTTAACAGTTGCTGGGAAAGCACATCTAAATCTACTTACCACCTGCCTGACGATTTTGCATCGGACCTCACAAGGGAGAAGGATACCTCTGATCTAATGCTCTGCCTATTCCTAAGCACTGTAGTTTATAATTTACATGTCATTATTTTGTCATCCATTTACATCTTAGTACAAGATGTACTTTCCCTGCAAAGAGAAGGTAGTTCTGATGTAGAGGACAGAAGGAGAATTGTGTTTTGTACTTAAGTTCCATGAAGGGAGGAACAATATCTGTTTCTTCTTTATCCTCTATCACAATGACTGGCACACAGTAAATTCTCAGTAAGGATTTGATGAAGTAAAAGTTAAAATTAAAGTTATTCAGTCGTGTCCAGCTCTTTGCAACCCCATGGACTGTAGCCTACCAGGTTCCTCTGTCCATGGAATTCTTCAGGCAAGAATACTGGAGTGGGTAGGCGTTCCCTTCCTTCTCTTTGGGATCTTCCCAACCAAGGGACTGAACCCAGGTCTCCCACTGGCGAATTCTTTACCATCTGAACCACCAGGGAAGCCCAAGAATACTGGAGTGGGTAGCCTATCCCTTCTTCAAGAGATATTCCCGACCCAGGAATTGAATCAAGGTCTCCTGAATTGCAGGCGGTTTCTTTTCCAACTGAGCTACAAAGGCAAGCAAAAACTAAAATCAACAAATAGCACTGAGTTGCCAACGAACAACAAGAACAAAAAATGACACAGGCAAATGGCACATTAGGGAAGAAAGAAAACAAAGAGAAGAAGGTGATAGTGAAAGGAACAAGAAAGTTCAGTTTTCATGCTATTCCTAAATAAAGGCATTCTATTTTTTCTTCACAACTTTCTCAAATAGTTCCACCCATATGCTATTTTAAGGAATAAAATTCATTGGAACAGTAGGGGAAAAAACAGTCTACCATGAAAGATTGCTTCCAGAGACAGACATGGGGCCCAGTAAGCACTAACAGCATATTAGATTAGATACCTATTTAGGTAAAGAATACTTTTACATTAGCAAAGCAAAAAAATATTTTAAAGCCAAAGATGAATGTAAAGATATGGGTCACAAAAATGGCTCATGACTAATTTGGAGCTGAATCAATGGCTTTATAGACAAGTTTGCATTTTTGTTTTTGTTTTTAAAGATGGACAGTTTAGGGATCTCCAGAAAATTATCCAATAAATACATGTAAACTACATGCGGGACTCAATTCTACTCTAATCCATATTATACAATACTTATAAAGTCAAAAAGTCAGAATATTAAAAATCACTCTTAAAAATTACAGTACCTATTTTTCCATTACTGGTAATTGGTCTGTTCATATTATCTATTTCTCCCTGGTTCAGTCTTGGGAGATTGTTAATTTTTAGAAATTTGTCCATTTCTTCTAGGTTGCCCAATTTATTGGCATATAGTTGTTAGTGGTAGTCTCTTATGATCTTTTGTATTCTGTGGTATCAGTTCTAACTTCTTTTTCACTTCTGATTTTATTGACTTGAATCCTCTTCTTTTTTTTTTTCTTAATACCCTGACTAGAGGTTTATAACTTTGCTTATCTTTTTTTTGCCTATTTTTAAAAATTCATTTATTTTTTATTGAAGGATAATTGCTTTACAGAATTTTGTTGTTTTCTGTCAAGCCTCAACATGAATCAGCCACAGGTATACATGTATCCCCTCCCTTTTGAACCTCCCTCCCATCTCCCTCTCCATCCCACCCCTCTAGGTTGACACAGAGCCCCTGTTTGAGTTTCCTGAGCCATACAGCAAATTCCTGTTGGCTATCTATTTTACATATGGTAATGGAAGTTTCCATGTTACTTTTTCCATACATCTCACCCTTTCCTCCCCTCTCCCCATGTCCATAAGTCTATTCTCTATGTCTGTTTCTCCACTGCTGCCCTGCAAATAAATTCTTCAGTACCATTTTTCTAGATTCTGTATATACGCATTAGAAAATGACATTTATCTTTCTCTTTCGACTTATTTCACTTTGTATAATAGGTTCTAGGTTCACTCACCTCATTAGAAGTGATTCAAAATATGTTCCTTTTTATGGCTGAGTAATATTCCACTGTGTAC
This sequence comes from Oryx dammah, assembly GCF_014754425.2. Taxonomy (NCBI): domain Eukaryota; kingdom Metazoa; phylum Chordata; class Mammalia; order Artiodactyla; family Bovidae; genus Oryx; species Oryx dammah. The sequence goes on along the minus strand of NW_024070185.1, from coordinate 40,520,549 downwards.
ATGTACCACCACTTCTTTACCCAATCATCTGTCCATAGGCATCTAGGTTGCTTCCATGTTCTAGCTAATGTGAACAGTGCAGCAGTGAACAATGGGATACATGAGCATTTTTCAGTTTTGGTTTCCTCAGGGTATATGCCTAGGAGTGGGACTGCTGGATCATATCACGGTTTTATTCCTAGCTTTTAAAGGAATCTCCATACTATCTTCTACAGTGGCTGTATCAATTTACATTCCCACCAACAGAGAGTTCCCTTTGCTCCACACCCTCTCCAGCATTTATTTTTTGTAGACATTTGATGGTGGCCATTCTGACCAGTGTGAGGTGATATCTCATTGTAGTTTTGATTTGCATTTCTCTAATAATGAGCGATGTTGAGTATCTTTTCATGTGTTTGTTAGCCATCAGTAAGTCTTCTTTGGAGAAATGTCTGTTTAGGTATTTTTCCCCACTTTTTCATGGGATTGTTTTTCTGGTATTGAGTTATATGAGCTGCTTGTATATTTTGGAAATTAATCCTTTGTCAGTTATTTCATTTGCTATTATTTTCTTCCATTCTGAGGGTGGTCTTTTCACCTTGCTTATAGTTTCCTTTGCTGTGCAAAAGCTTTTATGTTTAATTAGGTCCCAGTTGTTTACTTTTGTTTTTATTTCCTTTACTCCAGGAGGTGGGTCATACAGGATATTGCTTTGATTTATATCATCGAGTGTTCTGCCTATGTTTTCCTCTAAGAGTTTGATAGTTTCTGGTCTTACATGTAGGTCTTTAATCCATTTTGAGTTAATCTTTGTGTATGGTGTTAGGAAGTGTTCTAAGTTCACTCTTTTACATGTAGCTGTCCAGTTTTCCCAGCACCATTTATTGAAGAGGCTCTCTTTGCCCCATTGTATATTCTTGCCTCCTTTGTCAAAAATAAGGTACCCATAGGTGCATGGGTTATTTCTGGGCATACTATTTTGTTCCATTGGTCTATAATTCTGTTTTTGTGCCCAGTACCATACTATCTTGATGACTGTAGCTTTGTAGTATAATTTTAAGTCAGGAAAGTTGATTCCTCCAGCTCCATTCTTCTTTCTCAAGACTGCTTTGGCTATTGAGGGTCTTTTGTGACAATTTCATATGAATCTTTTGTCACAATGCCATATAAATTGTGAAATTGTTTGTTCTAGTTCTGTGAAAAAATGCCATTAGTAATTTGATAGGGATCACACCAAATCTGTAGAATGCATTTGGTAGCATAGTCATTTTCACAATATTTATTCTTCCTACCCAAGAACACGGAATATCTCTCCATCTGTTTATGTTGTCTTTGACTTCTATCATTCAGGTCAGTTCAGTTCAGTTCGGTCGCTCAGTTGTGTCCAACTCTTTGCGACCCCATGAATCACAGCACACCAGGCGTCCCTGTCCATCACCAACTCCCAGAGTTCACCCAAATGTATGTGCAACAAGTCGGTGATGCCATCCAGCTATCTCATCCTCTGTCATCCCCTTCTCCTCTTGCCCACAAGACTTCCCAGCATCAGGGTCTTTTCTGATAAGTCAACACTTCGTGTGAGGTAGCCAAAGTATTGGGGTTTCAGCCTCAGCATCAGTCCTTCCAATGAACACCCAGGACTGGTCTCCTTTAGGATAGACTGGTTGAATTTCCTTGCAGTCCAAAGGACTCTCAAGACTCTTCTCCAACACCACAGTTTAAAGCATCAATTCTTCAGTGCTCAGCTTTCTTCACAGTCGAACTCTCATATCCATACATGACCACTGGAAAAACCATAGCCTTGACTAGACGGACCTTTGTTGGCAAAGTAATGTCTCTGCTTTTCAATGTTATTTCAGTTCAGTTCAGTCACTCAGTCGTGTCCGACTCTTTGCAACCCCATGAATCGCAGCACATCAGGCCTCCCTGTCCATCACCATCTCCCGGAGTTCACTCAGACTCACGTCCATCGAGTCCGTGATGCTATCCAGCCATCTCATCCTCGGTCGTCCCCTTCTCCTACTGCCTCCAATCCCTCCCAGCATCAGAGTCTTTTCCAATGAGTCAACTCTTCACATGAGGTGGCCAAAGTACTGGAGGTTCAGCTTTAGAATCATTCCTTCCAAAGAAATCTTATTTAGGTTGGTCAAAACTTTCCTTCCATGGAGTAAGTGTCTTTTAGTTTCACGGCTGCAATCACCATCTGCAGTGATTTTGGAGCCCAGAAAAATAAACTCTGACACTGTTTCCACTGTTTCCCCATCTATTTCCCATGAAGTGATGGGACCAGATGTCATGATCTTCGTTTTCTGAATGTTGAGCTTTAAGTCAATTCTTTCACTTTCCTCTTTCACTTTCATGAAGAGGCATTTTAGTTCCTCTTCACTTTCTGCCATAAGGGTGGTGTCATCTGCATATCTGAGGTTATTGAGATTTCTCCTGGCAATCTTGATTCCAGCTTGTGCTTCTTCCAGTCCAGCATTTCTCATGATGTACTCTGCATATAAGTTAAATAAGCAGGGTGACAATATATAGCCTTGACGTACTCCTTTTCCTATCTGGAACCAGTCTGTTGTTCCATGTCCAGTTCTAACTGTTGCTTCCTGACCTGCATACAGATTTCTCAAGAGGCAGGTCAGGTGGTCCGATATTCCCATCTCTTAAAGAATTTTCCACAGTTTATTGTGATCCACACAAAGGCTTTGGCATAGTCAATAAGGCAGAAATAGATGTTTTTCTGGAACTCTCTTGCTTTTTCGATGATCCAGCGGGTGTTAGCAATTTATCTCTGGTTCCTCTGCCTTTGCTAAACCCAGCTTGAACATCTGGAAGTTCACGGTTCATGTACTGCTGAAGCCTGGCTTGGAGAATTTTGAGCATTACTTTACTAGTGTGTGAGATGAATGCAATTGTGTGGTCGTTTGAGCATTCTTTGGCATTGCCTTTCTTTGGGATTGGAATGAAAACTGACCTTTTCCAGTCCTGTAGCCACTGCTGAGTTTTCCAAATTTGCTGGCATATTGAGTGCAGCACTTTCAGAGCATCATCTTTCAGGATTTGAAATAGCTCAACTGGAATTCCCTCACCTCCACTAGCTTTGTTCGTAGTGATGCTTTCTTAGGCCCGCTTGACTTCACCCTGGAATCTGGCTTTAGGTGAGTTATCACACCATCATGATTCTCTGGGTCATGAAGATCTTTTTTGTACAGTTCTTCTGTGCATTCTTGCCACCTCTTCTTAATATCTTCTGCTTCTGTTAGGTCCATACCATTTCTGTCCTCTATCGAGCACATCTTTGCATGAAGTGTTCCCTTGATAGCTCTAATTTTCTTGAAGAGATCTCTAGTATTTCCCATTCTGTTGTTTTCCTCTATTTCTCTGCACTGATATCTGAGGAAGGCTTTCTTATCTCTCCTTGCTATTCTTTGGAACTCTGTATTCAGATGCTTTTATCTTTCCTTTTCTCCTTTGCTTTTCACTTCTCTTCTTTTCACAGCTATTTGTAAGGCCTCCTGAGACAGCCATTTTGCTTTTTTGCATTTCTTTTCCATGGGGATGGTCTTGATCCCTGTCTCCTGTATAATGTCATGAACTTCCGTCCATAGCTCTGTCCGTAGTACTCTCCGTTCATAGAACTCTGTCTATCAGATCTAGTCCCTTAAATCTATTTCTCACTTCCAGTGTACAATCATAAGGGATTTGATTTAGGTCACACCTGAAGTGTCTTATATTTTCCGTATACAGTTCTTTTGTCTCCTTAGGTAAGTTTATTCCTAGATATTTAATTCTTTTTGTTGCAAGGGCAAATGGGATTGATTCCTTAATTATCTTTCTGATTTTTCATTGTTAGTATATAGAAATGCAAGTGATTTCTGCATATTGATTTTGTATCCTGCAACTTTGCTAAATTCACTGATTAGCTCTAGTAATTTGCTGATACTATTTTAGGGTTTTCTATGTACAGTATCATGTCATCTGTAAACAGTGAGAGCTTTACTTCTTCTTTTCTGATCTGGATTGCTTTTATTACTTTTTCTTCTCTGATGGTTGTAGCTAGGACTTCCAGAACTATGTTGAATAACAGTAGTGAAAGTGGACACCCTTGTCTTGTTCCTGATCTTAGGGGGAATGCTTTCAGTTTTTCACTACTGAGAAGAATGCTTGTTGTAGTTTTATCATATACAGCCTTTACTATGTTGAGGTAGGTTCCTTCCATGCCCATTTTTTGAAGAGTTTTTATCATAAATGGGTGCTGAATTTTGTCAAAGGCTTTTTCTTCATTTATTGAGATGATCGTATGGTTTTTATCTTTCAATTTGTTAATATGATGTATCACATTGATTGATTTGCATATATTGAAGAATCCTTGCATCCCTTGGAATAAACCCAATTTGATCATGGTGTATGAGCTTTTCGATGTGTTGCTTCATTCTATTTGCTAAAATTTTGTTGAGGATTTTTGCATCTATGTTCATCAGTGATATTGGCCTGTAGTTTTCTTTTTTAGTGTTGTCTTTGTCTGGTTTTGGAATCATGGTGGTAGTGGCCTCATAGAATGAGTATGGAAGTTTGGAACTTCCTCTCTGTGTTTTTGAAAGAGTTTTAGAAGGATAGGCATTAGCTCTTCTCTAAATGTTTGATGTGAAGCCATCTGGTTCTGAGCTTTTGTTTTTTGGGAGATTTTTGATCACAGCTTCAATTTCAGTGCTTGTAATTGGATTGTCCATAATTTCTATTTCTTCCTGGTTCAGTCTTAGAAGGTTGAACTTTTCGAAGAATCTGTTCATTTCTTCCAGGTTATCCATTTTATTTCTATAAAGTTTTCCATACTAGTCTCTTATAATCCTTTGTATTTCTGCATTGTTTGTTGTCCTGTTGTAACCTCTCCTTTTTCATTTCTAATTTTGTTGATTTGATTCTTTTTTTTTCTTGATGAGTCTGCCTAAAGGTTTGTCAATTTTGTTCATCTTCTCAAAGAACTAGTTTTTAGTTTTACTAATCTTTACTACTGTTGCTTTCATTTCTTTTTCAGTTATTTCTGCTTGGATCTTTATGATTTCTGTCCTTCTACTAACTTTGGGTTTCTTTTCTTCTTTTTCCAGTTGTTTTAGGTGTAAAGTTAGGTTGTCTATTCGATGTTTTTCTTGTTTCTTGAGGTAGGATTGTATTACTATAAACTTCCCTCTTAGAACTGCTTTTGCTGCATCCCATAGGTTTTTATTGTCATGTTTTCATTGTCATTTTTTTTGAGAAAAGTTTTGATTTCCCTTTTGATTTCTTCAGTAACCTGTTGGTTATTCAGAAATGTGTTATTTAATCTCCATGTGTTTGTGTTTCTTACAGCTTTTTTCTTGAAATTGATATCTAGTTTCATAGCACTGTGGTCGGAGAAGATGCTTGACACAATTTCGATTTTCTTAAATTTACTAAGTTCTGATTTGTGACACAAGATGTGGGCTATCCTGGAGAATGTTCCATGTGTACTTGAGAAGAAGGTATTTACCTTCTTCTCAATCCAATCTTCTGCATTTGTATGAAATGTCCTGAAGATATTAATAAGATCCATCTCATCTAATGTATCATTTAAGACTTGTGTTTCCTTATTAATTTTCTGTTTTGATGAATTGTCCATTGGTGTGAGTGGGGTGTTAAAGTCTCCTACTATTATTGTGCTACTGTCAATTTCTCCTTTTAGGTCTGATATTGTTTGTCTTATGTATTGAGGTGCTCCTATGTTGAGTCTATAGATACTTAGAATTGTTGTGTCTTCCTCTTGGATTGATCACTTGATCATTATGTAGTATCCTTCCTTATCTCTTGTAATCTTATTTTATGTAATCTTCATATCAGTCTATTTTGTCTGATATGAGGATTTCTACTCCAACTTTCTTTTGCTTCCCATTTGCATGGAATATATTTTTCCATCCTCTCACTTTCGGTCTATATGTGTCTTTAGGTCTGAAGTGGGTTTCTTTTAGACAGCATATTTATGGGTCTTTTTTTTGGTATCCATTCAGAGTCTATGTCTTTTGGTTAGTACATTTAATCCATTTACACTTAAAAGTGTTTATTGGTATATCTGTTCCTATTGGAATTTTCTTGTTTGGAGTTGATTTTGTAGATCTTTTTTCTTCTCTTGTATTTCTTGACTATATAAGTCCCTTTAACATTTGTTGTAAAACTGATTTGATGGTACTGAATTCTCTTAGCTTTTGCCTGTCTGAAAGCCTTTTATTTCTCCATCAATTTTGAAGGATATCCTTGCTGGATACTGTAATCTTGGTTGCAGATCTTTCCCTTTCAATACTTTAAATATATCCTGCCATTCCCTTCTGGCCTGCAGAGTTTCTCCTGAAAGGTCAGCTGTTAAGCATATGGGGTTTCCCTTATATGTTACTTCTTGCTTATCTCTTGCTGCTTTTAATATTCTTTCTTTGTGTTTAGTCTTTGTTAGTTTGATTAGTATGTGTCTTGGTGTGTTTCTCCTTGGGTATATCCTGTATGGGACTCTTTGTGCCTCTTGGGCTTGATTGACTATTTCATTTTCCATGTTGGGGAAATTTTCAACTCTAATCTCTTCAAAACTTTTATTATACCCTTTCTTTTTCTGTTCTTCTTCTGGGACCCCTATAATTTGAATGCTGGAACATTTGCTATGGTCCCAGAGGTCTCTGAAACTGTCCTTAGTTCTTTTCACTCTTTTTACTTTATTCTGCTTTTCAGAAGTTATTTCTACCATTTTATCTTCCAGCTCACTGATTCATTCTTCTGCTTCATATATTCTGCTATTGATTCCTTCTAGAGTATTTTTAATTTCAGTAATTGTGCTGTTTGCCTCTGTATGTTTATTCATTAATTTTCCTAGATCTTTGTTAATTGATTCTTGCATTTTCTCCATATGTTGTTTTCAAGGTTTTTGATCATCTTTATTATCATTATTCTGAATTCTTTTTCAGGTAGTTTGCCTATTTCCTCTTCATTTATTTGACCTTCTGTGTTTCTAGTTTGCTCCTTCATTTGTGTAGTATTTCCCTGCCTTTTCATTTTTTTTTTTTTTTAACTTATTGTGTTCGAGTTCTCCTTTGCCCAGGCTTCAAGGAAAGTTGAATTTTTTCCTTGAAGGAGGTTGAATTCTTTCTTCCTTTTGGTTTCTGCCCTCCTAAGGCTGGTCCAGTGGTTTCTGTAAGCTTCTCATAGGGTAAGATTTGTGCTGAGTTTTTGTTTGCTTGTTTTTCCTCTGATGGGCAAGGCTGAGTGAGGTGGTAATTCTATCTGCTGATGATTGGGTTTGCATTTTTGTTTTGTTTGTTGTTTAGATGAGGTGTCCTGCACATGGTGCTACGGTGGTTGGGTGATATTGGGTCTTGTATTCAAGTGGTTTTGTTTGTGTGTGTGTTCTTACTATTTGATACTCCCTAGGGTTAGTTCTCTGGTAGTCTTGGAGTCAGTGCTCTGACTCCAATGGCTCAGAGCTGATCTCTGGTCAGGAACAGAGATTCCAGAAGTGGTTTGTTATGGCATTAACTGAGATTAACACAAATATCTAAAAACGAGAAACCATAGATGAACCCCAGACAAATGGCAGTTACAAAATAAGGCAAATAAATAATTAAAATAATGGAATATACACATACACATTTACACCCATAAGCAAAGTCAAAACAGTCCAACAAAAATAAAGTACAATAGATTGAGCCGGCAAACAAGGAAAATCAAAATTTATACTTATTAGTTAAGAACAAAACTAACTAAAGCACAAACTGGAAAACAAAACTAAAGCAAGATGTCAAGTGGGTAATAAAGCAATGAAAACAAATCTAACAAATATGTTGAGAGGAAAGGAAAGAAAGAATAGATATGCAAAGTTAAATAGAGGTAGATGGAGAAGATTTATATACATAAAAGAGTAACTGCAAGGGGAGAACAACAGTGAGAAAGGCAAACAAAGGAATAAGTGTAGATAAAACAATAATAGGTTGAAAAAATTAAAAATTAAAATTAAAAAAAGAAAAAACAAAAACCTCACAGAACTGCAATCGCCCAATGTAAAGGCAGAGGTTTATAACAACAATAAAAAATGTGACTGAGGAAAAAAAAAAGTTCAAAAGCTTAATTGGATTTCATAGAGCAATAAAACTGACAACTACAAGAGAGGAGAAAAAAAAAAGTAAAAAAGAAAAAAGAAATCCCAAAGATTCTACAGAACAAGTCAAAAATAATAATAATAAATGTTCTTGAGTCACTGCTGTCAAGTGTCCTCTCCCTTGCTGGGAGTCACAGTCCACCTTACCTCCCTAGGATGCCCTCCAACACTATGCTCATCTCTGGACCTGCTATGGGGCCAGCTCAGATTCTAATCTGATCCTACTCCTGTGTTTTCTTGCCTCCAATGTCCACAGTTACCAGAACTAGTGCGTTCCCTTTTGTGGGTGCTCTCAATGACCTTTTATATATTCCACAGACACAGAGTCTGCCTACTTGATTGTATGGATTTAATCTGCAGCTTGTACAGTTGGTGGAAAGGTTTTGAGTCTTCTTCCTTAGCCACAATGCCCCTGGGTTTCAACTGTGGTTTTACTTCCACCTCTACATGCGGCTCATCTGCTGGGCTTTGCTCCTGAGGCTGCCCTGGAGGTCCTGGGTTTGCCCCTGTGAGGGCCATGTGTGGAGGTGGTGCAGCTGCTTGGGTTGCAGGGATTCTGGCAGCACCAGGTACTCAGGGGAGTTGGCTGCTAGGGCAGCAGGAAATATAGAGCTCTAGATGGGTATGGCAACCAGTATTGGCCAGTATGCTCCAGTACTGCCTGGAGAACACCCTCCCTGACAGAGAAGCCTGACAGACCATAGTCTACAGGGTCACAAAGAATTGGACACGACTGAAGCAACCCTGCATGCATAGACACAAGACTTTTTTTGCCTGTGGCAGTTCTGCCGCAGTGAGAGTTGTGCGTAAAGGTGGCACAGCTACTTGGCTTATGGGGACCCTGGTGGCACCAAGTGTGCAGGGATACCCTCTGCCAAAGGAGTTATGCCCCTATTAGAGTCTTTTTTTTGAGCCTCTTGTAGCTGGCGATCAGAAGGCTTCTTTGGCCAGTCTTTCTCCGTTAGCTCTGTCTATTCAAGCACTTAGATGGTTTCCTTGTCTGAGGTCCTTCTCTGTTGTTCCCTGAGTCAGGCACATAGAGGGGACTCCCTGGCTGGGGTCCTACTCTGTAGATCGGTGTATCAGGGGCACCTTGAATGAGATCCTACTCTGTAGTTCGGGGCATCAGTCATTTAAAGGAGCACTCTGGGTGTGGTCCTGCTCTGTAGTTCAGTGAGTCAGCGTTTGATGGGCCAACCTCTACTGTTCAGCTGCCAATACTGGCGTGTGGGGAGAGAGGCTATGGTGATGGCTCCATCCCCTATGTGTGACTCAGCAGTATCGCCTTGCTTCCATGGCAGCCAGGCTTTCCTTCACTGGCATTTCCCCCCACAATCTCCCCCCTCACATCTCCTCAGATCTGTCTCTCCACAATCAACAGCAGCCCTCGCCGTGGGATCGCTCCACAATCCCTAAACTCCAGCTCCCAGCCGCTGCACCTTCTAGGGTACCAGCATTCCTGTCCGGGAGATGTATGGCTGCAGCAAGGACTGTCTGATTCTCATTCTATTTAGGCTGCCACAGAAAAGCTGTTTCACTCTCAGCCTTAAGTGTTTCTCCTCTGATTCAGATAATTGCCCGGATGGAGAACTGTGCTTCAGTTCCCCCACCCACCGAGGGCAGGTCCATTCCTACTAACACTCCTGGTTTTCCCCCTAGTTCCTTCACCCAACCAAGTTTTGCATGGTTCTCTATGTATTTTTTCCACTGGTCATGTATTCCTGTCTGCTCTCAACTGGTGTTTTGCATGCTCTTCTGTGTCTGAATGTATCCTGATGTATCCGTGGAGAGATGTATTCCAGGTCCACCTACTCCTCTGCTATCTTGTTCTCTCCTTGTTTATCTTTTTAAAGAACCAAGTCTTAGTTTCATTGATCTTTTCTACTGATTTTTATTCTGTATTTCATTTAAATCTGCTGTGATCATGATTCCTTATCTTCCACTAACTTTGCTTTTGTTTGTTCATATTTTTCTAGCTCCTTTAGGTGTATATGGTTAGGTTATTTATTTGAGATTTTTGTTTGTTTCCTACAATAAGTTTGTTATAAGCAGTTTGTACTGCTTTTGCTGCATCCCATTATTTTTTATTTTTATTTTTTCCTATTTAATTGGAATATAGTTGCTTTACACTAATCTCCCAATTCATCCTGTCCCTTCCCCTTGCTATCCATGTTTGTTCTCTATGTCTGTGTCCCTATTTCTGTTTTGCAAATAAGATCATCTATATTATTTTTCTTCCCTGGGGATTCAGTTGGTTAACAGTCTGCCTGCAATGCACGAGACCTGGGTTCAATCCCTGGGTCAGGAACCAGTGGCAACCCACTCCAGTATTCTTGCCTGTAGAATTCCGTGGACAGAAGACCCTGGTGGACTACAATCCATGGGGTCACAAAGACTAGGACACAACTAAATGACTAACACTTTCATACCATTTTTCTAGATTCCACATATATGTGTTAATATATAATGTTTGCTTTTCTCTTTCTGACTTACTTCACTTCATATGATAGTCTCTATGTCTATGTTGCAAATGACACAATTTCATTCCTTTTAATGACGAAGTAATGTTCACTGTATATATGTACTACATCTTTATCCATTCCTCTGTTGATAGTCATTTAGGATGCTTCCATGTCTTGGTTACTGTGAATAGTGCTGTAATGAACATAAGGAAGCATGTATCTTTGTAATAATTTTATTCATTTACTATGGCTTTGCTGGGTCTTTGTTGCTCCTTTGGCTTTTCTCTACTTGTGGTGAGAAGGGGGTTCTTTCTGAGTTGCTGTGTGCATGCCTTGCAACATGGTGGCCTCTCTTCTCATGGAGCATCAGCTCTAGGGGTGGTGGGCTTCAATAACTGCAGCACATGGTCTCAACAGTTTCAGCTCATGGGCTCTAGAGCACAGGCTCAAAATAGTTGTGGCACATGGGCTTAACTGCTCCACAGCATGTGGGATCTTCCTGGACCAGGGACTGAACCTGAGTCTCATGCACTGGCAGGCAGATTCTTTACCACTGAGATACCCGGGAAGCCCCAGGGTGCATGTATCTTTTTGAATTATGGCTTTCTTTGGGTATATGCCTGGGAGTGGGTCACATGATAGTTCTATTTTTCAGTTTTTTTAAGGAATCTCCTCCATATTGTTCTTTGGGATTCCCAGGTGGCACTATGGTAAAGAATCCACCTACCAATGCAAGAGGCCCAGAAACACAGGTTTGATCCCTGGGTTAGGAAGATCCTAAGGAGGAAATGGCAACTCATTCTAGTATTCTTTCCTGGAAAATTCCATGGACAGAGGAGCCTGGCAAGCTATAGTCCATGGGGTCACAAGGAGTTGGCCATTACAGAGCACCTGTACACGGCATACTGTTCTCTATATGGCTGTATCAATTCACATTCCCACCAACAGTGTAAGAGAGTTCCACTTTGGCACCCTCTTTCCAGCATTTCTTGTTTGTACATTTTTTTTGATGATGGCCACTATGACCAGTGTGAAGTGATACTTCATTGTAGTTTTGATTTGCATTTTTCTAATAATTAGTGATGCTGAGCATCTTTTCACATTTTTGTTGGCCATGTGTATGTCTATTTAGGTCTTTGTTGCATCCCATAGGTTCTGGATCATTGTGTTTTCACTTTCATTTGTTTCCAGATATTTTAAAATTTCCACTTTCTGCAGTGATCCATTGGTCGTAGTAGTATATTACTTAGCCTCAACCTGTTAGTGTTTTCGCAGTTTCTCTTTTGTAGTTGATTTCTACTCCCATAGCATTATGGTAAGAAAAGATGCTTGATATGATTTCAGTTTTCTTAAATTTACTGAGGCTTGTTTCGTGGCCTAGCATGTGATCTATATTAGAGATTTAAAAAATCATAACATTAATATTCAATCCTTAATCAGTAGTTCAAAAGAGTATTCAATAAATTTCAACTCTTTAACTTCAAATTCTTCTGTGAGGTTACATGGCTTTTCAAAAATGAAATAAAATTATATATATAAATTTATATTATTTATTATATATAAGTTATACCCATAAACTATTTATATATCTATAAATGAGAAGGGCTTGCTTCTCAGATTGAGTTGATGGGAGAGGAAGGCAAAGATCGACTGGGAAGAGGCACAGAACTTTCTGGCGTGACAAAAATGTCCTATATCCTGAACAAAGGGTGGGATACAGGGATAAAATCACTTCTCTCAGCACACTGAATTGTGTCACCTAAGATCCATGTCTTTCACTATAAATAAACTGCAGCTAACTAAAAACTAAAATGCAGGAAAAAAAGTATTTAAAATATTTCTTTTCTTGACTATAACGAAAATACAATTACAGAATATAATTAATTCAACACTGAAAATAGATGCTGGTGTGTGTGTGGAGGGAGAAAGTGGGTGTTTCCCCCCCCAAAAATGAAGCAGTAATTTAGTAACTTTTCATAATGATATATGGCCACAATGGCATCATAAAACACCTGTGGGAAGAATGACCAAGAACATAATTAAACAAAGATTCTTCAAATTCTTGTGTATTAGCATAAAATAAATTCCTTTTTAAATGAAGCAAAATACTCATTTGACTCTGCATAAGATAAATACGTAATTGAAGGAAAGTCATTCAATTTATTTGCTATTGTATATATATCACTTAAGGAAGATATTACTAGTTGCTATCAAGGGTAAGCCCTCTAAACATCAGAGTTGTATATTTATAATCTACTGTAGCTTTCATTTTTCAGATGTTTCTATTTATATTGTCAGCAGTATTTCATTTTTTTTTCTTCTACCAATAAGAGTTAAGAAGACAAAGCAAATGAATTTAGATACTTACAAAATAATGTAACCAATTCAATTTCTTTTACAACATCAGTTCAGTTCAGTTGCTCAGTCGTGTCTGACTCTTTGCAACCCCATGAATCACAGCACGCCAGGCCTCCCTGTTCATCACCAACTCCCACAGTTCACTCAGACTCATGTCCATCAAGTCTGTGATGCCATCCAGCCATCTCATGCTGGGTCGTCCCCTTCTCCTCCTGCCCCCAATCCCTCCCAGCATCAGAGTCTTTTCCAATGAGTCAACTGTTCGCATGAGGAGGCCAAAGTACTGGAGCTTCAGCTTTAGCATCATTCCCTCCAAAGAAATCCCAGGGCTGATCTCCTTCAGAATGGACTGGTTGGATCTCCTTGCAGTCCAAGGGACTCTCAAGAGTCTTCTCGAACACCACAGTTCAAACGCATCAATTCTTCAGCGCTCAGCCTTCTTCACAGTCCAACTCTCGCATCCATACATGACGAATGGAAAAACCATAGCCTTGACTAGATGGACCTTAGTCGGCAAAGTAATGTCTCTGCTTTACAACATGCTATCTAGGTTGGTCGTAACTTTTCTTCCAAGGAGTAAGCGTCTTTTAATTTCATGGCTGCAGTCACCATCTGCACTGATTTGGGAGCCCCCCAAAATAAAGTCTGACACTGTTTCCACTGTTTCCCCATCTATTTCCCATGAAGTGATGGGACCAGATGCCATGATCTTCGTTTTCTGAATGTTGAACTTTAAGCCAACTTTTTCACTGTCCTCTTTCACTTTCATCAAGAGGCTTTTTAGCTCCTCTTCACTTTCTGCCATAAGGGTGGTGTCATCTGCATATCTGAGGTTACTGATCTTTCTCCCGGCAATCTGGATTCCAGCTTGTGTTTCTTCCAGCCCAGCGTTTCTCATGATGTATTCTGCATATAAGTTAAATAAGCAGGGTGACAATATACAGCCTTGACATAGTCCTTTTCCTATTTGGAACCAGTCTGTTGTTCCATGTCCAATTCTAACTGTTGCTTCCTGACCTGCATATAGGTTTCTCAAGAGGCTGGTCAGGTGGTCTGGTATTCCCATCTCTTGAAGAATTTTCCACTTTATTGTGATCCACACAGTCAAAGGTTTTGGCATAGTCAATAAAGCAGAAATAGATGTTTTTCTGGAACTCTCTTGCTTTTTTTATGATCCAGCGGATGTTGGCAATTTGATCTCTGGTTCCTCTGTCTTTTCTAAAACCAGCTTGAACATCAGGGAGTTCACAGTTCAGGGAGTTCACAGTTCACGTATTGCTGAAGTCTGGCTTGGAGAATTTTTGAGCATTACTTTTACAGCATAGCTAATTCCTATTGCTTAATTTTAACTTTATATTATTAGCACAAAGTATTTAGGAATAAATCAGTGTCTCCACCTCAGTTCAATTCAGGTGCTCAGTCGTGTCAGACTCTGCGACCCCATGGACTGCAGCACACCAGGCCTCCCTGTCCATCACCAACTCCCGAAGTTTACCTAAACTCGGGTCCATTGAATCAGTGATGCCATTTAACCATCTCATCATCCATTGTCCCCTTATCCTCCTGCCTTCAATCTTTCCCAGCATCAGAGTCTTTTCAAATAAGTCAGTTCTTAGCATCAGGTGGCCAAAGTACTGGAGTTTCAGCTCTAGCATCAGCCCTTCCAATGAACAGTCAGGACTGATTTGTTTAGGATGGACTGGTTGGATCTCCTTGCTGTCCAAGCAACTCTCAAGAGTCTTCTCCAACACCACAGTTCAAAAGCATCAATTCTTTAGCACTCAGCTTTCTTCATAGTCCAACTCTCACACCCATACATGACCACTGGAAAAACTATAGCTTTGACTAGACGGACCTTTGTTGGCAAAGGAATGTTTCTGCTTTTTAATATGCTGTCTAGATTGGTCATAATTTTTCTTCCAAGGAGCAAGGGTCTTTTAATTTCATGGCTGCAATCACCATCTGCAGTGATTTTGGAGCTCCCCAAAATAAAGTCTCTCACTGTTTCCATTGTTTCCCTATCTATTTGCCATGAAGTGATGGGACCAGATGACAAGATCTTAGTTTTCTGAATGTTGAGTTTTAAGCCAACTTTCTCACTCTCTTCTTTCACTTTCATCAAGAGGCTCTTTAGTTCTTCTTCGCATTCTGCCATATGGGTGGTGTCATCTGCATATATCAGATTATGGATATTTCTCCTGGCAATCTTGATTCCAGCATGTGCTTCATCCACTCCAGCATTTCTCATGATGTACTCTGCATATAAGTTAAATAAGCAGGGTGACAATATAGAGCCTTGATGTACTCCTTTCCCGACTGTTTTTCCATGTCCAGTTCTAACTATTGCTCCTTGTTTCCACTTATACAGTTCTAAAATACATTATAATAACTATCAAATAATTGATATAGATATGCTATAACTTTGGGGATAATTTCAGTAATGTGCATAACTAAAATTTAAATTACCATTCAAATGATGATAAATTATTAATAAACTATGAAGTTTTACATATGGCCAGAAATTTAAATTATATAAGACTTTGATAAATGTGTTTTCTTGAAAAAGCAGTTACAGAAAATAGGCTCATCAACTTAAAATGAAGAGAAGTTGCAGAAAGTCCAGGAACAAGTAATATAAATTGCTAAATGACTTAACAAAGAAAGCCTAAAATAATGTGGGTTAGTAGGGAACAAAAGACTGGTGTGGGAACTAATAACAGTCTTTATTCAACTAGATAAAATAATATACAAATAGAACTCCAGTATTCTGCCCACTGAGAAAAGGATAAGAGGATAAACATAAGTAGGAACTAGAAGGGCTATGTTTAATATGAAAAAAAAGTTTCCTTTTCAGTTTCAAGACATTTTCTTTGAAAATGTTCAGTCACAATAGAAATTACCAAAGGTAGCTACTCTTCTAATGCACATGTAACCAAAGTTGTATACCCCAAGGCCATACACACTCACCCATACCACTTCAGTGTACATTTGTCTAGCTTTACATTACAGCATCTGAGAGACTTATCAGAACTTTAGTACCGTATTTGCCCACATGCACATCAGCCATCAGTGTCAGGAAGTTAACCCCTACCTATGACTGGCCAATGAAGGACAGGAGTCTATATAAATACCCTAGGCTTCCTTTGCCCTCAGGTGAAGTAACTCTTGAGATGTGACATAACACTGGTTCCCAGACTGTCCCAATGTGATCATCTCCAATTATCTACAGTTGTAACTTGTATAATAATATCTGTTAGGTAAAATCCCTTCACTGTCTCATTTTCCCAATAACCTACTGGCATTTCCAGGGATCACCCTTGAAATAAATGACTTGCACTGAAATCTTCATATTCAAGTTTGTTTCTTTAGTACCCAAACCAAGATAACATATATGCCATTTTATTGTACCACCTGTCTTTCAAACACTCAACAGTTTCTTTAAATTCCCCATTTGTAAAATTTCTTGAAAAATTGTTTTAAACACAAGAACTAGAATACTAATACCTTCCAATGTTCATTATTACAGTCTTTACAAGTCTTTAGCCTATACACTAAAAGTAAATGATATCAAAAGAGTCATTTAATATGAGCCAGCTACTGCTGCCTATTATCTTTGAGTCTGAATCCTGCTCTTTTTTCAAAAGTATGTATATGGGAGTGGGGAAAGATCAGCAAATGTTTGTGAAGTATTACAGGTATCTTGCACCCAACTGACTTTGCTGATTACTTCAAGTGAGTGACAGACAATGGAAGAGGGAATAACTCCCTCACTCTGTGATTCAATGTTTTCTTAAATCTCTTTCTCATAACCACTTGAAGTCCATTTTATCATCTTGGACCACTTAAAATCATTTCACAGCTCAATGGAATATACATTTCACACTTCAGAAAATTTTATGCTACAGAATAGATAAACCTGAGAAAGCTAATCACAATCTTAATCAGAAAAAAACTATCAGAGATCTCTCAATATTTCTTTGATCTCTCTATAGCTTCAGAAACTATTAAAAAGAGAATTAGGAATTCTAGTCTTAATTTTCTGTGTAGCTGTGGCCAAGTCACTTTATTTTTCTGGACCTCAGTTTCCTCAAACTTAAAATCAAAATGTGAAACAGATCAATGTCTTATCTTTTCCGATCTCCTCCTTGCCACTTCAGGAAGAAGTGGAGCGAGCAAAGATGAAGCTGAAGGTTCCCAGTCCCATTCCTTCAAAGCAGTTCGAGGAAGAGCAGTTTTACATAAAGACCTATTTGCTAGGAGGAAGAGGAAACAGGAGAGAGAAAGAAAAGTAAGGAGTAAGTGAAGAGGAAAGAAGGGCAGGGAGGAAAACTAGGAGAAGAAAAAGAAAGGAAAATGACTTTTAAATATAAAGGTAAACACCTTCCACTTTTTAGAATATGCACTATTGAAAAAATGAGAAAATAACAAGTGTTGATGAGGATGTGGAGAACTGGAGCCTTTGTGTACTATTGGTAGAGTGTAAAATGGTACAGCCAGTGTGGAAAACAGTATGTCAGTTCCTCAAAAAAATAAAAGTAGAATGTACCACATGATCCTGCAATTCCACTCCTGAGTATATACCTAAAAGGGATTAAAAGCAGTGTCTCAAAGAAACACTTGCATACTCATGTTTATAGCAGCAATATTCACAACCAGTCAAAAACTGGAAGCAACTCAAATGTCTCAACAGATGAATGGATAAACAAAACGAGATGTATACATACAATGGAATATTAGTCTCACAAAGGAAGGAATTCTGATTAATGCTACAATATAGACGAACCTGGAAGACATCATGCTAAGTGAAATAAGCCAATCACAAAAAGGCTTAGCCTCCAATTAAAATAAATAAATTTATATTTAAAAAAAAGGCAAATACTGTATGATTCCTCTTATATGAGATGTCTAGAGTAATCAAAGACTCTGATGCTGGGAGGGATTGGGGGCAGGAGGAGAAGGGGATGACCGAGGATGAGATGGCTGGATGGCATTACCGATTTGATGGACGTGAGTTTGAATGAACTCTGGGAGTTGGTGATGGACAGGGAGGCCTGGAGTGCTGTGATTCATGGGGTTGCAAAGAGTTGGACACGACTGAGCGACTGAACTGAACTGAACTGAGAGTAGTCAAAATCACAGAGACAAAAGTAAAGTAGAGGTAACCAGGGGAAGAGTTTCAGGTTTTGCAAGATGAAAAGAGTTCTTAAGACTGGTTGCACAATGTCAATCTACTTAACACTACTGATCTGTACACTTAAAATGATTATGATGGTAAATTTAACGTTATGTTTATTTTGTCATGAATTAAACTTTTTAAAAATACAGATTAAAAATAAAACCCACAGGACTAATAATATTTAAGATCTCTTTCAGCTCCACAGTCTTCAAATTAGCATTAACAACAATTATGTAATTTATCATGGTCATGATTCAAGGTTCATGAACAAAATTAAAACAAAAAAGTTATCCATCCCATAAGTGTTATCCACAATATTTACAGTATGTGTGTTACAACCATTATCAGTCCTTAATATTCATTGGAAGGACTGATGTTGATGCTGAATCTCAGATACTTTGGCTACCTGATGCAAAGAACTGACTCATTGGAAAAGACTCTGATGCTGGCAAAGACTGAAGGCAGGAGGAGAAGGAGACGACAGAGGATGAGACTGTTGGATGGCATCACCGACTCAATGGACTGAATTTGAGCAAGCTCCAGGGGTTGGTGATGGACAGGGAAGCCTGGCGTGCTGCAGTCCATGAGATCACAAAGAGCTGGACACAACTGAGTGACTGAACTGAACTGATGAGAACCACTAACCTACGATAAAAGCAATAAGCCTTGGTGACTAACACTTACTTATGCTCTCTACGGAGTCACTAAAATATTAGAAATCTTATGTCCAAATAAAAAGTTCTGAAAATTAAGGTTACTATTAATCTCTATTGAAAGCTATCACCTCCACTTTGAAGGCATTACATCCCAGGCAAGATCAAAGAGCAGTCAGTTTCTTCTGTGCTCCCACAAAATATAACATTATTACACTTTCGTGGTCAATCCTGTGTCTGCCGTTCTACCTTGATTCTGAACCCCAGACCTCACCATACAGTAGCTTATTGATCTTTCTCTAGCTCTGTCCATAGTACACTGCAACCACACAGTATTATTACAATTAGTGTACCATCTACTCATAAGTTCTCACATTTCTTAATACAAGCTGATAAGAGGATATCTAAAATTAAATAAAACATCTCATGTCTTTTTATTTTTGTATAATTCTATTTATTTCTTACTGAAAACATAAACTTGACCTAAGTTAATTTATCATTATTAAATTTTCTCTTTTTTTAATCTATTAGGCTTTAACTTAAAATTTAAAAAAAATTACTTGAACTCATCTAAGTGTATTTAAAAAATCTATTAGACACAGATGAGGTACTTACTGATTTAAATAAAAGTATAAATGGAAGAAAATTAAACTATCTGTAGTTAATAAACTATTAAGATATATATATAGTTGCCAATAAGCACAAAAGATGTTCAACATTATTATCAGAGAACTGCAAACTAAAACTATAGTGAAATACCATTTTATAACTCACTGATATGGCTAAAACTAAAATCACTGATACCTCTTCAGTAAGGATATCAAGAAACTATAACTCACACACTGCTGGTGGGCATATAAGCATTTTGGAAAACAGTAGGGCAGTTGCTTATAAGGTTAAACAAACACATACTGTATGACCCAACAAATCCACTCCTAGGTATTTACACAAGCCAAATAAAAACGCCTGTTCACACAAAAGCAATGTATGAATGTTCAAAACAGAAAACAAACCAGATGTTCAACAGTAGGTAAGTGAATAAACAACAGTAATATATTGTTATGATGGAATGTTTTTCGTGAATGAAAAAGAATGAAGCACTGAGAGACATAAAATCATGGATGAACCTCTAAAACATTATGTTGAGTAAAAGAAACACAACATAAAGGAGTGTATGTTGTGAGGTTTTATTTGAAATTCTAGAAAAGACAAAACAATCTAAATGATAGCAGATCAGTACTTTTGTGAAACTGGAAATGGGCGAGGAGAAGAACTGAGAGCAAAGAGGAAAGATGGAACTATATGGAGTGATGAAAATGTTCTATATTTTGAGTGCAATAGTGTTTTTACAAAAATACATGTTTGGTGAAACTCATTTAACTGTACATTTAAATGGATTTTGTTGTGTGTAAATAGCACCTTCTTCATAGAAAGTGTTAGCATGGTAAGTAATATATTAGTTCAGTAGTTTGCAAACTTTTAAAATCATGTTCCTCTTTTACTAAAAAAATTACCTGTGAATTACATACATGTTTAGAAGTATATACTTTACAAAAATACAGAAAAATAGGAATTATAAAATAAAAAACTAAAGGTCAAATAATGAAGTGTCCTGTTAATTGAAGCACTTCATTAGCGAATCAAATGGCATATGTACTTAGGTGAAGTGTTCATCACTAAAGATAATGGACATGAATCTGTATATCAAAAATATTCTTAGTATGTAGAATTTGTGGTGCCAACCTCTCATCACTCAGACAGTGCCTTTCTAAACAGACGTTTTCTACATGACTGTCGAAGCAGAGGAGCATTTATTCTGCCATCTTGATTCTGCTTGCAGTATTAGTACTATCTTCAATCCATAGGCTGTGTGTTAGAAAAATTTTAAGCTGCCTTTTGACATTATAAAGTTAGTTTAATTAAAACTAAACTATATAATCTATTAATCCACCTTACTGGAAACATAATTGAAGGGGAGAGATGGGGGGAATAAGGTGGTGAAGTAGGAAGATCCTGGGTTTGTCTCTTCACATGGATACTATATTTAGAAACTTAAGCAAAAGGCCAAAAGACTCCACCAATAAACATTTGGAAATAGGTTCATTTCTATATATCAATGATTCTTTTTCTGATAGATTATCAAAACTGCATCTAAAAGAATAAAATATCTAAAAACAAACTTAACCAAGACTGTGAAGGATGACTCTGAAAACTATGACACTGATGAGAGAAACTGAAGATACAAAGAAAGGAAAGGATATACTAATGAAATGGAAGAATCAGTATTGTTAAAATATTCATACCACCCAAATCAATCTACAGATTCAATGCACTCACCAAAATACCAAAAGTAATCACAAAAATAGAATAAAATTCTCCAAGCCAGGCTTCAGCAATACGTGAACCGTGAACTTCCAGATGTTCAAGCTGGTTTTAGAAAAGGCAGAGGAACCAGAGATCAAATTGCCAACATCTGCTGGATCATGGAAAAAGCAAGAGAGTTCCAGAAAAACATCTATTTCTGCTTTATTGACTATGCCAAAACCTTTGACTGTGTGGATCACAATAAAGTGGAAAATTCTTTAAGAGATGGGAATACCAGACCACCTGACCAGCCTCTTGAGAAACCTATATGCAAGTCAGGAAGCAACAGTTAGAACTGGACATGGAACAACAGACTGGTTCCAAATAGGAAAAGGACTATGTCAAGGCTGTATATTGTCACCCTGCTTATTTAACTTATATGCAGAGTACATCATGAGAAATGCTGGGGTGGATGAAGCACAAGCTGGAATCAAGATTGCTGGGAGAAATCTCAATAACCTCAGATATGCAGATGATACCACCCTTATGGCAGAAAGTGAAGAAGAACAAAAGAGCCTCTTGATGAAAGTGAAAGAGGAGAGTGAAAAAGTTGGCTTAAAGTTCAACATTCAGAAAACGAAGATCATGGCATCCAGTCCCATCACTTCATGGGAAATAGATGGGGAAACAGTGGCTGACTTTATTTTTGGGGGCTCCAAAATCACTGCAGATGGTGACTGCAGCCATGAAATTAAAAGACACTTGCTCCTTGGAAGGAAAGTTATGACCAACCTAGATAGCATTTTAAAAAGCAGAGACATTACTTTGTCAACACAGGTCTGTCTGGTCAAGGCTATGGTTTTTCCAGTGGTCATGTATAGAGTTGGACTGTAAAGAAAGCTGAGCACTGAAGAATTGATGCTTTTGAACTATGGTATTGGAGAAGACGCTTGAAAGTTCCTTGGACTGCAAGGAGATCCAACCAGTCCATCCTAAAGGAGATTAGTCTTGGTTGTTCTTTGGAAATACTGATGTTTAAGCTGAAACTCCAATACTTTGGCCACCTGATGTGAAGAGCTGACTCACTGGAAAAGACCCTGATGTTGGGAAAGATTGAGGGCAGGAGGAGAAGGGGACAACAGAGGATAAGATGGTTGGATGGCATCGACTCAATGGACATGGGTTTGGGTGGACTCCTGGAGTTGGTGATGAACAGGGAGGCCTGGAGTGCTGCGGTTCATGGGGTTGCAAACAGTCAGACAAGACTGAGCAACTGAAAAATACAACAAATAATATTAAATGTTGTATGAACCACAAAAGACCCAGAATAGCCAAATCAATCTTGAGAAAGACAACGAAGCTGGAGGAATCATGCTCCCTGATGCAAATCTATACTATAAAGTGATAGCAATCAAAACAGAATAGTACTGGCACAAAAACAGACATATAGACCAATGAAACAGAGTCCATGGATAAATCCATGCTTATATGGTCACCTAATCCTTGACAAGAGCACTAAGAACACACAATGGGGAAAGAATAATCTGTTCAATAAATGGTGTTGGGAAAACTGGAAAGTTACATGCAAAAGAATTTTCTCATACCACATATATCAAAATAAATTAAAGGCTTAAATGTAAGACATAAAACCACAAAGCTTCTAGAAGAATATACAAGCAGTAAACTATCTGACATCAGTCTTAGTAATATTTTTCTGATTTGTCTCCTCAGGCAAGGGCAACAAAAGCAAAGGAGAACAAATGGGGTTACGTCAAACAAAAAAGCTTTTGTGGTGAAGGAAATCATCAATAAAATGAAAAAGCAACATACTGAATGGGCAAAGGTATTTTCAAATGATGCATCTCCTAAAGGGTCAACATCCAAAATATATAAAGAACTCTTATAACTCAGTTTCAGAAAAAAATAAATAATGCGATTTAAAAAATGGTCAGAGGATCTGAATAGACATATTTCCAAAGAAACCATACAGATGGCCAATAGACACATAAAAGGATACTCAACATCACTAATTGTCAGGGGAATACAAATCATCAAAAACACAACCAATACAAATATTGGTGAGGATGTGGATAAAAAGGAACAGTTGTGCACTGTCGCTGGGAATGTACACTGGTGTGGCCACTATGGAAAATAGTATGGATGTTCTTCAAATAATTAAAAATAGTACCATATGATCTAGCAATTCTACTCCTGGGTATTTACATGAAGAAAACAAAAACCCCTATGTTAACTGCAGCATTATTTACAATAGCCAAGATACGGAAGCAATCTAATCGTCCACTGATGAGTGGATAAAAGAAGATGGAGTATGTATATATGTTATGTGTGTACGTAAGGATTATTATTCAGCCATAAAACAAATGAACTCTTGCCATTTGCAACAACATAAATAGATCTCTAGAGTATTATGCTAAATGAAATAAGTCAGGCAAAGACAAATACTGTATGACTTCACTTATATGTGGAGCCTAAAACACAAAGCAAATAAAACAGAAATAGACTCACAGATACAGAGGAAAAAACAATGGCTGAAAAAGGAGGAAAGGGGGTGAATAGAAGGGTGAAATAGGTGAAGGAGATTAAGAGGGGCAAATTTAAGATTACAAAATATATAAGGCATGGGGATGTAACATACAGCTTAGTGAATACAGTCAATAATATTGTAATAACGTTGTATGTTGACAAATCTTTACCAGACTTACTGTGGTGACCATTTTGTGATGAATTTAAATGTCAGATCCCTATCGTATATACTTGAAACTATAATACTGTACATCAACTATATTTCAAGAAAAATAAATAAATATTTTTCAAAAGATAGGGGGCTACCATTACCCCCCCCCTTCCTTTAGGATGCCTCATTTATACATGTAATTCAGTTCAGTTCAGTTCAGTTCAGTCATTCAGTCGTGTCTGACTCTTTGCGACCCCATGAATTGCAGCACGCCAGGCCTCCCTGTCCATCATCAACTCCCAGAGTTCACTCAGATTCACGTCCATCGAGTCAGTGATGCCATCCAGCCATCATATCCTCTGTCGTCCCCTTCTCCTCCTGCCCCCAATCCCTGTAAGAAATTAGTAATTTGCTATATTTCCTATTTTTAGTAAAAAAATATAAGCAGATATTGTAACATATCTTTCTCTTACTCTAACAAATCTTGCACAAATATAGGATGTATAAGTTCTGCTTTGGCTACATCTAAGACAGACCATTTATACTACTCAAAAAATTATAGTGTTTAAAAACTAGAGTATGTGTGTGTGCACATTTAACTTTGAACATGTAATTAAGTATCTTCAGCCACTTAGTTTAGAATGCACTTTAGTATTACCTAGTTCACTAATTAATTCCATAAATATTTATTGAGCACTTATTATGTGTCAGGCAGATCAGGTATGCTACGTTGTACTATAGTGGGAGCAAAAGAAGATATGGTGTCTGGATCAACTTAAGATACAGTTTAGGGGAAAGACACTAATCACATAAATCAGTTAAAATAAAAATCAGTTCACAGCAATTAAATGGTCGGTGAGGGGGAAGGCACAGGGTCTCGGACAGTGCAGAACAGAAAGCCTTAATTTTTGTTTGGGGACTAACCATGCTTCCTGGGGATGATGATTACAGACTTCAAGTGTTCAATAAACATTATTAAAACATATAAACATGAACCAAGGCATAAACAATGATAGCTGTGGGGCCAAATATTATGATAAACCTTCTTTTGCATTCAATCTATCTTGTAGTATCATTTATCCTTGATCATTTTCATATTAAGGTTGATTCTATTCCTCATTGGTCTCAAAAATTATAGCAGTTCAATCTCCTAGCACCAAAGACATTTTAAATACACATGAAAACGCATTGAAATTGAAAGGCATTTTCAGTTATAATGCATAAATTAAGATAATCTTGACTATGTTTATACTTTTATTACAAACATTATCTAAATGAACACAGATATACAGAATGGATTCCTAAGAAAACATCCATATATCACACTTTCAGGAATACTGCTCCTTACAATGATTTTCTAACCTACAGTTCTTAGCAGTGTCTGGTAAATGAACCAGTAATTTGTCCTCATATCTGCAAAATGCTTTGCAGTTTATAAAGCCACATCACAAAGATTTTTTTCATTTGTTTCTAATAACAATTCTGGGTAAATTATCTATTTTAAAATAAGCAAACTAAGGCTGGGTGATATTTTCTTCAAGAAGTTTCCCACAATTGCCCCCTTGCATCAACTGATTGACCTCCAATTTATGTGTTTTTTTTCCTATAGCTCTCTCTATAAACTTCAGCCATCACCATTCTCTATGTCATCTTCTGTTCACCTGTCCATCTCTTTGACCTATCTTTAAAGTTTTTTATATGCCAGTAGCATGTTACAGATGTTCCATCAATATTTGTCCAGTGAGGTTTTATAATACAGTTATGCAGACTAAACCATAGGGTGGTTAAAATGAGCTCAATACCATGTAGCTTTTTGTGGCAGAACTAGAATTCTGACTCACTCACACCTTCTGAGACCAAATTCTAGTCACTGTTCCTTCAGTCTGTATCTCTAATATCTGGGGCAATATTATTGCTTTATAGGGGCTTCCACAATGGCTCAGCAGGTAAAAAATCTGCCTGCAATGCAGCAGACAAGGAAAACATGGGTTCAGTCCCTAGGTCAGGAAGATACCCTGGAGAAGGAAATGGTAACCCACTCCAGTATTCCTGTCTGGGAAATACCATGAACAGAGGAGTCTGGTGGACTCTAGTCCACCAAGAGTCAAGAGGTGGCCATGACTTAGCAACTAAACCACCACCACCATTGCTTCATAGAAGTATAACAACAAAAACTGCATTCCTTCAATACTCATTTAAAGTATTATGAACCAAAACATAGGTATGAATACAATTTAAGCTCAAAATTCAAAAACATTTTCCATGTGTGAAATAAACTGTCTACTGAGATCAATTAGCACTATCAGGAGTCTATTATAATACTGACAAAAGAGTATGGGTTTTGTTTACTACACTAGCTTCTGTAGATCATGCATTTTTTTCCTAGATAGTGTTCCCTGATATTTTTTGCTTTGTTATTTTTAATATCTAACTAAAATAAATAACTAAAGAAATACATTCTCTGAAACCTCTGTGAAATCACTGGAAAATGAGTTTTAAGTATATAAATATCTACCAGATCAATAAAACAAACACATTAGTGAACCTCAATGTCAAAGCAAAGCCTTGAAAATCAGCACAATAACAGAAAAGCTAGCCGTAAAAAGGCTTTGCATACAATAAATATGTTACGAACAGTCATAAACAGAGGATTGTAATGAATGGCCCAGTCAGTCTCATCAGAAACTCAGTAAAAAATGATTCAGTTCAGTTCAGTTAAGTTGCTCAGTCCTGTCCGACTCTTTCTGACCCCATGAATTGCAGCATGCCAGGCCTCCCTGTCCATTACCAACTCCCAGAGTTCACTCAAACTCATGTCCATCGAGTCAGTGATGCCATCCAGCCATCTCATCCTCGGTCGTCCCCTTTTCCTCCTGCCCCCAATCCCTCCCAGCATCAGAATCTTTTAAAATGAGTCAACTCTTCGCATGACGTGGCCAAAGTACTGGAGTTTCAGCTTCAGCATCATTCCTTCCAAAGAACACCAAGGGCTGATCTCCTTCAGAATGGACTGGTTGGATCTCCTTGCAGTCCAAGGGATTCTCAAGAGTCTTCTCCAAGACCACAGTTCAAAAGCATCAATTCTTCGGCACTCAGCTTTCTTCACAGTCCAACTCTCACATCCATACATGACCAATGGAAAAACCATAGCCTTGACTAGATGGACCTTAGTTGGCAAAGTAATGTCTCTGCTTTTCAACATGCTATCTAGGTTGGTCATAACTTTTCTTCCAAGGAGTATGCGTCTTTTAATTTCATGGCTGCAATCACCATCTGCACTGATTTTGGAGCCCCCCAAAATAAAGTCTGACACTGTTTCCACTGTTTCCCCATCTATTTCCCATGAAGTGATGGGACCAGATGCCATGATCTTAGTTTTCTGAACGTTGAGCTTTAAGCCAACTTTTTCACTCTCCACTTTCACTTTCATCAAGAGGCTTTTTAGTTCCTCTTCACTTTCTGCCATAAGGGTGGTATCATCTGCATATATGAGGTTATTGAGATTTCTCCCAGCAATCTTGATTCCAGCTTGTGCTTCCTCCAGCCCAGCGTTTCTCATGATGTATTCTGCATATAAATTCAATAAGCAGAGTGACAAGATACAGCCTTGATGTACTCCTTTCCCTATTTGGAAGCAGTCTGTTCTTCCATGTCCAGTTCTAAGTGTTGCTTCCTGACCATCATACAAATTTCTCAAGAGGCAGGTCAGGTGGTCTGGTATTCCCATCTCTTTCAGAATTTTCTGAAGTTTATTGTGATCCACACAGTCAAAGGCTTTGGCATAGTCAATAGAAGAAATAAGATGTTTTTCTGGTACTTTCTTGCTTTTTCAATGATCCAGCGGATGTTGGCAATTTAATCTCTGGTTCCTCTGCCTTTTCTAAAACCAGCTTGAACACCTGGAAGTTCACAGTTCACGTATTGCTGAAGCCTGGCTTGGAGAATTTTGAGCATTACTTTACTAGCGTGTGAGATGAGTTCGTTGTGCGGTAGTTTGAGCATTCTTTGGCATTGGAATGAAAACGGACGTTTTCCAGTCCTGTGGCCACTGTTGAGTTTTCCAAATTTGCTGGCATATTGAGTGCAGCACTTTCACAGCATCATCTTTCAGGATTTGAAATAGCTCAACTGGAATTTCATCACCTCCACTAGCTTTGTTCGTAGTGATGCTTTCTAAGGCCCACTTGACTTTACATTCCAGGATGTCAAGCGTGGGTGGCTGTGACAGCGCACGAGCACAGCCGAGTAGAGCTACCGTACGTCCGAGGTCAGGGGCAGAAGCCAGGAGGACCCCATACCCGAGGGGCAGCAGCCAAGAGGAGCTACCCCATGTCCGAGGTCGGGGCAGCGGCCCAGAGTGCCAGGCTGCAACAGCGCAGTAACGGGCAAGAGGAGCTACCCCACGTCCGAGGTCAGGGCGGCAGCCGGGAGGAGGTACCCCACGCTCGAGGCCAGGGGCAGCGGCCAAGAGGGGCAACCCATGTCCAAGGAGAGGCGACTGAGCGGGCACAGGAGGGCCTAGAGGAGCTACTTCACGTTCAAGGTCAGGAGGGCCGGTGGTGAGGAGATACCCCTCATCCAAGGTAAGCAGCAGTGGCTGCACTTTGCTGGAGCAGCCATGAAGGGATACCCCATGTCCAAGGTAAGAAAAACCCAAGTAAGATGGTAGGTATTGCAAGAGGGCATCAGAGGGCAGACACACTGAAACCATACTCACAGAAAACTAGTCAATCTAATCACACTAGGACCTTAGCATTGTCTAACTCAATGAAACTAAGCCATGCCGGTTGGGGCCACCAAAGACGGGTGGGTCATGGTGCAGAGATCTGACAGAATGTGGTCCACTGGAGAATGGAATGGCAAACCACTTCAGTATTCTTGCCTTGAGAACCCCATGAACAGTATGAAAAGGCAAAATGATAGGATACTGAAAGAAGAACTCCCCAGGTTAGTAGGTACCCAATATGCTACTGGAGATCAGTGGAGAAATAACTCCAGAAAGAATGAAGGGATGGAGCTAAAGCAAAACAATACCCAGTTGTGGATGTGACTGGTGATAGAAGCAAGGTCCAATGCTGTAAAGAGCAATATTGCATAGGAACCTGGAATGTCAGGTCCATGAATCAAGGCAAATTGGAAGTGGTCAAACAGGAGATAGCAAGAGTGAACGTCGACATTCTAGGAATCAGCGAACTAAAATGGACTGGAATGGGTGAATTTAACTCAGATGACCGTTGTATCTACTACTGCGGGCAGGAATCTCTTAGAAGAAATGGAGTAGCCATCATGGTCAACAAGAGGGTCCGAAATGCAGTACTTAGATGCAATCTCAAAAACGACAGAATGATCTCTGTTCGTTTCCAAGGCAAACCATTCAATATCACGGTAATCCAAGTCTATGCCCCAACCAGTAATGCTGAAGAAGCTGAAGTTGAATGCTTCTATGAAGACCTGCAAGACCTTTTAGAACTAACACCCCAAAAAGATGCCCTTTTCATTATAGGGGACTGGAATGCAAAAGTAGGAAGTCAAGAAACACCTAGAGTAACAGGGAAATTTGGCCTTGGAATATGGAATGAAGCAGAGCAAAGGCTAATAGTTTTGCCAAGAGAACGCACTGGTCATAGCAAACACCCTCTTCCAGCTAAAGGTTAGGTTCATTCAAAGTAAAATTAACTTGCTTACTACCACTCTTCCAAAAGTTCAGAAATAATTTTTCTCAGTTATTCCATTTATAGTTCCATTTACCAAAAAAACCAAAGCACAAAGCCTCATGTTAGTCTGTATTATAATTTACCTCTGCTAGCAATAAGACAAAAAGCTACTCTGAGATTTATAAATGGGACAGTGCCTCTTTAAACCTGATTATATAATACTGACAAGCATTTTTATTTAAGAATCATGTTTCTTCTTATATTTCAAGTGATATCTTTCCTAATGTGTAACTTTTCTCATTTCTTTTTTCTTCTTTAATCCTACTACTTTTAAAATGTTGAGATTGCTAATAACAAGGAAGCACAGATCTAACAGAACCCAAAGCTATCAATACTTAACAACCCAGGAACACCAAGTACTAAAGGGCAACGGGGGGGGGGGGAAATCATAGCTTTGCTTAGTAATAGAGATTTCTGAGAAACAGCTTGATGAAGCTGTAAACCAAAAGTAAAAAGTTCCACATATTATTATTTTCAGTATTGACACCTTTCTTTTTGTCACTCATTAAAACTGTAACTTACAGATATAAGACAATCTTTTAAACAATCTTTAAATATTATATTATAAGATAAAAAACCGTACCTCTTTATTGAATAAAAAATCTATATTCTACCTCTTCTTCTATTCAATAATTAATGTATCAACTGTAGTATAAATTTGGGTGAGTTTACTTTTTTAAAAAGGCTGCTAATCAACTGATTTGTTCATTGGAAGGACTGATGCTGAGGCTGAAACTCCAATTCTTTGGCCACTTCATGCAAAGAGTTGACTCATTGGAAAAGACCCTGATGCTGGGAAGGATTGGAGGCAGGAGGAGAAGGGGACAACAGAGGATGAGATGGCTGGATGGCATCACTGACTCGATGGACATGAGTTTGAGTAAACTCCGGGAGTTGGTGATGAGCAGAGAGGCCTGGCGTGCTGCAGTTCATGGGGTCACAAAGAGTCGGACATGAACTGAAGTGAACCCATGTTTATTGAACACAATATTATGATTAGTAGCTCAAACTATCACTTAACAAACCTTACCTCAAATTAGCACACTTATTTAAAATTTTTTTATGTAACTGCAGACTAGAAAAGGTACAAGAGTCATGAGTCATACAAAATATTCCCAAGTTACTCTTTCTCCAGATTTTATAAATGACAACATTTTACTACATTTATTTTTATCATATTTTCCCTCTTTTTGTTGAAAGTTCTATATTTACTGACGTTGGTACTTAGAATCTGAGTTTAGAGAGGGCTTTTAGCAACTTTAAGGTTTATAATTTTTTATTTGGTATTTACTTTGCTTAAGCAGCCCTTTATACCCCAGATGCACCTGCTTCACTAGTTTTACTTGTGGGATCTTCAAAAATACATTGCGATTGATTCATAGAACTAAAATTGATCCTTCTTGATATAAAATATATCATGTTCTTCACCATGAGACTGCCCAGCTATGTCAGTAGGCTTATACCATATCTTATTATACATTATATGACTGCTTTACTTCTATAGGGTGTGGCTTAGGAGCTCAGGTCTTGAAGTCAGGTATCTTGGGTTTGATGCTGACCTGAAAGACTCATGGCTGAAGGAAGGTATATTAGTTAAACATCAGGTTGAGGATTTAGCACTGAACTACCAGTCAGCCAGGATAAAGAGGTGGCTGTGATTTCCACTCAGTAGTAAGTCTTTTAGTTTGTAAGGGCTGTAAGAAAAATGAAACCTCAGTGTCCCAGCAGAAATGGCTTTGACTGATATCAACACAAGCTTTTAAAGAAAATAAAGAGCCATTCAACGTGTGTCTATTTCTAAAATCAGCCCTGCATAAAAGGAAGAGCAGAACGATAATTTTTCATGGACAGAAAAGTTATGTTACTTATGCTATGGAATAAAACTTATGCTGGTTTAATACAGGTATTAAACTTGAAGAATTTTAATGGGTCATTCATTCGGCTATAAAAGAGTCCAGAGGAGGAGATGGTTCTCATCTTGTATACCATATATCCCTAGAGGTTCCACTTCCCTGATAGCTCAGTTGGTAACGAATCCACCTGCAATGCAGGAAACCCTGTTTTGATTCCTGGGTCGGGAAGATCCGCTGGAGAAGGGATAGGCTACCCTCTCCAGTATTCTTGGGCTTCTCTTGTTGCTAAGCTGGTAAAGAACCTGCCTGCAGTAAGGGAGTAAGTTCAACCCCTGGGTTGGGAACATCCCCTGGAGAAGGGAAAGGCTACCCACTCCAGTATTCTGCCCTGGAGAATTCCATAGGTGAAAAGCATCTTGGGAGCTGTTAACAGGGGCAGAAGTAGATAAGACCCAAGTCCTTTCCCCTCCACACACAGAAGGATTGAGTCTGAAGAGCTCACGCTATTGTATGATTTAGTATACTCCATCAATACAAACTGAGTATCTACTTGCTCAGCAGTTATGGGTCCCATGAAAGAAGACTTTCAAAAAAATTATTTGTCAAATAACAATACAAATATAATCCCATTCATGAAAGAAATATAACATCAATCCCACACACATACATTTTATAATTACTATCTAAAAGTATACTTCTCAAATGTTAAGCACAGGCTGTCAAGGCCAAATGATTGTAATCCAAAGTATGTTATTTAAATTCTTTGATTCTCAGTTTCCTCACCTGCAATAATACCACCTACCCTTGTGGAGCTGTTTTAAGCTTTAGAAATAAAGAGCTGAGCATTAAGCATAGGAAATGGCACACAATAGGTGCTTAGTAGATGGCAGCTACTATTATTATTATTCATTGCTGTACCTGGATGTCTGACAAAGCAGAATGGTAGATGACTTCAAAATGAGAATTATTATTGAAAATCTAAATAGCTTATATAGCTCAACCAGTAGTCACAGAGCACTCCACCTCACCTCTCACTACTCAGGTCTCCCATCCATTCCTCCAGGCACTTTAACCCTGCTTCAGTTCCATCAACCCATGTTCTCCCTCACATCAGGTCTTCACAAACACCCTGCTCTCAGAAGACTCTTCCTTTTATTTCCTCCTTGGTCACCTATATTCTTTAAATCTTAGCTTAAACATCACTTCCTCTGGGAAGACTTCCTTGACAAGCTGTTACTACAAATAACTTTTATTGCTTCTTCTCTTTCAGATACTGATGTCAAGGAGGCTCAACTATATATATATATATATATATATATTGAGGTCTATATTGCCAATGTATTTCTAGCCTACATAAAGAATTCCTCTGATTTACTTTGGCAAAGAGGGCAGGTGCTCTGTTTGTGTTCCAATTTTTTCAAATTATATGTAAACAGAAGTGCCACTTATTATAGTTTTCTACTTTCTACTTATAGGAAAAATTTTATAGGACAAACTGAACTTTTCAAACAAACAAAAAGTACTGATGTTGAAATTGATAGTTTGATAAGCAAACTTGATGATTCATAGGAAACATTACATGTCTCTAAGAACAAAATTATGGAATTGACTAAAATAAGTCGATAAAGCTAAGTGATTACTGAAAAAGAAAATTTTCTGCAGTTCAGCTTTGGGAGGTCCTTTGGAATACGTACATTAGATGAACAGTGTAAGCCTCTTCTAATTAGAAAAGTGAATTCCAGGTCAAAGTAGCTATAGAATATTAATATATTATTCTCATTTTAATTTCTTAAAGTCCTATCATACTACACCACCAGATATAATTTTGGTTCAAAATTATATTTTATGAATGGAGTAAAAACTGGACATGTTCTTGAGCTCTACTGAAAAAACTGGCATTTCGCTAATCACTATGGTGACTACACTGGGTGACAGACCATCCAGGGTGAAGGACACCAGTGCTGACCTTGCCTCAGGCCAAGTGGGTATCCACTCTGACCTAGAGCCTGAGTTTCAATAATTCACAATCCAGAGCAATACAAGGAAGAACCAGAGGTTCTTAGTAAAGAAAACGGAAGCAGCTGGCTTTATGACTAATGTAACTGCAGAAGATAAGTTACTTGACAATGAGGGCAAAAAGAGAGAGTCAAAGACCAACTCTTCTAGAAAAGGAGGTCAAATCCCACCCCCTCCAATTTTTCATTAGACAAGTCTGATAATATTACCAGTACTACTGATAGCGATAAGAATGAAAATAATAATAGCAAAAAGAGAACTTTTATCAAAGGTTTATTATATATCAGGTACTATTTTAAATTATTTAATAAATAGGTTATTTAATACTTTAAGTATTTAGACATAATTATTTTTATACAGTAGGGTATTCAGTCTTAGGAAATAAATTGTTTGTCAAAAGTCATATAACTAAAAAGAGCAAGAATCAGGATTTAAATCCATCCTTTCAACTATGAATCTCACTTTCTTAATCTGTACGAAACCTGACTTATTGATGAAATATCTCTCAAAGAAATAAAAGGGGAAAATCAAAATCCGTGCAAAAAAAGAAATACATAACAGTCAAGAGAATCTAATGTTAAAGAAAAAAATCTAGAAAGACCCTAGAGAAAATTATTGGATTTGGCTCTGTCCAAGATAATCACGATGGTGTGATCACTCACCTAGGGCCAGACATCCTGGAATGTGATGTCAAGTGAGCCTTAGAAAGCATCACTACGAACAAAGCTAGTGGAGGTGATGGAATTCCAGTTGAGCTATTTCAAACCCTGAAAGACGATGCTGTGAAAGTGCTGCACTCAATATGCCAGCAAATTTGGAAAACTCAACAGTGGCCACAGGACTGGAAAAAGGTCCGTTTTCATTCCAATCCCAAAGAAAGGTAATGCCAAAGAATGCTCAAACGACCGCACAATTGCACTCATCTCACATGCTAGTAAAGTAATGCTCAAAATTCTCCAAGCCAGACTTCAGCAGTACATAAACTGTGAACTTCCAGATGTTCAAGCTGGGTTTAGAAAAGGCAGAGGAACCAGAGATCAAATTGCCAACATCTGCTGGATCATGGAAAAAGCAAGAGAGTTCCAGAAAAACATCTATTTCTGCTTTATTGATTATGTCAAAGCCTTTGACTGTGTGGATCACAATAAACTGTGGAAGATTCTGAAAGAGATGGGAATACCAGACCACCTGACCTGCCTCTTGAGAAACCTATATGCAGGACAGGAAGCAACAGTTAGAACTGGACTTGGAACAACAGAATGGTTCCAAGTAGGAAAAGGAGTACGTCAAGGCTGTATATTGTCACTATGCTTATTGAACTTATATGCAGAATACATCATGAGAAACGCTGGGCTGGAAGAAGCACAAGCTGGAATCCAGATTGCCAGGAGAAATCTCAATAACCTCAGATATGCAGATGACACCACCCTTATGGCAGAAAGTGAAGAGGAACTAAAAAGCCTCTTGATGAAAGTGAAAGTGGAGAGTGAAAAAGTTGGCTTAAAGCTCAACGTTCAGAAAATGAAGATCATGGCATCTGGTCCCATCACTTCATGGGAAATAGATGGGGAAACAGTGGAAACAGTGGCAGACTTTATTTTTTGGGGCTCCCAAATCAGTGCAGATGGTGACTGCAGCCATGAAATTAAAAGACGCTTACTCCTTGGAAGAAAAGTTATGACCAACCTAGATAGCATATTCAAAAGCAGAGACATTACTTTGCCAACTAAGGTCTGTCTAGTCAAGGCCATGGTCTTTCCAGTGGTCATATATGGATGTGAGAGTTGGACTGTGAAGAAAGCCGAGCGCCGAAGAATTGATGCTGTAGTGTTGGAGAGGACTTTTGAGAGTCCCTTGGACTGCAAGGAGAGCCAACCAGTCCATTCCAAAGGAGGTCAGTCCTGGGTGTTCTTTGGAAGGAATGATGCTAAAGCTGAAACTCCAGTACTTTGGCCACCTCATTCCAAGAGTTGACTCATTTGAAAAGACTCTGATGCTGGGAGGATTGGAGGCAGGAGGAGAAAGGGACGACAGAGGATGAGATGGCTGGATGGCATCACCGAGTCAATGGACGTGAGTTTGAGTGAACTCTGGGAGTTGGTGACGGACAGGGAGGCCTCAGTTTGTGTCTGACTCTTTGCGACCCCATGAATCGCAGCACGCCAAAGCTCAACATTCAGAAAACGAAGATCAGGGCATCTAGTCCCATCAATTCATGGGAAATAGATGGGGAAACAGTGGAAACAGTGCCAGGGAGGCCTGGCGTGCTATGATTCATGGGGTCGCAAAGAGTCGGACACGACTGAGCGACTGAACTGAACTGAAGTGATGGTGCACAGTCCAATATTCTTGCCTGGAGAATTCCATGGACAGAGGAGGCTGGCAGACAGCAGTCCTTGGGGTCACAAAGAGTAGCACACAATTAGTAACTAACATTTTCACTTTCTAAGTGTACAGTATCCATTGCACGGGTAGCACCCAAATTTCATAGGATTAAAAAGTGGTTAGACAAAACGGAAATGTAATAAATAACTGTCATATCTACGTCCAGGAAATTAGCAATGAGGGAATACCTAAAGAAACATGTCAACTGAAGAGGGAAAATACTCAGGAGGAGATACATGTAAAGATACCATACTCAAGGTCCCACAAGAGGTTCTTACACAACATTGTTCCACAGCCCTCACTCCCAGCCCCCTTACCTTCTTGATTTCACCTGAGCTCTTCAATATTTCTATGAAGAAATGCCCTTTTCCAGTTTGTTTTTTCTGTGAACTCCAACTTTTCCTTCAGCACAGAGTTCAAAGGTTACATCCTTGGTAAAGACATCACTGACCCTCATTTACAAAACAATTTTCATTTTTACTCCTAAGGAACTTTGTATCTAATTCTATAACAAATCCATCTCCATTAAAAGTTGGTTTCGGAGGGTTCCCTGGTGGCTCAGTGGTAAAGAGCCAAAGCAGGAGACATGGGTTGGATCCATGGTCTGGGAATATCCCAAGTGGGCTGCCGTCTATGGGATCACACAGAGTTGGAGACGACTGAAGTGACTTAGCAGCAGCAGCAGCGGCGGCGGCAAGGAGCAACTAGGCTCATGGGCCACAACTACTGAACCTGTGCCCTAGAGCTTGTGAGCTGCAACTATATGGCCAGCGTGCAGCAACTGCTGAAGCCCATATGCCCTAGAGCTTGTACTCTGCGACAAGAGAGGCTACTGCAATGACAAGCCCACGCACTGCAACTGGAGAGTAGCCCCTGCTTGCTGCAGCTAGAGAAAAGCCAACACAGCAACGAAGACACAGCACAGCCACAAACAAATAAACAAAATCACCGGTTTCCTGTAATCAGGTACCAAATTGAATTACCTTTGAAACCCTAGCATTTATACAGAGCCTGGCATATTACTCTTAAAATATACTATCCAGAACTGTTAATAATTTTTTAAATAATTTTTAACTCTAGATGAGAAAATATTCTAAAGATCACTTAAAAGAGAATCAAAGACTATAACTACGCAACTATTTAAATAGTAGTTCTTATTTTTACAAATATTCAGTACAGTTGGTCAACTGAAGAATCTTCTTATTGAGTTGGCACAGTAAAATTTATTTCGATTATAAATCAACATGTTCCTTCAAAGCACCTTACTTTTTTATATTGGATACTAAAAATTAGCAGCTCTGATTCCAAAGATAAATATGTTCCTCAAGAACTAAAATTAATGTCTTTTAAAAAATTATTTTTACAAAAGACTTTCAACTGAAATTCATTTAAAAATATAACCCCACCTTTTAGGATGTCTGCCACAGCCTTAATTATGAAAACACTATTCCCTTAGGGGACTAAGCCAACGAGAATCAAGTCCCAAGTAAGAGAAAATGAGAGAAAAATGTCTTTGTTTCTGTTGATTATATCAAATAATGATCTGAAATGAAACGAATTCTATTCATGCCCATTGAAGCTAGGATGAACAAGAAGCAAACCTCTTGACCCAGAACAGAGGAAAGATAGACAAGGAAGATGGATGCACTACCTTGGGCTTAGTTCTCCAAGCTAACACAGGGTTCCATCCACAATATTATTGATCAAATTTTAATCCTCTACATTCTGTTTTGGACTCAATATTTTATAGGCAATCATTTTTTCCTCTTAATCACTGTTGACTGCTTCCATCAGAAGAACTTTCTCATGGGTATACTGCTAATTACCATGGCTTCCTTCTGACTGTGATGATTTACTACACACAGGAACACGGAGAAGAGAAGTGAGGACAGAAATAACCCATTAAGCTGTGGCCTAAAGTGGGGAAGTCAGGAGGAGCATTGATACCTAACATTAATCC
Source organism: Oryx dammah (assembly GCF_014754425.2). Lineage (NCBI taxonomy): Eukaryota > Metazoa > Chordata > Mammalia > Artiodactyla > Bovidae > Oryx > Oryx dammah. Next base: position 40,482,851 of record NW_024070185.1, on the reverse strand, counting down.
CTAAAATCCATCTTCTAAGGGTTGTGGCACCATTTTAAAGATATCTATAAACCGTCACAAAGAGTTGGACACGGCTGAGCGACTGAACTGAACCTTCTTGAAGACTGCCCTTTTCCTAACTGACAGTTCTGGTTGGATTTGTTTCCTACACGAAATGTCTTTTTGACCACATGATAATATGCTCACTCTCCAGGATGCACCATAACTTAAGTGGGAATGCTAAATGGGTGATAAATTGATACTAGACAAAAGGAAACAATATAGCCACCCAGCTATTACATCCATTCTGTGAAAGAAACAAACAGTATCTGGGCAGAGAAAGGTCAAGATTCACAGTCTCTGACAATAAAAGAATCTGAACAAAGTTAACAGCATCTTTGAATACAAACATATATATATGTCCTTGAACTCAGACAGAAGCCCCTGAACCCCAGGGCTCAACTGTCCCTGGGGTATTACACTTAGAAGGAGCAGTATTAGGACAACATACTCTCCCACTTTGAGAGAAAAGATGCATGATCTTTTTCAAGGAAAAGGGAAGACAGGCAGAGACAGTAGAGTCAGGAAGAAATCCAGCTGGGGGACCAGTTAAAATTCTGGAAAGCCTGAATGGGAGAAAATATTCTTGGAGCCCTGGTTCAAGAGTTAGGCTGGTTTAGAAATTATCCTCAATGTCAGAAGCATTTGTGAAATACCTGGATCCCATGATTAAAACATGAATAAAAGTTCTGAATTTTTACTAGATTCTACCTTGAAAAGAATTTAAACTGGCTGGCTATAATGTAAAATGAAATAGCAGGAATATATTTTCCTTTTCCTCTACCTTGAATTTTTTTTAACTTATTTATTTTTAATTGAAAGATAATTGCTTTACAATATTGTGTTGGTTTCTGTCAAACATCAACATGAGTCAGCCATAGGTATACATATGTCCCCGCCTTCTTGAACCTCCCTCCCACATCCTACTCTATCCCATCTCTCTAGGTGTCACAGAGCCCCACTTTAAGTTCCCTGAGTCATTTACCCTGGATTTTTAATTCACGTCCAGGGCAAGTAGGGTTAGAAGACCTCTCAAAATTAGGCATAAAATGACCAACTTGAAGACATATCTACAAGAAAATCTGACAAATCACTCAAGGAAGGGATAGGGGAAGGGAGATTAGCACATTTCTAGTCATATTCAATAGAGGACCTATTAATTCAAAAGGGCTTTTTACAAATATGATAACGATAAATAATATCAAGTTTGCAGTTTCTAATCAAGACACTGAACTTGAATGTTCTTATGTATTTTATTTAAATGGGCAACAATGTCTGCATTTTTAAGCTGAGACTCTATGGCATTTTATGAATAATGAAATATTGGAAAAAATAGAAAATTTGATAAAGAATTATATAATAATACCTCAAAATATCTTCTTAGAATTCTCCATTCCTAAATCAGATTGTCCAAGGAAAGTGACAAACTGATTCTTAACATCATACAGAATAAATTAAAAATAACTGAAATATTTTTAAAATAAACGTTTTGCTTGGTACTTATTACACAATGAAATTAAAACCCTTAGGGCTTTGGAGAAATAAAACTATATATTAAGATTTTAAAATGTTCTGGTTTCTCAAAATTCCAATACACTTAATATTTTTTTTAATTAATTAATTTATTTTTTATTTTACTCTACAATTCTGTATTGGTTTTGCCATACATTGACATGAATCCACCACGGTGTTACACTGTCTCAAAATTTAAAGATTCAGCTATGGGCTTTTTCTTTACACCATATGGCCAAAGCAAGGAAAGCTAGAACACAATGAAAAGTTAAATCAATAGAAGCAACTACCTTTGACATCAATGCTATGATTTCAACATCCATCATGGGTCAGTGACAAGACTTGGAATATTTTAAAGGCATCCTACCAGTTTGAAAACTTAAGATGACATCAGCATATTAACAATACAAAGATGTTAGAATAATAAGAAATTATAGCACCTATCTTAACAGTTATCGACAATCTATATTCACAGAAACACTGCTCGAATGCCCTGGGGATCTTCAAATATGTCACTGTTCTAGAGGAGAGGAAAGGAAAACAGAGGAGAGGAGAGAGGAGGCGGGGGAGAGAAGGAGAAGGGAGGGGAGACGAGAAAGGAAGGAAACAGGAGGTGAGGAAGGAAAGGAGAAAGAGAGGAAGGGAGGAATGGAGAGAGGAAGGGAGGAAGGAAGGAAAGGACAGAGTAAACAAAATCTTTCCCAATAACATAAGCCTGGAAGGACAATATGACAAGCATTTCCAGGCATATATCACAATAACCCACTATGTGAAATAAAGTACTTTGTTGACAAAAAGAAAATGAAAGCTCTCAAATTCTTTGATGTAAGGGGACCAGGTTGTCACCGGCCTTGAATGTCCTAGAAGAAAGAACTAACTTGAGGAACTGGAAAATACGCCTGTTGGGAACGAGCCATGTGGCATAACCATAAAGTTTTCTATACTGTGTTCCATACGTACATGAGAGTATTTTTTTTATAAGGATATGAACAAAGTGTGTGTGTATATGTGTAATTTTCTATTTATAGCTGGTGATATCGATTTTCTACTTCTGTTAGGAATTTAGTTTAGTTTTGTTTTGTTTTGGTTTGGTTTTATATATATTTGAGCCAGACATCCTGGAATGTGATGTCAAGTGGGCTTTAGAAAGCATCACTATGAACAAAGCTAGTGGAGGTGATGGAATTCCAGTTGAGCTATTTCAAATCCTGAAAGATGATGCTGTGAAAGTGCTGCACTTAATATGCCAGAAAATTTGGAAAACTCAGCAGTGGCCACAGGACTGGAAAGGTCCGTTTTCATTCCAATCCCAAAGAAAGGTAATGCCAAAGAATGCTCAAACTACCGCACAACTGCACTCATCTCGCTTGCTAGTAAAGTAATGCTCAAAATTCTCCAAGCCAGGCTTCAGCAATACATGAACTGGGAACTTCCTGATGTTCAAGTTGGTTTTAGAAAAGGCAGAGGAACCAGAGATCAAATTGCCAACATCTGCTGGATCATGAAAAAGCAAGAGAGTTCCAGAAAAACATCTATTTCTGCTTTACTGACTATGTCAAAGCCTTTGACTGTGTGGATCACAATAAACTGTGGAAGATTCTGAGAGAGATGGGAATACCAGACCACCTTACCTGCCTCTTGAGAAACCTATATGCAGGTCAGGAAGCAACAGTTAGAACTGGACATGGAACAACAGACTGGTTCCAAATAGGAAAAGGAGTACAACATGGCTGTATATTGTCACCCTGCTTATTTAACTTACATGCAGAGTACATCATGAGAAATGCTGGACTGGAAGAAACACAAGCTGGAATCAAGATTGCTGGGAGAAATATCAATAACCTCAGATACGCAGATGACACCACCCTTATGGCAGGAAGTGAAGAGGAACTAAAAAGCCTCTTGATGAAAGTAAAAGAAGACAGTGAAAAAGCTGGCTTAAAGCTCAACATTCAGAAAATGAAGATCATGGCATCCGGTCCCATCACTTCATGGGAAATAGATGGGGAAACAGTGGAAACAGTGTCAGACTTTATTTTTGGGGGCTCCAAAATCACTGCAGATGGTGACTGCAGCCATGAAATTAAAAGACGCTTACTCCTTGGAAGAAAAGTTATGACCAACCTAGATAGCATGTTGTAAAGCAGAGAAATTACTTTGCCAACTAAGGTCCATCTAGTCAAGGCTATGGTTTTCCCTGTGGTCATGTATGGATGTGAGAGTTGGACTGTGAAGAAGGCTGAGAGCCAAAGAATTGATGCTTTTGAACTGTGTGTTGGAGAAGACTCTTGATAGTCCCTTGAACTGCAAGGAGATCCAGCCAGTCCATTCTGAAGGACATCAGCCCTGGGATTTCTTTGGAAGGAATGATGCTAAAGCTGAAACTCCAGTACTTTGGCCACCTCATGGGAAGAGTTGACTCATTGGAAAAGACTTTGATGTTGGGAGGGATTGGGGGCAGGAGGAGAAGGGCATGACAGAGGATGAGATGGCTGGATGGCATCACTGACTCGATGGATGTGAATCTGAGTGAACTCTGGGAATTGGTGATGGACAGGGAGGCCTGGCATGCTGTGATTCACGGGGGAGCAAAGAGCTGGACACGACTGAGTGACTGAACTGAACTGAACTGAATATAGAAAGTGATTCTATTTAAGAAGCAATCAGATCTCCTCTATCAACTCTGTGCAATGAGGTGACTGGCCTTCCCTAACTATGGTGAAAGTCTGAATGTTTATTCTTTGGTTTAACCTCTCCACTGAGGAAACCAAGTACAGGTGAAACCATATTGAAAAGAAGGATTCAGTGAATTAGCGTAAGAAATGTCCAACTATCTTTCCTTACTCAGCTCCCCAGGCAACTAAGCATTCACCCACCAGGCAAGAAGTTGAAGTCGTCTTTAAAAATATGACCACCTCAAGAGGAAAAAAAGTACTGAACATCAGAAGGTCCCCAGTTAAAAAGCCCAGTCAAGTGACTCTATACTGAAGTCAACAAAGTCACTGATGCATTCAAATCAGGCTTTTTTTTTTTTTAAGTTATTTTTTATTTTACTTTACAATTCTGTATTGGTTTTGCCATACATTGACATGAATCCACCAAATCAGGCTTTTATCCCCACATTTTAAAATATGAATAAACCCTCAAAGATTATCTGGTATTTCAGAAATGTTCCTAATACAAATGACAGGCCAGAAAAAAACTATTCTACATGAAAGAAAGAGACTATATGAGAAGAAAATTTCACAAACTTGAAAAATTAATACCTTGAGAGGAAAAAAAGACACTATAAACAGGAAATAAAGCATGATGTTATAAAAAGGGCCATATAAGGAATTTTATAAAGCTCTTAAAAATTAAAATTATGGTAACAGAAATGAAAAGTAACAGATGGGATGAAAGATGAAACTAAAAACAGAACCAAAAAGTGAAAAAGGAGAAAAAAGGGGGGAGGTAATCATAAATGAAAAAAAAAAAAAAAGAAGAAGAAAAACTCCCAGTACTGGAGAACATGAGTGTCCATGAGATTGAATAGGCTCATCAAGGTTCCAGCACAATGTATGGGAATAGGCCCATATCAAGACATGAAATTTTAAGAAACTGGGATTTAAAACATGAGAGAAAAAAACATATAGGTTGCATACAATGGATCAAGGATCAGAACAGTCTTTCACTTTTCCATAGCAATTCTGAAAACTGGAAGACATTGGAACAATTCCCTCAAGATTCTGAAGAAAAAAATATCCTACCCCCAATTCTGTACCCATCCAACAACCAAACTGTGAAATAAATTCCCTCTCAGACACAAAAGAGCGCAAAATACACCATTTCTTAAGATGTGACTGCAAGCTGTGCTTTAGCAAATCAAAAAAGAGTTTAAGACACTGATTTAGGAAACAAGAAAGCCAACATAACAGAGAAAAGGGAAATCCCAGGATGATGGCAAAGGGATCGCCCAGGATGGGGCTGAGCAAAGAGCATCCATTCCAGACTGGAGCAGGTCACAATGCTCTAAGACTTACTCAACGGGACACATAATCATTAAATGCAAAGAAAGTAAATGAGTTTTACAAAAAAGAAAAGTAATCACAGCTCACTAGATAGATATGAATAGTTTTTATATGTCACAAGAATATAAACATTGATTAATGATCTATCAAAACTATAGCAAAACTATTAGGTTGAAACGTACGAAATTGCTGTTTTTTGTAGATCAAAAATTGCACATAGTTCAACCTAGCGTATCAGGAGCCTTTGGGACGGAAAAAGTGTGTGTGTGCGTGCACACAAGCATATGTTAAAGACTAACTAGAAAGAAGAGTATGATACAAAAATGTTTAAAAAAATCAAGAAACAGTAAAATAAACACTGCTTGCCTCTGAGAAGGAATAGAGGGAGGGTGAGGACTGCTTTTTTTTAAATAAAAAACTTGCTGAACTATTTTGACCTGTAGCAAATATCTAATAACACTAAACTTAATTTTTTAAAAAATGTTTCTTGAAAAGGAAGGAAGGAAAAAAGGAAGAAAAGGGAAAGGAGAAAGAGAGAAAGAAAAGAGTCCAGGAGTGAAGGCCAGGTGCACTTATCACACACACTTCAAGTACTCAAGGGAGCACCTTCTGGAGAAAAGAGCAGGCTCTCCACTGCACTGCCATCAGAGACAGGCATGCTCAAGGCCATTCTTCTTCCATACAGGAGACAAACAACAAACCACAGTGAGTGTAACTGCTCAATATGTGCTTAATATTGGTAGGCTGATGAATTATCTTCTTAAAATTATATATAACATTGTTCCTATAGTTCTCTACCTGCTCTTTGGATGATATGCCATAAGCTACTCTCTTCTGAATAATGTTCAGAGTCTTGAAATTGGTGATGACATCAATGATACCATTGTGTTATACAGAACAGGGAGAAGAGTGTGCTGAGAGTTAAGTATAAAAGAAATAATTGTGACAGATGTCTTCATTTACACTGAGAGTCCAAGACCCTTCTCCATGATTCTGGCACTTTCCTTGCCCATCCCACTTCTATCTCCTGAGAAGACCACAACCTTGAATCCTTCTGTCTATAATTTAAGAAAAGTTATCCCTCTACCCAAAGACTTCTTTATATTGCAATTTCAAAAACACATTTGCTGAAGATTTTCTTTGATCCTGAGAAATTACAGGAAAATTATCTTTCTCACATATTTTCTCACCATTCTTTAGAGGAAATGACAGGCCAATGTATTCACAATCCAAAGGAGAACTATTAACTGGCACAAAATAGCACTATTTTGTCAGTAGCTTTCCAAAACAAGCTCAGTGTCCCAAGTATGAATAAGCCTTGTAGTAAACATGTGATGATGAATTCATTCTCAATTTTTTAAGTGGCATGACTCAGATTTTCAGACCTTTAAGATAATTTAATTTTCATTAAACAGTAACAGCCACCATAACGCCCAGGCACCTTCCAAAATATCACAAAGGCAAAATCCCTTCCTGTAGGGTACAAACATCCTCTCCTTTATCAAATACTACCATAAGCCAATTACATAAAAATATGAGTGCCGACATTTCAATAAGAAAGAAATAGGAAGATGTGATAAAGAATAAGGAGGGGTGAAGAGGAGGAGAGGAGGAGAAAACCCAGTTAAGAGTGGTCAAGTCAGAAACAAATGCTCTCTTTAGGACTTAAGAGGCTCTTTTGGAAGACGGATTATAGTTTGAGTGTTTATCTTTGTATCCCTATAGCCTATCTCAGAAAGAACTTGGCACACCAGAAAATGCTCAAGGAACATTTGCTGACTTTATCTAAGAACTGAACGAGGTCTGTTTGGGCACGCATTGTGCCAGAAAGTGTTATCCGAATCATTTCTTCAACACAGCTATGTTGGAGGGGCAGCACAAGGAGGTGCACAGCATCTTCTCTGGGAACAGCAGCTCCTTACCTGTTGTTGGACTGGTACTTGCTGAACCACCTGTGTAGGCACTGCTGCTTGACTAGCCACAGATGTCTGTAAAGTCACTGTCGAACCTGTGTCCGACCCGGTCTCTGATGTCTGCATGATGGTCTCTGAAATTTATTAAAACAGAAAGAAAGTTTAAAATGCTATTCTTATATGACTAGACGCAGCACACTGTTCTTAACATCCTAAACTGAGACTAACCTTCTACTCCCAGAATATCTCTAACTCCACCCAACATGCTCTCTTGATATTCCATGCATGGTTATAGTCATGTTGACCACTTTTAAAATCAATATAGAAAATTGCTAATCTACAGTTTAAAAATATCCAGGAATACCTCTTATTTTGAGGCTATAAAGGTTGAACTTCAATGAGGTCTCATCTGTTATAAGCTGTTTCAAGCACACTATAAACTAGTCATATTGTAAATTATGCGAAGACTTAATTCTCATAACACAAACCCTAACTGGATGCAAATGTCATAAATTGTACTTTCTCAACACTTTTACAAACTATAGGATGTCACTGGAAGTGTACAATTTGTACACCCATGGTGGATTCATGTCAATGTATGGCAAAACCAATACAGAATTGTAAAGTAAAAAAACCAAAAAACAAAAAAAAAAATAAAACCAAAGAAAAAAAATAGAATAAATTATTTCTAAGGTCCAACTTTCAAACTCAATATTCACTGACTTTTAAAAATTAATGTGTATATAAAAACCAATTGATAGATCCTAAACTTAGCCACAGGATCAAGCTCACTGATTTTCTTGCCTGTGGGATGATATGATGCTAAAATCACAGTTAAATTATATTCTTACACAAAGATAGCCAAACAACAATAATGTTGAATATTTTGAAAGATAAGGAGGATCACTATTATCCAGTGACATTTGCAAACAAAGACACAAAATTTTACCATCTCTCATTCACAACTCAACATGGCATATTTTTCAGTTCTCATGTGCCTACCTTACTAAATCATGATTAAATTTTACAGTGTACATTCAACAAGTATGGTTTCTTAGGCCCTGATATTCCCTTTTGTTACTTATACAGTCAATAGAAAAAATATTAATTTCTTTGCTATTGAGCAGGGACCAGAATTCTAATTTTCTTTCCTAGGGGAAAAACAATATTTAATTGGTAGCTTAAGAAAAATACTGCATTATGGTTTAAATCCATGAACACTATGATGAACATTAATTTTCCCAAAGAAAATTCTGAAAGAGCATTCAGTTCTTTCAGTAGAAAATTAACCTCTCTCAGCATCTTTTGTCACAGCATGACCTCTTCCAATTTTTCCCCAAATCTTTTCAATCATCTCATTCAATTTCAGAAACGGACCTCTGAAGATATCTAATCTAAACTTATTTCATAAAAGAGAAAACTAAAGCCAGAGAGGTTAAGAGACTTGCTCAAGGTGACAGGGAGTAGAGAAAGGACTAGGCCTTTTCACTTCAAATCTCTGCTTAGTTTTCTTTCTAGACCTTGATACTGGTATAACTTTAGGTGATTGACTATTCTTATTCCATTGTTAGACAAACCCCGAAAGCAGAACAATAAACCTTAGTACGTACAAAAAGATACAGCAGTAAACTAACACTGACAGAGTATTTAACATATGCTATGTTCTCTTCTAAATGCTTTAAATGTTAATTCATAAATAACTCCATGTGACAACCCATTGTGGTTGGTATGATTATAATCTCCACTTACAGATGAGGAGCGTTATGCCCATACAGTGAAGCTAGAGAGGGGCTACAGAAAGAAAGTGGTGGCGACTGTGGCTACCACTCCATTTATTTGGGCCAGCTAATGTTCAGCTCAGGGATAACTGAATTTATGGGAAAGCAAAACTGCAGCTGTCAGTTTCTCCAGTTTTCCAAAAGAAGACTTTTTTATGTGAAATAGCTAAAGATGGTGGCTAATTAACAAAAAATGTAACACTGATCTCCAAACACACACACAGCCTTTTTATTTCACTACTATTAAGACCACGAATATGCCTGACAATATTTGAGAATGATAGTATTCACTACATGAAACTCTTGCCTAATTAAGATTACCTGGGGTTCCCAAAATTGGGAGAGGGGATACACAAATTCAGAACTCTATCTGGACCTCTTCTTCTTTATTCCATTGTAGAGGGAAAAAATACCCTCCCCCCAAAGAAAGCACATGCCAATTTCCTTCAATTCATTACACACTTTTGGGCAATTGACGCCACTTGTACTATAGCAGAGGGCTATTAGTGAGAGTGAGGTGACACCTTTCTGCAGGGAATGAGGAATGAACCAGACGTTAGATAGCATCTTCAGTGAGTTTTTCTTAGCTTCTCTTCCCAACTCCAAGAGAGGAATTGGTCAATTTAGTACACAAATGAGGAACACAGTTACCAGTTACGTTTTTGTGTTTAAGCTATTCAATCAAGGGTTGGATGAGATTCTTACAGTGAAGTCACTCAAAGTAAAACTCTCTCCTGCTCATTCCAGTCTTGGCTAGGAACTTCACTGAGGCTCTTTCGTGTGTCCAGGGGTCTGTACTGAAGATCACCCTACACACTCTGTTTTGGTATATGACTCATAATTTGACCACCACTGTTTTAGACAAATATATATTAAGACTTTAAATAATGAAGATCTTTAAAAAATTAAATGGATTTTGAAAGTAATTCCTCAGTAAATCACCTGAAAGAGCTTATCAGAAGGTAAAAGGCACAGATTTGAAAACTGGGTGCCTATGGACCATATTAGACTCCATAGATAGGCTTTGCCACAGACTATCTACAAATTAAAAATTTTAATTGTCAGCCTTTAAAAATCAGAAAATTCTGTGTTAAAAGCCAAATTTCTAAATTCTCTAGAAAAATCTGAATATCTAGAAAAGCCAAATTTCTAAATTCTCTTGAAAAACCTGAATATCTAGAAATATCTGAATATCTAAAACACATATTATGTGTTTTATACTCAAATTATTTATATGGCAATACATATACTTGGCCTTGATAGGCATTTGAGGCATAAAAGAAACACCCAAGCTTTGACTACTTTACTAATAGGAATGTTTAACTTATAGATGATTGGAACTAAAATCTTTATCATTCAACCTCATCTCTGGGTCAGCTGAGGCCCAGAGATGTTAAGTCACTGAACCGAGATCAAATAGCTGTTGGAAGTAAACAAAGAGGGTATGGACATAACACTGAAGCTCATGCATTGAACTACTAAACAAACTCGAAGTCCTGAGTTTCATAATTGACACTGAATAGACCAGAAGTGAAGAGAATTTAAAAAAGCAACTTGATGAACTTTTAGAATGAGAAAGAAGGAAAAAGATCCCAATTATTTAATAGGAGCAACCTTTACAGAATAGAATGGGGAAAATAAAATGGAGTGAAAATGATGGCCTATATACCTTAAAGTTAGAGAGTCATGGAGAAACTTACATCCAGCTTCTCGCTCTAGTATATACCACATCAAAACCAGCACAGAAAGACCAATCCAGAACATTCAATAACTTCCAGAATATCTACTGTTTACTCCCAAGTTACTGCTCATCATCTAATCTCCTTGACTCCTGAATTACAGGGTCATGCCAACTGATAAGAACTTAACCTCTCAGTTTGGTCTCTACCCTTCCTTAATAGACACAACTTAATTATCTTCTGATTTCATTTTCTTCCTCAAGTTTGCAGAAGAGGTTCTCTCCACCAAAGCCTCAGGCCTTCAAAGGATCTTAGTTATATCCCTCCCAGAGTCATAACAAAAAAACAGTCACAATCCCATAGTTAGGTCTCTCATTAACTAGTCTTTTCCAGGTGCCACACAATATGCTAACAGCTTGAAATATATCTTCTCATTTAATCCTCAAAACACCCCTATAATGGTAATGCTGCTGCTGCTATGTTGCTTCAGTCGTGTCCGACTCTGTGCGACCCCACAGACGGCAGCCCACCAGGCTCCCCCATCCCTGGGATGCTCCAGGCAAGAACACTGGAGTGGGTTGCCATGTCCTTCTCCAATGCATGAAAGTGAAAAGTGAAAATGAAGTCGCTCAGTCGTGTCCGACTAGTAGCAACCCCATGGAGTGCAGCCTACCAGGCTCCTCCGTCCATGGGATTTTCCAGGCAAGAGTACTGGAGTCGGGTGCCACTGCCTTCTCCGAATGGTAATGCTATTATTTCCAATTAAAAAATGAGAAAACTGAAGCACAAATTGATTAAAAACTTGCTGAAAGCCACACAGTTGGTAGTAAGTGTCTAAATTCAAATCCAGATTTGCTTTACTCTAAAGCCCAAGTTACCATATACCACACACATGCCATAATGTACATTACTGAATACTTTGCAAAATCACAATGAAAGACTTCAAAATGAAACGCTAGAGATAACTGGTCTGAACAGAAAATCTTTGGGATTCTCAATCTATCCCATTTGATCTATACTTCTAATAACAGTGAGACATCTCTTTTCTCTCTGACATCGAACACAGGAAGTACTCTTTTTCTACTGAGACATAATAAAACTGAACTGAGCTATCAGGGAAGCCTCATTGCCCATTTGGTAAAGAATCTGTCTGCAATGCAGGAGACCTGGGTTCTACCCCTGGGTTAGGAAGATCCCCTGGAGAAGGGAAAAGCTACCCACTCCAGTATTCTGGCCTAGATAATTCCATGGACTGTATAATCCATGGGGTCACAAAGAGTCAGACACAACTAAGCGACCTTCACTTTCACTTTCAATAAAACCCAACTAGTGTTTTCCCAGAGGCATTTTAACTAATTAATTCCGAAGACCTGATTTAATAGCAGATCAATCTGAATGTTAAAGCATGCTGAGAAGTGTAAGCTTCCCGCCAAATTTTCCTAAACAGGTCATTTAAACCCACTGACACATGTAGAGTATTTTGGTAGCTTTCCAACATTACTTGAAAGCACAGACCATCACATGAGGGTAGTGTCTTAGCATGCTTCATTTGTAGGTTTTGTTTTAGATCCAGTATAAAGGATTGTGTGTACATCTGAGGTGTTCCCATTCATCTAATGGTGGTTTCTGATGTTTTGTTTATGTTTGGGAGTAATTTGGTTAGTTTAGTTCCTTCTTAGCCCCCTTTCAAGTGATATTTGTTTATCAGCCACAAATGCTGTCACATTAATCCATTTTGATAAGCTAACTAAACCCCTGCAGTTTGTCCATGATGCAGTCCATATGTAAATAAGTTGTATATTCTTGCAGGAGAGAAATGCACAATTTCAGTCTAGTCATCCTTGCCTAATGTGGCTGTCAGGTGTGTCAAGAGCAACAGATGCTTGTTTGACAAAGGACCTTTTTATTCTGGCTAATTAAGCAGTTGGACACACCCGCCTGTTAACGGTTTTTGCTTTGTATGGCCAGCTCTGGCTGAATCATGCGAATCTACAGCTAAATAGGCCACATTTTGAAAGAAGGCTAATTAACCCTTGGAAAAAGGAAAAGAATATTGCAAAAACCCAGCTGCTGAATGCAGCAAGATCACCATTCTGCAACCTGATGGGCAAAACCTAGGCAAAGCAAATGTGTTTGGAACAAACACACATTATTGCAAGTTTCAAGGCATTCAAGTGTTCTTTGTGAAACTTCCTGAAGATTATTTAATACACTCAAATTCACAGCTGGATTTCTTTCATCACACACAATGTACATGCCAGATTAAATGGTTTAATAGTCTGACCTAATCAATTACTTATCAAACAGAACTATATAACTGGGCTAGCTTAAAAGTACATAGTATCATCTAATTTTTATTGGGTTTTTTCATCCTGAAATAATTTGCTTTCCAAAAAAAAAAGCAAAGTCTGCAAAGCTTGGTCCCAGTATACTGATTGTACTGTCGTTACACACTTAGGAATGTAACAAGTTTTAATTCAGTTCAGTTCAAAATAAAAACCTGTAATTTGAATACAACAGAGAATTATCTTCCTCTATCCTTAGTACAGAAAAGCAAAAGATGGTAATTCCAATTTCTATTTGAACCAAATTAACCAATATTATTATGATAGTCAGTTATTGGTATAGTAAAAATAAATCACACCTAAAATGTGACATTAAAGAATAAATTACTTAGAAACCTGGTTCAACATAAGACCATATGAATGCTATTTACAGGAAAAAAGTCATAATTTAAAATTATTACTTATATAATACAGAATAAGGAGTTTAACATCAGTGTGCTTTCATGGAGAAACATCCAAAATCACAACAAAACTTTTTCAGTAAGAGATTACTAATACTCTGACTAAGCATCAGTATTCTTAAATAAATGTTAGTAAATAAATAAAAGCATATATAACACCCATAGCATTGAAAACCTCTACTTATTAAAATTAGACAACTCAGTCATGATTTTGGGGAAAAAAATAGCTGATACATACTTTCCTGAACATAAAGCCAGTATGAAATACACATTTCTGACTATTCTGAAGTAGATGATGAAAATATTAAGATCATTCTAATTCTTTAGAAAAAAACTAAGAATATTAAGCAATTTTCAAAGTTGACAATATAATGAAAAATAATGAGGTATATTAGAAATTATATATAGGGTTAAAATAATGTGGTTTTCTTTTTTTGAAACTGACAAAACTTTATTGGGCTGAATAATTTAGCTACAAATGTAAAACACTATGTCTTGGCTTTTTTCTTTTTTTCACTTCACTAGCACAAATGATGGAGAAGGAAACAGCAACCCACTCCAGTTTTCTTGCCTGGAGAATCCCAGGGACAGGGGAGCCTGGTGGGCTGCCATCTATGGGGTCCCACAGAATCGGACACGACTGAAGTGACTTAGCAGCAGCAGCAGCCCAAACGAAAACAAACTGGTTAAGCTACAATCTAACAGTCAGCTCTTTTTACTTGAAATATACCTCTGTGAAAAGTTTACTCATTGTAAATAAAGCACAGGGCTTTCTCAAATCAGTAAATCAAGTAACTAAAGAGATGTAAAACAAAAATTTCTAATTTTCTATATTATAAAAGCTCTGCTTCTTTTTTAGATTTGATGCTATGATCCTCCTGTGTACATTTAATCTTTTGTACTAAATTGATCTGTAGAAAAATGATGGAATGATAATAGTGTAGACTTCTTGGCAGTCATCTTCCTGTGATAACTGATGATGGAGATTAATCTTGGAAATGATTAATCAGCACACTGGTAACATATACAATTTGCCTGGGTAACTTTTTTCACTTTTCAAACAAAAGTTTTCTCTTTGATTCAGAAATAGATTATGAAAAACTGTTCTTTGGAGAAGACAAATCAAATTAAATAACTTTAACATTTTTTATCTTAATGGACTAATTAAAAAATGAAACAACCTATTAACACATTACTTAAACCAAACTGCTGAAATGATGTAAGAATTTTGTTATTTGTTTCTAGTTATCAAAAGAGACTATTAGCAGTTACAGAGGTAATTCCTGGGAAAACAGACCTACGTGCTTGTCCAGTCTACTGCTGAGGCCATCCTGCCTGGCATTTTCTCGCACTCACTTTGACAAATTAAAAGGCAAATCAGTCTTACGTAGGTGATATATGCTTTTAAAAAAAAAAAAAGGAGCACTCAGATAACAGCTAAAAGAGAAGAAAACCAATGAACAAAAATTTCTGAATATCCTATACTTTTTCTTACTAGAAGAAGAGTCTGAGAACAAAGTGATGCAACATACAGAAAAGATTCTTACCAAAATCTATGAGACAAACCCATAAATGTTTCTTATTATTGGTCAATTCAATCCTGACAGGGACTAGAAACTATTAAATGGAGTATTTAATGATGACAGCTCTTAGAATTAAAAAACAAAGAGCATTTTATCATAAATCAATAATTTTCATTACTAGAAACAATAATAAAAATAGCTAGCATATGTTGAGCATTTCCTATGTGACAGATGCTTTGCATCTTTGCATACATTGAACCTTAATTTCAACCATGAAGTAGATATTCTCATTTTATAGGAGAGAAAAGGCTTCAGGTTAGTTCAGTTCAGTTCAGTCACTCAGTCATGTCCGACTCTTTGTGACCCCATGAACTGCAGCATGCCAGGCCTCCCTGTCCATCACCAACTCCTGGAGTTCACTCAAACTCAGAATTATGTAATTTGCTGACAGTCACAGAACTATTAAGTGATAAAGAAAGGATTCAAGTTCAGGTCTGCCTCACTCCAATAATGGCACCCTGACACTGGATCCCAGGCAGCAATATAAACAGCTAGACAGGTGAGGCTATTTTAGTGAAATCATCAAGATAAAGTATTCTATGGAGACTTTAGGTGCTAAGAAAGAATTCTAAATTTGAACAAATGGACACAAATATCACGTGAACTGTAAATATGTACTATGCCTAGTATTTGATCATTATGTAATCAAAGTTATGTTTATGACATAGAAAAGCATATCATGGGTTAAGAGATATGCACTGACCTTGTGTTCAGAAAATATTTTATAGATGGAAGAGGAAATAATATGAGACTTGTCTCCTTTTAAGAATTTAAATTTGTCTTAGAAAAACAGTCAAATGGACCCATTTAGGCAAGTATCTCTATAATAATATACACAAATACAAAGATGTTCACTTAAGTATTATTTATGACAGTCAATAATAACTGAAATGTCTGTAATGGGGGTACTAATAAATTCTTCTATTCTATATTCCTATAATGGAACATTCTATAGGTCTATAAAAGTCAGCATGGAAAGATGTTCATAATACTTAAGTATAAGAAGCAGGATGCCAAATAATATGCAGCCCATGGTATAATTTTATTCACAGATATAAAATGGCATGCTGCTGCTGCTGCTAAGTCACTTCAGTCATGTCCGACTCTGTGCGATCTCATAGACAGCAGCCCACCAGGCTCCCCCGTCCCTGGGGTTCTCCAGGCAAGAACACTGGAGTGGGTTGCCATTTCCTTCTCCAATGCATGAAAGTGAAAAGTGAAAGTGAAGTCGCTCAGTCGTGTCCGACCCTCAGCGACCCCATGGACCGCAGCCCACCAGGCTCCTCCGTCCATGGGATTCTCCAGGCAAGAGGACTGGAGTGGGGAGCCATTGCCTTGTCTGTAAAATGGCATGGTTTGGTAAAATTCTTGAGGGTATACAGTGACATCAGTGTACCTCCTAAGGACTCCTGAAATACAAGCTTTCCCAAACCAATGATCTTAACTTTGGGTGGCCTCAAGCTAACCATAGGCTTGCTGGTCAAAAGCAACATGAGCTCCAGAGACTTATCCTACCCTAGAGCCATCCCAAAAAGTCAGTTTTGTATTCTGTAAAAGAGCCCTTATAATCCCCAAAATACCTGTATAGTATCTGATCCCAAAATACCTGTATAGTATTTGATCCTTTCAGTTAGTAAAAGTTCTGTCTGCCTTCCTACTAAGTGGCTCAAAATTCCCAAAGTGCTCTAAAAACCAACATTTTCAATATTTCTAATGGAACGGGCTACATGCAAAACAATGAAATTAGATAATTCTTTAACACCATACACAAAAATAAGCTCAAAATGGATTAAAGACCTAAATGTGAGACTATACACTATAAAATTCCTAGAGGAAAACATGTGCAGAACACTCTGACATAAATTGCAGCAGTATCTTTTTTGATCAATTTCCCAGGATAATGTAAAGAAAAACAAAAATATACAAATGGGATTGACTTAAACTCAAAAGCTTTTGCACTGCAAAGGAAACAATAAACAAGATGAAAAGACAGCCCACAGATGGGGAGAAAATATTTGCAAATGATGTGGCCTACAAGGGATTAGTATCCAAAATTTATAACCAGCTTGTGATGCTTAATAGCATCAAAACAAACAACTCAGACAACAAATGGGCAGAAGACTTAAATAGGTACTTCTCCAAAGACGACATACAGATGGCCAAGAGGCACATGAAAAGATGTTCAACATCACTAATTATTAGAGAAATGAAAAACAAAACTACAATGAGCTATCACCTCACACTAGCCAGAATGGCTATCATCAAAAAATCCACAAAGAATAAATGCTGGAGGGAGTGTAAAGAGAAAGGAACCCTCCTACACTGTTGGTGGGAATGTAAATTGGTACAGCTACTATGGAGAACAGTACGGAGGTTCTGTAAAGAACTGAAAATATGAGCTACCATATAACCCTGAAATCCCACTTCTGGGTATATACCCAGAGAAAAACATGATCAGAAAGGATACACACATCCCAATGTTCACTGGGGTGTGTACAATAGCCAAGACATAGAAGCAACCTAAATGTGCATCAACAGACGAACAGATAAAATGTGGTACATATATACAATGGACTACTTACTACTCAGCCCATTGTAACTATGTACACATAAGTATTTAAAAAGAATTAAATAATGCCATTTGCAGCAACATGGATAGACTGAGAGATTGTCATACTGAGTGATATGATATCCCTTATATGTAGAAGCTATACAGAAATGACACAGATGAATTTACTTACAAAACAGAAACAGACACACAGACTTAAGACAACAAACTTACGGTTGCCGGTAGAAGGGATGGGTGGAAGGAATAGTTAGGGAGTTTGGGATGGACATATATACTCTGCTACATTTAAAATGGATAACCAACCAGGATCTACTGTATAGCACATGGAATTCTGCTCAATTGTTATATGGCAACCTGGATGGGAGGAGAGTTTGATGGAGAGCTGATACATGTACTTGTATGGCTGAGTCCCCTTGCTGTTCCCCACAAACTATCACAACACTGTTAATTGGCTATATGCTGTGCTGTGCTTAATCCCTCAGTCGTGTCCAACTCTTTGCAACTCCTGGTGGACTGTAGCCCACCAGGTTCCTCAGTCCATGAGGATTCTCCAGGCAAGAATACTGGAGTAGGATGCCATGCCCTTCTCCAGGGGATCTTCCCAACCCAGGAATTGAACTGGGGTCTCCTGCCTTGCAAGTAGATTCTTTACCAGTTGAGCTATCAGGGAAGCCCAACTGGCTATACCCCAATACAAAATAAGAAGTTAAAAAAAATTTATCTGGAGATTATATCTACAGGTCCATTCATTGCTAGTGCCACGAACTTGGTCATATTTCTGCTGAAAGAAGGAAATCAATGGTAATATACATTCCCAAATGTCAAATATGATCACTTCCTTATGACATTGCCTAGTACTTATTGTCCAATCCAGAATAAAAACATGAATTTCATTTCTGTTCCCACGTACTGAAACTCATAAAAGCAGTGGCGCCTTTTCCATATATCTCAAACTGAGAAGAGGATATAGGTGGGGAATTTAGGTGTTTAGTGTCTCTTTTAAAACAAGCCTAGTGACATCTGGTTTCTTCTTCCTACCCACCCTAAACTTTATTTAAAAGTTTTATTTTTTTCCCTATACTCAGTAGTGGGGTTTATCCACACACATGAAATTATTCACCCAGCCTTATGATTTGTGTTGATAAACAAAGATATGCTTGCCAGCTGGGGCTCCCAAATAATGGTCTTAATTTAGATGGGATGAGAGCAAAGAGAGAGGAAACAATGGCTTAAAAGGTAGCTTATTTAAAGAACCACAAAAGAAAGAAAATAGGTAATGCTATCTCCAAACAGGATTTCCTTTGGATTTAACGGGGAGTGAAGTAAAACACGAATTCTTAATTTTCTTCACACCAAAAAAGACTTCAATAACAACTTTTTCTTGGATTCTCTTTCCCACGCAAGAAATTTTTCTATTTTTTTCTACCTCTTCTTTTTCTTTTTATAAAAGTAAAGAATAGAGCCTTTTGCAGTTCCTAACTATTGCAATGACAGGCTCAAAGAGATCAACACATCTAATAATACTGTATAATAACACTGCTAGTAATGGAAATAATATACCCCACTAAATGTACAATATCTTAAAAGAACTAAATTCTCATTACTGCCATTTTTTGGTGAATGTAGTGAACATGGGAGAGAGGGTGGACTTCAAAAAAATATATATATTCATACATACATAAATACTGGAAATAACTGCTCTGAAACATAATACTATTAATCAAGTGAAACAGTTACACTGACTTTCATTATAAAATGCATATGTACACACTTAGAAAAAAAGGCTTGGATAAAAGATGAAAATTAAACTAGACTGAAGATTCTACCCAACTCCGTATGTCTTCAAACTTAACCAGAAAATTCCTTCTAAAAATGAATACTACTTGAAATAAGTCAATAATACTGAACTAAAGACACGTCCTTCAGAGCTTCTTTTTTGGAATTGGTGATGTACTCTTTTCAATTCACTCTAAAGCATTTTCATGGCTTCAGAAGCAAGAGTTCCTTCTAAAGCCTTAGGCCTTATGGCTATCTCATAAATCTATGATTAAGACCCCTTAACTGGGGATATTAATATGCAAATCACCTGTAAATTCTCTATTATTAAAAGCTATTGTCATTATGTAATGTTTTATACAATTGTTAAAATTTTACATGATGAGTTTTATTTCTACCCTCCCTCCTCTTCTCACACTTTGGTGATCTTCCCAGGGGACTAAAACAGAAGTCTTCTTTTAACCCTTAAAATATCTTAAACAGTGACTGTTCTATCATTTCTTTTATCACCAAACTTTTCTCTCTCAATTCCCAAATCTAATCAGTTACGGAGGCCAGTGATTCTGCTTCTTAGTCTCTCAAAATTTACTCACATTATCTTTATCTCTCAAGCTCCAGAGTGGAGGTCACTCCCTGCAATAGGTTCCCAGTGCCCTTAGGATGAATAGCATAGCCCTCAAGAAGGGTTTGTAAGAAAGACTCTTTAGAATATAGATCCCGCCTATCATCTCCAGAGAGTACTAAATACAAGCCAGCCATATGGAACTACTCTCAGCATTCTGACCCCAGGGCTTTTGCACAAGAAGTTCCCTTTGACTCACACAAATTTGCCTTCCCACCTCTTCACTTTATCTTTCAGATCGCAGAATACCTTCCACTTCCCCCAGACATTCTCCCAAACCCCACCACTATTCCCTCTCTCTGACCCCTCTGCTTCCAAATAAGTCTGGATCTGGTATTTGAGTGTTCCTATAGCATCTTACTTTTACTCAGCTAGCAGCAATATTAGTTGCAGTTTAACTGTCTCTCCAGATTATAAAAACCATGAGCACATGGACTATGCTTATCTTTTTCACCTACAAATATGCAACACTGCCTAACACACAGAGGATCTTCAATCTGTTGAATGAACAGATGAATCTACAAGGAGGATGAGTTTAAGACCCTGCAGAAACAATACTATTAGAGCACACTATATCAGGAGCATTTAATATTTAAAAATTGTGAAAAAATACAGTTTTCTCTGTCCTGGGTGTTCATTAGAAGGACTGATGATGAAGCTGAAACTCCAATACTTTGGTCACCTCATGCGAAGAGATGACTCATTGGAAAAGACCCTGATGCTGGGAGGGATTGGAGGCAGGAGGAGAAGGGGACGACAGAGGATGAGATGGCTGGATGGCATCACCGACTCGATGGACATGAGTTTGAGTGAACTCCGGGAGTTGGTGATGGACAGGGAGGCCTGGCGTGCTGAGATTCATGGGGTCGCAAAGAGTCTGCCACAACTGAGCGACTAAACTGAACTGAGAGCCATCTACAACCAAGTTATTTATTAGGAATGTTTTCTCTTAATTTTTTAATGTGACTTCACTTTCAATTCCCATTATGGCAGAATTTTATAACTTCCATATTCTAATATTTGTATGCCTTAACAGATTTTGTGTATAGTTTTTTTTAATAAAGAAACAAGATAAGGATTAAATAAACTCAAATGAGCAAATTAAGTTTGCAACTATTGCTCTGAATCTCCTGACACATCATTTACTATTTTAATAAGTACACCTGACTCACTGAATTGTGGTTTAAGAACCAATGCTCTAATCATATCATCTGACAAAACGTAGCCTGGTATGCCTCCTTTGTTTTCAAGAGACAGAAGCACTCAGAGATCTTTAATTTTCATAGCTGAAATGCTAAGAATAAGTAATTAGCCTAATAGTAATTAACCATTTGAAATTTATTTGAGCTTGGCAATATTCACCTGACATTCTTCTATGTTCTCTTAACAATCATTGAAACTTAACGGAAAAAAAATAAAAGGGTATTTCAAGAAGCCTCTAGTTATAAATTAGTTAACACATTTATGTAAAGATTTTGCATGCATTATTTAATCTGTCCAGAAATCCTGTGAGGTAAGTACTATTATTATCCCATTTTATGGATGAGAAAACTTAGGCCCAAAGCTTAAATAATTCTATAATCCCAAGGTCACATAGTTAGAAATGGACAGAGTGAGGACATAAATATACCATACCATGTATTAGGTACCAGAAGCAAAAACTGTGGGCTTTTCTTTCTTTTTTTTACCCTAGCAATATGCTGTATTGGGCTTATAATACAATGATTTAAATGTAGTACAGACCAATTACTATGTAGTCCTGTCTAAATAGTAGTCTTTTCTATATTTTTAATCTTCTGCAACAGAAATTGGACATGGTGTAATTTTTCAACCAAGTTACTAATCCTCTGTTGTGGTAGCCATGGCGCATGTGCACGTATGCACACGCCCACACCCACAGACACACACATAATGGATATTTAGCATCAACAGTTATGCTGTACATATAGTAATTATGGAACACACATGCAAATACACACAGAGGCAGATCTTCCAGATGGTTCCAACTTTGGCTATAGGCAAGGGTGAGGAAAAAACACTAATTCTAAAGGCAGCAGTACTCTTCCATTACAGCTTCACTGTCCCCCACTCCTGGTAGAGATGGTGAAGGGTATAGGATAACACAAAGACCACTGTCAAAAGTCAACTTGCTCAATAAGAATCATTGGTGGCAAACTGACCAGTTCACTCAAAATTCGTTTCTTTTAACTATTTACTCTATGACACAATTTGTACTGAATAAAAGTTTTAAAGGGTCTTTGAGGATTTCTTTGACCCTGCTATTGATGAGTTCAAGATTTTAACTTATCTGAAATTTTGCTAAAAGTTAGCACACTAAAGGCCACCTATAACTATATTCTGGAATTTTACCATTTTCTGAGCCAATGACTTTTGAAAATGAATATTAATTTAAGTTAAAGGAATGTGCATGTCTTGAATGTTATGGGGTTTAAAAATGAGAACAGGGAAGGTGTATTTCTTTTAATACATTTTTCATCTATTAAATGCATTCTATACTTATCCTAATTTAACAAATTTGTTAACCACTACAAATATATAAATATATTGCTTCGGTTTTAAGCAACTGAAAGGTGTTTCACATATAAAGTATCAACAATACATTTGGCATTCAGTTGGGCTGTACTGATAAATACTTGTTGAAAAATGTCCATGGTGAAACAGCTGTGGAAAAAACAAAACTAATTAATGTGTGTGCTTAGTCGCTTGGTCATGTTCGACTCCTTGCAATCCTATGGACTATAGCCTGCCAGGCTCCTCTGTCCATGGGGATTCTCCAGGAAAGAATACTGGAGTGGGTTGCCATGCTTCTCCAGGGGATCTTCCCCACTTGGGAATTGAACCAAGGTCTCCCACACTGCAGGTGGATTCTTTACCATCTGAGCCATCAGGGAAGCCCACGAATACTGGAGTGGGTAGCCTATCACTTCTCCAGGGGATCTTCCCAACCCAGGAATTGAACCAGGGTCTCCCACATTACAGGCAGATTTTTTACCATCTGAGCCACCAGGGAAGCCCATGAATACTGGAGTGGGTAGCCTATCCCTTCTCCAGGGGATCTTCCCAACCCAGGAATCGAACCAGGGTCTCCTTCATTGGAGGCAGATTCTTTACTAGCTGAGCTACCAGGGAAGCCTAATTAATACTTCTTACCAAAATTTCAAAAGCTTTTGTAACTATTTAGTGTAGTGTAATTTGTGATAAATTTTATATGTAATTAATACAAACATATTTCAGGCAGCTGATAATTTGGAAAACTCATTCTTGGCTAACTAATAAATCAGAGTACTTGGAGAACTTAACAAAATTGCCACTCAATGAATTTCATGTTTCAGCAAACTGCCCTTAGATATATATCCATTCAGTAAATTGATCACTCAGTGGAAAAAAAAAAAAAAACACCCTGGAGAAGAGGGTATATAATAGATTTTCAGATAAATGCCCTACTTCTCAAAATCACAGCATTTAAGGCTAAAAAGTATCTGGAAGGTCACCTGGTTCAGGTCCCCATTTCACAGGGAATCTGAGACCAATAAACCAAACGGATCCATCAGTTAGTAGCAGAGTTGGCATTAGAACTCAGAATTCCCAATTCCCAGTCAATAGCTCTTTCTAACAAACTATGGTGCATAAGAGAAGAAAGAAGGAACACACTCAAAAAGAAGTCGGAAGGCCTGTCAAAAGCTCAAACTGCTTCTTACACAACGAAAGAAATGCACATAACATGGAGAATGAAACCCTAAAATAAGTGAGCCTCTTAGACATTTTCAAGTTTCTTTCTCACTTAAATGATTAAGGTATTCTTTGAAGATGTTTAACAAGATTTCAAGTATGGCAAACGTGTGTGTGTATGGAGATGCTAAAATGGCTCACTGGATTTTACATTCTTGTAGAGACTCTGAATCCTCTTGCAAATTTGTCTTTTGTCTTTTGTGTCTTCATTTGTCTATTCCTCATATATATGAAGCATCTAAGTGACCTAGGTTCAGTATTTTATTATTACATGGAATATCAGAGTGTTTCAGGTTCAACTTTCATTATTACATTATCTCTGTCTGTAGCCTATAGCACACAAACTGACTGTGTTTATACTGAAATAAAGAAATCAAAAAGGCTAATTTCTAGTTTTCCAGGAAGAAGAAGAAGAAGCAAAATTCAACACCATGATAACTGCCTCCAAAATAAACAAGGAACAAATTCTGAATTTTCACTTGCAGCAAATAAGTTTAATTTTGGGGTGTGAGATGGAAACCTTTTAAATGTAATGGCTTGTGTAACAGCTTTTACAAGGTGTACTTTTCACTGTCAAACAGCATGAAATGCTCATAAGGATAATCAGTTTTAGATGGCAGGTTTACAAGCTTTCCACAACTTGCACTATTTATTCATGTTAAAATTTTATGCAGTTACTTATTTTACATATGATCATACCTCCTTTTAAAAAATTTTAAATTATTTTGTACAAATGTAACTCCCAAACCAACCATAACCTCTTTATGCACGTGATGCATACTGTTGGTTTTTATTGCCTCATAAGTCATCTACAACTAACTTACATAGTTCTGTAGTAGTTCTATCGCAGTTCTGTAATACTGAAGGACATTAAAGCCAGGTGAAAGCAAACACCTCCCAATATAACTATTCAAAACCTGTATTTCCTACGTCACCTTTCTTATGAAGGTAATATAAATGATTTTTCTTGTTGTACCAAGACATGCATATATTATATTCAAAACCATATACAAATATGGGCTGATTACTTCTCTCTGCGGGGTCCTTTTTTACACAAACCAGATTTACAAGGGCTTCTCCTGCCAGTGCAGGAGATTCAAGAGACATGGGTTTGATCCCTGGGTTGGGAAGATCATCTAGAATAGGAAATGGCACCCCACTCCAGTATTCTTGCCTGGAAAATTCCATGAGCAGAGGAGCTTGGCAGACTACAGTCCACGGGGCCACAAAGATCTGGACACAACCGAGCCCAGATTTACAAGGGTGTTTTTTTTTCCTCAGAGCAGAAAAGGTTGTTTACAATGAAAACTCTCTTTGTTCACAAGGTTTATTCAACATTGACTGATACATTCTGTTTCATTAAACCAATACAGAATTGTAAAGTAAAATAAAAAATTAATTAATTAAAAAAAAAAGACAACGGAATTTTTTTAATGTAGGCTAATGAATCTATCATTCTTCCTCCCTGAGTCCCTTTCTCTTTCGTTTCTCCCATACCTCCTTCCCTTTTACTCATCCTGTTCCACTTTCCCAAATAAGAGCACCTAGTCAGGCCCATAGTTAACTAGTAGCCACACAACAGCTTCTCCAAATTGCTCTAAGTACATAGGCTGAGTCAGCAATGAAGCTTAATTATGTCTATCATTTTTTCTTTAAAATTGTTCTCATACATTTTAACAACTAATTTTGACATTTTGAGGTTTGGTAGAGTCACACCATTTCAATCATTATAGACATCAAAAATAATAGCTGAACTATTTTTCAATACTTACAGATAAGCCACATGTCCAAAGTATCTGGTGTCTCAAAACAAAGGTAACTGTGAAATTAGATCACCAGCACTGAATATTCCTTCTTTATACTTAACAGACTACAGTAGAACCACTTTATTATAAGACCACTAACAGTCAACTCTAGTCATATTACTTTATGTGATTATGTTTAGAACAACGTAGGCTCAGAGCACTTCAAGGTAAGACCCTGTGACATAGTTTAGGCTGTGATCTGCCTGTTTGATCTCTGCAATGAAGCTCTACCATACTACTTGACAAAGGATAACTTAGCTTTTAACGTGACTTCAAGGTAACTCCACTACATTTTTGTTTTTAAGTATGTAAAAAATAATTAACAGTAGAAAGGGAAAAGAAATAAAGGCTTCCAACAAGATTATCAGGAAAAATTAATAAAGAAAGATTATTAATTTATTTTACTTTTTGTCTTCCTGAGAAAATTCTAAAAACCATAACATTTTTCCTAGAGCAAATATATTGAGTAAAAAGTCATAAAAGAAAGGTGCAAAGGATGAAGCTGACATTTCTGAAGTTCACCAGCTGTTGCTCCAAACCCATTTAAGTCAGTGAAACCTAAGACCCCAGGGCAGCTTCCAGAGATGCAACAACGCCCGCAAGAAAAGCTATCACCTGGTTCCAAAATATAGGAAGCATGTTTTTACTCAAAGTTATTTTATAAATAGGGAAATTTATGCCTATCTTTGAACTTCCAGGAAAAAAATTACAAACTTCTTATTTTTAAAATCATCATTGCTGGCAATTCTAGTATTAAATTCATTTTTCTTCCAAACTGGGTATTAATAAAGCTACCACCAAGCTGAAAATCTATGTATTGTTTTAGTAAGAATTTAATAAAAATCAACAAAGATAACAGAGTAATCAAAAAATAAGATTCCAATGTATATTATACTGAAAAATCTAAAAATGGGACATCTTAAGTTGGTCCTTAAAGCACAGGGTTTATACACATGAAAATTTATCTCAGTTTAACAAGAAAAACCAAAATATCCAAAAGCCTTCCCCTTGAGAAATACACAGACTATACAAATTTCTACAAACTGACACTTTATAGTAACATCCAGTTGTTTTTCAATTACAACCTTTTCTCCTAAAGAAAACTTATCCAATATCTACATAGTCTTAGAGAATTATGAAAATATTTGTTAAAGCATAACATAACATAAAGCAATTAAAACTTAAAATGTATTCAATTTACCCAAAAATTATTTTGTTAAATATCATGAATATGGCTCAACAATAATTAACAATTCATAATCTAAGTGATGATGCAGAAGCTGAAACTGCCATACTTTGGCCACCTGATGCAAAGAACTGACTCACTAGAAAAGACCCTGAAGCTGGGAAAGATTGCAGGTAGGAGGAGAAGGGGACAACAGAGGATGAGATGGTTGGATGGCATCACTAATCGATGGACATGAGTTTGAGTAAGCTCCAGGAGCTGGTGATGGAAAGGGAAGCCTGGCATGCTGCAGTCCATGGTGTCGCAAAGAGTCAGACATGACTGAGCAAGTGAACTGAACTGAATTTAGGTTCATAAATCAGGAACTGATTTATGTTGCTTCTCAATAATGTATAATTAAGTTACTTTTATACAAGTATTAAATTGGGATATTTTATGATAGTTTACAATTTGTTCAATTTGTTCAGGAGTGAATTCTTCTACTTTTATTTTATTTTTAAAAGGCCCACCTTCAGTATTTAGATTAAGGTTTTTCTTCATGTATAGCTTTCACTTGAGGGACAAAAAAAAGGCACATCAATAGAAAAATGTACCTCCTGATAATTTATTATCTACTGTACATCCTGGACACTACTTTTTGAAGAGTTCATGCCTTCATCCTTTCTTGCTTTGAAGGCAAGAAATCAGTGCTTCCTGAATGTAGGATTTAACCTAAGACTGCACTGCTTTAACACCTTTACAGTCAAAATAGTTGGAACAAACCTAAGTTAACTTCTGTAATATAGCAGTTCTCCGGCAACTTTGAGTCTGCAAGTGAAAAACCTTTAAGGTTTTTTGTATGGCATCTCAGCATGGAAAGATGAATTACTAAGTAATAACTCAAGAAACAGAAAAAAAAAGTCATGCCCTCCACCTAAATAACATTAAGAAAGTTAAGGCTGCTGTTTGGTACCCAAAAGATTTTACTAATAAATAAAAATTTTTTCCATCCTCAGCTCTTCGTTATATTCAACTCTTTTAAGTTCAGTTCAGTTCAGTCACTCAGTCGTGTCCAACTCTTTGTGAACCCATGAATCACAGCACAACAGGCCTCCCTGTCCATCACCATCTCCCGGGGTTCACCCAAACTCACGTTCATCAAGTCAGTGATGCCATCCAGCCATCTCATCCTCTGTCGTCCCCTTTTCCAACTGCGCCCAATCCCTCCCAGCATCAGAGTCTTTTCCAATGAGTCAACTCTTCGCATGAGGTGGCCAAAGTACTGGAGTTTCAGCTTTAGCATCATTCCTTCCAAAGAAATCCCAGGGCTGATCTTCAGAATGGACTGGTTGGATCTCCTTGCAGTCCAAGGGACTCTCAAGAGTCTTCTCCAACACCACAGTTCAAAAGCATCAACTCTTCGGTGCTCAGCATTCTTCACAGTCCAACTCTCGCATCCATACATGACCACTGGAAAAACCATAGCCTTGACTAAATGGACCTTTGTTGGCAAAGTAATGTCTCTGCTTTTCAATATACTATCTACGTTGGTCATACCTTTCTTCCAAGGAGTAAGCGTCTTTTAATTTCATGGCTGCAGTCACCATCTGCAGTGATTTTGGAGCCCCCCCAAAAAAGTCTGGCACTGTTTCCACTGTTTCCCCATCTATTTCCCATGAAGTGATGCGACCAGATGCCATGATCTTCGTTTTCTGAATGTTGAGCTTTAAGAAAAATTTTTCACTCTCCTCTTTCACTTTCATCAAGAGGCTTTTTAGTTCCTCTTCACTTTCTGCCATAAGGGTGGTGTCATCTGCATATCTGAGGTTATTGATATTTCTCCCGGCTATCTTGATTCCAGCTTGTGCTCCTTCCAGCCCAGTGGTTCTCATGATGTACTCTGCATAGAAGTTAAATAAGCAGGGTGACAATATACAGCCCTGACAAGCTCCTTTTCCTATTGGAACTAGTCTTTTGTTCCATGTCCAGTTCTAACTGTTGCTTCTTGACCTACATATAGGTTTCTCAAGAGGCAGGTCAAGAGGTCTGGTATTCCCATCTCTTTCAGAATTTTCCAGTTTATTGTGATCCACACAGTCAAAGGCTTTGGCACAGTCAATAAAGCAGAAATAGATGTTTTTCTGGAACTCTCTTCTTTTTTCCATGATACAGCAGATGTTGGCAATTTGATCTCTGGTTCCTCTGCCTTTTCTAACACCAGCTTCAACATCTGGAAGTTCACGGTCCACATACTGCTGAAGCCTGGCTTGGAGAATTTTTAGCATTACTTTACTAGCCTGTGAGATGAGTGCAATTGTGCGGTAGTTTGAGCATTCTTTGGCATTGCCTTTCTTTGGGGTTGGAATGAAAACGGACCTTTTCCAGTCCTGCGGCCACTGCTGAGTTTTCCAAATTTGCTGGCATATCGAGTGCAGCACTTTCACAGCATCATCTTTCAGGACTTGAAATAGCTCAACTGGAATTCCCTCACCTCCACTAGCTTTGTTTGTACTGATGCTTTCTAAGGCCCACTTGACTTCACATTCCAGGATGTCTGGCTCTAGGTGAGTGATCACACCATCGTGATTATCTGGGTCGTGAAGATCGTTTTTGTACAGTTCTTCTGTATATTCTTGCCATCTCTTCTTAATATCTTCTGTTTCTCTTAGGTCCATACTGTTTCTGTCCTTTATCGAGGCTGTCTTTGCATGAAATGTTCCCTTGGTATCTCTAATTTTCTTGAAGAGATCTCTAGTCTTTCCCATTCTGTTGTTTTCCTCTATTTCTTTGCACTGATTGCTGAGGACGGCTTTCTTATCTGTCCCTGCTATTCTTTGGAACTCTGCATTCAGATGCTTATATCTTTCCTTTTCTCCTTTGCTTTTTGCCTCTCTTCTTTTCACAGCTATTTGTAAGGCCTCCCCAGACAGCCATTTTGCTTTTTTGCATTTCTTTTCCATGGGGATGGTCTTGATCCCTGTCTCCTGTACAATGTCACGAACCTCAGTCCATAGTTCATCAGGCACTCTATCTATCAGATCGAGTCCCTTAAATCTATTTCTCACTTCCATCGTATAATCATAAAGGATTTTATTTAGGTCATACCTGTGTGGTCTACTGGTTTTCTCTACTTTCTTCAATTTCAGTCTGAATTTGGCAATAAGGAGCTCATGATCTGAGCCACAGTCAGTTCCCAGTCTTGTTTTTGCTGACTGTATAGAGCTTCTCCATCTCTGGCTGCAAAGAAAATAATCACTCTGATTTCGGTGTTGACCATCTGGTGATGTCCATGTGTAGAGTCTTCTCTTGCGTTGTTGGAAGAGGGTGTTTGCTATGACCAGTGCATTTTCTTGGCAAAACTCTATTAATCTTTGCCCTGCTTCATTCCGCATTCCAAGGCCAAATTTGCCTGTTACTCCAGGTGTTTCTTGACTTCCTACTTTTGCATTCCAGTCCCCTATAATGAAAAGGGCATCTTTTTGGGGTGTTAGTTCTAAAAGTCTTCTAGGTTTCATAGAACCATTCGACTTCCGCTTCTTGAGCGTTACTGGTTGGGGCATAGACTTGGATTACCGTGATATTGAATGGTTTGCCTTGGAAACGAACAGAAATCATTCTGTTGTTTTTGAGATTGCATCCAAGTACTGCATTTCGGACTCTCTTGTTGACCATGATGGCTACTCTATTTCTTCTGAGTGATTCCTGCCCGCAGTAGTAGATATAATGGTCATCTGAATTAAATTCACCCATTCCAGTCCATTTTAGGTCGCTGATTCCTAGAATGTCGATGTTCACTCTTGCCATCTCCTGTTTGACCACTTCCAATTTGCCTTGATTCATAGACCTAACATTCCAGGTTCTTATACAATATTGCTCTTTACAGCATCGGACCTTGCTTCTATCACCAGTCATATCCACAGTTGGGTATTGTTTTTGCTTTGGCTCCATCCCTTCATTCTTTCTGGAGTTATTTCTCCACTGATCTCCAGTAGCATATTGGGCACCTACTGACCTGGGAGTTCATCTGTCAGTATCCTGTCATTTTGCCTTTCCATACTGTTCATGGGGTTCTCAAGGCAAGAATACTGAAGTGGTTTGCCATTCCCTTCTCCAGTGGACCACATCCTGTCAGACCTCTCCACCATGCTGTTTATTATTGAGTGCCTACCACTAAATTTAATACTTTAATTCTCATGACAACTTTGAAAAAATGTATGTTGTTCTCTACTTTATAAAAATGAACACTGAGGTCCATAAATATTTTTTCAAAGTTTTACTTCTAGTAGAAGACAACACCAAGACCGACATGGAACTTGATCTGACTATAAAATCTATGTTCTTGCCATACTCCTCCCTGCTTGAAATTTTTTGCTTGTTTTTCAGAGTTCCAAGTTAACAGAAAGAAAATTTGTATTTCACACTTGAAAATTTCACTGAGAATGGCACTCTTAAGAATAAACTCATGGTCCTGCAATGTCAGCAAAAAGTTGAAAAACATCATGGTCCTTAAGTGTTCATTATACACATCAGTTTGAGAGACTCCCAGAAATATTTCAAGTTTAACCAAAAAAGCACATCACATTACATATCATTTTAATAGATACAATAATAAACTAATAAATTAAGCTCACAGCCTATGTGCATCGAAGTTCAAAATTCACTTGTAGAATGCAAGTCACTGCATTTAGATACTGAAGAAAATGGAAGGAATGGAAGGATTAGGAAAGCGTTAACTTTCCTGGCTGCCTCGTCTTTAATTCTCTAACAAAGACAATCTATTCCCTGAAGATACATGCTTGTCCTTCTGTGTTCCACTGTGTACACACTGTCTGTTGACTAATACTGCAGCCTTAATATTCACTTGTATATTATGATGACTTTCAAATCTACTGTTCTTCTTCTCATTGACCTAGAGTCTAGTAGAGAACTGTCCCTTTGCAAATGCCATACAATCAGATGAAGATGATATTCTCTCTCATAGCACATGAGTGCTGACCCCTCAGTCTCTCTCTGTCCATTGCTAGAATTTAGAGGCCAGTATCTCTGACTGCCCCAACCTCTGGCCTTCCTGGAATTTATTCACAACTTAGATCTCCCCTGAACTCTGAACCTATGTGGTTACCATACCCATTCATGTAACCCCACCCACAATAACTTATCTTCCCTACACACATACAAATGTTTCCAGGTCAAAAGGACAGAATAAAGTTTGTAAAGATAATTGACTATGAGAAAAAACTAAAAGCATTTACTTCGGCATCAGGTAATAACTTACATGATCTTTATATGGCAAGTATATCTGAAGCCCTACAATGTACCAGGCAATCTAATTCCACTTAATTTTGACAATCAAGATAGAAAAAAAAAAAACATATAAGCACACAGGACAACAACTCCTTGAAGTGATTATGATCTATATTTTAGGGCATAAAATTGTAGTGTTTAAATAACTCTTCCAGTCCTATATCTAGTAAGCAGTAGTGCCAGAATTCAAACCTAGGTTCAGCTGACTTTAAGATCACTATTCCTTACATTATGCTATGTTGGGCCTATTTTGCCATTTATTACAGTCACTTTAAACTGAGCCTGAATTTGTTCATCCACAAACAGAAAGGATGCTATCAATGTTCCTATGGGAGGAACAACAAGCCCAAGGAGGATATCTGAAGCAAGGAGCTTTTCAAAGTGCCCACATACATATACACCAAACATGATTCCAGCATGGGCGTCCAATCCACTGCCCCAACTGCTGCTGAGAACCACTGGCTTTTCTTGTACTAGACAGGAGATGGTATGATATTACATGATGGTACAGCATGGCAAGTTAAAGAAACAAACTGCAAACCATACAGTAACAACTAAAAATATAAAACCAAGGTATAACAATAAAACAATAAAGGCGATGGAATCACAAAATTACTCAAGTAATACAAAATAAAGCAGGAATAGACAGAAAAGGAACCACAAATTAGGAAAGACAAATAGAAAACAAATAGTAACATAGTAGATTCAAACCTAACCTATCAACAATCACATAAGATGTACTTTAAACACACCAATGCAAAGGGAGAGATTGTCAAATCATTTAATAAGCAAAGACCAAGCTAAATGTTCTTTATAAGAAATTCATTTTAAATATAATGTCACAAATAGATTAAAAGTAAGGACTGAAAAAGATACACAATGCTATATCAATATTAGACAAGTAGATTTCAAAGCAGGAAATATTGCCAGGAATAAACAGGAACACTTTTGAATGATAAATGAATCTACTCATCAAAAGAACTTACAATTCTAAATGTTTATGCATCTACTATCAGAACATCAAAACATATAAATCAAAACCTGACCAAACTGAAAAATGAGAAAGAGTAAAATGTATTATTATAGACGGAGATTTTAGTACTCGTCTTTCAATAGTTGATATAACGAACAGACAGAAAATCAGTAAGGATATAGAAAAAAACACCATTAAGCAACTTGACCTAACTGACATGCAATACTCCACTTAACAGCAGAATCCACATCCTTCTCAAGTACATACAAAACACCTAAGAGAGACCATACTCTAATCACAAAACAAGTATCAATACATTTCAAAGGATTCAAATCTTAGAAGGTTAAGTTGTCTGATCAGAATAGAATCAATAACAAAAATATCAAGAAAAATACCAAATACTTGGAAACTAAATAATATATTTCTGAATAATCCATGGGAAAATGGCTGAATTGCTTTGCTGCACACGTGAAACTATCATAACATTGTTAATCAGCTATGCTCCAATATAAAATAAAAAGTTAAAACAACAAGAACAAAACACACACACAACAAACAAAAATATAACTCATGTCCAAAGAAATAAAAATCAAATTAGAAGTATTTTGAACTGAATGAAAATTGACATACAATTATGAGATGGCTTGCGTGTTCGAGCACAGTTGCTCCGTTGTGTCCCATTCTTTGCAACCCAATGTCCTGTAGCCGTCCCGTCTCCTCTGTCCATGGATTCTACAGGCAAGCATATTGGAGTGTGTTGCCATTTCCTCCTCCAGGGGATCTTCCTGACCCAGGGATCAAACCCATGTTTCCCGTGTCTCCTGCATGGGCAGGTGGATTCTTTACCACTGTGCCACCTGGGGGGCTTCCCCAGGTAAAGAATCCGCCTGATAAGCGGGAGACCTTGGTTCAATCCCTGGGTTGGGATGATCCCCTGGAAGAGGGCATGGCAACCCATTCCAGTCTTCTTGCCTGGAGAATACCCATGGACAGAAGAGCCTGGTGGGCTATAGTCCATGGGACATGACTGAGTGTCTAAGACAGTCGGACATGACTAAATGTCTAAGCACAGCACAGTGCCACATGGGAAGCCCCTGAGATGCCTTATTCCCTCGGTAAATGAGTGAAAGAAAAGATAGTTAAATGACTCAATCAATAGATTTTTCAAGTAAGCAAAATCAGGAATAATAAAAGAAAGAGGATCACAAGTTCATAAAATATTGAAACTGGAAGGATTCTAGAAATCTTTCTAAAACTTAAAAAGTCACAAAATTTATAGAGGAAACAGTTCCAGGAAGAACATATGATTTGCTTAATAGGGTTTATAATAGTAAACATTTTAAAATGTGCAGTCTCTGCTAGTAGCTACATTATACAATTGTCGGAATACTTTAAATGCCTATTTTCATCTAATAAAAGCAGATAAAGGTTTTATAAAACAGATGTGCATATTTCTTTGCCTATGTCTGACTAATGTATTTTGTGCTTTACTTGTATGTTTTCCATATGTGCACACACAGTATAATAATTGAGAATACTGAATTCTTGGTCTACATTGCCTGAATTCATACTCTGGTTTTATCACAACTATTAATAATAAGCATGATATTAAGCCAGTTATCAGTTATCTAACCACCAATGTCTCAGTTTTTTCAATTGTAAAGCAGGAATAAACCATAAAATGAGAATAAGTAGTTTCTACCCCCTAAAGCAATAATAAGGATTCAGTAAGTTTGCAACAGTGCTTGATGCATAGTAAGCTCAATAAATGACAACTATTATTACATATCATTCATTTATAATTACTTGAGGCTTATTAGTCAAGACAATGATTTTAATTATTTTTAATTAGTTGACATCAATTAAAACAGGATATCAGCACAGGAAAATGGGTTGCTTCCAATTCTTAAGTGTTAAAAAAATAGCTCAGAAGTTCTTTGAAAGCCAATGTCAAAACAAAGCTGGGGCAATTTCTCTTCAAAGCAGGAGACAATGATCCAATGAAAAATGATTATATTGAGTGTTTCTGGATCAAACAACAAATTTAATACTGTCATATATGATAGGATATTAAAGTTACACATCAGGGCTATACTGCTGCCTTCATCTATTCCTCCTAAGTGCTTCATTCAACTAGACTTTATGGATTTAAAAATTATAATTTAAAAATGACAAGACATTCATTTCTAAATTTGTTTTTAAATGGATAAGAGGCAGCATTCAGCAGTATATCGTTTAAGCAAATTCCACTTGGTGAACACAAAATAAACGTGGAACATATTTCACATTTTTTATTTTATGCAACTCCAATGCTTTCAACACTGCATATATTACTAAAAGTACAAAAATAGATGCTGTACTATCAAATTGTAAAGAATACCAAATTGATATAATTATACTTTATAATTTCTTACAAATTTCAAAAGGACAAGTTTTTTTTTTTTAATTGATTTCATGTGTCTCTTATATGCTCTAAAGAATCAGGTAAAACAGATATGTTTTTACTAAGTAGCTCCAAATTTTCATGTTTTAATACATACTACTTTTTATAATGAAATGGGAGCTTCAGCTTTTTGACAATGACACCAAAGACTCTTCGGCTGGACTGAATGAGCATGTGCCTGAATCAATATGGTAATAAGATACCAAAACGAGTCTGACTTACTCTATTTTACTGTTTCTGAAGTAGATGAGGAGATTTTCTATACTTTTAATAACACAACTAAAATTTCATCCCTAACGTTAGCATTTGCAAACCATCTTTCTCCTCTCCTCATACTACACAGGCACTTTTTCTTCACACTCAAAATTATAAGGAAGCTGGTCACAATGGCACAGAAGAACAGTGAATGAGCCTAGCTGGACAGAAAGCAGAAAGGCAGAAAGCACGTGGATGTCTACAGCTCTGCTTGTCCTCTGAGCGGCCTCTCAGCCTCCACCCATCTGTCAGCCAGCCAGATGTAGATTAAAGCTCTCAGCATGGGGGCTGTCTTTCTCAAGCTTTTTGTAACTCTACCAACCAGTAGCTTACACCACTGGGAGAAGGACTGAGGCCAGGAAAACACTCATGCACAAGGAGAGTATTAATGGGACAGTCTATGGTTCACTGAGCATGATGTCTACCAAGAAGATAACAGAAACCTGAAAACAGAAGCCCAGAGCAAAAAAAGAAACCTAAGATAGCTAAGAAGACTGAGCAAGGTCATCAATTATCATCATCTTCAAACACTTACCTAAGCTTTACCACTTACAAGATATGCATTATTTTATTTGATTCTCACAACAGTCATATGAGAATATAGTGCAGATATTTTTATTAATCACTATATTTTGCAGGTGAAAAAAATGAAGAAACCCAACTGAGACTTTCTTAAGGTTACTTTAACTAGTAAGTGAGCAGGAACTCCACTTCTATTTCTCCAAAACTAATGGCAAATTTCAGTCTTCCAGATACATTGCTGTAGCCCATACAGAAAAAGAAAGAGGGGTAAATTGAAAGAAGCAGATTCCATACTGAACAAAATGAGCAATTATTCTTATAAGCCACTGTATTTTTCCTTACCTATCTTTAATTATCAGTCCCACTCCTTTTATTCCTTACCTCCCTTCATTCCTAGTTCTTTCATTCTGATGACCCAATGGCCAGAAACCATTTTGTCCATTTAAATCCCTTAGATACTGATTTTCACAACCAAAAATAACCCTAAGGCAAAGCTGAAACCAGCAACTATGGACCCTTCTCTTCTGTTAAGATATCTGGCTATTTGAGAAACTGACCAAAGAAGTGATGAAATTTGTGTAAATCTCAGAGGTAAAATTTTTTTTCAACTATAAACCAGAAAAGCAGGCAGGCAATAAATTATCAACATAGTATCTCCCAGACAAATACTATATCTCCCATTCCCTGCAGGCTGGACTCATTCAATGACTGACCTGGACAAACCACTGAGAATGATAAAATAAGTCACAATAAGTGACAAAATAGGATACTAACCTCTCAAGTGGAGCTTCCCTGGTGGCTCAGTGGTAAAGAATCCACCTGCAAATGTAGGACATGCAGGTTCAATCCCTGGGTCGGGAAGATCCCCTGGTTTGAAGCAGCAACCCACTCCAGTTTTCTTGCCTGGGAAATCCCATGGATGGAGGAGCCTGGCGGACTATAGTCCATGGGGTCACAAAAGAGTCTGACACAACTTAGCAATTAAACAACAACAAACCTCCAAAGAACTACCTAGATTACTATATTAAGTGTTTACAATCTTTCTGAACTCAAAGCTCACAAGGCCTTGAGGAGTATGTGAAAACGAACTAAGTGGAAGATGCTAGCAAAAATAATGGAAAGGAACCTCTACTGATTAAATGCAATTGCTAAAGAGGTGAATATCTGCCTTTCATCTACAACTTACAACGAATTTTAATATAGAAAAAAGGAACATTTAAATTTACATACATTTAACTCTACAGAGAGAACCACTGTTAACATTCTTCTAGTCTATTTTATGATAATATATGACAGGAGGAGTGTGCATTTTTAAAACAAATACTATCTAGTACTTATCACTGTACAGGATAGCAGTTGATTAAAACTCTTAGCATTCCAATTCCTTCCCCAACATGAAATCTGATCATCCCACTAACCCAATGACAGAGGAATAAGAGATAGCATCCTTATTTCACAGGTGAGGAAATCAAGGCAAGTATTTGTTTACAGTAGTTGTAGATAAGCTATATGACATAAATGAAATATAGAAAGCAATCCGGATAGAATGATGCTGTCTTCTTTACGCACTTCCTCCCATACAGTTTCTCTTTCTCTGCCTCTCTGTTCTCCTCTCCCCAACACAATGTCCATGAAAGATTATCATGTTAACTCCAGCAGGAAAATGGAGTCCACCAACAGGGTCTATAGTCCTGTTGAGGGAAACTATGCACTCCAAAACAAAAAAATACTGTCGTTTGTTGTAAGTGAACTTTCAGGAAAGAAAAAAAAAATGGTAGGGGAGAAGGTATTTGGAAAAAGAGCTGATTTGTTCTTTAGAATAGAAAAGGTACCTAAGAAAGGACAGGAGTGGCTACAGAAAGGACCAGTGAAACAGGAATGAGGAGAACAAAAGTCCATCTGTGGCAATTACTCCAGGTGAAAGATCTTTAGTTAAACCATCCTGATGCATATACCTCTCATGTGAGAGGATAGCTGGTCTTGTTTTAGCCCAATAAACTTTCCCCTACATTACCAAACTGATCCCGAAGCAAATTAGGGTTTTCTTTGTTTTATGTTGGTGGTGGTGGTGGTGCATGTGCATTTGTTTTTAAAAGAGAAATTATCTAAAGGCAAAGGCAAAAACACTATGATACTTCTGCCGTGGTATGGAGTGGATCTGCTCCAGCTTACAGGATTTAGAGTTTGCAATATAAATTAATTTTGAATTGTTAGACAACAAAGGAGAAACCCACTACTGCTTTAGAAGCACCTTCTCTCTATGGTTTGATACTACTGGGAATAAAATATCTTCAAATTGATTTACAGATCAAATTCAACAATCTGAATCACTTATTATGCTGGTTAAGGAGATTCCATAAAAAGTCAGATTTATTTACAGCTCTACCCAATTTTGCTACTTGCTTAGGAGGCAAATAACAGGTATTATGGAATGAAAACATGGTTTTTAAGAAGTAAGAAGACATTGACTGAGCACCTGCTGTGGGTAAGGGTCTGCTACATACAAGGCACATTGAGAGGCAAGGAGTTTTATAAACATGAAAAGCTTCAAAAGGAGAAATGTATTTCAGAAACATGATTTCTGTATGATTTTAGTGTAATGCCTGACCAGACTGTCACAATGGAGTTATATTTTTAAAAGTACAGAAAAAGCAGCTCTATAAAAATAGTATTTTTTTCAGAAAGCTAAAGATTTGCAAGAAAACTGACAATCTTGAGAGGATAAAAGATGAAAACAAGCTATTTCCTAAATTTAGGACTATAATATAGACTAGTCAAAGTAAATGGAAACTCTGGATAACTGCAGACT
This sequence comes from Oryx dammah, assembly GCF_014754425.2. Taxonomy (NCBI): domain Eukaryota; kingdom Metazoa; phylum Chordata; class Mammalia; order Artiodactyla; family Bovidae; genus Oryx; species Oryx dammah. The sequence goes on along the minus strand of NW_024070185.1, from coordinate 40,443,598 downwards.
GCTTTTGTAATATCAATCTAGGACTATGCAAACATATGCTAAGAATTCTACTCAGCTTTAAAACAATGAGTGGATGTGTATGAACTGGAGCTATTATTACAATGATGTTGGGAATATAAAATGGTACAGTCACTTCAGAAAGTTCTTTGGAAGCTTCTTCTAAAGTTAAACATGCACTAAGCATTCAGTTCAGTTCAGTCGCTCAGTTGTGTCCGACTCTTTGCGACCCCATGAATTGCAGCACACCAGGCCTCCCTGTCCATCATCAACTCCAGGAGTTCACTCAAACTCACATCCATCGAGTCGGTGATGCCATCCAGCCATCTCATCCTCTGTTGTCCCCTTCTCCTCCTGCCCCCAATCCCTCCCAGCATCAGAGTCTTTTAAAATGAGTCAACTCTTCGCATGAGGTGGCCAAAGTACTGGAGTTTCAGCTTTAGCATCAGTCCTTCCAAAGAACACCCAGGACTGATCTCCTTTAGAATAGACTGGTTGGATCTCCGTGCAGTCCAAGGGACTCTCAAGAGTTTTCTCCAGTACCACAGTTCAAAAGCATCAATTCTTCGGTGCTCAGCTTTCTTCACAGTCCAACTCTCACATCCATACTTGACTACTGGAAAAACCATAGCCTTGACTAGACGGACCTTTGTTGGCAAAGTTTTTAATATGCTGTCTAGGTTGGTTATAACTTTCCTTCCAAGGAGTAAGCGTCTTTTAATTTCATGGCTGCAGTCACCATCTGCAGTGATTTTGGAGCCCCCCAAAATGGGCATATGACCCAACAATTCTACTCACAAACAAGTATTCATTCAAGAAAAAAGAAAACATTTGTCTAAACAAAGACTTGCACACACAATTTCATACCAGTTTTGTTAACTATAGCCAATAACTTGTGTTGTGGTATGGTCATTACATGGAATATTAATCAGCAGTAAAAAGAAATGAACTATTAATATCATGACAATATGGATGAATCACAACATTATGCTGAGCAAAACAAGCCAGACATAAAAGAGTGCACACTGTACAATTCCATTTCCTATGTTGGAATTCTAGAAAGCAGATCAGTGTTTGGCTGGATGTCAGATGTGGGTACGACATTGAGTAAGGGCACAGGACATCTTGGGGGCGGGGTATAGAAATGTTCTGTAACTTAATTGTGCAAGTCATGGTTACATGGATATAAAATGTTAAAAATTCAACTGAACACTTTTAAGTAGTACATTTTAATATATGTATTGTGCATTTTATAATGCATGTACATCAACCAAAGCAATTTAAAAAAATTTTGGAAGTAACATAATTAGAACAAGGAAATAAATATCCCCACTATATGAACTGCACTGTTCATATCATATCAAGGTTGTAGTGTCTACTTACGTGAACATCTTAAAGCAAACTAAAAATTAAAGTAATTTAAGAGGAAGGTAAGTTGAATGGTGAGTGTGTGGGCAATGCTATCATGTATGAGAAATAACTGAATGTCTTGTTTAGTGACAAGATGAAATAGGGAGACATGTTGCCCAAATACATATGAAGCACTTCTGTCTAGTGGAAAGAAAGAGACACCTACCGGGTGGAAGTTGTTATAAACACACAAATTTTCCCCTCAATATATGGAAGACAATAACTGCTTAATAAGAGCTCAAATTAAATATCAAATCATATTTGAATATTCACTATATCCTATATAAAATGGAATGTGAACCTTCTAATAAAGTAATTACTGAGTTCTCATTGCTAAACTCTTCCTGTCAGGCTCACTGGAAAGGGAAGTAGATAGGGTGACAGATTAGATGCACTCTAAGAGTCTTTTCTTAGAGTATATTAATATTTTATTCCCTTTTATACAACTTGAACTAAATTTTACAATTTCAAATTACTGAACTTTATACTTGCTACAGGTACCATGTCTTTCATATATTGGTGTTTAATAATTTTTTAAAAATTGTGCTCTGCTTTTTAAAATATATGGCTGTTCATCACTAACATACTCAATGCAAAGTTCCTGGCTGGTATAAGCCACATAATGGTAAAGTTTTACAGTATGGGGAAATAAAATACACTTCAGAATGATTCACATGATCCTAAAACTGTTGACACAGGAAAAAAATAACCAGCTGTTTGTCCTAGTGATAGAAAACAACTGACCAGGAAAATTGTGCTTTTCCTACTTTTCAGAGGAAAACAATAAGCTCCCTATGTTAGAAATAAAAGAAAGTTCGGTCTTTAAGTATGTCTAAAAGGTGAGGTGGCTGTAGAGGATGATGGCCTATGTGATGAATAGTAGTCACGTCCCTTCACATTCACTCTCCCTCCTTTTCTCTTCCCAGAAGATAATATTTTAACTTGGGGATCCAAGGATGTTAACTCCACCCTTTACTTCAGGAATGGATCACAAGTCCAGCATGATTCAACAATTACGACTTTCCACTATCATGGCCATGGTGATTAGTTCTGAGGTGAAGTATGACCTAAACTGCTTGAATCAGAATAGATACCAAGACTTTGTTGGAAATACTGAGGCCAATACTCCTTTGTCCAGGGGAGATAAATACAGAAATGGTCAGCCTTAGGATGTACTAGAAGCCAAATCAGAATCAAGACAGCAGAATCAGAATGAAGCCAACATCGGGAAACCAGAATAAGGAAAGGAAGTCACAAAGCCAAGGGTTCATTCCCAAAGTAGCCCCATTTTGGACTCTGGGGTTACACTACTTACTGTATTTCAATTAAGACTAAAATTTATTTCATTTTTTAAGAAAACAATTTCTACTACTTGCAACAAAAACTGAGAAGGCATGAACTTCATGCCAAGGGAAAACAGACTAGAATGCACAAGTTGTATATCAGACTTTGATTTTGTAATTTATTGGCAAATTCACTATTAAAGTAATTCTGGTGTTAAACAGAGACATAATCTAAGTTCCCATTCGTTATTTGTCCTATATTGATATTTCATATAAGCACTTATTTTAAAACTTGTAAATGTTTTTAGATCCATTTTAACTTCCTCCTCCACAGGAGCTCCAGACTTAAAGGGTCTTGAATTGGTGAGGTGTAAACAAGAAGGTGCCATCTCTATTTTCAAGCTGCCACAATCAATTAGAAATTGGGTGAAAGAGCCATCAACTTCTAGAGTTCAGCTCTAACTGATAAGCAAAATGTGGACATGTAGGTAGCCTCTGCTCTACAAAGTTTCTCACTATTCCTCCTGAATCCTGTTCTAATTCCCAAATATATCAGAGCCCTGAGAATACAGATATAGAACTTTTAATAACCAGACTACAAAGCTACCAGACAATAAAGCTGCTAAAAAAAGTTACTGTTAAAAGCAAAGGACCCCAGTATTAATGTGACTCATCATTTAAAATATTTCATTTACGAATTACAATAAAAAAATAAAAATTAAATACTGGTAAGAAAATATATTAATTGGCCTCACCACTTTGGAATTTTGAGAACCATTGAAGATTCCTGTCTAAGTTCCTCTGATAAAAAATATCTAAATAAGAAATAGGAGGTTGTCTTTGGTGATCTTCAGGTAAAAATCAATTTCATTTTGTCTACATATCACTTAATTGAGAAAAAAATTCTTAAATATTCATAGTGTCTATAGAAAAATTTTAGCAGGACAATATTTTACCCAAAATGGGGGAGGAGAAAGAAATATCAGTTACACAGTTGAATGTCTTATTAATTGAATAAAAAATGTATTCAGGCTTCCTAATATAGAAATTATAAGCAATTTTCATGGTCTATAATTCTATGTATAATTTCTCATCCACAATTGGTTTATGTCTAACTAGAGATCAGAATGTAGGGAATATTTTGAAATATGTCTTAAATAAAAATATTTTGTATTTTTTAATGGTTTCCCACTAATTGACAAAAAAAAAAGAAAGAGAAAAAAGGAAACATAGTAGAATAAAAGGTCAAAAGCCATTTGATCCTGGGCAGTTCATATTCTATTTCTAGATTATCATATATTTCCTCCAATGAGCCTGCATTATGTTTATAATCTGAAAAGCAAAATCCTATATTTAAAAATGAATCTAGGCATGTAGAATATGATTCTATATTTTAAAATATATAAACCAGTCCTACCTTCCATATTTTCCCCCTTATGGGATAAAGTTAACTGCTCTTTCCAAAATGGTAGTGGAAAAAAAGCCACTTGACAGTTTCTTTATCACCACCTTATTGACAACTGGCTATTTCAGTAGCTTAACTATAATGTGCCTAGGTGCTTGGGGCTGGCTGAGCTTCTTGGATATGTAAATTCATGTTTTATTAAATAAAGAAAATTTCAACCATTATTTCTGAAACACTTTTTATGCCCCTTCTCATGCTTTCCTTTTGTGACTCCAGATAACCAAATGTGAAATTCCTTAGGTCCCTGAGTCTCTGGTTAATTTTTCTTAACTTTTTTCTTTCTAGGTTCTTCATATCAAATATTATTACTATTCTTCAAGTTCAGTTATTTTTCTACTATCACCAATAAACTGTTAGGCTTAACCAATAAAATTTCAATTATTTCCAGTTCTAGAATTTCCATTTAGTTCTTTTTGTATAGTTTTCATTTCTTTGCCAAGATTTCCTATCTGTTCATATATAAAGACCACAAAATTTTTTTTTTTTAAATTCTGATTTGGGTGTGCATACTTAAGTCTTTGTCAACTAAATCCAACCTTTAGGCCACTTGCAAGGTCTCTTTTTATTTATTTTTTTCTTCACTAGGGAACAAAATTTTTCCTGGGTTATATTATAAATTTGTTTTTTGCATGTCTAGTAATTTTCATTGTATATTGAATACTGTGGTAATAAGATGTAAAAGTGATGATATATTTGGTCATGTGACAATAGATTTGCAGTGTGAAGATGAGACATAGAGATAGAAAGCAAACATGCAAGGTGAGGAAAATATTACTAGTAGCTAGGTTCCTAACGGCTTTACTGATGAAGACTTCCAGTTTCTTGTTAGGCCAGGCTATTCTTTGGGATTTGAAGAGTTATGCCAATATCCAATGTATGTCAAAACTGTATAAGGAGAAGATGTTAAATTGAGGAATAACTCAAATAAATAAAACTAAGAAATAAATAATTTAACTAAAAAGAAAGTTTTCAAAAATCAGACTCCAGTAATCAAAGATATGAATAATATTATTAAACATATTTTATTTTTAGTGAAAAGATAAATGCTTTCAAAAGATAAGAGCATTTATATAAAGATTAATATATTCTAAAACAAATATTTTTCAGTAATTCCTCCAGGGAAAAATCTGCTATCACTGGACCTTTAGTTTCAAAATTATTCAAAATACTTCATTCCCAGTGACTGGTTCTAACTACCTTTTTTTTAAGCAAGAAATTAACCATTATGGGAATAAACTTATTAAGACAACAAATATATTTAATCTAAAAAAAAAAGAACAGAGAAATTCTAAGTCACATGTGAAGTAGAAATCAACTTCTGAAGGGAGAAAGGATAGGAAATTATAACACCAAACTGGAACTCTATTACTTAGACATGTGAAAAAGGAGATGTAAAAGGCAATGAGTCCAAGCCATAAATTCCCTAAGAATCAAGCCAGTTACTTCAAAATATGACTCAATTCTGATCACCCATGCAGCCAACTATTCCTATTCAATTAAAAAAAATTAGTTCCTAATTGAGTAATTCACATTAAGAAGTTTAAATAAAAATGACAAAATCTTAGCAATTTTCTTTGTAGTATTATTCAAAGTATCCATTTTTTTCCAAGCAGCAAGTGAAAATGTCAAAAACATTCTTGCTGTAGATATTTAGTTGTTTTCTGCCAAATTAATGAAAGGAAAATATTGCACTTTGAATTGGTTAATTACCATGAATCCTTCTGCAAAGGGCTCCTGCTTGCAGAATTAAGCCAGCTCTAGTTGGCAAACTGCCCTAACATTCATGGAGACCAGACTATAGGCTCCACTGTACTCGAGAGATATTCAGTTTTTGGCACCCATTCATCAGCTTACAAATCATCAGTTCTAACCACTATAGACACTCAACTGTCTGAAGCAAACAGGGCAGAAAGCACCTGCATTTAATAGGGATGTACCACATTCTGCTTCTTTGAAATTTTAAGAGCTAGACTTAGAATACAGAATGAACAAGAATACCCTGATTTACATATCTTCTAGAAACTAGAGCTACTTCAACAAAAATCCTCTAGTGACAAAGCTATTTCAAGGAAAACCACTAGGAACAAGGCAAATTCAGGAAAGGAGGAATTTGGAGAAGTTCTTTTTCTCACTTCAAGGCCAGGGTGAATGGCCTTACACAGGCCTCTTGAGAACCTACATACAGAGCTCATATTTTGCCACTTCCTAGAATCCAAGATAGATAGGTGCTGATCTGGCAATTTCCAAATCTGATAAAATAACCATACCATCACTCAAACTTAAGCTCATGTCTTCTTTCTCTGTCATGCCATTCCCTTCTCTACCGAAATTATAAGACATGAAAGGTCTTCTCCGTGTGGGATGACATACTGATGTACTTCTTTATAGGAATATATTGTTCATTATTTTGAAACGTGTACTACATCAGTCCTTTATTTGGGAAAGAAAGAATAGACTGATATAGAAAATAACTATTAATTTATCTCTCTTCTTTTTCTCCTCTTTCTAAATAAAATGGGGCGGGGGGGGGGGGGATGATCCTGAATCAAGTCAGATAAATACTGATTAACCTAGGAATGCAAACTGGCTTCTCTAAGATCCACTTCATCTGGTCCTCAGGAGTAAAAACCCTCAGGCTCCAAATATATCACCTTCTCATACAGAGTCTTGCATCAAGGAATGGAAAGAACACAGAAGCCAATAGTTGATCCTAAAAACGGTTATTCAACACCAACTGCAACATTGCTTTACATTAACATCTAAGTATTAAAGCCATAAGCAATTTTTCAGGATTAAGAAAAAACCCTTAATTTCCTAGTCAAAAATATTTAGAGAACATTAAATATACAAGCTTTGAGAATCTGACATGATAAATCTATACAATCTTCCCAAAAACTGAAGCTAACCCAAATGACAACCAGGATGCTTAAAGGGTTTAGAAATCACCACAGAAACAGCATACAAATAAACAAAATAAGGCAGGAAAAGAGAAAAAGGGAACAAAGAATAGATGGGACAGAGAACAGTAAGATGACAGACTTACAATGGGCCGTGTCCACAACCGTGGTAAACGTAAACGATCCAAACACTCCAATTAAAAGACATACATCATCACATTCCTAAAAAAGCAAGACCCTACAATGTGTTCTCTCTGAAAAAGGTACGTTAAATACAGACACACACAGGGTAAAAGGAAAAGGACAGAAAAAGACATACCACACTGACACTAGTCAAAAGAAACCTAGAGTGACTATACTAATATCAGAAAAAGTTGATGTCAGGATAGAACGATTAGAAGGAATACGGAGGATAATTTCATAATAATAAAGTAGTCAATTCACCAAGAGAACATAATAATCCTAAATGTTTATGTATCTAAAAAAGAGCTTTAAAATACATGAAACAGATAAGAAAGATATGGATAAGAAAGCCGTGGTACATATACACAATGAAATATCACTCAGCCATTAAAAAGAATACATTTGAATCAGTTCTAATGAAGTGGATGAACCTGGAGCATATTATACAGAGTGAATCCTGAAAGATGATGCTGTGAAAGTGCTGCACTCAATATGCCAGCAAATTTGGAAAACTCAGCAGTGGCCACAGGACTAGAAAAGGTCCATTTTCATTCCGACCCCAAAGAAAGGCAATGCCAAAGACTGCTCAAACTACGGCACAATTGCACTCATCTCACATGCTACTAAAGTAATGCTCAAAATTCTCCAAGCCAGGCTTCAGCGATACGTGAACCATGAACTTCCTGATGTTCAAGCTGGGTTTAGAAAAGGCAGAAGAACCAGAGATCAAATTGCCAACATCTGCTGGATCATGAAAAAGCAAGAGAGTTCCAGAAAAACATCTATTTCTGCTTTATTGACTATGCCAAAACCTTTGACTGTGTTAATCACAATAAACTGTGGAAAATTCTTCAAGAGATGGGAATACCAGACCACCTAACCTGCCTCTTGAGAAATCTGTATGCAGGTCAGGAAGCAACAGTTAGAACTGGACATGGAACAACAGACTGGTTCCAAATAGGAAAAGGAGTACATCAAGGCTGTATATTGTCACCCTGCTTATTTAACTTACATGCAGAGTACATCATGAGAAACGCTGGACTGGAAGAAACACAAGCTGGAATCAAGATTGCTGGGAGAAATATCAATAACCTCAGATATGCAGATGACACCACCCTTATGGCAGAAAGTGAAGAGGAACTAAAAAGCCTCTTGATGAAAGTGAAAGAGGAGAGTGAAAAAGTTGCCTTAAAGCTCAACATTCAGAAAACGAAGATCATGGCATCTGGTCCCATCACTTCATGGGAAATAGATGGGGAAACAGTAGAAACAGTGTCAGACTTTATTTTTGGGGGCTCCAAAATCACTGCAGATGGTGACCGCAGCCATGAAATTAAAAGACGCTTACTCCTTGGAAGAAAAGTTATGACCAACCTAGATAGTATATTCAAAAGCAGAGACATTACTTTGCCAACTAAGGTCCATCTAGTCAAGGCTATGGTTTTTCCTGTGGTCATGTATGGATGTGAGAGTTGGACTGTGAAGAAAGCTGAGTGCTGAAGAATTGATGCTTTTGAACTGTGGTGTTGGAGAAGACTCTTGAGAGTCCCTTGGACTGCAAGGAGATCCAACCAGTCCATTCTGAAGGAGATCAACCCTGGGATTTCTTTGGAAGGAATGATGCTAAAGCTGAAACTCCAGTACTTTGGCCACCTCATGGGAAGAGTTGACTCATTGGAAAAGACTCTGATGCTGGAAGGGATTGGGGGCAGGAGGAGAAGGGGATGACCCAGGATGAGATGGCTGGATGGCATCACGGACTAGATGGACATGAGTCTGAGTGAACTCCGGGAGTTGGTGATGGACAGGGAGGCCTGGCGTGCTGCGATTCATGGGTTCGCAAAGAGTCGGACAAGACTGAGCGACTTAACTGAACTGAACTGAAGTTAAGTCAGAAAGAAAAACACCAATACAGTATGCAGCTAAGTCGCTTCAGTTGTGTCCGACTCTGTGCGACCCCCTAGATGGCAGCCCACCAGGCTTCCCCATCCCTGGGATTCTCCAGGCAAGAATAGTGGAGTGGGTTGCCATTTCCTTCTCCAATACATGAAAGTGAAAAGTGAAAGTGAAGTTGCTCAGTCATGTCTGACTCTTCACGACCCCATGGACTGCAGCCTACCAGGCTCCTCCATCCATGGGATTTTCCAGGCAAGAGTACTGGAGTGGGGTGCCACTGCCTTCTCCACCAATACAGTATACTAACTCATATATATGGAACTTAGAAAGATGGTAACAATAACGCCATATGTGAGACAGCAAAAGAGACACAGATGTAAAGAACAGTCTTTTGGACTCTGTGGGAGAAGGCGAGGGTGGGATGATTTGAGAGAATAGCATTGAAACTTGTATATCATCATATGTGAAACAGATCGCCAGTCCAGGTTTGATGCATAAGACAGGGTGCTCAAGGCTGGTACACTGGGATGATCCAGAGGGATGGGATGGAGAGGGAGGTGGGAGGGGGGTTCAGGATGGGGAACACATGTACACCCATGGCTGATTCATGTCAATGTATGGCAAAACCAATACAATATTGTAAAGTAATTAGCCTCCAATTAAAATAAATAAATTAAAATAAAAAAAATAAAGTCTATGTATTGGTCAATGCATAGACTGCTGAAGTAGTTTTTATTTAAACAAATACAGACACCAAGACTCAAATAAATAAATAAGTTAAATTAAATACATGAAACAAAAAATGACTGGAAATCAAGGTATAGAATATTCTGGTCATAAAACAAGTCTCAAATTTAAAAGGATTCAAGTCATACAAAGTATATGCTCTGCTCACAACTGAACCAAATTAGAAAATAACAGAAAGATCTCTGGAAAGCTCCCAAATATTAACTAGACACTTCTAAATAACCACAGTCAAAGAAGAAACAAAAAGAGGAGGTAGAAAGTATGTAATGGTTACTTCCATGTGCTGGCTATTATAAACAGTGCTGCGATGAACACTGGAGTACACGTGTCTCTTTCAATTCTGGTTTCCTTGCTGTGTATGCCCAGCAGTGGGATTGCTGGGTCATAAGGCAGTTCTATTTCCAGTTTTTTAAGGAATCTCCACACTGTTCTCCATAGTGGCTGTACTAGTTTGCCTTCCCACCAACAGTGTAAGTGGGTTCCCTTTTCTCCACACCCTCTCCAGCAGTTATTGCTTGGAGACTTTTGGATCGTAGCCATCTGACTGGCGTGAAATGGTACCTCACTGTGGTTTTGATTTGCATTTCTCTGATAATGAGTGATGCTGAGCATCTTTTCATGTGTTTGTTAGCCATCTGTATGTCTTCTTTGGAGAAATGTCTATTTAGTTCTTTGGCCCATTTTTTGATTGGGTCATTTATTTTTCTAGAATTGTGCTGCAGGAGTTGCTTGTATATTCTTGAGATTAGTTGTTTGTCAGTCCATCAGCAGATGAATGGATAAGAAAGCTGTGGTACATAAACACAATGGAGTATTACTCAGCCATTAAAAAGAATACATTTGAATCAGTTCTAATGAGGTGGATGAAACTGGAGCTGAGTATACAGAGTGAAGTAAGCCAGAAAGAAAAACACCAATACAGTATACTAACGCATATATATGGAATTTAGAAAGATGGTAACGATAACCCTGTATGTGAGACAGGAAAAGAGACACAGATGTATAGAACAGTCTTTTGGACTCTGTGGGAGAGGGAGAGGGTGGGATGATTTAGGAGAATGACATTGAAACATGTATAATATCATATATGAAACGAGTCGCCAGTCCAGGTTCAATGCCTGATACTGGATGCTGGGGGCTGGTGCACTGAGACGACCAGAGGAATGGTATGGGGAGGGAGGAGGGCGGAGGGTTCAGGATGGGGAACACGTGTATACCTGTGGTGGATTCATGTTGATGTATGGCAAAACCAATACAATATTGTAAAGTAATTAACCTCCAATTAAAATAAATTTATATAAAAAAAGAAAATATGTAATGGAAAAAAATGTAAACACACCATATTAAACTTTGTGCAATGCTGTTAAAATAGTAATTACAGAGAAATCTATACTAGACAACATCTGAATTTGAAAAATGTAAAGGTCTCAACTCATTGACTTTACCTTCCACTCTATGACCAGAAAAAGAAGGGCAAATTAAACACAAATTAAGCAGAAGAGAGTAAATAAATAATAAAGATCACAGCAGAATTCAATATGGTGGACAACAGAACAATAAGAAAAGTAAACGAAATAGAAAGCTTATTCTTTAAAGTGGTCAGCAAATTGATAGCTGTCTAGATGTGTCTGATCAGAAAAAAAAAGATATCAAGAATGAGAAACATGATATCACTACAGAATATACCAATCATATGGGAATATTATGATAACTTTATACCAGTAAGGTTGACAGCTTAGAAAAAATAATCAATTCCTTGAAAAACACAAATTACCGAAATTTACACAAGAGAAAATAGATAGCAAAAGCAAACCTTTAACACAGAAATTCAATTTGTAGTTAAAAACCTTCCCACAAGAAAAATCCATGCCTAGGTAGTTTCACTGGAGAAATAAGTCTAAAAATTTCCCCCCAAATTACAGAAGAATGAATACTTTCCAATTTATACTATGAGACCAGCATTGCTCTTGATAACAAAAACAGACATAGATATTTTAAAAGGAAATCATATTAGACGAATATTCCCCCGTTAAATATAAAAATTCTAAAAAGCTGAATCCAACAGTATCCATAAAATATAATGTATCAAGACCAAGTAGAGTCAACTATGGGTTTCAAAGCTGAAAGGGACGGTGAATTAAATGTAATTCACCATGTCAAGAAACTAAAAACAGAGAATCTTATGATCATCTAAACAGGTACCAAAAAAATACTCAATAAAATCCAACATTCACTTCTGATAAAACCCTCAGCAAACAAGATAACAAAAGAATATTTCTTTAGCTTGATAAAGTGCATTTATGACAAACCTACAGTTAACTTCATACTTAATGGGGAAAGACTGAATGCTTCTTTTCTCTATGATCAGGAACAAGTTAGAAATAGTTGTTCCCTTCACTTCTCTGTTGCAATTGAGCAAGAAAAAGAAATGAAAAAGCATTGAGAAAGGAAGATATAAAATTTTGTTTATTCACAAACAACATGATCTTCTATGTAGAAAATCAGACAGAATCTATAAAACTGATACAAGAACTAGTAAGTTTTAAAAGGTTTCAAGACACTAAGGCTCCTTTAAGAACTGCTAATCTAAGGCTGGGACATTGAAAATATAAGATGAGCCTTAGGTATCTTGTAGTTTCAATAAAAAAGAAAGTGCTGGGAAAAGGAAAAAAAAAAAAAAAAGTAAGTCCAAGGGACACAAAACCCAACCAAACAGAGCTCCCAATGGCCAGAACTGGAGTAAGTTACATGACAGACAGTATTAAAAAATCAATCATATGTCTATTTACTAATAACTAATCATTGGAAGTTGCTATTAAAAGCCAATACCACTTACAGTAGCATCAATACACATAAAATGCTTAGGAATAAATCTGACAAAAGATGTTTAAGACTATAAATTGACAACTACAAAACCCTCCTGAAAAAAGTTAAAGACATATATAAACGGAGAGGTATTATATAGTCATGAGAGATATGACTCAATATTGTTAAGATGTCAGTTCTCTCCAAATTAATCTAAAGATTCAATGCAATTCAAATTCATATCTCACTAGGCTTTTTTGGTAGAAACTGACAAAGTTATCCTAAAATTCATATAAAAATGCAGTGACATAGAATAGACAAACAATTTTGAAAAAGAGGGCTAATAGCATTACCTGATTTCAAGATTTACTATGAAGCTACAATAATCAACACAGTAAGTTATTAGAATGAAGAAAGACAAACAAACTGACAAATGGAACAGAGAGTTCCAAAACTGACCAATATATAAACGGAGAATCAGTTTTTAACAAAGATGCAAAGGCATTTAGTGAAGAAAGGATAGCCTTTTAAACAAATATTGCTGGAACAGTTGAATATTCACATTTTTAAAAAGTGAACCCTCATCCATCTTATACCATATACAAAAACTAACTCAAAATGGATTGCAGGGTACAGGTTAATGACTCTGAAACTGCTTTACATGTATACTGTGGTTGAACAAAAAACATGGTGAGAATCATGCTTCTCACTGATGGAGAGACACCTTATGAATAAACATTATTCATTATGGAAGAGTCAGCAATATCAGTGTGAATTCAGAGTTAGCTTAATATAGATAAAAATGGTCAGATGCAGAAGTAACTTTAGATGTGTATACCACAGGTTAGCAGGCATACATATATTTCCTGGTTCTGCTTGCTGAAGGAATTGAGACACAGTGACACCCCAGTAGCAGAAACCAGCATATCCAATGCCCACATCTTGGTTTCTACTAAATAACATACGCCCCCAAATGTATCTAGGGCTCCTTTGAGAAATGGCTGATTCAAAGGCTGGGGCACTGAAAATAAACATCTTGTAGTGGCAGAAAACAAAGAAGTACTGAGAAAAGGGGAAAGAAAGGCAAAAAAAAAGAAAGGTTAAGTCCAAGGGATACAGGAATCAACCTGAAAGAGTTGGAATGGCAGAAAATTCCAAGCTGAGCAGCAAAATTAAAACACAGTATTTTATTATAACCAAAAGTATAAAATTAATAAACATGAATTCATATTGGTATAATAAATTATTGAAGAAATAAATAAGTGGGGGAAAAGAGGAAAATAATATCACTTATAGTACTGATCTTTCAAAATAATTTCAAACAATTTAGGTAGATACTCAATCTCCAGGAAGCATAATCCTTCCCCTGCAACCCGCCTCACCCCCTACCCTCTGCCTCCCTGGAGCAAGGCTATACTTAGTAACTTGCTTCCAAAGAATAATGCATGGAAAGGGTGAGAAAAAGATTAACTTTACAGTGGAAAAACCTGTCAAATATCATCTTGGTGGGGTAATCAAGGTTAAGGAGCACCAGTGATAAAACATGTTGACACCATGTGTCTACCTACCTCTACTCCCCAAAATTATCCCAGTCGAAATAAGAGAAACATCAGACAAACTCAAATTGAGGGACATTCTACAAAGAATCTGACCAGTACTGCTGAAGACTGTCATAGTCATTAAAAACAAATAAGGAAAGACTAAGAAACTGTCAAAGATCAGAGGTGACTAAGGGGCTATGAGGCCTAAACACTATATAAAATCCTGGATTGAATTCTAGAATGGAAAACAGATAGTTTAAAAAAAAAAAAAAAGGTGAAATCTAAATAAAGTCTGAAATGTACTTAATAGTAATGTACTAATACTGATTACTTAGTTTTGACAAATTTACCATGTTACATAAGAGAAAGAGTGATTAATAAACTCCTTTACTACCTTTGTAACTTTTCTGCAAGTTGAAAATTATTTCAAACCAAAAACTGTATTATGAAAATAGACTGTAGACACAAATGTCAAAAGTAAAACCATAAAACTTATAAAAGAGAATATGTGATGAAATAGTTTAGATTTTGAGTTAGGTAAAGACTTTTTTTTTAACTTCCCTAGTGGCTCAGATGGTAAAGCGTCTGCCTGCAACACAGGAGACCTGGGTTCAATCCTTGGGTTGGGAAGATCCCTTGGAGAAGGAAATGGCAACCCACTCCAGTACTCTTGCCTGGAAAATCCCATGGACAGAGGAGCCTGGTAAGCTACAGTCCATGGAGTTGCAAAGACTCAGACACAACTGAGCTACTTCACTTTCTTTCTTTCAGAGACTTTTTTAGAAAGACGCTACCACTAAAATCCATCAAAGATAAAATTGATAAATTAGACGTTATCGAAATTAAATCTTTAGCTATTTGAAAGACACTGTGTTTGGGAATGAAAGGACAAGCTGACTAGGAGAAAATATCTACAAATGATATATCCAGTACAAGACTTTTATCAATAATGTATAATGAACTCTTAAAATTTATTATGGACCACAATGAAAGCTGAGCGCCAAAGAATTGATGCTTTCCAACTGTGGTGCTAGAGAAGACCGTTGAGATGCCCTTAGACAGCAAGGAGATCAAACCAAGTCAAAACTAAATGAAATCAACCCTGAACATTCATTGAAGGACTGATGCTGAAGCTGAAGCTCCAATACTTTGGCCATTTGATACAAAAAGCTGACTCAGTAGAAAAAACCCTGATGCTGGGAAAGACTGAGGGCAGGAGGAGAAGTGGGTGAGAGAGAATGAGATGACTGGATGGCATCTTTGGCTCAATGGACACGAGTTTGGGCAAACTCTGGGAGATAGTGAAGGACAGGGAAGCCTGGCGTGCTGCAGTCCGTGGGGTCGCAGAGTCAGACATGACTGAGTGACTGAACAACAAAAAAATTCAGTAATAACAACTTGATTTTTTTAATGGACGAAAGATTTGAACAGGCTTCAGTGAAGATATAAAGATGATAAATATGCACATGTTCAAAATCATTAACCTTAGGATGATGCAAATTAATACCACAAGGAGAAACAACTACACATACAGTAGAATGAACTCTATTAAACCAAGTGTTGGTAAGGATGCAGAGGAACTAGAACTCTCATACTATGCTGGTAGGAATATAAAAAGGTACCATTAGTTTGAAGAGTTTGGAATTTTTCCTAAAAATTTAAACATATACCTATCATGTATAACAACTATTCTACTCCTAGGTATTTATCCTCCTTTCCTCAAAAGAAAACCTATGTCCATACAAAGTTTTATAATATCAATGATCATAATTACTTTAATCATAATATTTAATAACTGGGCATAATCCAACTGTCCATAAACAGGTGAATGAACAAACTAATTGTGGTATATCCTTATGATGAAACACTACTCATCTATAAAAGGAAATAAAATATCATTATCTGTAACAATATGGATATATCTCAAAATAATTATGCTGAATTAAAGAAGCCAGACCAAGAAAAGAATGCATACTGTATGATTTTATTTACATAAAGTTCAGGAAATGTAAACTAATCTATATCAACAATAACAGAACAATGATTGTAGGGGTTGGAAGGGTGGGATCTGGCTTGGTGGGACAGGGAGTGATGAAACAAAGAAAATATAGAGAGACACAAGGAAACCATTGGGTAAATGCATATCCACTATTTTGACTGCTGTAATGGTTTCACAAATATGTGCATATATCAAAGTTGTATACTTAACATATGTGTGTAGTTTATATCAAATATATGTCAACAAACCTGTTCTTTAAACAAATCAACAACCACAAAACCTGGAAAACCTGAAAATATAGTAAACCTGGAAATGAGAAGCCTGTAAAAAGGGAGGATGGCTTTTGACAAACAGTAGATGACACAGCAAGTGAAAACTGATTAGATTTGGTCTATTTGATTTTGGGAGAGAACTAGCACCCAAGCAGTAGAAATTAAAACTAAGCTGCATAAAATACATGAGAAAAACATCCTACAATTCCAGTTTAAGCTGAATGTGGAATAGACTTATCTGTAGGGTAAAGGACCTTCACAAAGGAGTTCAATCAGAAATTTAATCACCTGTTTAGGGGGATCCAAGGAGAAATTCCCACTTTACATAGAAGACAGTATTTCTTGATCTTTAAATGCACAGATTATAAAAACAGAAGAGTTTCCACTTGGGGAGAAATTTATTTAATCATATTTATCACACCATAAAGCCATCAACACCAAATATTTTGAATGATTTAAAGTATTTGGGAATATATGAGCAAGGTTAATGAACCCATTTGTCAATCTTCAACTGAGTTATCCACACAGGGAAAGCAATAAGGGAGGCTTCAAAAATAAACAGTTTAAAAAATATGTATTTATCTTGCTCATTTGTTTTTGCATATATTAAATTATTATAAATTTCTTGAGGGAAAGGAGCACTTATAATGTTTACCATGTAATTCTAAGTACTTACAGGACAATAACTAATAATAATAGCTACCATTTGTTGAATATGTATTATAAGCCTACAAATTTAAGCAAAGCATTTTGAGCTCCTGAACTTTACCATACTTCAAAACAGCTATTATCTCCATTTTATAAATGAAGAATCTTAGGCTGAAAGAAGTTAAGGAAACCTTCTTCATATCTAGGATCTGAAGTCAAGTCTCTATGGCTCCAAAATCCAATGATCTAAGATTGCTTTCTAATTCACTAGGCCATCTGATGCTCACTATGAAATCTCTTTCTTCCCTATGCAAATATTTCCTATAATCCTAACCAATTTATTTTTCAAAAGCACAAAATAATCTCATGTTACTCATCCAGCTTTATTTCCCTCAATACCTTGAAACTCCTGACAAGTAACACCTAAAGTCATCAATGTGGTGAATGAGAGACATTCCTGCCTACTTTTCCAACACCACTTCCAATTATTTCTCCTGTATATTCCAAATAGATACTGACAATTCTTTAAGAAATGCAATGCATCTGTACTTTCTATTCTCACCTTTCAGCATGGCCTTCCTCTTATTTTCAGCCTGGTGAAGGAACTTTTTGAAGAGGTCGCTAGTCCTCCCCATTCTGTTGTTTTCCTCTACTTCTTTGCATTGATCACTGAGAAAGGCTTTCTTATCTCTCCTTTCTATTCTTTGGAACTCTGCATTCAGATGCTTATATCTTTCCTTTTCTCCTTTGCTTTTCGCTTCTCTTCTTTTCACAGCTATTTGTAAGGCCTCCCCAGACAGCCATTTTGCTTTTTTGCATCTCTTTTCCATGGGATGGTCTTGATTCCTGTCTCCTGTACAATGTCACGAACTTCCGTCCATAGATATCTCTTCAAGAAAATTAGAGATACCAAGGGAACATTTCATGCAAAGATGAGCTCGATAAAGGACAGAAATGGTATGGACGTAACAGAAGCAGAAGACACTAAGAAGAAGTGGCAAGAATACACAGAAGAACTGTACAAAAAAGATCTTCACGACCCAGAGAATCACAATGGTGTGATCACTCACCTAGAGCCAGACATCCTGGAATGTGAAGTCAAGTGGGCCTTAGAAAGCATCACTACGAACAAAGCTAGTGGAGATGATGGCATTCCAGTTGAGCTATTTCAAATCCTGAAAGATGATGCTGTGAAAGTGCTGCACTCAATATGCCAGCAAATTTGGAAAACTCAGCAGTGGCCACAGGACTGGAAAAAGGTCCGTTTTCATTCCAATCCCAAAGAAAGGCAATGCCAAAGAATGCTCAAACTACTTTACAATTGCACTCATCTCACACGCTAGTCAAGTAAAGCTCAAAATTCTCCAAGCCAGGCTTCAGCAATACGTGAACCGTGAACTTTCAGATGTTCAAGCTGGTTTTAGAAAAGGCAGAGGAACCAGAGATCAAAATGCAAACATCCGCTGGATCATGGAAAAAGCAAACGAGTTCCAGAAAAATGTCTATTTTTGCTTTATTGACTATGCCAAAGCCTTTGACTGTGTGGATCACAATAAACTGTGGAAAATTCTGAAAGAGATGGGAATACCAGACACCTGACCTGCCTTTTGAGAAACCTATATGCAGGTCAGGAAGTAACAGTTACAAGTGGACATGGAACAACAGACTGGTTCCAAACAGGAAAGGGAGTACATCAAGGCTGTATATTGTCACCCTGCTTATTTAACTTCTATGCAGAGTACATCATGAGAAACGCTGGGCTGGAGGAAGCATAAGCTGGAATCAAGATTGCCGGGAGAAATATCAATAACCTCAGATATGCAGATGACACCACCCTTATGGCAGAAAGTGAAGAGGAACTAAAAAGCCTCTTGGTGAAAGTGAAAGACGAGAGTGAAAAAGTTGGCTTAAAGCTCAACATTCAGAAAACGAAGATCATGGCATCTGGTCCCTTGCTTCATAGGAAATAGATGGGGAAACAGTGGAAACAGTGTCAGACTTTATTTTTGGGGGCTCCAAAATCACTGCAGATGGTGATTGCAGCCATGAAATTAAAAGACACTTACTCCTTGGAAGGAATGTTATGACCAACCTAGATAGCATATTCAAAACCAGAGACATTACTTTGTCAATAAAGGTCCATTTAGTCAAGGCTATGGTTTTTCCAGTGGTCATGTATGGATGTGAGGGTTGGACTGGGAAGAAAGCTGAGTGCCAAAGAATTGATGCTTTTGAACTGTGGTCTTGGAGAAGGCTCTTGAGAGTCCCTTGGACTGCAAGAAGATCCAACCAGTCCATTCTAAAGGAGATCAGCCCTGGGTATTCTTTGGAAGGACTGATGCTAAAGCTCAAACTCCAATACTTTGGCCACCTCATGCAAAGAGTTGACTCACTGGAAAAGACTCTGATGCTGGGAGGGATTGGGGGCAGGAGGAAAAGGAGACAACAGAGGATGAGATGGCTTGATGACATCATCGACTCGAAGGACATGGGTTTGGGTAGACTCCGGGTGTTGGTGATGGACAGGGAGGCCTGGTGTGCTGCGATTCATGGGGTCGCAAAGAGTCGGACACGACTGAGTGACTGAATTGAACTGAAGGAACTTGCTATCTTTCCAGACTCACTTTAAATATTGCCTCCCCTTTGAAGTCTTCACTGACATTTCAGCAACAATTAGATGTACCTTCTTTTACATGTACAGCACTCTATTTATACTAATAATTACTTGTGAATTTGTTTCTTGAAAAAAATAATCTCAAGAACAATTATTAATCTCTGAATCACCAGTACCCAAGCCCAATTCCCAATATACAAGAAAGGTTCAATAAATGTTTATTGACTAAATGAATGGATGGTGGACAGGTGGATGAATAAACAATTAAATGGCTATACTAACTAGCATCTTAAATTAAACAAGAATAAGGAAAATGTAAGGGTTTTCCTTTTTTTGGTACACAAAAGAAATTATACTGCCTATGAGAGAGATATACTAGTTGCCACTATTTTAACACACACTGCACCTTGTTAATCCTTTATGATTTCATCCTAAAGTATGTATTAATTGAAGCAATTATTATTATCTAGCCTATTTGTACAATCCTATCAAAACAGTTTATTCAATCCAACCTAAGGAAGTATAATTTGATGCAAAAATTAATTCTCAAGACTATATAAAATAATTGGAAAGCAGGGGATCTGTGAAGTACTCTGATTACTTGTCAAGAAGAAAGCCAGAGGAATAACCTTTCTGTGACCTCCTCCCACAAACAAAACTATTCACAGATTATACCATTTTGAGATACAACCTTGCTTAGAGCTCTCTTCCTACAGATTGATATGAGACATTAAAAAAAAAAAAAAACTCCAACCATTTAAAAATTCAATTCCAAGCTTCCTCAGTTCTTTATGGTTTTAAATTATTTTTATGCTAGCCAATGTATCTTTGACTAAGTTCCTAAAATCAGTCTTAATGTATAACTGGGATAATTTATGCTACACTTTGGGGAGCTTCTTTTATTATATTATTCACTTGCACAGAGATGACATGAAAATAGCTTAGATCCTGTTGTTTTATGTTACAATCAGCCTAGACGTAATTCTTTTAAAAAATGCAAAATAAGATGGAACTTAGAGAAAAAAAGTCAAGGAGCTTAGAGAACCACTCTCAGCTAATGGAAAAATTATTTTAATTACAAGAGAAATGTTCTAAAGCAATTTTCCAGGTGAAAACAAAATATTACTTATTAGCCAAGCAAAATGACTTTCCTAAAGAAATGTTCACATGTTCAGTAATCCTTAGTCCATGAAATAAATGCCTTATACAGGTAGGTAGGTCAAAAAAAAAAAATTCACACCTTGGCAATTTTCTTCTAAAACACTGCCTCACTATAGCAGTAACATTTTGATTTATGCTTTCTGAAAAACTAAAAGGTATCTTAAAAAACACACAAAGGAAAACTGAATTGCTCAATAAAGTGCTCTTAAAGTATATAGCAGTCAACTTTGCTTTAAAAGGACAAAAGATGCCATTTTAAACCACATTAACTGTAATCATCTTTTTTTTCCCCTGAAACATGATAGTAAAATGGGGATAATAACTGAATGATTTCAGAGTGCAGCACCGAAAAATTTGGGCTGTAAAATGAAAAGACAGAAAAAAATACTTTGGGCTAAGATATACATTAAATAAAAGGAGACTATTTTTCAAATGCTGATATAAATTTTCTCAGATTAGGCAGCGAACACAGGATATGCAATTCGCTTTGATTTTTCTCTTTACTATCTTCAACGTTGTTCCTGAGTTTCTTTTTATAAACAAACAGGTTAACATAAGGAGGTAACTGATTGTTTAACTTATCACATTATGATCTTTCAAGGGAAATGTTTCAGCACATTCAAGTTCTGGCTTTTCTCAGCATTTCTCATCTCCTGCATGAAAATATGATATTCCATAAAAGGATACCATGTGTGAATTAAGTAAGAACGGTTCATGAAAGAACTGGAATCTAATTACATAAACACACTTCCCTACAGGTGGATTTAAGTTCAGAAATCTCTGAAATCTCATCTTTAAAGGCTAGCAGTGCTTTTTTAATTATGCTAAAAGTCCCTTGTCTGCTTGATCTATCATGAACAATTTTAATCAAGCAAGCCTAATACACTCCGTCTCACAGAAAACTTACCAGAGCTCTCAACTATGAGCTAATGGGAAGACAAGGAACCACAAGGATTTTTATTAAAAGGAAAAAATGACCAGCCTAGAGATTTGGCTAGCAATAAAGCAAGATTAAATCATGCTTTCCCCCTACTTAGCCTACTTAACTTCAAGAACTACAGACCTGTAATTAATTTGCTCTTGAGATTTACTCTGTAAACATAAACATACCATTTAAAATATATTACATTCTTACAGCTCACAGTGGTTTTCCTTATTCTCCTTTTCCATTTACAAATAGACTAATAATACCAACAACCAGTTTTCCGGACTCAAGAATAACCCCTAAAATGTATCTTCCCCTCAAGAGGAGAGTCACAAATCACTCTCTTTATTCTATAAGAATCCTGATAACATCAAAATGAATGTGAAATGATAATTAAATGGACCAACAATAACCCCATCTCCACCTTTCAGTCAGTCTCCAAGTCCACTTGCTCCATCAGCTATCGCCAGTCCTCAGTCCATTCCAAGGCCCTCTGAATACAGCAGGCTATCCCAATCTTCATTTTTCAAAAGCTCTAAACTACCTCAACCCAACAGCCACCACTTTAAACTCCTTTCTCTTAATCAATTCAACCCACAGACTCCAAAATCATCCCGGTGGTTGCCCTGGTCCTAAGTGTCTGCATGTATGATAAACTGAATTGGGTTTTTCTCTCTACCTTGATCTCCAAACTGCTTTGGAATTCAAAATTCAAAATTTTAAACCCTGATCAGGGTTTACCTGATTAGTTGCTGTGAGGATGGTAGCATATTCTCAAGCCCCTCTGTGCCTCATTTCTTTCATCTGTAATACTGTAAGTAATAATACACTGCCTTAAAGAGTTGATGAAAGAATAAAATGACATAATAAATGAAACAGCTGATGTAAGAATTAAATGGCATACTACACCAATCAAATGTGCATATTTAATACATTTAGGTTTTCCTCCAGTGAGTCCCAGATCAGCATTTCCAGGCTCTTCAAGCATAATCTTTAGCACTTCTGTCAGAACCTTTTTGTTTTAATTTCCCCATGTCTAAACTCAGCTCCATCCCTCTTGAGGTTTGCCAGCTAGTTTCATGCTAGGGCTCCCTGGGCTTCTCCGTCTCACTCCACTTTTCTGGGCACTGAGTCACCTTTGCTTATTCATTAGAGGGTGCTTCATTTAACTTTGTTTCAGTTTTTACCTGCCTGGTTCTTTTCCTCATTAGTGCTGTACTTTTCACTAACTGCAATTGCGCCTCATCAGTTTAATTCAATACTTTTCTATTTACATTGATTCAAAAGACTACTCTTCACAGTTAAACTAAACAACAGCAAATTACAGTATAACAGTTTAGGATAGTGATGACTGTAGCCCAGGAAAAAGCATTTGGTTAATTCTTATAAAACTGCTGCTGCTTCTTTTTTTTTTTTAAACAAACGTACACTATACACATTCACCTATCAGATCCTGTGATACTTCTGACCTGGTTGCTAGATGAGGTGTAAAAATTCAACTAAATGGTAGATGCTGAAGAGCAAAAGGGAATAAAACTTGCCTTATAAGGAAGGGCAAAAAATAAAATTGAGAAATAAACTTTTAAGAAATGTTCATCAGTACTACTAAGACTGCAAATACATACACACAAATCCCTTAACACCCCCACCAAAAGGGTTGTCTGATCTATCAACAAATATCTCAGATTAAGAGAAATCTCAGTTCTAGCGTTAGAAAGGCCAGATCTCTAATAGGGAATATTCCTCTGTAATGACATAAATCAGTAAGGACACACTGTTTAGATACTGTAACCATGCCCAGTGGTCATTTTTCCTTCTCCTTTCTACTTTTTTTTTGCTTTTTGTTAATAGTCTCTCATTCATTCTTACACAAATTTAAAATGCTTAGTGGCACATTATTCTTTAGATAAATATGAATTATTTCTTTCATAGACTCCATGCTTGGTAATTTTCCTAATGGAGCATAAAGTCTTCTCAAATCCTAGCATTAATCCCAACCTGTTTCAAATTACCAGGTTTTGAAGTTTTGCCTCAGGTTCTGGTCAAGGACAAATTAAGTCAAATAAAGTGCAATCAAGGACAGGTTTTCTTTTACATTTTTAGTAACAGAAAAGAATAATAAAATAATATTTCTTAGAATTTTACCTTAAAAACTCTTATGATCATCCTATTCAATTCACTCAGGCAAATTTTCTATTCTAAATTACTGCAATGACCTAATTCAGCACTTCAAGGGACAATGGCTATAACTTTCTTTTCAACTCAACATTTAGTTTTAAAAGAGCTGCTATCTGTCATCAAAATGACAGTTTCTAATACCATTTTTCCAGTAAAAGAAACCAGGGCTCCTCAGAGAAGTGACTGATTCTAGGAGTAAAGCAGGAAATGTAAAGGTAAGTCTGATGCATCCTGAGGAGAAAGGAAAGACTCAAAAAAGAAAAAAAATGAAACAAAACACGATGATGAGGGCATGTCAAAGAAACACAGGAGTTAACACAGAACAATTAAAAAGCTGCCAATGGCCAAAGCTGGAATAATTTGAGCAATAAAACAATATTGGATTTTAACCCAAAGTATAAAATAAATATCACGGAATCCATACTTTACATAAATAAATGATTGGCTAAATAAATAAACAGATAGGGAGAAGAAGCATATCTCTTGTTCAGAAGTATTCTAAATAATTCACAAAGCTACTTCCCACTCAAAGAGGTGCGACATAACTCCTGACTCCTTAAGTGTGGGCTCCATAGAGTAACCTCGTTTCAAATAGTATAGTGTGGAAAGAGGGGGTTAAAGAGCGACTTTAGAGTGGGAAAATCTGTTAATAGGAGGAAAATATGTGCAAGGGACATACTGCACACTGTATACTGAAAACGGAAAACTTCAGTGTGTAAGTTTTATACACTGAAAACTGTATAAATCTTAATTATGCTGAATTCTATGTGCTACCTTCACCAGCTTTCTGTAAATCTGAATCTATTGTAATATTAAAAATGTATTTTAAAAGTTGAAAAAAGAAAGATCTTCCATTGCCTTTCGCTGTCTAAAGTTTGCTATCTAGCTTACTTGCAGAAACTCTAGTCAATTTTAGACCACTTCAATTGTACAATTCCTCACAACACTCTCACACCCAGGCGTAACTTGTACTACAGGAGAATGGAAAGGTGGGAGTCACAGACCCGCGTTTGAGTTTGGCTCTATATGGACCTACGCGCTTGACAGAAAGAGCCAATTTCCTCATCTGTACAATGGAGCAAGCCTGCCTGGAGGACTCTCCTATGGGATGGAGGCTAACGGGATGGCCTGTCTGCATTCTCATCACTGAACCTCATCGGCATCTATCCCTAGTTTGGCCCATTTGGATGTTAACCAGTTTCCAGACCTGGGTGTTTCCAGTTTGTTTCTTTGAGGCTCAAATGTCATTCTTAATTAAAAAAAAAAAAAATCAATCCATGTTAATTCTATCTGTTGAAGAATAACCAGAAATCAGATAGAACAGTTGACTCTAGTGGACACAGGCGTGGGAGGCAAACATAATTCAACTGTATACTCTCTTGGGCTATCTGAATTATTTTTTACTATGTGTACACATTAGCTGAAAACTGTATAAATCTTAATTATGTTGAATTGGTTCACAGTGCATTTCAGGTCTTCTATTTTTCTGTCTATTCATTCTATTAATCTTTGAGAATTCGATATTGAAATTCCAACTAAAAATCTTAATTTACTCACTTTAAAAAATTGTAATATATATAGTGGAACTATATGTAACTTTGTTCTGTATTTTTTAAGTCTCCTGTAAATGTGTTATCATACTTTCCTAATTTCAAAAAGAAAGAAAAAGTTATTACAGAAGCAACAAGAAATTCATTACTACTCAGGGATTACTATAATTTTCTTACTTCTACCTTCATACCTGCTGTCTGTTATCTCCTTTTAATGCAGTATCATAGCAAAAACCAAGAAGCACAGCTCCAGAGAAACCTAAAATTATTTCAAACAACTTCTTTTGTACCAAATCAGCTGTCTCAACTGGCATAGCAGTCTTGGAATCAAAAGTGACTTGAATCTAGGTTTGTCTGTATACAAACTTCCCTGGTGGCTCAGATGATATAGTGTCTGCCTACAGTGGGAGACCTGGATTCGATCGCTGGGTCAGGAATATACTCTGGAGAAGGAAATGGCAACCCACTTCAGTACTCTTGCCTGGAAAATCTCATGGACAGAGGAGCGTAGTATGCTACAGTCCATGGGGTCGCAAAGAGTCAGACACAACTGAGTGACTTCACTTCACTTCACTTGCCTGTATACTAGTTATTTAACCACACTAAACCCCAGCGTTCTCATCTGTAAAACTGGAATAACAATACCCACATTTCACAAGGTTGTTGGAAAGATTAAGTACAAGTACATGTAAAATCCTTAGCCATGCTTGGTCCATCTATTACAGCCATTATCAGTATAAATGGAAGCCTATGGGAAGATCTGATTTCTCACTCAAACTTGTTTTTCTACTTAGCTATGCATCCAGAAGCAACTTCCAAGTTTTAATACCTTTAAAATGCAACGGGTTTTCAGCAATTATTACTCCTAGTTTCCTAAAGAAAAAGCATTAAAGAACTAGAATGAACAGTATTTCCTTCTCTGCAGAGAAAAGTCTCCAATCTTAAGAAAGGCTCACACACTATAGGTAACATACTATATAAGTTGAATAAGTTGAATAATTCTTTTGAACCATAAAAGCAACAAAATAATCAATGACAATAACAGAAAATTTGATTAAATGTGCCAGTTTGATTAAATGTGCAAATACTATAGTTGACGCTGTCTTTGGGATTCTGCCAGAGAATTGGTAAGTTTAAAATTTTAGGTTATATTTTTATTCTGGCCCTTTGTTTTAGTTTACTTGCAAAGGGGTATGTCACACATAGACAAAGTTTTCTGAGACTAGTGGTAACATATGTAAATAATTTTAATAAAAATACAAGTTATACAACAAATATAAACATCTCATATGATCAATGAATATTTGTTGAATGAATTTTGAGTGTATAAATATGTAAATAAATAATACATAACCAATGCATCTTCTTTCCTATGAGTTATGAGAAATACCATTCCCATCCTTTCTCAAAAAAGGAATTAAACAATATATTTTACACTGACTTCTATTTTACCACAAGTTTTAAATTAAAGCACTTCAAAAACTATAGGTAATATTTCCACTTACAGGACCTTTTGTGTATTTGTGGGGATTCGCGCACATCTACACACAAATACAAGGGAAACACTTTAGTAGAAGTGTATATCTCTACATACTTGCATGCAACTTATGATATGAAAGTAGTACCTTACCAAAAGATATTATTTGAGGAATTTTTTTATACTTCCTGATTTTTGTTTTAGAGTTTTGCTACAAGACTCTTTAAAACCCCTTCTTGCTTTTGAGATTACACGTAAGAAAAACTCATGTATCTCTGACTCAAAACCATTTGAAGCAACTTGACTGTTAACTAGAAAGTCAAAAGGCATTGAGTAACTATAAATTTTTACAGTGTGCCTGTCAGTGAATTCTCCAAAACACCAGGAAGAGGAATGGAAATCTGAAAGTACAATGATAAAAATCTTAAAGAATCATCTACTTCAAACGGTTAGGTTAGGAAACATTTAAGAACATTCATTCCGTTACTCCACCAGCCAGTACAATAATGACCACTGTTGACTGATTTTTTTCTCAATTTTTCCATGTTATGTAACACTTCACAGTTTGTAAGTCACTCACACGGATATTAAAACATATATGGTAATCCTGACAAAACCTGTGAGCAAATGTTGTGCAGTTCATTCAGTCAGGGATACAGGGAATGTGATTTGCACCAGGGCACCAAGCTAGTAATTGGCAGAAGTGGGATTCACACCAAAGTCCTCTGGCCCTACACACACTGCTCTCCCCACTCTCCTCACAGCTCAGGTCCCCTTTCACTGACCGCCCCCTTTAGAGCAGAATGATGCCCCCCGTCCACCCCGTGCAGTCCTTTCCCAGGTGGTTTACCACAACCTCTCTGGCCTCACACCAGTCTGTAGCCATAGACATGTGTTTCCAGACACAGAATAAACTTTTTGGTAAGGTCTTCAAGGTCTGAATGGCCTGACCACTACTTCCTTTTCAGGTTTGGAATGTAATTTCTGTGCACCAGCCAGGCTTTCCATCCTTTATAATAAGCACGCTCATTCACATTAGGTCCCTCTCTGTTCCCCTTTCCACCAAGCTAACATATAGTATATTCTCTCTTACCTCGTGTCACTTCCTCAAGCAAGCCTTCCCTTACTAATCAAATCAAATGCTCCTACTATACACTCCCAGGATGCCAGGTACCTTTACTTCCTGTAGTTAGCATAGCTGCAATTACATGTACTCATATAATTATTTGCTTAATGTCTGACTTTTCCACCAGACTGTCAGTGCCACAAAGGGTGAAGATGAAGTTATTTTTCCCTGGTTTTTAGTCACTATTATATACCCAATGCCCAGCACAATTTCCAGCCCTAGAATAGGAACTCAATATTCTTTTAAAAGTTGAACAAATATGGAATTAGGCTAATTCCTCTTTCAGTCTTTATATATTTGAAAACAACTATTATTCTGATGATCCCTCATTCTGTACATACATGCACAAAAGTTTTACTAAGGAAACCACTCTGATTCTTTAAAATAATCTTTTTATGACTAAATTCTCAGACACTTCTTAAAACCTGGAAGCTATAAAGGAACACGATGGTATTTTCTCACCAGTCCAGGGATTCTGCAACTTTTCTGTTCCAAACACTGCACTTCTATTAAAACAATCTACACCTGAGACACAGCGGTGACAGTTATATCACATTTCCAGGTTTTCTTCAGATGAACTGCTCTTAAAACACATCTGATTCTTACTAGTGTGATAATTTGACAAACCTATATGCAGAATTCTACATTAATCACTATTGTAGCCCATTTTAATTTCAGCCAATCATTTTTGACGACTAGGCCTTTTTTCAATCCTGACTCCCTCATCCAAACTACTAGCTTTTGCTCCAGCTTTATGTGATATGCAAATATGATGGGCCTGTTTCATCCCAGTCAGTGATAAAATTGATTAACAGGATAGAGTGAAAGAAAGAGCCAAGTCACATCTCTAGAAATACCTCTCTCCAAGCTGACAGCAATCCATTCATCATCTTTTTTCAAACATCTATGAATCTACATGTCCTCTCAAAACAGCACCTAATTTGACCATCTATTTCATAAACATATTGTGAGATACTCTGTCCAAGGCCTTGCCAAAATCAACTTACTCCACCTACACAGGAAAAAGA
This sequence comes from Oryx dammah, assembly GCF_014754425.2. Lineage (NCBI taxonomy): Eukaryota > Metazoa > Chordata > Mammalia > Artiodactyla > Bovidae > Oryx > Oryx dammah. The sequence continues at coordinate 40,414,396 of NW_024070185.1, read as the reverse complement.
ATTACACAAGTTTAATATGATATATTCCAACTGAACCCATGTGGTTTCCAGAGGACTGTTTCTTTTCTAGTTCAGTCTTCACAAATCATTTGTTTAATGATCAATTAAAAAAATGTCCCAAAGACAGACATGAAACCCACTAATCTCAGTTTCAGAATTCTATTTTTACCCCTCTTTTTAAAAAATAGATAAATTTAAAAAAGCAGTATTTGCAGGATCTTAAGTCTTTCGGGACCTCTACTACTGACTATAAATTGCTCAAAACCCACTCATTTCTCCAAGTCATTTAATCGCAGGACATTTACTAGTTGAGAGCATAGAGTGATTTCTTATCATTGCTTCACCTTCTGGAAACTTTAACTCTCTTGCTACCATCATTAGTCTCCTTTACTGAACCTGAGTATCATTTTTTCTGATAGAGAAGTTGACACCAACCTAGAAGTTCCATAGCTCTGCCTTAAATTCCAATATCTAGTATTATCACACAATCTGACCCAAGCAACATTTTATCCTTTTTCTTATTTTCCTTCATGATCTGAACACATGTTGTGGTCGTTAGCCCCTTTATGAGTTTCAGAGCAGTTTGGGATTCAGCCTCTTGTATGCTCTTCTCTTTTATACCACTTCTGCATTTCTGTTCCAGCCCCTTCTTATGTATGAGGATCACTTATGCTTACATTGCCAGTACTTCACTATAGACATTTCATGCATTCAATCAACATTTTATTGCTTGCCAAATATATGCAATTCACCCTATTAGAGCAAAGTATACAAAGAGACCTAAGAGCTTATCCCTGCCTTCAAGGAATCCAGAGGGAAAAAACAGACATTGGGGAAGAAATATAGGCCCAAACATGCCAAGATAAAAGTGCTATGTGAGCACAGTACAAAGCAACTAGCTCAAGTATGAAATAGTTGCCAAAGTCTTCATCAAGGAAATGATAAATGAATTGAGTCCTGAGGTGAGGAAATAGTCAGTAAAAGACTAAAAGTATGTATAACATAAAGAGTGCCTTGTTTTCATACAAGAGTGGTTAATGTCAAGTAGCTGGGATATAAGTTGCCTGGAGTGCAAGAGACTGCCTGAAAATATAAAGCCATTTATTATAAGGCCTTGTGATTTAGGTGTCCAATGCACGGAACAAATAAAAAGAAGCAAGTTCTCTCTACAGAATACAGGTAGGTAGGTTTAGTTGCTAAGTCTTGTCCGACTCTTGTGACTCCATGGACTGTAGTCTACTAGGCTCCTCTGTCCATGGGATTTCCCAGGCAAGAATACTGGAGTGGGGTGCCATTTTCTTCTCCTGGGGATCTTACCGATGCAGGGATTGAACCCAAGTCTCCTGCACTGCAGGCAGACTTTCACCAACTGAACCACCAGGGAAACCCCACAAAATACTATGCAGCAGTTAAAACAAATCAAGGTGTATTCCCAGTAACATGGAATGGTCTTTAGTATTAGTGTTGAGGGCAAACTAAACAATGTCTATAGCATAACATCAGCAATGCAAAATGTACATTGATGCGAAGAATTGACTCACTGGAAAAGACCCTGATGCTGCGAGAGATTGAAGGCAGGAGAAGGGGATGACTGAGGATGAGATGGTTGGATGGCATCACTGAATCAAAGGACATGAGTTTGAGTAAGCTCAAGGAGTTGGTGATAGGGAATCCTGAAGTGCTGCAGTCCATGGGGTGACAGAGTCGGACACGACTGAGTGACTGAGCTGAATTGACATTGAGTGTTTAATATGCACACAAAATAAAGCTACAAGTTTATACAAATAAGAGGATTCAGATCAAAAATAAGATATGATAAAATACGATTCCCTACAAAGAGGGAGGGGCTTCGCTGGTGGCTCAGAAAGTAGAGAATTCACCTACAATCTGGGAGGACCTGGGTTCAATCCCTGGGTCGAAGATCCTCTGGAGGACATAGCAACCCACTGCAGTTATTCTCAGAGAAGGCAATGGCACCCCACTCCAGTACTCTTGCCTGGAAAATCCCATGGGCGGAGGGGCCTGGTAGGCTGCAGTCCATGGGGTCGCTAAGAGTCAGGCACAACTGAGCAACTTCACTTTCACTTTTCACTTTCCTGCACTGGAGAAGGAAATGGCAACCCACTCCAGTATTCTTGCCTGGAGAATCCCAGGGACAGAGGAGCCTAGTGGGCTGCCATCTATGGGGTCGCACAGAGTCGGACACGACTAAAGCGACTTAGCAGCAGCAGCAGCAGCAGTTATTCTTGCCTGGAGAATCCCCACGGACAGAGGAGCCAGGTGGGCTGCAGTCTATCCATGGGATCGCAGAGCTGGACATGACTGAGCGACTAAGCACAGCACAGAGAGACAATGTAACGAGAAGTTGGGAGATGAAAAGAAAGGAATTTTTTAAAAGTGTATATGACAGCCAAATATATATTTTAAAAAAAGTGTTCCTACAAATGACAGAAATTTTAAAGTCTGGAAATGGCAAAATATAATGTACTTTTTAGGAAGAAAGTTTGGCCCACTGTGAAGTGCATACCCCTTTAGTTTATTCTAGAATTAAAGAGCATGGGTTCATCATCCCTTTTCTGCACATGCTGAGTAGATCTTTATCATTTTGTTAAAAAGGTTAGGAAAATTGGCAGACTAAACTGCCAATAAGTAAAGAGGAATGTAGAACTTTTGTTAAAAGATGAAACTGAAGACTAGGATGGACAGAGAGTTAACAGCTGCAAATAAAAGCAGTATCTTACAGTCCAAATTTGACTGTCTTCTGGAAACTTTACTGAAAACATTCCTGCACTGTGTAGATAATGAACTATGTAAATAGTAAGGGTTTTAGCAAGATAAGGGTCTATTTCATTTTCTTATAAGTATGCCAAAGAGAGAGCAATGAGACATTAAAACAAAGTCTTGATGAGTATGTCTTGGGAACTCAGAATAGGTGTCTCTGCAATAAACTCACACAGGCCCTACCATTTGCATTACCAAGAGCTGCTTCATCTGTACAAACAGACTTTCTATAGAAACAAGCGAACATTTTAAAACTTCATCAAGCTTTAGTGCCAGGTGACAACTGTTTGCTTGACATGATTTATGCAACACATTTCATCTAGTTATCTTAGAATCAAAGGAATTTTACCAAAGTGTTCTCATTCAGATAAACAGGAATGATTTCTCTTCCAATCACATCTGTGAAACGTGGAAAACACACCTGGGAAGTTCCAGGATGAGATCCTTCTGATTAAATTTTCAAAACAAAGAACTTAAAAACAGAAAGTTGGCAGCCTTATTTAGCATTCCTCTATTGTGAATCTGCCTGCAATCTGGTTCGATTCCTGGGTTGGGAAGATCTGCTGGAGAAGGGATAGGCTGCCCACTCAAGTATTCTTGGGCTTCCCTCAACTGGTAATAGAATCCTCCTGCAATGCAAGAGACCTGGGTTCAATCCCTGGTTTAGGAAGACCCCCTGGAAAAGGGAAGAGTTACCTACTCCAGTGTTCTGGCCTAGAGAATTCCACAGAGTATATAGTCCATGGGGTTGCAAAGAGTCGGACACAACTGAGTGACTTTCACTTTCACTTTTGTGAAGACACTTTTTTCATTTGAATGCAGAAATATAACTAAAAAGCAACCAGAATCAAAATAATTTTTAATTAAAAATGATACATATAAATAATACATAACATGGTTAACAATATTGTACATATAACCATGGGACCTTCCCTCTTGGCTCAGCAGTAAAGAATGCACCTGCAATAGAGGAGACAAAAGAGATGTGGGTTCAATTCCTGGGTTGAGAGGATCCTCTGGAGGAGGAAATGGCAACCCACTCCAGTATTCGTGCCTGGAGAATCCCACAGTGAGGAGCCTAGTGGGCTACGGTCCATGGGGTTACAGAGTCAGACATGACTAAGCGACTGAACAAACACATATATAACCATGTATTTCTACAGACATGTTAATGAGGGTCAAATGTTTGTTTTTCTGTTTGGTCTGTGCTTCTGAAAGACATTCTTTCCCCTCTGAATCTTCTCGTGAAGTATCATTTCAGCCTCTACTTAATTATCCATCATCTCATCTTACTATCTTTTCACCCATTCAGAATAAGGTAAACTTCAATAAAAAGTGGAAGTTAAAGGAGGGTATCTTCAATAATGACCCAAACTATTTTATTTATAAGGGGTATTTTTATTTTACCCTTAATATTACTTAAGGTAAATACATATTATCTATGGAAAATGAGATAGGGATATTAGTTCCTTCCCTCTATATAAAATGTGTTTCTTGTATAATCAAGAAAAACTATTTCAAATTACTATAGTGACTTCCTTGAGTTGGTAAAGAATCCACCTACAAATCAGGAGACCCCGGTTCGATCCCTGGGTTGGGATGATCCGCTGGAGACGAGATAGGCTACCCACTCCAGTATTCTGGCCTAGAGAATTCCATGGACTCTACAGTCCTGGAGTTGGAAGGAGTCAGACATGACTGAGCAACTTTCACTTCCATAATGACATGATGAGGGAAAATTTTATAAGAAATTCTCAACTTCAAAAGATTGTTATAATCAAAACTGCAATGAAGTATATCACCTCACACCAGTCACATTGGCCATCATAAAAATAACTACAAATTATAAATGCTATAGAGGATATGGAGAAAACAGAACCTTGCTGCACTGTTAGTGGGAATGCAAATTGATAGAACCACCATGGAGAACAATATGGAGAATCTTAAAAAAAAAAAAAGGGAATAAACTATCGTACAACCCAGCAACCACACTACTGAGCACATATTCTGAGAAAATAATAATTGAAAAAGATACATGTACCCCAGTGTTCATTGCAGCACTATTTACAATCACCAGGACATGGAAGCAACCTGAATGCCCATCAACAGATGAACAGATAAAGAAGTGGAGGTACATTATGCAATGGCATATTACTCAGTCATAAAAAAGAATGAATTTGAGTCATTTGAAATGAGGCAGATAAACCTAGAGCCCGTTATACAGAGTGAAGTAAGTCAAAGAGAAAAAGAAATATCGTATGTTAATGCATATATATGGACTCTAGAAAAATGGCACTGATGAACCTACTTGCCGGGCAGAAACAGTGATGCAAACATAGAAGATGGTCTTGTGGATACAGTGGGGGAAGAAGAGGGTGGGACAAATCAAGACAGTAGCAGTGACATATATACATCACTATGTGTAACAGAGCTAGTGAGAAGTTGCTATCAGACACAAGGAGCTCAGCCCGCACTCTGATGATACAGACAGGTGGGATGAGGTGGTGGGTGGGAGGGGCACAAAACGGAGGGGATAAATATATACTTATGGCTGATTCATGCTGTTGTGTGGCAGAAACCAATGCAACATTGTAAAGTAATTATCCTACAATTAAAACAATAGATGGTTATATATCAAAGGATCTCAGTCTAGGATCTTCCTCTTGCCCTCTTCTCATTTTCCTGGCTAAAAATCCAACTTTAGATACAAATGCACAATCATTAGCTTTGTCAAAGGTTCTGTGAGAAATTGAAGAGTGGAGGCAAAGACTGACAAAGTCTAAAAGCTACATATATATACTTAGAAAAGACAATCTGTTCTGGACTCAAATTCTATATTATACCAAGATGCCTATTTTTCTTATAATGAGACACATTAATATAGCACCTCAACAATTCATGCTAAATAAATACAAATATTCTTGTACCTCAATCTGCACATGTATGAAGTGAAATAACCTAACATTAACAATGTCACATAATAGTTTTAACAGTATGGTAAGGAAAAAGTCCTTGCTCAATACAACAATTATTGGCCTGATATTTACCAAGCTTTCAGCTTACACAATAATAGGTAAGTCAACATTTAAAAAACAACAATATAACATTTAATGTCCAATTTTACTTTTCTTAACATTCAACTTGAAACTAATGAACTTGTTTATTCATATCACTTAGTCACTTCATTCTTTGTACACCTTAACTGAGCTGGGATTTCACAGAATCTCAGAGCTAGTATGTTACCTCTCACCTTCTCAGGCTCAAAAATTGTGTTAGGGGCTAAAATAAGTCCTCAAACAATATGTTAAATCACTAATTACACTAAGACATGATAGTAGTTAAGTTAAAAGCTACAAAAATCCACTATCAAAAAAGCTCCAAAACACTGCTATTTTTCTTTCCATTCCAAGTACACATACCTCTATTTCTATAATGAGGGAGAATTATACTTACATGACCACTTAAACAATCAGTTTCCTAATAAGCAACATATTTTACTGTATGTACAACAGAGAATTACACATGCCTACCAATGCTTCTTTATATTCTCTCTTTGACGTATTTAATGTTCTCACAGAATGATTTTATCTTGTAAAATGACAAATGATTGTAATCTACAAAATACATTTTTTCCCAGTGAGTTATGACACCCTTGAGATTTACTATTTCTTTCCTATTTTCTTTCACTAATATTCATTTAAAATGTACAGTATAGTAGTAGTAGTATCACAGCTGCCTTTAATACAGTAATTTGTAACTTGCCTTTTTATATCATTCTATACAGTAAATTAATGTAAATGCAACTCATGGGGTGAATACTTCCTAAAATATAATCATGCAAAATATCAACAATATGTTTAATGATTCAGTTACAAGTTTTGATTCTACATTTTATGTCATTATGTCAGTGGTATTTACTGCAAAGTAAGCATTTAGCAAATTTATACAGGAAAAAACTTTCAAGTTCATGACTGCTATGAGGAAAAAAACGCAAAAAGATCTATTTAAGCATCTTGTGAAATTCTGTTTCATATAATTTAAACTTTTCAGGTAGTTTTGAAATTCACTATTCTAATAAATGTTATATGATATTTATGAAGATAAGAATACACTAGACGATTTACAGGGCATAGGGTTTCTCCTCATGGGGTTTACAGTCTAAGCTACATAGCAAAACATAGGTAACAAACGTTTTTAAATCTTGTAGCAATGTTAAATTTTTAAATCTCTTGAAAGTACATCAGAGAATAACAATTTTCATTGCATGAAAACATAAGTTGAGTTTTATGTTTCTTTATTAAACAGTATGGTTCACAATTTTTATTCATTTAATAAAATTTCCCAATCCTCCAAAACAATTTTAACAGATACTATGTTAGTAAAACAGTATTTTTTACTCATCCTAAAGCCCACAGAATATGCTTTGGAGGAAGGTAGAATGATTTTAACATCACCGTGTAAAAAGCCATCCAATAAGGTCTAGTCAAATCGACAACTAAGCACTTGAAATCCATCTACCAGATAAAAAGATAAAATTTAAGAACTATTGCCCTTTCAAGGAATTGGTTCTGGCTAGGAAGAAGTACAATGAAAACAATATTATGCTAAGTCAAAATTTTTTCAAAAATTCACTGCAATTACAATTATCACTGACAAGTCTTAAGAAGTTGAAGTATAAAGTACGAATTAACAAGAATGTACAAAAGACTGTACAAAATGTTTCAATGAAGAGCAAATGCAAATATTAACATCTTTATGAAACACAATATCAGGTATTTATGGTTAATTGAAAACACATTCTCATCCAAATTTACATTTGCTTTGCATGTCAAATTTTGCAAATATCTGCATGAACATAACTGTATAAGCTATTTTATTGTTTTATCTTGGTTTTAGAAAGAAATAACCATTTGGAGAACATCTGAAAGGAATAACATGCCCTATATCATATCTTAAAATATTTATTTCTGTGATAATAAATAAGTTGTTAGAGTAACATAAGTGAACTTTTGTGTTTCCCAATTCATAAATCAATTGGTGCTTATACTATTTCTGAAAATAAAAGAGGCGGGAACGTTCACCAACTCATTTTATGAGGCCAGCATGATTCTAATTTTTTTTTAAATGACAAAAATATTTTAAGAAAATTTCATCAATATCAATATTTCTCAAGAAAACAGACAGAAGTATGTCTGTAACAAAATCCTAAGAAATCAAACCAGTCACACATAAAAAGTGTAATAACTCATGATAAAAATGGGACTTATCCTAGAATTTAAAAGCTGCTTAATATTAGAATATCAATCAGTGTAATTTACCAGATTAACAGACTAAAAGACAAAAACACAAATACACCCACACATATATCATGATTTTCAATAAAGGTGTCCAAGTAATTCAATGAAGAAATTATAATGCTTTCAACAAATGATGCTGAAAAAATTCAATACTCATATGGAAAGACATGAAACTTACATTACCCCATATATAAAAATCAACTTAAAATGTATCATCAACCTAAAGAGATGATAAACTTCGAGAAGAAAACAGATAAATTAACTGACATTAGGTTAGACAAAATTTTTAAATACTCCATAAAAAGCCCAAAGAAAGAAACTGATAAATTAACTTCATCAAAGTAAGACTTTTGTTCTTTGAAAAGACACACTTAAGAAAATGAATAGGCAAGCACATCAATGTGAGGGGAAGAACCAGCAAAACATATTTTTGATAAAGTGTTTGTATTCAGAATATGTAAATATCTAAAAATAACTTAATAAGGAGACAAAAAACATGATTTTGGGGGACATGGGTAAACCTATGGTTGATTCATGTTGATTTTTGGTAGAAACCAATACAATACTGTAAAGAAATTATCCTTCAATTAAAAATAAACATTTTTTAAAGTAAATGTAAATAGTAAATGGATACTTTACAAATAGGGATATGTAAATTGCCAATAAGTGTATGTGAAAATGTTCAACATCATTAGTCACTCTATGCAATACAAATTGAAACTGCAATAAACTACTACTACTACATACTCAATGTAACCAGAGCTAAAATTAAAAACACTGTCAATACTTGTATTAGCAAGGATGCAGAGCAACTGGAACTCATATATTACCCGAAGAGACACAAAAATGGTACACTTGGAAAATAGTTTGGCAGTCACTTATAACATTAAAATACTTCCTCATCATAAGACTCAGCAATCTTTCTCCTACTCATTTACCCAAGTGAAACAAAAACATATGCTTATATCAATACTTGTACCAAACGTATATAATAGCTTTATTTATGATAGCCAAATCCAGAAACACTCCAAAGATCCATCAACTATTAAACAAAAAAAACAAATTGTGGCACAGCCATACAATGAATAGGAACAAACTACATGATACACGTACAGCTACAATCTAAAAAAAAGGCAGGTACAAAAACTGTACACTGTATGATTCCATTCTAGAAAAGGCAAGACAACAATGACACTGAGCAGAGATGTGGCTGCCAGAAGCCCAAGAAGGAAGTAAAGGATTGATTTTTAAGGGTCATAAACAAGCTTGCTGGGGTGATGAAAATGTTCTTGTTGGGTGATAGTGGGTGAATTATATGTAAAGTATGGCTCAATAAAACCAATTAAAAATAAAAGCACTCAAAAATATGCTGAAGACATACATTAGTGAGAATGTCTGGTAACTTACCTATTCAAGAAATAACGGCAATTTGTTTGATTTGAATATGTAAAACTCCAAATGCTAAAAAAACCCCAAACGGTTATCAAGTGGAAAAGTCAGTACTCTAGCATCCCTATGATTTCTATGCCTTTTATCACTTCATTTATATTTGCAAAGAAATAAATGTATATGAGGACCGGCTTACTAATTAAGACATCTATTCTAAAGGATACTTTAATAAAATAGAAAACTAATAACATGTAAGTTATTTTTTCCCAGAATCTTACCCTTATAAATCAGAGTATCAGTGGTCTGAAAGTATCTTAGTATCTCAACTTCTAACATCCTGCCAATCCTTGTCTTAAACTTTATCTCCTGGCATGTGCATTATAAACCAATACTTACTAATGCATCAATCTGACTACATTACAAGTCACATTAAAATATTCCTAAAGAGTAACTACAAAGAAAAATCTAATATTCCTGTATTGCCAGAGCTTATAGTACACCTGAAAAGAGAAGGCATACATACAGGACACTTTTATTAACAATGAGCTCAACTGGTGGCTCAGAGGTTAAAGCATCTGCCTGCAATGCAGGAGACCTGGGTTCAATCCATGGGTCAGGAAGATCCCCTGGAGAAGGAAATGGTATATATGCCAAATATACATATATATATATATATATAAGGATTGGAAGACTGCTAGGGTAAGAAAGAAAGCAAAAGTGGACTTTTATTTGAGATATAAGGGACTTGATCATTCTTGAACATGGATATGAAAAAGATGAACATGAGAATGACATAGATGTGACTATGTGAAAAACAATTTCAACGGAGAAAGACTTACCTAAATTGGAAGATTAGAAAGAAGTACAAGGTAAGTTGGAAAGATAGGATTTATTTATCCAAGCAACATTTATTGAGTACCTATTATATATCAGGCATAGTACAGAAATGGAGCAGTTTGGGGAGAAATTCTAGTCTTTGGATTTTGGTCTTTTTACTCTGTAGCCAATGAAAGTAAAGAGAGTTCTTTAGAGCTCATGGCAATTTCACATATGTTATCTCAACCAATCTTCACAAAAAATGATTTTGTAGAATGAGGAAACAGACACTTGGAAGGTATATGTTTATGCTTAAAGTACTACAGCAACAGAGAAGGAGAGAAAAAAACCCAGATCTTTCTATACCTACCTGAGTGCTCCTCTGTTGCTCCATTCTCCATACTATTATGTTCTTTTTTCTCAAGAAAACAATAAATCATTAAAAAAAAAAAAACCAGCATGATGTGATAAAAGTAGTATTTTAGTCAAATACATATGGTAGTGATGTATGGGTTGAATTAGAATGCACAGAACCTGGTAGCAAAGAGATCTGGTACTCTAATAATCCAGGAATAAGTGGAAGCCATAGGAATGAAAGTCACTATTTGTAAGACTACACAAAGATTCAACTAGGTATCTTATTTGAAATGCCAAGAGACTAAAAAATAAGCAGAAGACTAGTAGAGCCACTTACAAAACTGCAATGTCATAACAGATCTGTTTTGTTGAGGAAATCATCTACTGTGGTCAAATTATTTCCCAAACACAAAGATAAACACATTACGCAAGTCCCTACTACTAAAGCCAGAATAATGCAGGGTTTACTGCACTTGGATCCTTTACTTACAGATATTTATAATTTATATTCTAAACAGTCCAAACCCTCCAAAAATCCCCACAGGTATCTACAGTCACAAAGCCCAGTAAGAGTTATATGCCCACTTTCTGGAAACTTTTAAAATAGATGATACACCTAAAACTAAAGAACAAATAAGTATCTGTTTAATTAACTATCATTGAGTCAAGGCTTTCTTCCAGGCGACCAGAGTTATTTATCAGTAATAAGTAAATTCCTATTCAAAAGCACACAACTGAGAAAGTATTTTAAAATCTATAAAAAGATCAAATCTATCTTACCTCTTGGTTGGAAATTATTTCTCAGGGCAGGGCTATATGTGTAACCTCTCCCAAGATTCTAAAAAAATCCCATTCTTCATATTAGTTACTGACAAAAGCATCGGACTGGTAGCTCTTTAATAGCTATAACGAGATCCAACAGATAAGCTAGTTCTTAAAAGGGGTAACTGGCGTGCTGAGTCCCTGGGTTGCAAAGAATTGGACATGACTTAAAGAGACTGAACAACAACAGAGAGCTGAGGCCAAATAAAATCCTATGCAACCCAGAGTGGAAAGAACAGAGGTCAATACTGCACTTTTGCAATGGCCAGTAGAGGCTGCCAATGTACAAAGACCTATAGGGCTCCCCTCCACCTCACAAACATACAAGGTGTTGCCACTAAAACAAAACGCATTTCCCATGGCATGGTATGAAGCCCAGCATTCTGGGCTCCTCAAAGAATATTATTCAACAGCAATCACCAAGTATCTTTTCAACCATAGCTTCTGGGCATGTGTTGAACAAACAAAGGAACTGCAGGGTATTTTGAGTACTTTTGAAAGATGATCACACTTAGCCACTCTCTGGTCAAAAGAAATCACAACGTGTTACACAATTATCTTTCCAGAAGTGATCCTTCAGATTTTAGAAACATGTGAAAATGAGTATTTTCACTGAAAAAAACAGTTTGCTTTATGATCTTAAAATTCTCGTTTGAATAGATGTATTATTTGACTTCTTCAAATAAAGGGAACAGGTTAGAGCTGAAGGAATTTTCAGTTACTGAATACAGAGTCATAATTTGATCTATAATTTGTAGTATCAATCTTAAATTACCAATCCTAACATGCTTAAAAGGAACTTCCTCACATTCAGCAGTCAGGGGAGATTCTGTCCGTCTGTGCCCCTCACCCAGAGCCAAGAACACAGACACTCAAATATACCAAGTGGCAATCAATTCTTAAAATTCATTTCATGAATCTGCTCAAAAATTTTAAGAATTATGTATCTGGCCCTTTTTGAGTTCCACAACACTGCTATTTCTTGTAGAGAGGAACTCTGCTGTCAATCACAGCTCCCTTTTGCCACGCAAATATGTGCTGCAGCTTTCACTTGTCACTCCTATTATATGTAATGTAGGCAGCTTAGCACTAAATCAATTTAAGGAACTGCAGAAGTTAAATACATACATTATTATGATGATGACAGAAAAGGCAATGAATGTCTTGCAGCTCCATTTGCTTTCTTTGTTAAGAAAGAAAAAGCTAATTATCTGCAGCTGTCAACCATGAAGACCTAGACCTATTTAAGTCAACATTAGCCTTGGACAACTGAAAACATTTCTCATATTTTTGTCCAATTGTTTTCTTTTTCCGAAAAAACATATCTCATTATGAAATATTAAACATACTGAAGGACAATGTAAAAACAAGTTGCAAAATGTAAGGCTAAACATTTGTATCCCTTTTCAAAACCAATTCATTTTAATACTGGTAATATTCATTCTCTAATTAGTGTAGTCAAAATTTAGAAAGATACCAACCCTCTCCACATAAATCCATATTTAAAAAATTCAACTGAAACCCCACAGACTAGTGGTTGCAATGAAATTATGTTAATATGATCAAAGGAGAAATTTTAGCCATTTATTTAACAAAGAGAAAGAAAAACTCATTCCAAAGTTAAAATGCTGATAAATAACAGAAAATTCACACTGAATTACCACCTTCTATGTAGCATCATGTAGTCTTTTATCTATCAATCTTACATTTTTCAATCTAGTCCCATTAAAATCTAAAACTGAATAGCTAATTAGTTTGTATATTTCTTATCCAGAAAATATCAAACAAGAATGAAAAGAATACTCTTAGTAAGTTTAAAAAAATCACTATATAACGTATGGAATAGTATACAAAGGCCATTATTCTTGATTATGAACATGAACATTCTCCACATTTGCTCTTACTGAGTTTTCAGTGATAAAACATTATTCTTTTTTTTCTTTTTTTTTAACTCTTCGCATGAGGTGGCCAAAGTACTGGAGTTTCAGCTTTAGCATCATTCTTTTATTTCTTGTGAAGAGCTCTTCTCACAAGAATACACTTAACAGTATTTTAAAATTCCATATTAAAACACTATGTATTTAGCTTTCTAGAGAATTAAACCTATGCACCCCTTAATATAAGCAAAATCAACATAGATAAATTGAAATTCAATCACGTAAGAAAAAAATCTAACAAATAGCCCTACAAAATTAGTTTTACAAATAACAGCTTCACGTTTAAGTCCCTAAACCAGCCTTAAAGAGAAGTCTTTTCTAACTACATCTAACCCACCACTCCCTTCCATCTAAAGGAATCACTATTGTATTTTCAGGAGACAAGGGAGAAAAGGTCAAGAATCTTTAATGGCATAAAAAGCAAAGTCATCTCAGATCCAAAGACTCACATGTGGAAATGGCTAAGCTACAGACACAGACATGGCCTGTGCGATAGGTAAAGAAATAGTACAGTTAAGGACCAAACAAACATGAAGTAAAATTTCTACTGTCCCTTAACTAGCAATTGACAGGATCAAAATTCCATTGTAACTTTGCCAACAAAGCCCAGGTTCTTTTCATAACACAATACTATCCCCAAGCAGAATTCTTCTCTAACTCCACATTTTAAACAATCTGTATCTAGATGTATAGAACGGACTTTTAGACTCTGTGGGAGAGGGAGAGGGTGGGATGATTTGGGAGAATGGCATTGAAACATGTATACTATCAGGTAAGAAACGAATCGCCAGTCTATGTTCGATACAGGATACAAGATGCTTGGGGCTGGTGCACTGGGATGATCCAGAGAGATGATATGGGGTGGGAGGTGGGAGGGGGGTTCAGGATTGGGAACTCATGTACATCTGTGGCTGATTCATGTAAATGTATGGCAAAACCAATACAGTATTGTAAAGCAAAATAAAGTAAAAATAAAAATTAAAAATTAAAAATCTATATCTATCAAGATTGAGTAATGGTTGCCATCCTGTACAATTGATGATGCTGGTGAGAGTGTTATCCAAATGCACAAAGCAGAAATGAAAAAATATGACTGGGAAACAATCCTTTGTCTTAAAATGAGGAGGATAAGATAGGTGACCCTCCAGGGTCCTTTTAGCACTAACATTCTATTATACTTTGTATTATTTATCTTGCTAAGACATTTGGGAACAGGTGAGAAGCCTCTGGCTATTTCTTTCTCACTTTCTGACATCTGTTCAAGGTAACATTATAATTCCCAGCTGATTATTTTATAAAAACCTAAAAATAGCATCTACAACTAATATAATTCTCACAACTCTGTTAGAGGGATTATTATCGTATACAGGTGAGAGAAACTAGGTTCAAGATTTTGGTAACTTGGCACAAATCAGCAAACTACTAAATAACAGAGTAATTCCAAAGGCAGGTCTGCCCTACTCACAACTCAGGACACTTCCCATCAGGAACTAGAGGCCACCATAATATAACAGGGTCTATTTGTACATGACCAGAACTTGTTACATGCTCGTCTTTTGGTTCTCAAAACAGCCCTGTAATGAAACAAGGCAGGTAATAGTTGTATTCTGGCCTCATTTTACAAATGAGAAAACTGAGACTCAGAGAAAAATTTAAACCACTTGCTGAAGGATCCATCAGAGTAATGTCAAAGTCTTAAACACAGGCTTCCTGACTCCAAGTTCAGTGTTTCTTTTGTCATTGTAATTTTTATTGTCAATTACAAGTTGGCTTTAACGTATCTGTAAAATATTTTTATGCCTACATTGTGTAACCTGGTCTCTCCAATTCTGAAGTCTACTCAATGGAATTGAGCCCATGAAGGCATCATGTTTACACTTACATGTGACGTAACTTACATTTCCAATACAGAATTTATTTTCCAAAGATATCTGCCTATGACTGTCAAAAAGATTTCCACTCAGATTTTGAATGATCAAGAACAAGTTTCTGCACATTAGAAAAATCCTACTTGAATCCCACCAAAAAAAGGAAAAAAAAAAGATGCCTAATTTGGGAGTTTGTTAAATTATAAATCAGACTTCTCCTTCCTCATATCCACTTAATAGGACAGTCAGTAGTACTGCCTTCTTGTCATTAATTCCTCAAAATCTTTCTACCCAAATGCACTGACATTACCGGAGGCCAGAATGATCTCATTTAGTAAAGCAGCTTCTTGCCCTTTCATTAGGCCCTATTTAAATTACGGTATAAAGACATAAGGCCTTGTACTCGTGACTGGTTCATGATAAAGGGCACTAGCTGGTCCTGTGGCCTGATGAAGTCTGGGGCCACAGAAGGTTCTTTTTTGGACTTTATCATTCCAAGAGCAGGCAATTCATTTTGAGCCAGAAAAATAAAATATAATCTTGGGCCATCTGGTTCTGTAACACTCTTTATTTGTTTAGAAAGGTCACTGTTGTCAAGTTATTGAATGTTATCTCCGGAATTGACAGGAAGAGAGAAGTTTCTGAATGCAGGCCAGGAATATTAAAGCACCGTATATTAAGGTGTAAAGTAGTGTTTAAAAGCTTGGGCTTTGATGTTAAACAGACACAGTTCAAATCCTAGCTCCACTACCTACTAGTGAAGTGGCTTTGGGCAAGGCACTAATTCATTTTACCCATCTATAAAACTTAGATAATAACATTCTAGAGGAATATTTGTAATAGCAACATTACCTAACACTTATACATCACTTAGGCCTTATAAAAACAGATTGTAGAGCCCCTATAGTTACCATTCAAAACTTATCCAGCAATTATTATCCGTTAACTTTCATTCTCCTTTTACTCTAGTTTGGTATGAAACTAAAGTTCCGTTGCTTTAATTAAATCTTTCTCCAGACAACAAAGTAGAATTTAAATATAGACTTACAGTTTATGCTGTGCACATAAAATACATGAATTTAGAGCCTATCTTTAACAAAATTTCCAGTCCATCTTAAGCATTTAAGCAAAGGCCACTCCTTTTTTAAATCAGATTGATAGCAGCCATTACTTTGAAAGTAGAATGACAGAGTTACTGTGTCACTCAAGAATGAATACTAAGCAGTATCAAATCTGCATCCGAACTTCAGCGTGTCTAGTACAGCTGTTTTACTGAACAACTGTTTCAGTATCTGATGTTGTTCTACGATAGTTATTTTCTTTGTATTAGGTAGTTTCCTATCCATGTTTCATAGCAGTACTATGACCCAACTACTGCAGTAACAAGAAAATCCAGAGTTGATACAGACAGATAGGTTATTTATGCCCTTCTCCTTTGGGAGATTAGCAATGTGGCTAAAAACATACAAATAATTAAAACATATATTTAGAAAAGCAGCTCAATCGAAACTCCATCCGGAATGTAGCCAAACAGCACTGTTTTCAGTTCAGCAGGCCAGATTTCAGACGACTTACATAACACCTTTTGTAGCTCACATCGCATGCACAGATGCTCAGTCATGTCCAACTCTTTGCAACTCCATGGACTGTAGCCCACTAGGTTCCTCTGTCAATGGAATTTTCCAGGCAAGAATACTGGAGTGGGTTACCATTTCCTACTCCAGGGGATCTAACCCACGTCTCTTGCATCACCTGCATTGGCAAGCAGATTCTTTACCACTGGCGCCACCTGGGAAGTCTTGTATCTCAATGATGGGCAAATATTTCACCTGCACTTTGGTAGGAACAGTCATCATGATGTATTGAATTGTATTATCCCCACACTATCTAACTGCTTTCTCCCAAGTCAAAGTATGCCCTATAAACTGGAGCAAGAGTTATAGTCTCAGGCTAGGAAGCAACATTTCTATCTTTTCTACTTCAACTATCAGCTGCTATGCAGTTTCCTGCCTGGTGTCAATGAGAATAGGTCCATCTCCTCCATGGGCTGTTGGGTGGGTTCTCTGCTTTCTCCACATTGACCTAAGAGGTCTAGGAGTCATCAAAAACAAATCTCAAACTTCAGGTTCCAGTCAAGATTACTCATAGATTAACAAACAGAAGTCTAATATTCAAGTATTGAATTAAGGGCTGCAAAGTAAGGATCACAGAAATTGAAAGCTTACACAGAAAAATATCACAATATATGAGAAACTCTCTTGACCAGCCTTCATTTACCCAGCTTGCTAACTGAACCCACACTCTCCATTTCCTCTCCCTCTACAGGGACAGATGCCCACAGGGTGCTGAAAACTCACAGAATGTGGCCTACTCTCTGGTCCACCCCTTACAGTCCTGCTCCCCAATGCTGAGTGTCTCTTCTCCCGAAATCATCAGTATTTGCTGATTAGGAGAGTTTTATTGTTCCTGTAATTAATTTAATTACCTATTAGACAAATAGTGAAAGCAAAAACAAAAGCTAAAGTATCTTTAAAAACTTCTTCAAAAGCTTTGATAGACTTAATAAAGGCAAGTCACTATGTAACACTCATGTTGAAATAGACAAAGATAAGAGAAATATAAAAAACTGATGAAAATTGTAAAATATAGAACAATGGCTCTCCAACTTTAGCTTGGAGGCCTTATAAAAACAGCTTGTAGACCCCCACGCTCTTAGTTTCTGATTCAGTGAGTCTGGGGTGAAAACAAAAACTGGCACGCCAAGAAAGTCCCATGTGATGTTGATGCTATTCGTCTGCAAACCACACTTTGAAAACTATTCCTTTCAATTCTCTAAAGTTTTAATCTACATTACAGAAACAAAGTATAAACTGAAAATGATCTGCTATAAACGTAACAGATTTAAGAAAGACGCACTGTTCCAGTCAGCACACCCATTCAAAGGAAAGGCCTTGGCCCTAACCCAAAGACACTTATGTTTTGAGTTAAGATGTTAGTGGAACGTATACGTCATCTTTTATGAGCTATACTGACTTTTTCAATTAATGGACAAACTATGAGAAACAAACTCATCAGAAGAGACCTCCTGTCAGATACAAGTGATAAAAGTATTACCAGAGTCTAAAAATCCCTTCCCAGGTGGCTTAGTGGTAAAGAATCTGCCTGCCAAGCAGAAGACACAGGTTCAATCCCTGGGCCGGGAAGATCCCCTGGAGTAGGACATGGCGAGCCACTCCAGTATGCTTACCTGGGAAATCCTACAGACAGTGGAACCTGGTGGGATATAGTCCATTGGGCTGTAAAAAGTTAGACATGATTTAGTGACTAAACAACATAAATCCCTTCATCTTCACTATTTGTAAAAGGAAAATTATAATGTGTAGAATTGGTTAAAAAATTTGCTAAAAACACAAGCTTACAGTATCAGTGAAGCCTTTAAAATAAAAATTTATGTATCATTATCTAAACTTACTTATGAGATTTCTGCATTGGAGGATTAGAAATATACGTTGTCAGCCAAGTGGCAGAGTCCAGCCTTGAACAGAGATCCGTCCTCATATTCAAAGTGGCTTTTCCTCCAACCTGACAACATGGCAGTATGATCTTTGGAAAAGTTCAAGACAAATTAGAAACAACATTTGGCTCCCAATCAATCTACATGTTTGTAAAATAGAAAATGCCGAAATTCATTCAGCTATTTAAAACTAGATGAACTACAAGCATTATATCTGCTGTTTTGAATAAGACTATAAGCACACCCAAAGACATACTTACTATTAAATGGCTAGTTTATTCAATATAGGGCATTGTAAGAGAGCTGGTCTACCCACACTGAAGCAAAGTTTTTGGCAACACAACCCTGTTTAGGCAAGAAATCTGTGTAGAACAGATGACAGAAAAATTCAGATGGACACAGTAGGGTAAGTGAAATGGAGAACACCATGTTCAGAGCAGCATCAAAGCAGCAGCCTACGTATATGCTGAAGTAATGCATCTGAAGATGTGGCATTTATGGACTGCTTGGAAACAAGATAAGCGACTCAGTGACAGAAATCACCATTATGATCATGCAAGCTTACCGTTTTAGAAATTAGAGGTACAGACAAAAGCATTTTATCTTTGCCTTAGAAGGTGCTGATGCGTAATGCAGTATCATATGAATTGCAAAAGTAATGAGGACCATATTTGATAAAGTATGAAGGAATTCAAATGGCCAGTTTTACACACTCAATGCAATATGTTTAGAACACTAGCCCCAATTAGTATTATAGTATTTGAAGTCAGGGAACAGTTTGTGAAGATTTGCAATAACTATTCTGTTTCTTTAGAAAGTGATTCAGAAGTAAATAAAGGCCTAACATCATGTTAGCAGCAAGCTATAGACCTAGAAATGGTTAGGGTGGTCACTATAAGACAAAACCAAACCAAAAACATAAAATAACAAGTGCTGGTGAGGATGCAGAGACACTAGAACCCTTGTGTACTGTTGGTGGAAATGTAAAATGGTGCAGTTGTTATGAAAAACTATATGGAAGTTACTCAAAAAATTAAAAATAGAATTATCAAATTATCCAGTAATCCTACCTCTGGGTATATATACAAAAGAACTGAAAACAAGATCTTAAAGAGATATTTATACACCCACCTTCTCTACAGCATTATTCACAACAGCCAAGAAGTGGAAGCACCCTAAATGCCCATTAATAAATAAATGGATAGGATGGGTTGGGAGTTTGGGATTAGCAGATACAAATTATTATATATAAAATGAATAAACAAGGTCCTACTATATAGTACAGGAACTATATTCAATATCCTGTAATAAACAACAGTGGAAAGGAATGTGAAAAAGAATATATACATGTGTAAACTGAATTACTTTTCTGTGCAGCAGAAACTAATGCAGTACAAGTCAAATATACCTCAATTTAAAAAACCACTGAAGAAAAAACTATTACTTCAATAAAATAAATTTAAAAAAATAAATGCATAAATAGTATACACATAAAGGCATACCTGGGAGCTATTGGAGGTTTGGTCCCAGACCACCGCAATAAACTGAGTATCACCAACAAAGGTGAGTCATGTGATTTTTTTTGGTTTTCCAATGCATATAAAAGCTACATTGACACTATACTACAGTCTATTATATGTGCAACACCACTGTGTCTAAAAAATGGATATATCTCAATTAAAAGATACTTTATTGCTAAAAAATATTAACCATCTGAGCCTTTAGTGGGTCATAACTTTTTGCAATAGGAATATCAAGTCACCATGGTGGTGGTTTAGTCGCTAAGTCGTGTCCAACTCTTGCGACGCCGTGGACTGTAGCCCATGGGATTTTCCAGGCAAGGATACTGGAGTGGATTGCCATTTCCTTCTCCATGCGATTGTCCCAACCCAGGAATCTAACCCAGGTCTCCTGCATTGCAAGCAGATTCTTTACTGACTGAGCTACAAGGGAAGCCCAAAAATAATGAAAAAGCCTGAAATATTGGGGGAATTATCAAAATGTGACACAAAGACAAGAAATGAACAAACACTGTTGGAAAAAATGGCACCAACAGATGTGTTTGATGCAGGGTTGTCATAAACCTTCAATTTGGTAAAAAAAAAAAAAAAAGTGTACTATCTGAGATGCACAATAAAATGAGGTATGCCTGTACAATGGAACATTATTTAGACTTTAAAGAGAAGGCAGTCCTGACATATTCTACAACACCTTGATGACACTACAGTATGTGAAATAAGACAGTCACAAAATCTCAAATACTGAATGATCCTATGCATATGAGATATTTAAAATAGTAAAATTCTTAGAAAGTGGAATTGTCATTACCAGAGGCTAAGGGGAAGGAAGAGAGGAGAATTATTCTTCCAGGGTATAAAGTTTCAGTTCTGCAAGCTGAAGAAGTCCTAGAGGTCTGCTGTGCAACAATGCACACACAGGTGATGTACTGTACTTGAGAATGGTCGGTCAGGTGAGAGAAAAGCCATAGAGACAAAGACATCTTGAAAACTCTGGTAGGCTCACAGAAAAAGTACTGAAAAGGTTCACTCTAGCTTGCTTAAGAAATAAAATAATCTCACAAGAGTATACTCAGTATTAACCATTATAATCTCAGTAACACTAATTTCTATAAAAATTCTAGGAACCTATGATTTAAATTTATTACTTCTAACGGAAAGAGATATGGCATATCAGAATTACTTGGAGGACTTTTAAAATATTTCTTACTCTCACCCAGAGAGATGCTCCCAGTAGAGTGAGCCATCAATACTGAGGCAACTGTGCTATATTCTTCAACTGTGCTGGGACTGAAAACTATGAGAACTATGTTTTTATTTAAATGATAGCTTAAATCAGTAATAAAAATATTCAATTTAATCACTTTTCCTATAATAAAATTACATAGTGTTTGATATGATTAAACTTTCTTCACACTATTAAGCTAAACATGTGTTATATTTTCTGAATGCATACAGAAGACATTGTAAATGTGGCTGCTTGAACAATGAACAATCTTTGTTATGAGATCGCATACTCATTTGGGCTGGGCACTGATGGAGAATAGAATCAACAATATATGGAAAATACAGGCAGAAACACCTCTCAAGACTTCTGAAATATTGTGTCCAGAATATTACCCTTTTTGACAGCCCTTTCCTATGTGCATTTATCTCAAGATGCCTTTTTGCCATGATCTCCTCTTTTCCCCAAAGCACTTTTCTCACTGTTTCTTTTCCATACTTAGAGGAAGGTGAAGAACTAAATTTTCTACACCCAAACTTTCAGAAAAAAAAAAAAAACAGAGTATCTCTCATTTCCATACATTGCTGTTTCATTTCCAAGCAAACAAAGCTACATTTTAAGAACCCAGGGTTAACTGAATCTTTAAACACTAACTTCACTTCAGTGCATTTTTCTTATACCATATTTTTAAAATCTATAGATAAGTATCTGACAGTACTGTAAAATTAAGCATTGACCTATATTCTCTATGGTAACATTTTCTTAAAGATTATATAAATATGCTATTACATGGAAATTACACAAAAAAGATCTTCATGACCCAGATGATCACGATGGTGTGATCACTCACCTACAGCCAAAATCCTGGAATGCTAAGTCAAGTGGGCCTTAGGAAGCATCACTACAAACATAGCTAGTGGAGGTGATGGAACTCTACTTGAGCTATTTCACATCCTAAAAGACGATGCTGTGCAAGTGCTGCACTCAATATGCCAACAAATTTGGAAAATTCAGCAGTGGCCACAGGACTGGAAAAGGTCCGTTTTCACTCCAATCTCAAGGAAAGGCAACACCAAAGAATGCTCAAAGTACCACACAACTGCACTCATCTCACATGCTAGCAAAGTAATGCTCAAAATTCTCCAAGCCAGGCTTCCACAGTACATGAACCCTGAACTTCAGACGTTCAAGCTGGATTTAGAAAAGGCAGAGGAACCAGAGATCAAATTGCCAACATCCACCGGATCATAGAAAAAGCAAGAGAGTTCCAGAAAAACATCTACTTCTGCTTTATTGACTATGCAAAAACCTTTGACCGTGTGGATCCCAATAAACTGTGGAAAATTCTTCAAAAGATGGGAATACCAGACCAGCTTATCTCCCTCTTGAGAAATCTGTATGCAGGTCAAGAAGCAACAGTTAGAACTGGACATGGAATAACAGACTGGTTCGAAATCAGGAAAGGAGTACACAAAGGCTATATATTGTCATCCTGCTTATTTGACTTATATGCAGAGTACATAATGAGAAACGTTGGACTGGATGAAACACAAGCTGGAATTAAGATTGCCAGGAGAAATATCTATAACCTCAGATATGCATATGACACCACACTCGTGGCAGAACGTGAAGAACAACTAAAGAGCCTCTTGATGAAAGTGAAAGAGGAGAGTGAAAAAGTTGGCTTAAAACTCAACATTCAGAAAACTAAGATCATGGCACCTGGTCCCATTACTTCAAATGGATGGGGAAACAATAGAAGGAGTGACACACTTTATTTTGGGGGGCTCGAAAATCACTGCAGATGGTGACTGCAGCCATGAAATTAAAAGACGCTTGCTCCTTGGAAGAAAAGTTATGACCAACCTAAACAGCATATTAAAAATCAGACATGTTACTTTGCCAACAAAGGTCCATCTAGTCAAAGCTATGGTTTTTCCAGTAGTCATGTATGGATGTGAGAGTTGGACTAAAAAGAAAGCCGAGCACCACAGAATTGATGCTTTTGAACTGTGGTGTTGGAGAAGACTCTTGAAAGTGCCTTGGATGGCAAGGAGATCCAACCAGTCCATCCTAAAGGAAATCAGTCCTGAATATTCATTGGAAGGACTCATGCTGAAGTTGAAACTCCAATACTTTGGCCACCTGATATGAACATCTGACTCACTGGAAAAGACCCTGATGCTGGGAAAGATTGAAGGTGGGAGGAGAAGGGGATGACAGAGGATGAGATGGTTGGATGATATCACCGACACAATGGACATGAGCTTGAGTAAACTCTTGGAGTTGGTGAGGGACAGGGAGGCTTGGCATGCTGCAGCCCATGGGGTCGTGGAGAGTCGGACACGACTGAGCGACTGACCTGAACTGAGTTTGGATTAACACTAAAATTTTCATAATAATTTAAAACTTGTCTCCAATATGCCTCTGTTTCCTTGCCTTTCTTTTTATTATTATTGTAAAACTACTTCTCTGTATGTTATAATCTCATAAATTTACTATTGCTCTTTATTTCTTCATGTTTACCGTCCAGTATGCTTTTGTTTCAACCTGAAATATTCCCCATGTTTCCTGTAGGGCAAGTTTGCTAGTGACAAACTCAGTTTTTTCTTATTTGTAAATGTCTTAATTTCTCCATCATTGAAAGAGATTTTAGCAAGATACAGAATTTCTGATTAACAGTCTTTTTTTCCCTTCAACACTCTGAAAATGTCTTCTAGTGTCCATAGTTTCTGATAAGTCAGCTATCAATATTTTTCTTTTGTTGCTTTTAAGATTTCTCCGTCTTTCACTTTCATAAATTTGACTATGATGTCTAAATTAGATTTTGATGTCTATGATTTGTCTATATTTGAGTTTATTCTACTTGGAGTATACTAAGTTTCTTTAATGCATCAATTAATATTTTTCCAGCAAGACTGTGATGTTTTCTGTCATTATTTCTTTTAATATACTTTTTTTTCCACTCTTCTCCTTCTAAGACTCCCATTATGTGTATGTTGATACATCTGCAATGTCCCATAGGTCTCCTGAAGTTGTCTTCACTTTCATTTCCTTTCTACTCCTCATAGTGGATAATCTCTATCCAGCTACATTCAAGTTGACTAATACTTTCTTCTACCAACTCATATCAGTTATTTGAGCCCCTTTAGTAAATTTTTCATTTTTGTTATCATACTTTTAAACTTCAAAATTTCTATATGGTTCTTTTAAACTAATTTCTATGCTTGTCCATATTCTCTTTGGTAAGATAACAATTTCACATTTTTCTTTAGTTCTATACACATGGTTTCATTGAGTTTCTTAGATATATTTACAATAGCTGACTTAAAACCTTTGTCTTTTAAGTCCAAATCTAGACTCCCATAGGGGTACTTTTTTGTTGGGTAGTTTTTCACTTTTTACCATGTATGTAGCACACTTTTCTGTTTCTTAAAGATTTCATAATTTTTGTGTTGAAAGCTAGCCATTTTAAATAACACATTTTAACAATTCTGGTATCAGAATCTTCCACAGTGCCCCACTAAAACTTTTTAATCACTAGCTCTGTTCTTTTTCTTGGTGCTGCTTATTTGTTTAGTACTTTCATGAACTAATTATATATCCCCTGTATTATGTGGCTACTGAGTTATTTAAAATAAGAGACATTACTTTGCCAACAAAGGTCCATCTAGTCAAGGCTATGGTTTTTCCAGTAGTCACGTATGGATGTGAGAGTTGGATATGAGAGTTGGACAGTGAAGAAAGCTGAGTGCCGAAGAATTTATGCTTTTGAACTGTGGTGTTGGAGAAGACTCTTGAGAGTCCTTTGGACTACAAGGAGATCCAACTAGTCCATACTAAAGGAGATCAGTCCTGGGTGTTCATTGGAAGGACTGATGCTGCAGCTGAAACTCCAATACTTTGGCCACCTCATGCAAAGAGTTGACTCATTGGAAAAGACCCTAATGCTGGGAAGGATTGGGGGCAGGAGGAGAAGGGGATGACAGAGGATGAGATGGCTGGATGGCATCACCGACTCGATGGACATGGGTTTCGGTAGACTCTGGGAGTTGGTGATGGACAGGGAGGCCTGCTGCTGCTGCTGCTAAGTCGCTTCAGTCGTGTCTGACTCTGTGCAACCCCATAGACAGCAGCCCACCAGGCTCCCCTATCCCTGGGATTCTCCAGGCAAGAACACTGGAGTGGGTTGCCATTTCCGTGCTACAATTCATGGGGTCCCAAAAAGTTAGACATGATTGAGCGACTGAACTGGACTGGAGTTATTTCAGGTTTTTATTTTTAAGCCTGGCTTCCTGGATCAGTATAATTTAGTGATCAACCAATGATTGGTCAGAAGACTTTTTTAACTGCCTGTGTTTCTTCCACCCTTTGCCAAAGAAACATCTGTGAGAAGTCACACCTTTTAACTTCAGGTAGCTTTTAAGATGGCCATAGCTTTCACTTCCTTCTTGCACAGAGCCTCAAAATCAGCCAGAGGTGGATCTTCTCCTTTCCCAGGTCTTTCCTGGGCATATGCAAAGCCTTGCACATCCTATAGTCTTTTAGGTATCTTAGAAGTACTTGGAGCATTTCAAAGTTCCCTAGGGTTGGCTAATCCTCAAGGATTTCCTTTTAAGTTCCTGGCCAGGCTCTCGTTTGCCCCACCAGAAATCACAACCTTAAATGGTAGATATGTTGCCAAGAGTGGCTACTGTTTCAGCGAAGTCCAAAGCGTAGGCCTTTTTCCCCCCCAACCGAGCTGAGCTCTGAGTCAACTCAACAGCCAGTCTCTCTCTGAGAGCTGGGTCTTCCCAGGGAGCTTCAAGTTCCGGCAAAATATTAACTGTGCTCTAGATATGGTGCTTTTCATGGGCCTCCAGGAGTGGTCAGATCTCTCCATTGTCTACTATGTTAACAGCTTTTGCTATACCACAAGCTGGGGAAGGAGGGAAAATGGGAGTGGACAGAAATCAGACGCCACTGCCATCGTCCATTGTTCAGTAGTTTTCTCTCGGACAGACAACTTTTAGTTCATCCTCTGGCTCTGATCAACAGCCATAATTCTGAAATGGCTGATTTTAGTTGTGCAGCCCATGTTTTTGTTGTGTTTATACAGAGAGGGAGTACACTGAGGCCTTCACTCCAGCAATCTAGAAGCCAATCAAGCTCTATATTATAAATCTTCATGTATTTTTTAAAAACAAAAAGCATTTTAACAACAAAATTGTTTTTAAAATTATACTTGTAAGCATTTAGATCACTAGTTCTCATCTCTAGTAGAAACTTATAAAACATTTTGCAATGTTTTTATTTTTATAATTTTTAAATTATAATTATAGAATAAAATATGCAATATTTATAGTTAAATAGGAAGAAACTGATCTGTGAGAGGAAAAAGATCAACTACATAAGTAATGTCTCACAGTAATATATCTTTCCTGTTAAGTAATATCTGAATGATCAGAAATAAAGGTGAGTCCATGTCATAGTTTTACTCTCAAACCAAAAGGCCTCCCACATCTTTTTGGACAAGTTCAAGAGAGGAAGAAAGACTATTCTATCTAGTTCTTAACTGGCAAACCTAGGCCAAATCCAATTCAACTTGATAGGGATAAAAAGAGCCACAAAAGACAGAGTGTGAAACTCAACAAAGAAGAATCTGACATTTGAACCGAGGAAGCAACCCTAGCTCCTGAGACTTCTCTGAAGATACTCATCACAGAAATAGGGTTTACCTCAGTTTCATCCAAGTATCCTGCCAAACCTATGCATTTAAGAGCTTCTGGAAAGGAAAGTTACTCATTATTGTCATCTCTTTTCAACACTCCTGGATATTAGCAAACCACAAAAAGACCAAAAGTGTCAAAATGGGCCTAGAAAGGGAGACACCTTTGAGCAAGATTTTTATTTTCAAGTACACCTCAAGCTTCTCAGGCTTTTCTACTGTTGTGCAACAAGCCACTCCAAAACTCACTGCTCAAAAAAAATTTCATTTGCTCACAATTCTGCAACCTAGGTGAACTTACTGCTCGAAAAGAAAAAAAAACAAAAACACCTATTTTATTTTCTCATAATTCTGCAAACTACGCTAGGCTCAGCTAGGCAGTTCATCTGCTCATCCTGCTGATGGTCACTCACACAATTGCTTTGAGCTGGAAGATAGGAACTGGGCTTAACTAGAATACTAGGATTATGGTGGCTGGGCTTCTGTCTCTACATAATTCCACAGCCTCTCTGATCCCTGGCACCTTTCTCTCTCTCTCTCTCTCCGTTCCTCCCTCCCTCCCTCCTCTCTCTCCATGTGGCCTCGGTTCAACATGATTTCTCTAGGAAGGTAGCCAGATTTCTGACATAATGGTTTAGATCTCCCAAAAACATAAAAGTAACTTAGTTTTATTAAGGCTTATGCTCAGACTTCAAACAGTTCTAACTCTGTTGCATTCTGTTTGTTAAGTAAAGAAAGTGAAAGTGAAAGTCTCTCAGCCTTGTCTGACTCTTTGCGACCCCGTGGACTATACAGTTTCTGAAATTCTCCAGGCCAGAATACTGGAGTGGGTAGCTGTTCCCTTCTCCAGGGGATCTTCCCAATCCAGGGATCGAACATTGTAGGCAGATTCATTACCAGCTGAGCCACAAGTAAGGCCTAGTCCGAACTGAAAGAAAAAAGAGTTCCCAAGGGTGTGAATACCCCAGATATGGTTCACTGTAACCACCATCAACATAATAGACTATTAAAACATTAAAGCCAATGTTCAGATGACTAGAATGGGACCAACCACAAGAAATATAAATGAACAGTTAAATGAAGACTTGGCAATTATAGTCAAATTTTATTCTGTTCCTTTCCATTCTGAAGGTCAATTTAAGTTCTGTGAGAATCTTAATTATAGGTGGAAGGAAATGAACCTGAAAACCACTTATAAGCCATATGACCTTGGACAAGTCTTTCATTCTCTACAATCCTCAGCTCCTCAACTGTAAAAATGTAAAATCATACAGGCCTTGCTTATGTTATAGGAAGATAGTACAGAGCAAATAAAACAAGAAATGAGAAAGAGCTCTGAAAACAAAAGTGCTATACAAATAAAAGGAAGTAATATTTATCTGACAGGATTCTAGGTATAGTAAATCTAGTTAGGCACCATTCTCTCTTAATAAAATTATAATAATCACAGTTAATTACCCAATATGTTAAATTATAATACTATCACAGCAATATTATTGTATACAGTAATGGGCTAAAATTAATCATTAATATAAAGAACAAAAACACTAAAACTATGATTTATTGTTTTCTGATTAAATGTCAGGTACTGCTAAATACTCCAAGTAAACTATAACCAATCCTTACAATAACTCAACAAAGTAGTTATCTCCCTTCTTCAAATAAATAAACTGAGTCAAGAAACTGACAACTCAGAGTAACTTGCCAACAGTCACACAGCTAGTAAGTGGAAAATCCATTTTCAATGTTTAATGTATAAGAGGCGCTTGGTAGATGCTTCCCATCTAAATTAGAGAGAAATAAATAAATCCAGGACTATCTGGCTTTAAAGTAACTATAACAAACTCCATCAAAATATCTTTCTCACACACAATTCTTTTTTATTTGCAGTAGAAACTGGAATTACAGCAAACATATCTAACTAATATGAGCAATTCACCACCTTTCTCATATGCAAAATGGTTTCCAATCAGTAAACTACCACCATTTCTTAAAATATCTAATCTTTAACCCATGTACTGAATCATGAGTTATAATGGTCTTATTATAATTAAGGAGTCTCAATTGAAAAAAATAATACATTTACATTCTAAAATATTTCTAAAAGAACAAACCAAAAAGAGTAAAACAGCAAATATTTTTAAATGGCAAAATATGTAGAGTACAAATTACAAATAAAAATTTATGTCCCTCTATTATGAAGAAATCTTGAAATTTAAAAGAAGGAAGGAAGAGGAAAAGACAACACTGTCCTACAGGAAAGGGTACTAATAATATAAGTGGACAATCACTAAAAGAAATAAAGTGACTAATATACTTTTTTTTTTAATTGCCATTAGTTACCAGTTCAGTTCAGTCACTCAGTCGTGTCCGACTCTCTGCGACCCCATGAATCGCAGCACACCAGGCCTCCCTGTCCATCACCAACTCCTGGAGTTCACTCAGACACGTCCATCGAGTCAATGATGCCATCCAGCCATCTCATTCTCCGTCGTCCCCTTCTCCTCCTGCCCCCAATCCCTCCCAGCATCAGAGTCTTTTCCAGTGAGTCAACTCTTCCCATGAGGTGGCCAAAGTACTGGAGTTTCAGCTTTAGCATCATTCCTTCCAAAGAAATCCCAGGGCTAATCTCCTTCAGAATGGACTGGCTGGATCTCCTTGCAGTCCAAGGGACTCTCAAGAGTATTCTCCAACACCACAGTTCAAAAGCATCAATTCTTCGGCACTCAGTTTTCTGCACAGTCCAACTCTCACATCCATACATGACCACTGGTAAAACCATAGCCTTGACTAGACGGACCTTAGTCGGCAAAGTAATGTCTCTGCTTTTCAATATGCTATCTAGGTTGGTCATAACTTTCCTTCCAAGGAGTAAGCGTCTTTTAATTTCATGGCTGCAGTCACCATCTGCAGTGACTTTGGAGACCCCCAAAATAAAGTCTGATACTGTTTCCACTGTTTCCCCATCTATTTCCCATGAAGTGATGGGACCAGAGGAGAAGGCAATGGCACCCCACTCCAGTACTCTTGCCTGGAAAATCCCATGGACGGAGGAGCCTGGTAGGCTACAGTCCATGGTGTCGTGAAGAGTCAGACACGACTGAGTGACTTCACTTTGACTTTTCACTTTCATGCATTGGAGAAGGAAATGGCAACCCACTCCAGTATTCTTGCCTAGAGAATCCCAGGGATGGGGGACCCTGGTGGGCTGCCATCTATGGGGTCGCACAGAGTCGCACACGACTGAAGCGACTTAGCAGCAGCAGCAGGTGGGACCAGATGCCATGACCTTTGTTTTCTGAATGTTGAGCTTTAAGCCAACTTTTTCACTCTCCTCTTTCACTTTCATCAAGAGGCTTTTTAGTTCCTCTTCACTTTCTGCCATAAGGGTGGTGTCATCTGCATATCTGAGGTTATTGATATTTCTTCCAGCAATCTTGATTTCAGCTTGTGCTTCTTCCAGCCCAGTGTTTCTCATGTTGTACTCTGCATAGAAGTTTAATAAGCAGGGTGACAATATATAGCCTTGACATAGTCCTTTTCCTATTTGGAACCAGTCTGTTGTTCCATGTCCAGTTCTAACTGTTGCTTCCTGACCTGCATACAAATTTCTCAAGAGGCAGGTCAGGTGGTCTGGTATTCCCATCTCTTTCAGAATTTTCCACAAAGAAATGCAAATACAAGTGAGATTTTTTTTCCAACTATCTACCTGGCATAAATACAAAAAAATTACAAAAACTGATCACACCTATAGCAGAAAGCATGCAAAGAAATGAAACATTAAAGTGTTACTGTTCCAAGTATGAAATGGCATGATCCATCTAGAGAGCAAAACACTGAACTGTACACAGCCTTCTACCCAAACAATTACATTCCTAAGAACTCATTTAAAGAAAATTATTGGATGAAGCACGAAGATGTATGTACAGTAATTAACCATAAACCCAAAATTCAGAATACAACCTAAATGTCTAGCTAGAGAGCTGCTTAAGCAGATATGCCTAAAAGAATGCATACAATATTACTATCATGAAATAATATGAGTGTTAAAAGTTAAAAAACAAATCACATGACAACTTTTAAGGGAATATGCCCATGGGAAAGGAAACATGCACTTGTGTGGCCAGAAGCATACCCATGCAAACTCACTAGAGAGATTCTGAGACGTGACAGCAATCTTGTGAGAAGATGGGTAGTAAGCTTTGAGGAGAATGATTTTTTTTTACTCCCTTTGTGTGTGTCTAGTCAATCAGTCGTGTCTGATTCTTTGCAACCCCATGGACTGTAGCTTGCCAGGCTCCTCTGTCCATGGGATTCTCCAGGCAAGAATATTGGAGCGAGTTGCAATTCCCTTCTCCAGGGGATCTTCCTGAACCAGGGAGTGACCCCAGGTCTCCCACATTGCTGGAAGATTCTTTACCATCTGAGCCTTCAGGGAAGCCTTTCTGTATTTTCTGAATGTTTTATATTAAGCATATATAACTTTTGAAATAAAATAATTTTCATTTAAAATAATGCCAACTGTCATAACCCTGAGGCTCTGTAAACTTTCAAATGTTATTACCTTTAATATAAAATATTGATTAAAAAGCAGTTAATATGGTCACTGAATGAAAATTTAGTTTTATTCCTCTTCCAAATGATAGCTTCAAATCATAAATCCTTCACAGCTGTTTCTTCTTACAAATCATTTAACATTTTAATTTTACTAAAGATTTCTCTTAAAAAATAAAAGCAAAGCAGAAATATTTAAGTGCTTCAAACTATACTTGGTATAAATGTGCTATGTCTATAAGAAATACTTTGCATATATAAGGGGTATACATTATTTTTTTAGACACAATGCTATTGCACACTTAACAGACTACAGAACAGTGTAAACACAACTTTTATATGCAAACTGATTAAAAAAAACTCATGTGACTCATTTTATTACAATGTCTGCTTTACTGCAATGCTCTGTAACTGAATATGCAATATCTCCCAGGCATGACTGTATTATTTAGAAACTACTATGCTGTACCAAGCACTGGATTATGTACTTCATATATATTATTTAATTTTCATAAGGATGCAAGGCAAAAGTTATTATCCTCATATTACATAGCCATACAGAGAAAGACAAGTATTGTGCAATGCCCTTTATGTGTGGAATGTAAAAATAAAACTACTAAATAGAACAAAAAGAAACAGACTCACAGATACAGAGAACAAACTAGTGATTACCAGTGGGGAAAGGAAAGGAGGGTGGGACAAGATGGGGTAAGGGCACTGAAGGTACAAACTATTATGTATAAAATGAATAAGCTCCAAGGATATACTGTATAACATAGCCAGTATTTTATACTATAAATGGAGTATAACCTTTAAAATTGTGAATCATAATGCTATACACTTACTTATATAATATTGCACATCAACTATATCTCAATCAAAAAATTTAAAAGTAAAAAAGGTAAAATACTGTTGACACATTAAATGTGTGAGTCTATGAATGCTATGAGTCTAAACAATTACTCTTATCTTGAATATGTAATAAACTTTTCAGTTCAGTTCAGTTCATTTGCTCAGTTGTGTCCCACTCTGCGACCCCATGGACTGCAGCACACCAGGCCTCCCTGTCCATCACCAACTCCCGGAGTTTACTCAAGCTCATATCCATTGTGTCAGTGATGCCATCCAACCATCTTATCCTCTGTCGTCCCCTTCTCCTCCCACCTTCAATCTTTCGCAGCATCAGGGTCTTTCAAATGAGTCAGTTCTCTGCATCAGGTGGCCAAAATATTGGAGTTTCAGCTTCAGCATCAGTCCTTCCAATGAATATTCAGGACTGATCTCCTTTAGGATGGACTGGTTGGATCTCCTTGCAGTTCAAGGGACTCTCAAGAGTCCTCTCCAAAACCACAGTTCAAAAGCATCAATTCTTCAGTGCTCAGCTTTCTTTATAGCCCAACTCTCACATCCATACACGACTAATGGAAAAACCATTGCCTTGACTAGACACACCTTTGTTGGCAAAGTAATGTCTCTGCTTTTTAATATGCTGTCTAGGTTGGTCATAACTTTTTTTCCAAGGAGCAAGCATCTTTTAATTTTATGGCTGCAGTCACCATCTGCAGTGATTTTGGAGCCCCTAAAAATAAAGTCTGTCACTGTTCCCACTGTTAACCCATCTATTTGCCATGAAGTGATGAGATCAGATGCCATGATCTTAGTTTTCTGAATGAGTTTTAAGCCAATTATTTTCACTCTCCTCTTTCACTTTCATCAACAGGCTCTTTAGTTTTCCTTCACTTTCTGCCAACTATCATTAAATTTCATGTTTTTGCTGAATCACTGATGAAATTTATTTTCTATTTGCAGATATGTAATTTCATA
This sequence comes from Oryx dammah, assembly GCF_014754425.2. NCBI lineage: Eukaryota > Metazoa > Chordata > Mammalia > Artiodactyla > Bovidae > Oryx > Oryx dammah. The sequence continues at coordinate 40,380,788 of NW_024070185.1, read as the reverse complement.
GATTGTTACAATAAGGCTGGGTTAAGGCGAATACATATTTTGGAATCCATTATTATCAAAGACTCTAGAGTTCTGTAATATGATGAAGGAAACATTCCATGAGACTATTAGCATTACTCATAAATGCTACTAAAATCTAGAATTTTCAAGGCTCTATACATAGACAGTAGCTGATGAAACAACTTTTAAGAATGAATATGCTTAACTGGGGCTTCTCTGGTGGCTCAGATGGTAAAGAATCTGCCTGCAAATGCAGGAGGTCCTGGTTCAAACCCTGGCTCAGGAAGATTGCCTGGAGAAAGGAATGGCTATCTACTCCAGTATTCTTGTGTGAAGAACTCCATGGACAGAGGAGTTTGATGAGCTACCCTGGGGTCACAAATAGTTGAATACACTGAGCGACTAACACATGCTTAACCACCAGGCTTGGGATTATTAAGTACAATCAATATTTTAAATGATATAAAAATGATAAGGCCTATAAATGTCACTTTACAACCAAGATATGATATATTTAATACAAACAGTTTCTATTTTAATTTTTATTAAAAATCTATATTACTACTTTCAAGCCAATTGTCATTGGCCCGCATAAAAAGCCAGCAATTCATGTATCCTGTGTACCCTACTCCTAGTGAAATACTTCCCAGAACCTCAAAAGAAAAGGAGACAAAAATGGACCTGCTCTGCAGCCACCAACATTCCCCAAGGCATCTCCTGTAGAACTTGACTGGAAAATACAGTTTGAAAATTACTAATACAGTGGACAGGAACATTGGAGATCACAAGATCTGGGTGTACATGTTAGACTTTCCACTACCCGCTGTGTAACTGTGTTCAAACGTGTATCTTAACCTCTCTCGGACTTGGGATTTCACATACATAATATGGTCCCATATAACTAGTTAGCGAAAAAGTTGAGTGAGATGCTGTCCACACAGAAGAACTTTATAATTTTTGAAGTGTCATCTACAATGTAAATGTAAAGTATATTATAATTTATATCCCATATGTTATGCAAAAAAGGAGAATTTTTCCTTCCCTACTTCTCCGCTTCCCAGGACAATTACTTATTTCACATATAACAAAGAAGTTTAAGACTATCAAAATGAAACAGAGTCCAAACGTCAGATTAAAAGGAAAGTGGGAGGAGAGCACATATAAACTTATTCTCTATGGCTTCTCAGGATAATTCAAGTTATCTTTCATAAACATTATTTGCAAGCATTTTTAACCAAAGTATATAATGGAAACACTTTTCTCTAGGCCCACACAAGCTTTCACAATTATTAGATATATCAATGTCTATATCAGATGCCCTCAATCATAAAAAATGAATGATAAGGAATAAAAGACTCATTCGTTAGAAGACAATTCAAATGGTTTAAGAAATATGATAAAGCTGCAAAATTTCCTAGGAAAACTATTTGAAGGAGCTGGCACTGAGTCTCTTTAAATGTACTATCAGTGATGATAGTACATCTTAAATCATAACTGCCGTACTTGAGTGCATAGCTTTTGTTATAAATCATATTACAAAGATCTTAGACATAGAACTATTTACCTTATCTTTCCTGCAACCTCATATTGATAAAGAATTTTGAAAAACACATAGGGAAATTTTCGGTGCATCCTGTTGTGGACTTTTATAAAACCACAGGTTTGAAATGGAGGAAATAGCTCCAGCTTATTTCTGAGTCTTAGTTAAGTCTCTTAAGCAGCAGGTTGTGTGGTTATCTTCCCACAGAAGCTGAAGACTAAAGAAATGTCAAAAGAGCAATGTTTTACCACCTTGAATGGGTCGCATCTTAGCTGCATTCTAACTATGTGGGAAGGTAAAAACACAGTTTCAAAGCCCAGTGACGAGAACAGCGTACCTGTACTCAGACTCTACGCCTATCCCTCTTATGCCCCTCCCACCACCCACGCCACCACCACCTCTGCACTTTTCACCTTTCTGAATGCCAATGGAAAGCCTCTCTTTAAAGTACTGCTGTAGTGGAAGCAGAAGTTCTCACAAACCGCTGCACCTTCTTACATAACCAGCACATTACTGAGTAGGGGATTTATGACATCAGGTTAGCCTATTATTCTACCACATAATTAATATCTACTGATTCTCACACTCCCATGCCATTGGCTGGATTTCATAAGGACAGCTGCTATATTTTACTATCTTTAATTTGAATTAATTCTGATACAGATTTGAAGCTTAGTAATCGATGAAACAACTATGGAAATGAATGTGGCACATGCACTTAGCTGAGTGTCATTTCAGGGTTAACCAAACACAGGCACATGCAGGGTGATTCAAGGATACTAAAGGAACAGGAAAAGACTAACCTGTGAGCCTCACAATTGCTTTCACTAGACCACCCTCTAAACGCCTAGAAATTTCACATTATAGGAGCCTCAACACCCTTTCTCACTGCTTCCCCCATAAACTGTGTGCGCTGTTAGTATTTCACAGTGTGCTGCTGCTAAGTCGCTTCAGTCGTGTCCGACTCTGTGCGACCCCACAGGCGGCAGCCCACCAGGCTCCGCCATCCCTGGGATTCTCCAGGCAAGAACACAGAAGTGGGTTGCCATTTCCTTCTCCAATGCATGAAAGTGAAAAGTGAAAGTGAAGTCGCTCAGCCGTGCCTGACTCTTAGTGACCCCATGGACTGTAGCCTACCAGGCTCCTTCACCCATGAGATTTTCCAGGCAAGACTACTGGAGTGGGGTGCCATTGCCTTCTCCTATTTCACAGTGTAGCATGCCTCTAATCCTACTTAAAGGGGGATGGGGAGGAGGATAGGAAGGAGGCATGCCCTTGTGGTTTCTATAGCCCCACAGAGAGCTAAACTATCTGAAGCATTTAAAAATATTAACTGTAACCATATAATGTGAAGAGTTCTAATATAGTTTTGTCTTAAATATATAAAGTAGTAATGAAAATACAGTTCCTTACCATATTAGCTACTGTTAACCATTAAGAAATGAAAAACCTATCTCAAAATCTCATATTTTAAAAGTTATTGAAAAAATTCAGACATGAGATTCCATATTTGACATATTAAAGTACTCTAGGTTTTGTGTACATTTACTTCATAATTTATAGAGAACATGGATCAATTACCTCATATTCTTTCCATGAGCCAAACTCAATGTATTCTCTACCATAAAATGCCAGAATGACCAAGTGGCCTAAAATATTAAAAGCAAGAAGAATTAGGTTAACATTAAAAATGAATACTTTGATATCTAGAAATTATATGATTACTTTAAATTATTAAATCTAGATAAATATTAATTACCATACAAATGAATTATTTTATTGTATTTCTTTGTATAATTATATTTTTAAAGCTTCCAATGTAGCCAAAAAAATATTGCTTTGATTTTGAACAAAAGGAGAGATTTTTCAAAGAATTAGAATGCAAGTAAACATTATGAACATAATAATTAGGAAAAAAATATAAGTGAGGGAAAATAATGAAGAGAAGAATACTTTGAAAAAAATCTAAACTTTTAATTTGTGAAGATGAATCCACCATGGGTGTTCCCCATCCTGAACCCCTCTCCCACCTTCCACCCCATCCCATCCCTCTGGGTCATCCCAATGCACCAGCCCCGAGCACCCATGGCGGATTCATGTCAACATATGGCAAAACCAATACAATAGTGTAAAGTAAAAATAAATAAATAAAACTGAAAAAAAAAGAAGATAAATAAAGTTAATGTAGAAAAATGGAAAAAAAAAATTGTGAACATGACAGACCAGCCAATTCTGAGAGCAGCCTGATACAGAGAAGCCAAAGTGAGACCAGATCAGCAGCTAATATATATTTATTCGTTCCTTAAAAATAATTAAATAAGATTTATTTCTTAAAAATAAAAAAAAACAGAAATAATATACAAACATTTCACAAACTGGAGAACTAACTATAAATGATTATTCAGTTTTATGGAAATTTTAAAAAGAAATACTTGGTTTGGAGAAGAATGGGCAAGATTATTTTAAAACTAACGATTTTTATTGGCTAATAAATTTAGAGTAACACTGATATACAAAAATGTAATTAAGTGTATTGTTTATATATGTTCACATCTTTTTTGCCCTAAATTTGGCCCATGATATCAGATATAAATTAGGTATAGAGTATTCTATCATTTAGTCAACTGTAAACAACATCATAGCTGCCTGGCATGCTTTAGTTTTGCTTGTTTTTTTCTTTAAAGGTAAAGGTGACATTAAGTGACAGTTGCCATAAATTTTTATGTCAGTCCATTAAACTCTGAACAATAACAAAGCAAACAAGCACAGCTGAGTATATATGAAGAGGGAACAGTCTAAATACACATTTTCGGAGTTACTTGAACAAGACAAGACAAGGATCACTAAAATAATCACAGGTGTTTGCTGTGTATTTAGGTGATTACAAGTCAGTTACAGCAAAAATGCAATAATCAACACTAATTAACACACCAGAGTTCTCAAAAATAACTTGGCAATTTTTAACCCTATTATCATATTTTCTTACTTTATTATCATTATGAAATATATTTTCTGACATGAGGCGTTACTGTACATATTTATTATAAACTAAATGACTAAATGGGCTTCCCAGGTAACGCAAGTGGTAAAGAACCACCTGTCAACGCAGGAGACATAGAGAGACACAGTGTCTATCCGTAAGTATGGAAGATCTCCTGGAGGATGGCATGGCAACCCATTCCAGTATTTTTGCCTGGAGAATCCCATGGAGAGAGGAGACTGGCAGGCTACACTCTATAGGGTCGCAGAGTCAGACACGACTGAAGCAACTTAGCATGCACACACACAAGTGACTAAATACTTCATAATAACTTTGAGCAAAATGACTATGAGTTATACATTCTACAATTGGATTTTTCTAAGATAATTCTACCAACTCCTTTAGTTCTAATTCTTTTCTTCAACCACATTCACCTATACCTAACTTGAATATCAAGTAAGAAAAGTCAAGCTAATCTACAGTTATCTGTGTCTTCTACTCCTCTCCAGACAAGTTACAAGTAACATCTCTTTGAAGACATATTCCACCACCTCATTCTGATACTAACATAATTGTTCAGGATCTCTTCATGTCTTGAATTTTAACAAGTTTCTCAGCCTCCGTATCAGTTCACGGATAATACTAATCTTTGCCACTTATGATTTTAACTTTGAGATCCAATTCATTTCTTAGAGCCTGTTCTCATAAAATATTATTCAATTACTCATTTAAGAAAGAATTGCAACTGTTAGGTGCCACACATACAAATATTTAATATACATGATCCACACACACAAGCATCTCACTCACTGCCATGACAATAAGAGCAAGATGTTCCCACCTTCAAAACTCCACACTGGCCCCACAAGAACTTATTTTCCTTCTAAACTCTACAATGACTTTCTTCTCATCTCTGGTCCAGATAACCCAAGTATCTTCATCTTGCCCTTTAACACTAAGTCACTACTATGTGCTTAGCAATATGCTAGAAGTTGATTAGGTACTTAATGCCAAGCAAAGTATTTTTTTGTAATCAGGTCCCACCCCATTTGCTCCCACATACTATGCTAACTTTCTCAGGGGCTTTATAATTGTCCTTTATGTTATAGTAGACACTCAGTCATGTCAGACTCTTTGTGACCCATGGACTGTAGACTGCCAGGTTCAACTGTCCAGGGAATTCTCCAGGCAAGAATAGGGAGTGGGTAGCCATTCCCTCTGCAGGGGATCTTCCCAACCCAGGGACTGAATCTGGGTCTCCTGCATTGCAGGCAGACTCTTTAACATCTGATTCTCCAGGTATTCACTTTTACACTCTCATTTTCTCATCCTCCACAACTAATAGTAAACAAATTCTGACTTGCCACTCATACCAGATGGTCCCTTCCAGTACCATCCTGAGACCCAGGCAGAAGTGGGCACTGCCTTGGGCCTTACACTTTAGAGAACCCATTATTGACCCCTGTCCAGGTACTTCATGAAGTAAAAAATCTGCAGAGTCCAAGGAATGCTTTCTGACCTCTCTGACTGTACCACAGCAGATTCCCAAGATTCTGAATTGCCAGGCCGAGAACCCTGGCGTATTGTCCCCAGGACAGAGACACAGGCATACCCACCTCTAGCCCAAGGGGTAGTCAAAAGATAGTCTGCAAGGGGTAAGGCAAGGTTGCTTTGGGAGTGGGCATGTGGACACGCTATGGCAAAGAACCTAGAATACAGTGAACAGGAGGGGGAGTACAGGACAAAGATGAGGTGACAGAGGCCAGTGCTCCCTTGGCCACTATGTTCCAGAACAGAACACATTAAAAATCCTAAAATTCTAAAACCTCATTATAAAGCTGCTGCTGCTGATGCTAAGTCGCCTCAGTCGTGTCCAACTCCGTGCGACCCCACAGACGACAGCCCAGCAGGCTCCGCCGTCCCTGGGATTCTCCAGGCAAGAACACTGGAGTGGGTCATTATAAAGCTGTATCGGTCAAATCAGAACCCTAATTTGAGAGTGCATTTATTTAACAGTTAACTGATTTGCAGTATTTAAATATTCAGACACATAATGAGTGAACTTCCATGTGTATTCTTGCATCCATAAGTGTTAAGGATGGGCCTGGTTTCTACATTCTGTTTCCATTGATGGTTCACCAGTTTTAATCTTCATTATAATCCATCAAATGTTACAAATGCAGTGGCAGCAGTAGCAGCAAAAGTAGCACTGATAATACCACTCACTGAGTCCTAGCATAAGCATTTAATCTTTACTAAACTCTTTCACACCTTTTGTGTTACTTACAACCCAACTATCTAGTTATCTTCATCTTATCCATGACTTGAAAGTACCACAGTGTCGAAAGATGGATTCTAATCAAGGTCTTTCTAAATTAACAGCTCAGGTTCTTCCCACTACACTTCCTTTCAGATGATTAAGAGATTTACCTGGCTTCAGACTGCTCCCTGCTATCTGCACAGATCTGCCAGCTTAATCTCCCTAAAAGATCTCCTTTACCTTAACAGTTGATCCAGTCTTTAAAATATACACTGCTGGTTATGCTCTACTCAGTTAAGCTAAAGGCCTTAGCTTGATTTTTCTTTCAACTCCATCTGTTCATTATTTCCTAAAATACTCTTCAATTTCTTCACATCAAAATCATACCCTGCCTTTGGTTCCCATGTAAGCCAGCCCTTCCCCATATCCCTAGCCAACACACCTTCCTAAAAACATTTAAGATCCATATTATCATACTTTGCCTCCTTCTTCCTAAAGACTTCTCTGACTACTCAAGCCCAGAATCTTTTGTCATGCCTAATGTTCTATATCCCTGTAACACTGACAGTCTCTGATCACTCAACAAGTAATTAGCTAAGAACTTAGCAGGGTGTCAACTTCAAAGGATATGATGTATCTTCATGTCACTTTATGAAGTTAATCTTTTTGGAAGGCAACATAGAGGAAACTGGTAAAGTGGCTCTAAGCACAAAACCCCTGGTTGATAATCTGTCTTGATCATATATTACCACAGACTTTGGAACTGAATTTGTAAAGTAATTCATTTATGATTAGCTGACTTTTTGGTCCCAGAGCCCATCTTGATCTTAAATTTTCCGAGATACCAAAGAGTTTTTTTTTTTTTTTTTTTAATTTATTTATTTATTTTTAATTTTTACTTTACAATTCTGTATTGGTTTTGGCATAGATTAACATGAATCCACCACAGGTGTACATGCGTTCCCAAACATGAGCCCCCCTCCCACCCCCCTCCCCACAACATCTCTCTGGGTCATCCCCGCGTGTCAGCCCCAAGCGTGTCATATCCTGCATCAGACATAGACTGGCATTTCGATTCTTGTTTATGTGTATGACACCTAGTTATGTAGTGGTATAGCAAACACCCTCTTCCAACAACACAAGAGAAGACTCTACACATGGACATCACCACATGGTCAACACTGAAATCAGATTGATTATATTCTTTGCAGCCAAAGAAGGAAAAGCTCTATACAGTCAGCAAAAACAAGACCAGGAGCGGACTGTGGCTCAGATCATGAACTCCTTGCTGCCAAATTCAGACTTAAATTGATGAAAGTAGGAACCACTAGACCATTTAGGTATGACCTAAATCAAATCCCTTATGATTATACAGTGGAAGTGAGAAATAGATTTGAGAGACTAGATCTGATGGACAGTGCATGATGAACTATGGACAGAGGTTCGTGACATTGTACAGGAGATGGAGTCAAGACCATCCCCAGGGAAAAGAAATGCAAAAAAGCAAAATGGCTGTCTGAGGAGGCCTTACTAATAGCTGTAAAAAGAAGAGAAGCAAAAAACAAAGGAGAAACGGAAAAATATACCCATTTTAATGGACTTCCAAAGAATAGATGGCAAGGAGAAATTACAAAGCCTTCCTCAGCGATCAATGCAAAGAAATAGAGGAAACAACAGAATGGGAAAGACTAGAGATCTCTTCAAGGAAATTACAGATACCAAAGGAACATTTCATGCAAAGATGGGCTCTATAAAGGACAGAAATGGTATGGACCTAACAGAGCAGAAGATATTAAGAAGAGGTGGCAAGAATATACAGAAGAACTGTACAAAAAAGATCTTCACGACCCAGAGAATCACGATGGTGTGATCACTCACCTAGAGACAAACATTCTGGAATGTGAAGTCAAGCGGGCCTTGGGAAGCATCACTATGATGCTAGTGATAATAGAACAAAGCTAGTGCTAGTGTGGAGTGATGCTCCACACAAAGCTAGTGCAGGTGATGGAATTCTAGGTGAGCTGTTTCAAATCCTGAAAGATGATGCTGTGAAAGTGCTGCACTCAATATGCCAGCAAATTTGGAAAACTCAGCAGTGGCCACAGGACTGGAAAAGGTCCATTCCAAAGAAAGGCAATGCCAAAGAATGCTCAAACTACTGCACAACTGCATTCATCTCACACACTAGTAAAGTAATGCTCTAAATTGTCCAAGTCAGGCTTAAGCAGTATGTGAACCGTGAACTTCCAGATGTTCAAGCTGGTTTTAGAAAAGGCAGAGGAACCAGAGATTAAATTGCCAACATCGGCTGGATCATCGAAAAAGCAAGAGAGTTCCAGAAAAACATCTATTTCTGCTTTATTGACTATGCCAAAGCCTTTGACTATGTCGATCACAATAAACTGTGGAAAATTCTGAGAGAGATGGGAATACCAGACCATCTGACTTGCCTCTTGAGAAACCTATGTGCAAATCAGGAAGCAACAGTTAGACCTGGACCTGGAACAACAGACTGGTTCCAAATAGGAAAAGGAGTACGTCAAGGCTGTATATTGTCACCCTGCTTATTTAACTTATATGCAGAGTACATCATAAGAAACACTGCGCTGGAAGAAGCACAAGCTGGAATCAAGATTGCCGGGAGAAATATCAATAACCTCAGATATGCAGATGATACCGCGCTCATGGCAGAAAGTGAAAAGGAACTAAAGAGCCTCTTGATGAAAGGGAAAGAGGAGAGTGAAAAAGTTGCCTTAAAGCTCAACACTCAGAAAACGAAGATCATGGCATCCAGTCCCATCACTTCATGGCAAATAGATGGGGAAACAGTGGAAATAGTGTCAGACTTTACTTTTTGGGGCTCCAAAATCACTGCAGATGGTGACTGCAGCCATGAAATTAAAAGACGCTTACTCCTTGGAAGGAAAGTTATGACCAACTTAGGTAACATATTGAAAAGCAGAGACATTACTTTGCCAACAAAGGTCCGCCTAGTCAAGGCTATGGTTTTTCCATTGGTCATGTCAAGTGAGAGTTGGACTGGGAAGAAAGCTGAGTGCTGAAGAATTGATGCTTTTGAACTGTGGTGTTGGAGAAGACTCTTGAGAGTCCCTTGGACTGCAAGGAGATCTAACCAATCCATCCTAAAGGAGATCTGTCCTGGGTGTTCTTTGGAAGTAATGATGCTAAAGCTGAACCTCCAGTACTTTGGCCACCTCATGCGAAGAGTTGACTCATTGGAAAAGACTCTAATGCTGGGAAAGATTGAGGGCAGGAGGAAAAGGGGACGATAGAGGATGAGATGGCTGGATGGCATCACCGACTCGATGGACATGAGTTTGTGTAAATTCCTGGAGTTAGTGATGGACAGGGAGGCCTGGTGCTGGGATTCATGGGGTTGCAAAGAGTTGGACACGACTGAGCGACTGAATTAAACTGATCAGCCAACTTTCCTCCCTTCACCCTCAAAAATGCCAAATTTGTAGTTTCGACTCATTTCATAATGTAAATATTCCCAATATGGCTAGTTTCAAGTTAGCAATGTGACATCTGAATAAAGATTTAAGAAGATATGAACAATATTGGCTCTCTCCAGCTATTAAGAAGAGTTTCAGTTCACTATTGGTTATGCCTGTTCATTTATCATATTAGAAAATAAAATGGAAGGAGAAAGTCCAAGATAGTGGCATAGGAAGATCCTACATTCCTCCCGTGGATAAACCAAACCTACAGCTACATATGGAATAATTCCCTCTGGGGGAAAAAAAAAAAAACCTAAAGATTCTGCCAGCAAACAGTAAAAAGGCCAGATCACAACAGGGAGCAGAGGCACCCTCACCAACAACCTCATCCCAGCATGGCAACCTGCAACTGGATAGATTTCACAAATCCAGAGCTTCTCCCTCAGGAGGAAGAGGTGCATGCCCCTTATCAGGCACCCCAACCCTTAGGACATGAAACAAAGAGACAAGCTTCCAAAACATCTGGCTATGAAAACAATGGGGCTCACATCCAAGAGACCCAAAGGACTGTAGGGAGCTGGGATACTTTAAAGGGCTTGAGCTCAGACACTCTCTCTGGACACCAGCACAAAAACAGCAGTTTGAAGGCAATGGCATCCCACTCCAGTACTCTTGCCTGGAAAATCCCATGGATGGAGGAGCCTGGTAGGCTGCAGTCCTCGGAGTCACTAGGAGTTGGACATGATTGACTGACTTCATTTTCACTTTTCACTTTCATGCATTGGAGAAGGAAATGGCAACCCACTCCAGTGTTCTTGCCTGGAGAATCCCAGGGACGGGGGAGCCTGGTGGGCTGCTGTCTATGGGGTCGCACAGAGTTGGACATGACTAAAGTGACTTAGCAGCAGCAGCAGCAGACTGTATGTGAATAAGATGCACTCATAATCTTAAAGCATCTACCAGAAGGACAGAGACCTGATTGAACTCTATGGGGACAGAAAGAAAAAGTTGCTCAGTCGTGTCCAACTTTTTGCAACCCCATGCACTATAGCCTGCCAGGTTCCTCTATCCATGGAATTCTCCAGGTAATACTCAAGTGTGTAGCCATTCCTTTCTCCAGGGGATCTTCCAGACCCAGGGACTGAACCTGGGTCTCCTGAATTGCAGGCAGATTCTTTACTGTCTGAGCTACCAGGAGCTGGTCATTTTTCTGCTCCCCTCCACCATGAAGGTGCTAGCAGGTACGCCCTGACCCTGTACTCTCTTGCGGCCCTGTCAAAAATGGTGGGCTCACCCAAGTCCTGAGCTCTCCTGCTGTCTCAATGAAGTTGGCAGGCATGGGCAACACACACAGGGAACACTCCTTGCTCACCTATCTGGCTATGGTGGCTGGGGGGCTGACAGTCTTGGGTCCCACAGGACTATTAACAATTGGAAAGATAGTTGTGGCAGGCATCATCTTCAAGGCAGCACAGAGTCAGTAGAATGAAACATATCCTAGATCTTTCAGTGAAAAGGGAGAATTTATTTAGCTTGAGGGGCTATAACTTTAGCTTGAGGGGCAGACTAAGGCTTGCCAAACATATCCAGAGACTACAAAGCTGCCCAGTGAAAACAGGCTGGGAAATACCATCTTTGTGCTGTCCCTTGACCTTGTAACAGTTCTCTACTATGTCCCAGAAAACAGCTCATACACTTGACTGAAGCCTCGATTTTTGCAAGTGACGCTCAAGACACCTTCAGGTTACCAGCAGTGTTTATGACTGCAGTCCCACAGGACTGTATATATTTGTGTTCTTAAAAAGCTGTCTGAAGGTCTAGCTTCTCGTCAGCTTAAAAGATAGCTACTGACTAAGCTACTTCCCTTTGGAACACTGATAGGTTATGGACACAGCCTCAACAACTGGGAACTATCAGGAATAAGTCAGGCTGCTTGGATAACCACAAAGGTTCAACAGACAACCAAGACCTAGGGTGAGAGTGAAAGATACAGTTCATTTCCAAACACAATGCCATTCCTTCAAGATTGGGAAGGTAGTTGCTTCGCCTAATATATAGAAACAAACAGAGTCAAGCAAAATGAAGACAGAGAAGAACAAGTCTGAAAGGGAAAAACAACAAAAAAACTAACAACAACAAAAATCTCAGTGAAACAGAGATAAGTAATTTGTTTGAAAAAGAGTAAAAGATAAATATAAATAAGCACACAGAAAGAAAGTCAAGGGATGGAAAAAGATATAGAATGCCAATAGAAATCAAAAGAAAGCTGGGGCAGCTATACTTCTACCAGAAAAAAAAAAAGAAAATAGACTGTAAAACATCTACTACAATGAAAGAAGGGCATTACATAATGATACAGGATCCTTGATGGCTCAGACGCTAAAGAATATTCCTGCAATATAGGAGACCCATGTATGATCCCTGGGTCAGAAAGATCCCCTGGAGAGGGAATGGCAACCCACTCCAGTATTCCTGCCTGGAAAATCCCATGTACAGAGGAGTCCAGTGGGCTATACTCCATGGGGTCACAAAGAGTTGGGCAAGACTGAGCGATTCTCACACACACACACACACACACACACACACACATAATAATAAAGGGGTCAATCTAAAGAGAAGACTATAGTATTTGTAAATATACATGCACCCAACATAAAAGCACCACAGATATTAACACACCTAAAGGGAGAAAGTGATGGAAATACAATAATATTGCAGAACTTTAATAACCCACTTACATAAATGAATAGCTCATCTACATGTTATGAGAAAACTGAAAAACTCATAAATGTGTGAAGATTAAACAACATGCAATTAAACAACCAATGGGTCAAGAAATCAAAAGAAAAATAAAAAAATACCTTGAGACACAATGTACCAAAATATAAAGTGAAAAAGCGAAGTCGCTCAGTCGTGTCCAACTCTTTGCAACCCCATGGACTGTAGCCTACAAGGCTCCTCCGTCCATGGAATTTTCCAGGCAAGAATACTAGAGTGGGTTGCCATTTCCAAAAGCAGTTCTAGGAGGAATGTATAGTCATACAAGTCTACCTCAAGAAAAAAGAAAAATCTCAACCCATCTAACTTTACACCTAAAGGAACTAGGCTTCACTGGTAGTCCGTGTGGTAAAGAATCTGTCTGCAATGCAGGAGACCCAGGTTCCATCCCTGCATTGGGAAGTTCCCCTGGAGAAGGGAAAGGCAACCCACTCCAGTATTCTTGTCTGGAGAATTCCATGGTCATAGGAGCCTGATGGGCTATGTCCATGGGATCACAAAGAGTCAGACATAACTAAGCAACTAATGCTCTCCACTTTTCAAAGGAACTAGAAAAGAAGAACAAAGCCCAAAGTGAGTGGAAAGAGGGAAATAAAAATGATCAGAGCAGAAAAAGAGACTAAAAAGACAACCGAAGAGATCAATGAACCTAAAAACCCATTCTTTGACAAAATAACCAAAACTAACAAACTGTTAGCTGAATTCACCACTCTCACCACTTTTATTTAACATAGTATTAGAAGTCCTAGTGAGAGCAATTAGGCAAGAAAATAAATAAAAGGCATCCAAACTGAAAAGGAACAAGTAAAACTATCACTATTTGAGGACAGCATATATATATGTAAGTCAGACAGAGAAAGAGACATACTGTATGATCTTATATATAGAATCTAAAAGACAAAACAAATAAGCCAAATTCATTAAAAAAAAATAAAAACAACACAGATGACTGCCAAAGTGGAGGGAGACTGGAAGTGGGCAAATGGGTGACCTGCTACAGAGGTACTAACTTGCAAATAAAAAATGTTAAGGGAATGTAATATACAAATGGTGCCTATAGTCTATAATAATACTATAGTGTATATTTGAAAGTTGCCAAGGGAGTAAATCTTAAAAGTTTTCATCAAGAGAAAAAAGAAATTTTGTAACTTTGTATGGGATGTTTGGTAACCAGACTTACTGTCCTGATCATTTTGCAGTGTAGACAAATAACAAATCATTATGTTCAGTTCAGTTCAGTTCAGTCGCTCAGTCGTGTCCGACTCTTTGAGACCCCATGAATCGCAGCACGCCAGGCCTCCCTGTCCATCACCATCTCCCGGAGTTCACTCAGACTCACGTCCATTGACTCGGTGATGCCATCCAGCCATCTCATCCTGGGTCATCCCCTTCTCCTCCTGCCCCCAATCCCTCCCAGTATCAGAGTCTTTTCCAATGAGTCAACTCTTTGCATGAGGTGGCCAAAGTATTGGAGTTTCAGCTTTAGCATCATTCCTTCCAAAGAAATCCCAGGGCTGATCTTCAGAATGGACTGGATGGATCTCCTTGCAGTCCAAGGGACTCTCAAGAGTCTTCTCCAACACCACAGTTCAAAAGCATCAATTCTTCGTTGCTCAGCTTTCTTCACAGTCCAACTCTCACATCCATACATGACCACAGGAAAAACCATAGCCTTGACTAGACGGACCTTAGTCAGCAAAGTAATGTCTCTGCTTTTGAATATACTATCTAGGTCGGTCATAACTTTTCTTCCAAGGAGTAAGCATCTTTTAATTTCATGGCTGCAGTCACCATCTGCAGTGATTCTGGAGCCCAAAAAAATAGTCTGACAGTGTTTCTACTGTTTCTCCATCTATTTCCCATGAAGTGATGGGACCCGATGCCATGATCTTCATTTTCTAAATGTTGAGCTTTAAGCCAACTTTTTCACTCTCCTCTTTCACTTCCATCAAGAGGCTTTTTAGCTCCTCTTCACTTTCTGCCATAAGGATGGTGTCATCTGCATATCTGAGGTTATTGATATTTCTCCCGGCAATCTTGATTCCAGCTTGTGTTTCTTCCAGTCCAGCGTTTCTCATGATGTACTCTGCATGTAAGTTAAATAAGCAGGGTGACAATATACAGCCTTGACGTACTCCCTTTCCTGTTTGGAACCAGTCTGTTGTTCCATGTCCAGTTCTAACTGCTGCTTCCTGACCTACATACAGATTTCTCAAGAGGCAGGTTAGGTGGTCTGGTATTCCCATCTCTTTCAGAATTTTCCACAGTTTATTGTGATCAAATACATGAATAAAAAAAAAGTTAGTAAAACCATTGCATCTTATAATAGTCACAATTTTATGAAATAAGTGTAACTTTCTGAGGAAAAAAAAACAATTTTATGAGAAGAGTAGCATTGTTTTTTCTATTGTTCAGTCCCTACTGCTGCTGCTAAGTCACTTCAGTCGTGTCCGACTCTGTGCGACCCCATAGACAGAAGCCCACCAGGCTCCCCCATCCCCGGGATTCTCCAGGCAAGAACACTGGAGTGGGTTGCCATTTCCTTCTCCAACGCATGAAAGTGAAAAGTGAAAGGGAAGTCGCTCAGTCGTGTCCAACTCCTAGCAACCCCATGGACTGCAGCCTATCAGGCTTCTCCATCCATGGGATTTTCCAGGCAAGAGTACTGGAGTGGGGTGCCATTGCCTTCTCCTAAGTTGTGTCCAATTCTGCGACCCCATGAACTGCAGCACATCAGGTTTCCCTGTCCTTCATTATCTCCCAGAGATTGCTCATACTCATGTCCATTGAATTGGTGATGCCATTCAACCAGCTCATCCTCTGTCGCCCCTTTCTCCTCTTGTTCTCAATCTTTCCTATCATCAGGGTCTTTTCCAATGAGTTGACTCTTTGTATTAGGTAGCCAAAGTACTGCAGCTTCAGCTTCAGCATCAGTCCTTCAAATAAATATTCAGAGTTGATTTCCTTTAGGACTGACTGGTTTGATCTCCTTGCTGACCAAGGTACTCTCAAGAGTCTTCTCCAGCACCACAGTTTGAAAGCATCAATTCTTCAGCACTCAGCCTTCTTTATAGTCCAACTCTCACATCTGTACATGACTACTGGAAAAACCACAGCTTTGACTATATGTACATTTATCAGCAAAGTGATGTCTCTGCTTCTTAACACGCTTTCTAGTTTTGTCATAGCTTTTCTTCCAGGGATCAAGCATCTTTTAATTTTGTGGCTGCAATCACTGTCCACAGTGACTTTGGAGCCCAAGAAAATAAAATCCTGTCACTGTTTCCACTTTTCTCCCATCTATTTCCCATGACGTATTGGGACCAGATGCCATGTTCTTTGTTTTTTGAATGCTGAGTTTTAAGCCAGCCTTTTCACTCTTCTCTTTCACCTTCATCAAGAGGCTCTTTAGAGAGAGAAAAATGTTGCATACTAACACATATGTATAGAATCTAGAAACATGGTACTGGTAAAATTACTCACAGGGCAGCAATGGAGACACAGACATGGAAAACAGACTTATGGACATGGTGGGGGGACGGGAGGAATGGGAGGGTGAGATGTGTGGAGAAAGTAACATGGAGAGTTACATTACCATATGTAAAACAGATAGCCAATGGGAATTGCTGTATGACTCAGGGAATTCAAACAGGGGCTCTGTAACAACCTAGAGGGGTGGGATGGGGAGAGAGATGGGAGAGAAGCTCAAGAGGGAGGGGACATATGTATTCCTATGACTGATTCATGTTGATGTTTGGCAGAAACCAACAAAATTCTGTAAAGCAATTATCCTTCAATTAAAAAATGAATAAATTTTAAAAATAAAACAATTAGTGTTTACCAAAAAAAGAGGGTCTTTAGTTCCTCTTTGCTTTCTGCCAGTAAAGTGGTATCATCTCCCTATCTGAAGTTTTTTATATTTCTCCTGGCAATCTTGATTCTGGCTTGCAAGTCATGCAGCCTACCATTTCGCACGCTGTACTCTGCATAAAAGTTAAATAAGCAGGGTGACAATATTCAGCCTTGACATACTCCTTTCCCAATTTTGAACCAGTCCATTGTTCCATGTCCAGTTCTGTTACTTCTTGCCCTGCATACGAGCTTCTCAGGAGACAGGTCTGTAGGCATTATTTTAGTTTCATAAACTTCTTTAACATATTAATAGAAAGCAACTGGCTTCTCAGGTTTACTTTTACATACAACTTGCTGTTTTGATTGAAATATATAAAATAAATGCAGCCTCACATAGATATTTGGTTGAAAAGGAAAGACCTCCTGGGACTGGTGACCACCTCCCCACCTGAGGTCCTCCATTCATAGTTTGAGCAGCATTCACATGCAGTATACATTTCATATAGAAGACTGTGGTGTGAAAAGACCTTACCAATAGTAAGAGTTTAGACTAGTTTAGTAGTTGAAGTTTTTCTCACTTAGCAATTATTTAAATAAGAAAAATTCTAACTTTAGTCTGCACTGAGAAGAAAGTTTATGCTATTTCCTGTGTATATTTACATATATATACATACACATATATATGCAAATATACTTCCCAATTCAACAACTCAAAGTACAAAGAATATCAAGGAAGATGTAACTATAAAGTAAAAACTTCATTTTCAGGAGAAAAAAATTTATACAGAGAATATTTATGAAGCTCACAAATGAATCTTCACTGAGTTGGCCATAATCTTCAGTTAAGCATAAAAGGTACAATTATCCTCTATGTTTTCACAAGTGATCAATGGCACCATATGTACAAAATGACAAATCAGAGTTACACATTCACTGATGTAAAAACATAGCTTGAGAACAGAATTATATTTTGGTTAACTTAAATTTTATATTTCCCAATTTAATGTTTTTAGCAATATTTACTTCAAAATGATACTGTTAAACAGTTTAACAGTATGAGCACGTAAGTCATTGTTGTTGTTTAGTTGCTAAGTCCTGTTTGACTCTTTGGCAAATCCATGGACTGTAGCCCGCCAGGCTCCTCCATCTGTGGGCTTTCCCAGGCAAGAATACTGGAATAGGCAGCCATTTCCTTCTCCAGGAGATCTTCCCGACCCAGGGGTCGAAGCCAGGTATCCTGTACTTGCAGGTGTATTCTCTACCACTGAGCCGCCTGGGAAGCCCATACATAAGTCATACTCAATCTAAAATTTATAGAACTACAGGCAATAGCCAGTAGTTTTATCTGAAAAACTGTATATTCCTAACAGTAACTGCTATTTTCCCTTGGCTCTAAGTATCACTGTAGCCTGGTATTTTTTTCCCTTTTACAATATCAAGGCAAAGTTAAGTATGTTCCTTACCTCCTCCTTTACTTAAGCTTGGGCTAGAATTACCTTCTTCAAAGAACTGAAATAGGAGAGTTACTGCCTAAACCAGTTTAATCCCACTAGCTACTTCAAAATGCTACATTTCAAACCACTTATATTGTTTTGCAAAGATTATCTTTTCATTAAATTAAATACCTTTATGAGCCCTTTAGCAACAACAGTATATATTAAAATTTAAACTATACTTTGCAAATCAAGCATAAGTATATTGAACATTTTTTCAAGAGTAGGCCAAAAAGCACCACAGGTAATCAGATTTTTATGGGACTCTACTGTTGCTTTATTTCTTAGCAGACGCTACTGATAACTCATTTTCAGTTTTCCTTTATCATTAGTATTAGGCGCTAACACAAGGCTGGGCAGTTTACTCACTTCTGTCCTACTTTTTACATGGAAGGAAAAACTGGAGAGAAGTCAAATGTTTAAATAATATAAGGATCACCATACATACTTACTAAAATAAACTTGCTTTATTCTTTAAATTCTACCCTATGTTAGAGTAATTAGTATTTCATCTGACCGTGTATATTTTTATCAATTATTGCTCTGTAATCTTTAAAGATGCTGTCCCAATAGTTTAATCTGTGAACAAGAGGGATTACTATAAACTGTTTATTCTAACAAATTCCTAATACTGAAAATGACTTAATAAAATATACATACATATCCCTCTTGGGAAACCATTATTTTCTGATTTCATGTTACTATTTCAGCTGCCACCCTCTCCAGCAAAACCCTTTTCACATCCTACCACAAAGAGTAAGCTAGAAAGATAATGACCATACTAGCTACCAGTCTGAGTGCCAATATAGACTTTCATGCTAAGTTCTCTATAGACACATCATTCACCTTATTTTTACTTTATAATGCAAACTGTATATGTAATATCTTCATGTTTACATTAAAAATCTAGGCTTAAAATAGTTGAAGAATTTAAAAATAATTAGTCATCAAATGATAAGCCAGGAATTGAACTCAGGTCTATTTTAATTTTCAAAAGGCTAGGACTCACATCTTCTTCTAACAATTTTGCAAGCTGACAAAGCTCATGCAACATGCATCAGATATTTTTATTTTCTTCAGCTAAAGACATAAGTTGCCATGGATATTTGTGTAAGTGAAATTCACATGAGTGTCTCACATAGCATACTTTGGGTCTCTGTGGAACCTTTACAGTTCCACGCAAGTACTCCAATAGACTTCTATTAATATTGGGACAATTCCAACAAAAATCTATATTCAAGATTAGTTGAAGGAGGTAATCATTCCAGAAGTCTGCTTCATACTAATCGTTCTTGTGTCTTCAAGAGTGAGCTGTGATTTCATACTCATAGGTTGAACTACAGTTCACATCCATGCCTCATGATGTGGAAGAGAACAAAGTCGTTAACTATTAGAATGTGTGGCAGGTCAGCCTACCGAACAGCTCAACTACAATTCAGAATATAGGCGAGACTTCTATACAGTGGTATGCAGTCACTTTATAAAATAAAGAAAGTAACACTTCAGAAATATCACTGACCGTAAAAATGAGCCATATAATAAATTTATTCCCTAGAAAAGCAGACAATTCAATGTCGTACAAGTGATGCCTAAATTCAAGTATTAAACTCACTGTGGCTCTAGTGAATTACTAATATTTCAGATACTCTAGTGGTAAAACTTCCGAACAACCTAGTTCTGCTTGGTAAAGGTTGTATTTACATTGAATCTGAATTAGGACTCTAATTTACCAAGGGGCAGAAAAAGTTTCTTTGATGATGCCATGCTGATCCCTGGGTCTACGACACCTCTTAACATCATTCTCTACTAGGAAGCTAGTATAATATTAGGTGGGTGTATTAAAATACCTCAATGGGAAAATGCCACTGTGGATAAGCTATTATTATAGAAATGCACACACACACACAAAAAGCATGGCATTTAATCACTGATAAAAATTTCTACCTAAAGAAAATTTATTGTTAAAAAATCATTTATACTGTTTACCATTTACTCATACTATGCCATGAGCTTAAGAGGTTGATTTTATCTTTAGCTAAAGCTGTGTATTTTCTAGTCTGTTTAGGGCAGCTGTCATGTAATCAGAATAAGCGGTGCCATTTTAATAAGGAAGTCTTTTAATGAAATATAATAGGTCACAAATACCTAATTTCTGCTCTTTACTGTAATTGCCAGTATGTACTAAAACTGCCACTTTAACAATCTCTTCCAAATGCTGACACAAAAGATGAACAAATCAAGGGTATTAGTATGTGTGTACATTTACAGCTTATTGCTGTCAAAGGCTATAGGGTTCCACTTCAACTTCAGTAGCTATATGAGAATCTACTTCTTTTGATGGAGGCATCCTGTTTCAGGTTCTGAATGAATCTGAAATAATCTCTTTTTCATGGCTATGTAAGCAAATACAGACTAAAAAATACCCAGGAGAAATGTTAACAAAGTTGTAGCACAGTATTATACCTTTAGGAATATCACAGACACTTTTACTCTCACTGTGGAATATTGTACATTTTACTACTTTCTTTTTTCTTCAATAGATTCTCTGCTCCATTGGTTGTTGGCTCATAATTTCAAACAACACTGTTTATATATAGTTCAAATAGTGTGGTTTCTTTGATAATTTTTAAGTTTATCATAAGCATCAGTTTTATATGCTCATCATTTAAAATGCACACATAAAACTACAAAGAGTTGCTGAAAAATTAAAACAGAGGATCCCCAAAAGAGCACAAATACTGAGATTTTTATTTTTAACAAGCATTCAATATGACTGTCTGGCTACAGTTTGGTTTTATATGTCTTTTTTAAAAACACCTCCCTGAAAACTCCTTTACATGATATTCCTTTTACTTTTTTGTTTTGAGCAAACATTTTGTAAATCAGTAGCTCTTTAAATTTGGTATTATTATTGCTATTTTAATACCAGAAATCGTATGTATAAATAGTAGTAGTTTTATAAGAAGTTTACCCATTTTTTAAAGGCTAAGCTTCCCCAAATCAAACTAGCCTACTGTGAAAAGAAAACCATGACAACTGTTTGTACCTCTTGCTTTATTATTACATCCGGCCTGGTCACTCTTAGAAATTCAATCTATTACGGTTGCTAAGAGTCTGTTGCTGTGCAACCTAGAAGGGTATGCTGTGCTTTCAGGCTAAGGAGTGCTAATAAACCTGTAGGCTTCCCTCTACGAGTCTGACCAGTGTGTTTAAGGAGCTTAATACTTTTCAAGAGTGATTGGACCACAATTCAAGACACATCCTATTAAAAATAAGTCACACTGAGAGATTTCTAACAAAGGGACAAAATGCTAAACATACACAAATATTCAAAATGTATCCTTAGAATCCCTAACTAATTTGGTAAAACAAATAAAGAACAGATTATGATCTACATTTCAATTATACCACCTAGCATCCCCAAGTTTTTATTTCCATATAGTCTCCTAAAAGGTTATAATGGATACAGATGAACTGAGAAAGTTTCAAGGGGAAAAAAAAAAAAAAGGCAGTATTAAGCATCTTCAACTTTGATTTTTAAAAATGGCATTACGTAGAATCCAATAGCAGAAAAGTAAATTAAACCTAGGAACCCAGAAGTCATGAAGTCATGAACTAAAAGAGTCCCCCACCACACACACACACACACACACACACACACACACAAAATCATCGAAAAACTAAAGAAATTCTAAGTTTCATTTTATTATAAAACCAGATTTTTGTTTTTCTTGTCACCCCTTTTGGTAATAATTTTATATTAATTCCAAAATCTATTTGACATAAATTAATTACAACTAGTACTACACTTCA
This sequence comes from Oryx dammah, assembly GCF_014754425.2. Taxonomy (NCBI): domain Eukaryota; kingdom Metazoa; phylum Chordata; class Mammalia; order Artiodactyla; family Bovidae; genus Oryx; species Oryx dammah. The sequence goes on along the minus strand of NW_024070185.1, from coordinate 40,358,611 downwards.
GTGCAAATGCAAACAAAAGAAAAAAATAGTAGTCTATCAATAAACTACTGCTAAACAAATTATGTGAAACAGAATTTGAAATGTGGGTAGGGACTTCTACCTTCTTTAAAAGAAGAAATTGTATTGAGGTTTATTTAGTTATGTATGATAGGCATTTTTTCATAAAGTATTTAAAGACATAAATAGATGCTGACCTACTATAAAATACCAAAGACCATCAGAGAAATTTAAAAAAAATATATATGATTTTACAATAATCATCTAATCCAAACTTTCCAAGTATACTTTGGCTATACTAATATTGCCTGTAATTTCTGAAAGTTAAAGATAAAATTAAAAAAATAAAAACAACATTCAATTTTTACCCTGAGCCACATTTAGCCCTTCTATCCACTCCAAACTGGGAGCGTTTAAAATAATCTGTCAAGTGCATCATCTTATTCTTTTTTAAAGAGCCAAGAGCACCTGTCCTTCAACTGTTGTTTTTTATTTCTTCTTCTCATTATGTAGCATAGGAAGCAGAATAAAGGAAATTAGCTAGTTCTATAAACGTACCAAGAAACAATAAACAGGAATGCAGAACAATTATTCCAAAAACAAAGAATTCAATAACAAGAGAGCTGAAGCAGGCTGAGAGGCGCAAAGGCAGCATTTGAGCAACAAACCAAGGTTGAGGCAGGATGGGTTGATTGAGAAGGTTCAGAGCTGAAAAAGCCTGTAAGGAAAGCCAAGCAGAGCAGAACCAAGCAAAAGGGGAAAATGGGACAGAAAGGATAAGAAAGAGAGACAAGAATGCAGAAAGAGAAGAACTGAGAGAAAATTTGCAGAAACATGAGGATTCATTTTATAACTGAGAAAAAAGGAAAAAAACACAAAGATGAAAAATTTTACATTCAATAATTGTATTTTCCTTGACTCATTCTTACTTCTTCTTAAGTCAAGCAACAACACAGAAAAAGAAAAAAGTTCTTAAATGATGCAGTGATCATCAGTAACAACTGTAATGCAAAAAAAAAAAAAAGCGAGTTTTTAACTTGAAGATTCAACTTAATTTTACAGTTTAGAACTTTGAAAACTTTCCAATTCTCATTTAGGATTAGACAAACTTAATTCTAAAACTAAGAACCTATTAATAATATATGAAAACCTTTCTCAAGTAATGAAAATTGATTTTTTCCAACAAGAACAAAACATTAGAATATACACACACACAGACACACAGTAGTCAATAAAGTCATTACAGTCAGATTGTACTTATGAGTATACCATTCACAGGGCCTGTGTCAGGCAAATGCATTTATTTTAAAGCAATTATTTAATAGTTGGTTAATTACTAGTGGACTTCCCTGGTGGCTTAGACAGTAAAGCATCTGTCTACTATGCGGGAGACCTGGGTTCGATCCCTGGGTCAGGAAGATCCCCTGGAGAAGGAAATGGCAATCCACTCCAGTACTATTGCCTGGAAAATCCCATGGACAGAGGAGCCTGGTAGGCTACGGTCCATGGGGTCGCAAAGAGTCGGACACCACTGAGCGATTTCACTTTCACTTAATTACTAGTATGTATTACATAACTCTAGAAGAATCTGCTCTGAAAGAATCAAAGTTACCTGGGCTTCCCTGGTGGCTCAGACAGTAAAGAATCTGCCTGCAATGCAGGAGATTGGGGTTTGATCCCTGGGGTCAGGAAGATCCCCTGGAGAAGGGCATGTCTACCCACTCCAGTATTCTTGCCTGGAGAATTCCATGAAGAGAGGAGCCTGGTAGGCTACAGACCATAGAGCCAGAAAGCGTCTGACACAACTCAGAGACTAACACTTCAATTTTTCACTTTTCACAGGCAATGTTAATTAAAAGGCAATGGAGTAAAATAAAGAATAATAAATTGTTAAATGAGAATGGGTATCTTATAGTAGAAGTGTTGCTGAAAAAGAGCTTTCTGGTGTCCACTGAGGTCTTCTGTCTTTAAAGTTATGAAGCCACAAGAAATCATTCTAAGAACCAGGAGTACACAGCTATAGAGAATCACGTTTATCTATGGAATTTGGCCTGTCTTTTGCACATTCAAGTTTGCTTGGATTTGCAACACCCTGTCACACTTCATTTCTACATACCAACCCCTCTCCCCCAAAATCAAAGATCCTCAACAAAAGTTGCTGAATAAAACTGAACTCTGAATTTTTTTAAATTTCATAAGCATTTGTCAAGAATTATAGGCTTCTTAATAAATCACATAACTAGGGTTGGTAGCCAACGACTTACAGGTTAGAATTCTTTTTAGTAGTCTTATTAATTATAAAAAGAAAAAAAATCATTACGAGAGCCCCAAATATATGGCCCTTCTTGCTTCTACCAGCTCCTATCTACTGACAGAATACTTCCCAAAATATGTTTTTTCAAAAGTTTTCTGCAATTTATTTAGCCAAGGTCGAAAGAATATTATGGACAAAGGAAGAGTTTTTAATATTAAGATTTATTAAACGATTGTGATACAACATCTGATTGGAAGAGCGCTTATCAGTTAAAAACTAGTTTTAAAACCTCAAAAAACACTTTTACTTTTTAACTACTACTAATCACTTTTATCATTTAAAAACTTGAAAAAATATTGAATTTATGGGCAAAAAGGAACTGGATCAACTGATTTTTGAAATGCATAACAGCATACTGAAAAAAGCATCTTGAAGTACATTCTATAAATCTGAGGGCCAATTTCAGTTGTACCACATTATAAATGCCAAAAATCTCAAAGATACATATTTCACAATTTTTTTGTGTGAAAGCAAATACATAGAAAATCTTTAGAAAAAATAAAAAGGTACCATCTTTGTAAAGAGAAAAATGTTACTTTCTCGCAGAGCACTAACAAACTGACTTTGTGGAGTCTACACTTAATTTGGAAGATAATATTTAATTCCAACTCAAAATCTGAGACAAGAAATATGAAAGTTCACAATTCAAAATCTTAAATGATACTTGTTTGGAAACTAATCTTTATTCTTTTCGTGATTTTTTTTCCCCATTCATCCCTCTATTTCCAGGGGGTGGGGAGATGACGCAGCATGGCAAAGCAGAGTAAAGGACTGGCAGTGTGAGCACTAAGCCTGACTCAGCTGTGTTGGATCCCTTTCCATAGGTAAAAAGTGAGGCCAACAATAATGGAGCCGGAGGGAAGTGAGGAGGAATGGCTGAAGTAAGATTAACCAACCACAACTTACTAATTAAAGCAGAGAGATGGATACATAGGAATTCATTTCATTATTTCATCATATTTTCTATTTTTGTGTATCTTAACATTTTTCCTTAATGAAAAGCTAGGTAGAGGAGACTATGAGGGCAGACTTGCTTTCCAAAATCTTTCATACAGCTTACATATTTTTTCATAAACATGGTGATGGTACAAACAAGTGGTCACACTAAATTTGACTTTATTTATTTATATTTTTAATGGCAAAAATAGCAAGTACTCAAGTTCAATAAACTTTGAACTACATGCTGCTAAAATGTGGGAATATATGACTCACTTCAGACACAAATGCCTGGGCATATCTTCTAGTATAACCATTTAACCAACCTTCAAGGAGGAAACCAGGATTAGAAATAAATATTACATACAAAGTCACATAAATTCAAACAGAGAAATGTAGTTTATATGATTAAAAATCCACAGTAGTTTCCACTTCCTTAACTTAAATACATTAAAAGCTCTTCCTTACTTTTATATATTTTGTACCATCTTTAAGTATTCCAATACAGTACAATACCCTCAAATACTGTCAAACCATATGTACATTTCATAACGGATGACAGGCACGTAGTGTTGAATATCTGACACTGAATTTGAAATGGAAATACAATTTTGACACTAGTACACTGAAAAATTTTATTTGAAAAATATCAGTATGACAACCTATTTGTCAAAATAACAGAATTAAAGACAATTTCCCCCCATTAGTAACTTTTATTTGTCTAAATAATCTTACTTATCCCTTTTTGCATATACAAAATTTTACAAATAAATTCAATTCATAAACCTATGAGGTCACAATTAGCATGACTAGGATAGGGACAGATATCTAGCCTATATAAATAAGGACTTTTCAGTTTCATATCTAAGACACTGACCATAGAAACCATTATATGCAAATATTCTTGGTTCTGTTTAAATTAGCCATGTAAGTAAACTGAGAGCATAATCAACAAATAAGCAGTTTGGCTAGAGTAATTTCTATTTATCTATTAATTGTGATTTTTACCTTTTAATACTTCATGCATCAATTCTTTCCATTTTTTAAAATATATATTTTAGTGATGGATACATGTGTTTCAGAACCTCTAACTTGTAAGCAGGTAGGGTGAACTTAAAGAAATGAAAATCTCCTCTCTCCTCCAAAAAAAAAATAAAGTTTTTAAAAGAGATTTTTAATCTTCCCAATCTCTTATAGAAACCAGTTTTTAGTCAACAGTTTTAGCCAATACAACTTCAAAAGAATATATAAGTGAAAAGGTTGTATATTCAAAGAAAAGCATATAAAATGGATAAAAGGCAGCGAAGAGAAAGGAAGAAAGAAAAGTACTATGTAAGGACAGGTGTAAACAGATAGGGCTCTGTATTTACAGATGAAAATAAAGCTCTGTAGCTCTTCCTTTACCAAAGGCAGGCTAGCATCAATCAAGGCATCAATATAAATACACAAAGCCACATTTGAAGAAATAAACAATACTTACCTCTGTAACATTTTGTCACCTTCTCTTTAAGTTTTTCCTAATTTCCCTATTTAAAATTTCCTTCACTCTCATCACCTACCCTTATCTACTCTACTTTTCCCTATAGCATTTATACCATTTATTATAATATTCATTTATTTTCTCTCTCTCATTACCAACTGTTCAACTGTAAACTCTTTGAGAGCATAGACCTGATCAATTTTGTTCACTGTTGTATGCTCCACAGCATTCCTTTGCTTGGCCCATAAAGTAGGTGCCAATATTTACTCAATAAATAATTGAAGATATAAACAGTAAAAATGAACTTGTACACGTAAACTGATTTGCAGAAATTGAAGGGAACCCCTTAAGTCTGAAGAGAGGTCAAGATGACTTCATGACTGGTAGCAAATTTACCAAACAAAATCTCAAGAGATGATACAGAATGAAAATATATTGGTTAAAAAAAGAGCTGGATGGATTTATGGATGATAGTTTCATAAAAAATAAAAACATTCTTCAGGGTAAAGTCTCCATAGCAGACATCAAAGCCAACTGTAACATCTCACAGTGCAACTGTAGTGGGACATCACAAGTGCAACCACAGATCTGACTACTGTAATAATCCACTCTGACACCAAGTGCCTTGGTAAAACCTTGGAACTCAAGCTCTAATTTTGCACTTTGTGGACATCTCAGCAGAACAGTGAAGACAGGCAACAAAAGGAGAAACTAAAGAGTCTGAGGGTTTTCAAAGTAGCCACCCCCCAAAAAAACTGTCCCCCAGGTCTCTACCACAGTAAGCAGCATGAGGAATTTCCAGTCTGCAACAATGAGAAAATGGGAAGAAGGTACTGGATTCTACAAAGCACTCTTCAAATTCTGAAACTAAGAAACTACTCTTGTTAGACACAGGAAATTCCAGGCAAGTTTTAAATTTTATACACAGAGACACATATACAAACACACACACACACATGCAAGGCATATATAGATACCGAGTTAGGTAACAAAATGTCACTTGAAAACATAACAGGAAAAGAGACCTTGATTAGGTCAGCTCAAATCTACTCCCTGATGATGCTAATTTGAAGAAATAACAAAAACTTATGAAATCATTTCATTCCACAAAATGAATTTAAAAAAACAGGAACTTTAAAAAATCCATTTGGAATACTATAACTGCATTGCTCAAATGGTCACTATAAAATCAGGGCTACACAAACTTAGTTCAGTTCCGTTGCTCAGTCGTGTCCAACTCTTGCAACTCTGCGGACTGCAGCACACCAGGCCTCCCTGTCCATCACCAACTGCCGGAGTCTACCCAAACCCATGTCCAGTGAGTCGGTGATGCCATCCAACCATCTCATCCTCTGTCGGCCCCTTCTCCTCCCACCTTCAATCTTTCCCAGCATCAGGGTCTTTCCCAATGAGTCAGTTCTTCACATCAGGTGGCCAAAATATTGGAGTTTCAGCTTCAACATCAGTCCTTCCAATGAACACCCAGGACTGATATCCTTTAGGATGGACTGGTTGAATCTCCTTGCAGTACAAAGGACTCTCAAGAGTTTTCTCCAAGACCACAGTTCAAAGCATCAATTCTTTGGCACCCAGCTTACTCTTACATCCATACATGACTATTGGAAAAACCATAGCCTTGATTAGATGGACCTTTGTGGGCTATGTAACATCTCTGCTTTTTAATATGCTGTCTAGGTTGGTCATAACTTTTCTTCCAAGGAGCAAGCATCTTTTAATTTCATGGCTGCAGTCACCATCTGCAGTGAATTTGGAGCCCCCCAAAATAAAGTCTGTCACTGTTTCCCCATCTATTTCCCATGAAGTGATGGGACCAGATGCCATGATCTTAGTTTTCTGAATATTGAGCTTTAAGCCAACTTTTTCATTCTCTTTTACTTTCATCAAGAGGCTCTTTAGTTCTTCTTCATTTTCTGCCATAAGGGTGGTGTCATCTGCATATCTGAGATTATTGATAATTCTCCCAGCAATCTTGATTCCAGCTTGTGCTTCTTCCAGCCCAGTGTTTGTCATGATGTACACTGCATAGAAGTTCAATAAGAAGGGTGACAATATACAGCCTTGACGTACTCCTTTTCCTATTTGGAACAAGCTTGTTGTTCCATGTCCAGTTCTAACTGTTGCTTCCTGACCTGCATACAGATTTCTCAAGAGGCCAGTCAGATGGTCTGGTATTCCCATCTCTTGAAGAAATTTCCACAGTTTGCTGGGATCCACACAGTCAAAGGTTTTCACATACTCAATAAAGCAGAAGTAGATGTTTTTCTGGAACTCTCTTGCTTTTTCTACGATCCAGTGGATGTTGGCAATTTGATCTCTGGTTCCTCTGCCTTTTTTAAATCCACCCTGAACATCTGGAAGTTCACAGTTCATGTATTGTTGAAGCCTGGCTTGGAGACTTTTAGGAATTAATTTACTAGCATGTGAGATGAGGGCAATTGTGTGGCAGTTTGAGCGCTTCCCTGGTGGCTCAGAGGTTAAAGCGTCTGCCTCTAATGCAGGAGACTTGGGTTCGATCCCTGGGTCAGGAAGATCCCCTGGAGAAGGAAATGGCAACCCACTCCAGTATTCTTGCCTGGAGAATCCCATGGATGGAAGAGCCTGGTGGGCTACAGTCCACAGGGTCGCAAAGAGTCAGACACGACTGAGTGACTTAACTCTGGCAATGCCTCTCTGGGATTGGAATGAAAACGGACCTTTTCCAGTCCTGTGGCCACTGCTGAGTTTTCCAAATTTGCTGGCATATTGAGTGCAGCACTTTCACAGCATCATCTTCCAGGATTTGAAATAGCTCGACTGGAATTCTATCACCTCCACTACCTTTGTTCATAGGGATGCTTCCTAAAGCCCATGTGACTTCATATTCCAGATGTCTGGCTCTAGGTGAGCGATCACACCATCGTGATTATCTAGGTCATGAAGATCTTTTTCTACAGTTCTGTGTATTCTTGCTACCTCCCTCTTCTTAATATCTTCTGCTTCTGTTATGTCCATACCATTTTTGTCCTTTACTGAGCCCATCTTTGTATGAAATGTTCCCTTGGTATCTCTTTCTTGAAGAGATCTCTAGTCTTTCCCATTCGATTGTTTTCCTCTATTTCTTTGCACTGATCACTGAGGAAGGCTTTCTTTTCTCTCCTTGCTATCTATTCTTTGGAACTCTGCATTCAAATGGGTATATCTTTCCTTTTCTCCTTTGCTTTTCGCTTCTCTTTTCACAGCTATTAGTAAGGCCTCCTCAGACAGCCATTTTGCTTTTTTGCATTTCTTTTTCTTGGGGATGGTCTCAATCTCTGCCTCCTGTACAATGTCAGGAACCTCCATCCACAGTTCTTCAGGAACTCTTGTCTATCAGATCTAATCCCTTGAATGTATTTCTCACTTCTATTGTAAGGGATTTTATTTGGGTCATACCTGAATGGTCTAGCGATTTTCCTTACTTTCTTCAATTTAAGTCTGAGTTTGGCAATAACGAGTTCTTGATCTGAGCCACAGCCAGCTCCCAGTCTTATTTTTGCTGACTGTATAGAGCTTCTCCATCTTTGGCTGCAAAGAATATAATCAATCTGATTTCAGTATTGACCATATGGTGATGTCCATCTGCTGATGTGTAGAGTCTTCTCTTGTACTGTTGGAAGAGGGTATTTGTTATGACCAGTGCATTTTCTTGGCAAACTCTATTAGCCTTTGCCCTGCTTCATTCTGTACACCAAGGCCAAATTTTCTGTTACTCCAGGTGTTTCTTGATTTATACAATGGTTAAAAGTGATTTCTATAATTGATTAAAGATAATCTGGGATTTAATAATTATTCATTGATTGCTTCTATTAGGAAAAGATACTGGGTTTTGTGCTGAGATCAAAAACCTATTATGTAGTCATTTACCCTCTGGAATCTTAGGAACAATTTGGAAAGATCAAACATTTATAGACATAAATCTAAATCACAATTCCCTATCAATAGCTGTGTAAATAAGAAATTCATTAAAAGTAAACTCACCAAATTAGAGACTACTGTAAGTTTAGGAGAGATGAATTTGAGGAGATTGAGGAACACAGTTTACATAGAATAAATGATGTGAACCAAGTAACAGTAAAAGAAGGACAAGTCAGAATTCAGGTAGAGACTGTACAGAGTAGTAACAGCAACTGCCACTGACTAAGCACTTAGATGTCAGACACAGTGCCGTTTGCCTAAATCATCTATTGTAATTTTTTGAAACAGCAGTTTAAAGTAATCTGCCTAAGGTTAAACTACTAATCAACAGCAGGCAGAGCTGGAATTCAAACCCAGGGTTGTCCATTCTGAAGTTCATGCTCTTAATCAGTTACAATCATAAACCAGGCTGGCCAGAAAACAGCAGTCTACAGACCAGAATGATGAAATGTAAGTTTGAAAATTTAAACTAAACTGTGAGTTTCCTAAAAACACAACCTATGGCAGATTTGTGGCACTCAATAAACAATTCTTAAAGAATTCTGACAAATAGGCAATGAAAGATGCCGACACCAACCAAAAAACTCTGGACTATATAAGAACATCCAAAGTACCTCCTATTTAGATGATTCTATTAATTCATATTTAGAAACAGTTTTAATTTTAAAAAATTAGCCAGATTATAAATTCATAAGCTATTAAGACCACATACCATGTTTCAGATTCTTCCCCTTTATATCCAACAAATCCAGCAGTCTAATATTTAGTAACTGGTAACTATATTGAAACCTCAATTTAGACTTCCAAGTAATTAGCATTTTTTAATCTGAATAATTTGTATTTTCTGTTCCATTTTATGGGCCAGTAGGTATATGCTGGCAAATCAGGACTAAGTTAAGTCTAAAAGTAAATGATTAAGACGCCCTCCACGCTCACTCAAAAACAAAACTCCTTCAGTTAACACAAAGTCGATTTAATGCACTGCATCCTGATTCTTAATTCTCATTAAATTAAAAAAATAAAACCATAAAGATTAAGAATGAGTAACTTCTAGGCAAAAATGCAAGAGCTAACTAATATTTCATCATACCTTTGTTTATCATAGCTCCTTTTTTACTGAAGGAGAAAAGAAATCCAAGGGGAACAGTTGTACAAGAAACGTTTGTCCATAGGGATTTACCTTGTTAAGAGCAAATGACAAATGGTTTTCCCCCATAGGAAACCTACTCCTGTTTTATATAAATGCATCCTTTAAGATTTGGTGCCACAAATAAAGCTGGTAAGAGCACCAGGTTACTGCTAGAAAGTTCAGGGTTTTTGTCAATTTCTCAGTCTCTCTTAAGTGGATTGTTTCAAATAATCAACAGGGTTAGTGCTCAAATTGTTCATCTTTATCACAAAACAGGATACCAAAACTAAATTCAAGCCTAACCTCATAGGTTTACTTCCAAATCTAACACACACACACAAACACAGAAAAATAAGACAAAATCTTGGTAACTACTTATTCCTGCCACAGTCTCAAACTATTCATCAGTAAACAACAGATCCTTCCAAAAACTCAGATTAAGAAGATAAGAAGTCATATAACAGCATGACTGCATACACTGCTTCTAGTTGCTATGGAATACAGGGCAGTCCCTTCACATTCTCATTTGTTGGTTCTTTGACTTAAGAGTGCTGCACCACCTTTAAATCCCAGCTAGGCAAGTCTCAACTTGTATAGCCAATATCAGCTGCCAGTAATTTTACTTTTGCTCAAGAGAGATACCTAGAGGAACAAATATTTCAATTTCTATAATTAATAATTCATTAAATTTTTATAACAATCTTTAGAATGATTAGAATCGCCCTTACCTCATCAAGTAAAGAGGTATATGCCAAGTATGAAGATAATGTACACTAATACAGTTATTATGACATACATCACTAACACCTAGAAAGGGGAAGTACAAATGATAGAGATTACAAATCTGCTATTTTTCTTAAAAAAAAAAAAAAAGCAAATATGGTACTTCCCCTTAGAATACAGCCTATTTAAGAGCCTGGAAAACATTTTAAATTGCATTTCTATGTCATTTTTAAATAAAAGAATTCAATAATGACCTGTATACCAAAAATTATAGTTGACAGTGATAAAAACTGGGCTTCTCTGGTGGCTCAGTGGTAAAGAATCCGCCTGTAATGTAGTCATATAACAGCATGGGTAGGGAAGATCCCCTGGAGAAGGGAATGGCAACCCATCCCAGTATTCTTGCCTAGGAAATTCCATGGACAGAGGAGCCTGGCGGGCTCCAGTCCATGGGGTCGCAAAAGATACAACTTAGCAACTAAACAGCAATAACATGATACATTAAGATATATATTCAAAATTTTAATACAGAATTATAAAACTTTACTTTTTCTAGGAAAAATATGGAGCTCAGACTTGTAGATAAAATAAGCAAGTACTGTGAATATTTAAGGCAGAACATTTGAGTTGCCAGCCTTTAACGAAAGTTAAGTATACAGCGTAATAAGTATACAGCATGAGAACACTGGTCAAGGAGCGGGGAGTCTGGAGCTCAAGAGCCCCAGCTCTGATAAATGTTATACTTCCAAGTCACTTAGCCTCCATTTTCTTTCAAATACATGGGGGATGGAGGGTTGAACGAGATAACCTCCAGTCTGTTCCAACTTAAAAATTTTGTTTCTACAATAAAACATCCTAATTACGTCTCTGCTGGAAACTATTTGTGCCACCTGGAAGCATGTGTAAATCTAGCAACAGACCTTTTCACCTCTTTAATCTCTACTCTAGCATCCTGGCTACCCCTTTTGGTCAGCTGTGCTGACCAGACATAATGAAAAGGCAGAATAATACAGAGTAGTTAAGTAGAAACAGGGAGAAAGGCTGAAGTTGGGTCCCTGAGAAAGGAAGACATTCTTTCTAGGCGATCTGAAGCTCCAGCTTCAGAGTTATGCAGACAGGTTCAGGTTCTAAAACAGCAGTCAATTATTTGACAAAGCTTTCCTTCCCATGGTGTTCTCCCAAATCAGAACATTGTTTGCTACTGGGGAGTTACTCCTATAGAGAATAAGTAGAGCAACATGATTTTCTCACATTAGGAACTGCTTAGTTTCTAAATTACATTAAAATATAAAGATAGTTGGTTCTCCTTCCTTATCAACATACAAAATGACATTAATCATTATTTGTTACACATATTATTCTGCTCATTACAGCATAATTTTCAACATGAATAATGGATTTGGCATGGGGGAATAGACTCCAGCATTGGAAAATAAGCTTCTTTTATACTGCCTGACTGCAGTCACAGGCTTTCCTAGTGGCTCACTGGAAAAGAACTCACCTGCAAAAAGCAGAAGATGGAAGTTCGATCCCTCAGTTGTGAGGACCCCCTGGAGAAGGAAATGGCAACCCACTCCAGAATTCTTGCCTGGGAAATCCCATGGAGAGAGGGGCCTGGTGGGCTACAGTCCATATGGTCACAAAGAGTCAGACATGACTTAGTGACTAAACAACAAGACTTCAGTCAAATAATAAAGCTAAGGAACTCTCCTCATTCTCTGAAGACAATAAAAAAACATTAAATTGCTTTGAATGGTATCTTAAGTTTTCAGTACATTAACTCTTACCAATGGATGTCTCTTTCTTTATGTTCTATTATAGCCAAGTAACTGAATAGCTAACTCTGAAGGGAATATTCCAGAAGATAAATGGTTCTCTTCCCTATCACCTTACAAAATGGCTCTTAACAGTTCATCCAAATCTACCCAAAAAGAAGTTAAAAGAATGATATACAAAACAGTAATCCCTTTCACCTCTAGCAGGTGTATATAAAGACAGTTGTTTTCCTGTGCCCTACGAACAAGGGCCAGAGAAGGCGATGGCACCCCACTCCAGTACTCTTGCTGGAAAATCCCATGGACGGAGGAGCCTGGTAGGCTGCAGTCCATGGGGTCACGAAGAGTCGGACACGACTGAGCGACTTCACTTTCACTTTTCACTTTCATGCACTGGAGAAGGAAATGGCAGCCCACTCCAGTGTTCTTGCCTGGAGAATCCCAGGGATGGGGGAGCCTGGTGGGCTGCTGTCTATGGGGTCACACAGAGTTGGACACGACTGAAGCGACTTAGCAGCAGCAGCAGCAGCAGCAAACAAGGGCTGCAGCTGTGCACTTGTTCCCTTTAGTAATGACAGGTAGATTCCAAGTAGAAGATGCTGCAGTTAATAAACAAAGGACTTGACCAACAAATTAGAAGAAACTTCCTGATGTACAAATGCTTTGCTGAGAAGAAACAACACGAAGATCAATCACTCTTAAATATTTTGTCTTAAATTAATGAAAGTGTGGTTTCCGTGGTTTCAAGGTTACACTGAATCTGTTCTTAACATTTGACTTAAACTTCTTCAGAGCAATGTAAAACAAAGTGTGATTCAAGTTCATTTCAATAAACAAATTATTTCATATTATACAGCTTTAAGAATAACAGAACGTAATAATAGTTAGGTCTGAGTGACAGACACATGAGGGTTCACTATACTATTCTATATTCTCCACTACTAGTTTTTAAAGTTTCAAAATAAGAAAGTTTTAACAACATATACATTTATGGTACACAGTTTTTCACTGTACACTGGCTTCCCAAATGTAAACTGCTTTGGATATCATATACACTAATCAGATACTCTAATGGAATATATTAATTTTTATACAAACATTTAACTTTGTAACAATAAAAGAATTACAAGAAAACTCTGGTGTAACTTCTCAGTTTGTAACAATAAAAGAATTACAAGAAAACTCTGGTGTAACTTCTCAGTTTAATTCTTTTTCTATATACAACATTAATAGTGAAGTCCCATACAATAATAGTCAAAGGTCCCAGATCTTACTGTAAATATGTCAGACAAAAAAATAAATGTGGTGTCCATAAGAAACTTAAGTATAATTTGTTTCTCAGCTTCCTCTATTTGTTAAAATCATAGTAAGGCCAAGAAGTGATTATTCATCTAACAAACTATTACACTATTCGTATTTTGATTTATCCATCTCACCTTATTTTTAACCTTTATTTCAAGGTTTCATCTAACTGCATTTTCAATGTCTCCTCCGATCCTTTGTTTTTAATCCCTCCTGATGTCTAAATATCATCTCAATAATTTCTGCCTTCTAAAATTTCAGATCTTAACAAATATGTCCACCTAGCCAAGAATATCTAATTTTGTATCAAATACCTAAATTTTGGCTTTTCTTTCCAAATACTCCTTAAAACCCAACAGAAAGCCAAGTCATTTCAGGATTCCTAAATTAACCAAAACAGTACTGGCACTAAATACACATTGATATAAGTCCTTAATTTCTCATTCAAAAATAAAGCTAAAGAACAAAGATATAAAACTATAAGCTTATAGACTAACATATCAAAGTGTTCTTATGTCTCTGCTAGAATATTTTAGAATAAAATATTAGAAATAATGTTACTAAATATGCTTAATCTGGCCAAGTGAAATTTCCTATGTAGCCCCTAACATCACCCTTCTTTTTCTCTATACTGTACTAGTCATTATTCCTAGTCTAATTTTTCCAAGTATATGATTGGAAATTACCAAATTACCCTCATTTTATCCCATTCCTTCAGATTAAGGTGTTATTCTAGGCATGCCTGCTGCTGCTGCTAAGTCACTTCAGTCGTGTCCGACTCTGTATAACCCCACCAGGCTCCTCCGTCCCTGGGATTCTCCAGGCAAGAACACTGGAATGGGTTGCTAGGCATGCCTAGTCATCAATTATCATTCTTTCTAAGATTTATAAACCAAAACTTATGCTGGAGCTTCTGAAGCTCATGGACAATGCATCACATAAGCCTGTGGTAGGATTTGGGAAATTCCAGACAGCTATGTAAATTAACAAAAACACAATATCATAGGTTCATATTATCCAAAAAAGATGTCTTCACTTTAAAGTTTATCAAGGACAGCACAAAGGAAGGTTGAGTGACGTGTCAGGATCACTACAATGACCTCCTCCCACAAACGTCTCTGATCATCTCCATTCCACAGTCACTGGCATTTCTATCAAGACCAGTAAGTATTCAAGTAAATCTAATCCAATCAAAAAATATTAAAATACATCACCTCCCAATTTCAAAGATAAAATCCCACCTGACTTCCAAACCATCTACCTCTCAAACCTTTGCTGAAATATAAATCCACATCTATTATACAGTTCTACTCATTCAACATTATTTAAAAGATTTTAAATTTCAAAACTAGACAGATTTCTGAAAATAAAAGATCAAATGTTGATCCAGCAACACATTATCTTAACCTACTATAATCAGAATTACAATTTTTGCCTTTAACAATTCAATTTCAGCATTCATGGCCTTTGTTAAGTAAAGGTAGCCTTTAAATATCACTGTATAATGTGAGGCACTGTTAAAAATTGTTCCCCAATTCACAGAAAGGTCATTCAAAGAACTTAAGCCAGAAAGTCCCTTAATTTTCTCTGCTTCAAGGAAATGACACTAATATTGTTCTAAGATACACAAAATACAAAAACCAGTGGGCAAAAACAGTGTTGACCGAAGTTCTGAAGTACCAATTAAAATGATTTTCTAAAGGTCTACATACAAACATATACATATACACAAACATATACATATACACAAAACACTACATATAAGCTAAAATTCAGTTTTCTTAATGAAAGTACACCCTAGAAATATGACTTGTTAAACAAAATATCATGTTTTAAAATGTCCTTTAAAAGCATATAATGTGATCATGTTACATGATCAAAACAAATAATCTCACTTTATCTGGTGTCTGTGTATTAATATTTCATGTTGGGTTTTCAGCACAGCACATCAAAATAGGCATCTTGTACATTTAAGATGTAAAAGTGATTTTAAGATCACTAATATAGTATCCTTTCATGTGTTTTTTTAATGACTCTTATGCTGACACTTCATTAAAACTCATCTCCAAGATTGTTATCAGATATAATCAGATGTCAATCAGTGAAAGCCTGATGTGACAGACTACACTCTTTGGTTCTTTTAAAATGTAAGCCTCAGCAGGAATAGAGGAAAAATCTAGATTTTATTGCAAAAAATATATATCCTCAAAACAATCTATCAAAGAAAAATGTAGAGAGGTGAATTTAAGGAATCATTTCTGTTATCTAGCACAGAAACTAAATTTTCTCACTAATTACTCCTACCTTTCTAAATCTGTGCATGACTAAATCACAATATAGACTCTTTTAAAGAGAAAGATATTACTGCATACCAATATACAAAGGGTGTTGTATATACAACATACATATACAGATACAGTCAAGTTTTAGGAGAAAAGGAATCAGACTAATATGAAATAATAAAATGCCTATCCTCCAAAAGTGTACATACCCTGATTAACACTACAACACAGGAAAGGAAACAGATCTGTAAGAAATACTGGGTCACCTAAGTCACTTCTGTTCCCCACCCCACCCAACATGCCCTGCAATCCCCACTCTAATCTTTATTTCCACCAAAACTTTACAGTCCAGAAAACCAACTGGATAGAGTATGCAAAGCACTAATATTCAATCATGGAAACAGGATATAATTTCTACATGTATCTCTTTCTTCCTGCCCCACTCCAGCAGCCTCCCTCACCACCCCCATAACTAAAGCATCGAAGAAACAAATTTAACTGAGAAGCAAAGGGTTTCTAATTGCATGTTAACATAAACTATGCTGATTGAGACTGAGAGAGCCAGATGCCTTTTTAAGGATGCTAGTTTTATACTGAAATGTTTGAAGCCATCAAGCATTCAGATCTGTAATTCAGAAACTTGAATACATTTCTATTAATCAATAAAAAATATAAATTCAAATATAAAAAGTAATGATTAAAATCTGTTAATCTTTCATATACCCCTTATTAAACTGATAAGAGGTAAGGTGATATAGAGCAGAACGTAAGACTCATATTAATGAACTCATGAAAAAGCCTCTAAAATCTTGTACGCACACCTGCCAAATAAAGTACTGAGTGAAGTAAGTCAGATGGAGAAAGACAAATATCATATTTGGTATCTAAAAAATAGTATAATTGAGTTTATTTACAAAGCGGAAACAGAGTCACTGATGTAGAAAACAAAACTTATGGTTACCAAGAGGGAAAGGGGAAGGAAGGGATTAAAGTGGGAGATTGGGGCTGACATATACACACTACTATATATAAAACAGATAATAAGGACCTACCGTATGGCACAGGGAACTCTACTCAATACCCTGTAATGACCTCTATGGAAAAAGAATCTAAAAAAGAGTGGATATATATGTGTGTGTAACTGATTCATCTTGCTATACACTTGAAACACAACATTTTAAGTCAACTATATTCCAATAAAGAATAAGTTATGAAAATGCATACTTCTTGACCAAAAGACATAATTTCTCTGCCAACAAACCTGAATTTTAAAAATGCATATCCAAGTATAAACAATATTCAGAAAGCAAAAAGCAACAATGATTGCCAATGCATCCCACAGCATGGCCCCCAAACAGTTAAGAAGCCCAAGAACTCACTCAGACTCCTGGACAGGATTTTAGCTCTTCTCAAAAGTAGCTGAATAGTATGAAGGGAAGAAAAGTCAAGACTTTAGTAACTGGAGAAGAAATACTGAAAAATGAGACCAACAGAAACTAAATTAATTTTTACTGCTTCTAATGAGAGTGAACAAAGCTCGCAGAGAGAGCTTATCTTCCATGCCCCAACTTTCCCTGTCAATTTGCCTATCCACAGAGTTGGGAAATTATGTCCTCTTTTAACTATCTCATTGGTGAGCAACAGGCAGAAGCCTCAACTGTCAGACACTTGTCTGGCACACAGACATAAAGGAGTTGGCGCAGCAGGAGCTCAAGCTGCGAGACTCAGCTTATTCCTATGTGGGTGAGGAAATAAGGGCACTTGGCCACAGTTCCCCTCAGGGGCCACTGAAATAGTGGAAGCTTCTGAGACTGTGCCATAGACATGGCCATTATGCTAGACCCAGGCTCTGGGTTTTCTTTGTTGTTCTTATCAGAAGAAACAACAGGCAAGCAAAATGCCATCAGTAAAGGCAACACTGATTCCAGGCTCCACGTTATTGGCATGTTTCCCTTTTCCCCATGCCAATCTCACCATGGAATCATAGACGATTAGCACTGGAAAGGGCTTTAGAGATCACACAGCACTACCATTTCAGTTTACAAATGGAGAAACTGAGACCTAGGGGGGTTTAGTGATGACTAGCCTAAGGTTTTTCACTTAGTGGCAGACTGCATATCAGCACAGAAGCTTTTTTTCCTCCTCTTTCCTCTTCTTTGGCTGGTGCTTGAAGACCTTTATTTCTCAGCCTAGTTCCCCTATCCTCTCCCTGCATATCACCTGTCAGTGTATTTGTCTCCTCTCTCCAACCAATGTACTTTCATTTTCAGATAAGCTGCCTCACTCTTAGCTCCTATTATCCCTTGACCATTTTTGCCTAAACAGGAAGACCTCTCTTAATCTCAACCAGGTACTGTGAAGTCAAGGCAAGCAATACTGACTGGGTATTACAGCTTCTGGCCGACTTCCCTGGTGGCTCAGCAGTAAAGAATTCACCTACAATGCAGGAGATACAGGTTCCATCTCTGGGTCAGAAAGATCTCTTGGAGAAGGAAATAGCAACCCACTCCAGTATTCTTGCCTGGGAAATTCCATGGACACAGGAGCCTGGCAGGCTACAGTCCATGAGGTCACAAAAGAGTCAGACAAGATTTAATGACTAAACAACAACAAATTACAGCTTCTAATGAAAGCAGAGAAAAAAGAATGCAGGAGTTAGTCAGCAATGGGCAGGCACATGTGACTATGCAAACAAGGTATTTTGGGACTAGACCCGAGAGTCAACCAAAAGTGCTTAGCCAGAGGCCAGTACATAGCTGGGACTAGGAAGAGAAACTTGTGGAGCATGATTATGCCCAGGCTATATCATTAGTAGAACAAGGATATGAATTTGTTCAAGAGGACAAAGTTTACAAAGATAATAAATGAAACTAGTAAGAATGATATATATAATCTTACCCTCTAAATCACATTTCCTAGCCTTTTTCCAAAAGTTCCCTTGAAAATGTATGTTAGATTCATTGGCGAAAGGAAGCAGAGATGGCTGAACTGAGAGTCTGCCTACTTTATAAGGCAGACTAATTATCTATAAAAATAATGTAAAGGATTCATATAATTAATTGAACACTGAACAGGAGTGGAAGGATGGGAGTAGCTAAGATGAGGGTGACGGGCAAAAAGCCTATACAGTATACAATTCTTCAGCAAAAATGATGACACACAGTATCAGGCAAATTTTCAACTGCAATGGATAAATCATATTTCCACTTTGAGAAAGATTGGGGCTATTTAGATCACTCTAAAATGAGAAAAACATTTCATTCTTAGTCAAAGTGCTTAGAAAAACAGAAACATAGCAAGCTTACTGAACAGTAACTTTAGATATAGCAGTCAACTAAAATGATTCTTTCAACATCTTTAACGCCCTAACAAAGGAAACCAAAGGTGTTATTTTTCCTCTATAATTTCATATTATATGTTTTACCAAATAACATTCTTGAGGTTACTTTATACCTCAAGATTTGGGTTGGCAAACTCTTCTAAAATTACTTATTGCTACAGGTATATAAATGGTGACCTCACACACTTTTCTACTGTTGTTACAATAACAATTCTAAGCAGTGCATTATAATTGGGAATAACCCCTTGATGAACGCATCTTAATACAACTATTGTCGTCATTATATATTAATGACTGCATTTTATATAAGTAGGGCTCAAAATGTTTTCAAATGAATTCACGTACAATAGATGTGAAAGGGAAAATATAAATTGGACAATGGGAAGGGTAAGAGTTTATGAAGTGTTACACCATTAATTCTCAGTCTGAGATCCCTAGACCAGAAAAGGTATCCAACACAAAAAGAATCCATTATAATAAGGCTGTAGAAAACTAAAACATAACTTTGGGCTAGCAGCCTATTGTGTGTGCTCAATCACTCACTCGGGTCTGACTCTTTGCAAGCCCATGGACTTTAGCCCTCCAGGCTCCATGGGATTTTACAGGCAAGAACACCGAGGTGGGTTGCCATTTCCTCTTTCAAGGGGTATTCCCGACCCAGGGATCGAACCTGGGTCTTCAGCATCTCCTGCACTGGCAGGATGATGCATTACCGCTGCACCAGCTGGGAAGCCCCAGCATCCTATTAATTCAGTGTAATAACAAGACTGGTGATTAAATGGTGATCCAAGCCGACGGTTGATAGCTTCGGTCTCTTTGATTTATTTTTAAAAGGAGGGAAAGGGAATAATTATTTAATACATAGGTCAGTGAGCAAAATCTTTCAAAACTTAGGACCCAATAGCATATTCAAAGAATTCTTAGATAGCAGAAATTTTAGACTGGGTATTTTCTCAGTATTCCATAAGAGCCAACATGTATTGAACATGTGTGTGCACGGGTGCCTGCATGCTCTGTTGCCAAATCGTGTCCAGCTCTTTGCAACCCTATGGACTGTAGCCAACAGGATTCTCTGTCCATGGGATTTCTCAGGCAAGACTTGACCCAGGGATCGAAGCCACATCTCCTATGTCTCCTGCACTGGCAGACAGATTCTTTACCACTGAGCCCCTGGGAATATATTCTGTGTCCAGTACTGAGCAAATCACATTACATGAATTAGCTCCTTTACTCTTCACAAAACTGTGTAAGGCAAGCTAAGACTGATCCACTTTTGAGATGAGAAAACTGAGGCCAAATGAAGGGAAATAACCTGTCCAAGGTTCCAGAGATGATAAGATTATCTGAAATCTGCATCCAAAGGCTTGTGTTTTTAACCAATATATTTACCCTCAATCTATTTAAAAAACAAAACATACACTTATTTGATTCTCTAAATACATTCCAACTTTTTAACTGATTTTTCATGAAATATGTCTTATAGTTTGATATGAAATATAAAACATCAAATATAAAGGTTTTGAAACATCATAATACTTTAAATTCTTAGCGAAATTGGTTATGCCAATTTAATAATTTATTCATTAACCAATTCTGTTAATGAATTAGTAGGACCATATTTTTAAGGAGAAATGCCTAGCCTATTTTAACAAGACTAATACTTTAAAATATTGTTATTCTCTATTGATGTTTTGGAGTCTCTGCGGCATTCCAACACATGAAATACTATGTCTTATAAAGGCACTTTAAAAAAAAAATTATTTTGCTGATTGTACTTAAATATGGAACTACAGTACACATAAATCCATCATCTGGAGAAAATCTGACTTGATATAACTGTGCCTTTCTAAGCTTTTGAGGAAAACACTGACTACTACCGCTTCAGTATTTACCTTACATGTACATGTACTACGGAAAAAGTAAAGTCAATGATGCAAGAACCCCAAAGACTGAATTCAAGTGTTCTCCTAAAAAACCTTGCTAAACAAATACTCAGAAACATAAAGTAATATATGGTCACTTCCAGTTTAGAAGTATAAGGCATAGAGTAAAGCAGAGAATCTGAAACTTTTCAGATAATAAAGCCAAGTTAAATATTCAAACCAGACTATTCTAACAGCATGAAGCAGGGACCAAATTCTCCAGACAATTTCTATTCTTATTGCTGTTGAGTTAATTAGCCTGATAACTATTATTACAATTTATACTTTTGAAATGGCTCTTTTTTAGATAACATAAAAAGCATACCACTAATTATGCCATATATAAATGTTATAAGGATATACAATATATTGATAGGTGTAACAATAACCAATTTACAGAGTACAAAGCCACACTGACAAAATAGTATGATTCTCAAGTTAGCTAATTTTTTTAGATACAAATTAAAATACCTTCATAAGATAAATGTATGTGCGTATAGGACAAATGCTGACATTCAGATGATACCAAAGATATCAATCTTGATATTGTTTTATACTATGCTAATATATATTAGTTCAGAGAGACAGGCTTTGATATAAAACTGCCAATTAAGACAGTATATTAAATTTAAACTCCAAAGAAATAAGGCTATTATATGCTTGAATGCATATGTAATTAAATTTTTTCTTTAAATAAAAGTTCTAATCAGATCACATTCTTTGTGATAATAATCTCTTGTTGCAAACAGCATAGCACCCTCTGGTGCATCTGTTGTAAGATGTATAAAATTTCCACCAAAAAAGGATAGAATTCTAGTAAAAATGAACCATAAAAATCAATAGATTGATATTCATTTCAGTACATATTTTTAAACATTAATGCTTAAAAACAATTTTCACTTAAAAAGAACACTAAAATCTTTATAGTAACAATCAAAGTAGGTCAGGAAAATGTTTTCACTTGATGATATTTAAAGTAACCAACAAAACACCACCAGTTCTCAACACTTAATATTTAAATTAAAATAATGCTGCCCAAAAAACATTCAAGTATGGGACAGCAAAAGTTAACTCGTTACCTAATTTCATGTTCCCTAATTTCACTTTATTCAAATCTGCCCTGGCTTTTTGCTTCAGATAAACTGACTGTGTAAAGTGCTCCTGAGTACTTTTTCTGGATTCAAATGGAATTTATCACTGTTTAAAGAATTTGAAGTGTTTTCTGAAAGGACCTGCAGCTTACACAGCTCAAAAACAGAATGATATTCAAAAAAAAGTTATGTTAATTAAATTAGGAATCTTAATTTGAATAGTTCAAAACCTTTACTTTAAAAAGAAAAACAACTCTTCCTAGGAAAATAACTCCAAAAGTATATTTTACTAAGAACAAAAGCAAAGGATGCCACCTGCTTTAGACAGCTCGTTTGTGAACCACTGGAAGTCCCAACACAATGCACTAGAAACGAAAGTGACACCTGTTTAAAACAGCCATCTGTCCCTAACAAAGCTAGATTTAGTTAAATCCATTTAATCTTAGATTTCCAAAATATGGGAACACTATGCACCTGTGAACAGAGAGGAATTTAAAATCTGTTATCCAACAGCTACTGGGACTCTATACCATAGAGTTAAAGACAAATATTTCCATCAGGGAAAGTAAGTTGTTTATTTTTAAAAGTAACTAGATATAGAGGATTTTTAGCCTAATGCTAAGCATAAAAACAAAGCAAGCAAGCCAAAAAAAAAAAAAACCAGCAGATTTTTCATAATGTAAAGGTTTATGTCTTTGAAGACTTTGTAATTTGAAAAGTTTCTTTGTTTGGTATTCTCATTTCTTGTAACATACTCACTAGAGATACAAAAAAAAAAAAACAAAGTAACATTCTTACTACATAGTTCAGAAAAGTTTTTTTAAAACTCTTCCTACATATCTGATACTCTATCTTCTCTTTTAAATATACACACATATATACACATACTTACTAAAAACTCTGAGATGTAAAATCAAACTCCACCCACTGATTTCTTCAGTTGACAGTTTAGAGAGTATATACAACATCAACCTTCTGAAGAACAATGAAACATGTTATCAAATTGTAACATGTATCGTTTAAATAAAAGATTAAATCTTTGATTCAAAATTCATGTTTTAATTCCTAAATTTTAATAGCAATACCTTTTTACCATTAAATGCTTCTATAAAAAATATTGCTTAGGATTAAATATATTAAATTCATAAACTGTAAGTTTTTTGCATACCCTAAACTTATTAACTATAAACCTTTTGAGTACAAGAGTATTTGAATACTGGAGGAATAATATACTATTTTTTTAATTAGCATAATCATCCCATATAATGAAAACATTGTGGAATGATGCATTTGAGAAGTGCATTTTAGTTTACTGCTATACATTTAAATGTAGTACAGAAATATACCTATACCATTTAATGCAATAGGCACAATAACATAAAAAGGCTGAGACAGACATTATGACATACAATGAATCACAAATATTCAGCTATTCAAAATAAGTTACAAGTAACTCCTATTTAGTAATTTTAGTTTTAAAGTTTGGCGACTTCAGTTTTTTTTTTCAGTCTTATACAAACACAAGAGAATACCAACACATAATATACTCTCTCCTAGGAAAAACATCACAGGAAAAAAAAAATTTAAGTGTTACCAAGTATTTATCGGTATGTTAAATTTAAAAATTTATCCTTTGTTAGTATTTCTAGCTATTATTTACTTGATCCATATGAATAATGTTGACACACCTGAGTCCACGGCATCTCTAGCAGTAACTTTTATATCACATATGTGCTTTTAATAACAGATAAGTAATAGAATTCAAATTAACTTCTGATCTCAAAACACCTTGTGAATGAAAATCTAACTTAGAGAAAAACTGAGATAGTTGTAATGTGTGAAATGCCTCAAAAAAGTTCTTGGACACTGCCAATAAAAACATTAAGCTATAAAATTATAGCATATAATCTACTCGACTGAAAATGTATTAAATGGCATAAAGTCTGAAACTGTCTCAAGACAGTAAAACTCCTATTAACTTCAAAGTTTATAAGGACTGAGGAACTTCACCATCCAAAAGTGTTCAGGCATTTGACACTCACCTGAACAGAAAAAAAATACAGGTTAGTAGTATTAGAGATTTGCATGAAACCTAGGTTGGGGAGGGGGCAACAAATATAAAGAAATTTGAGTGCTCTGAGAAAGTCTTCGTTCAGAACTAACATCATCTTCATTTAAAATACCAACCACAAAGAAATTAATTTTAAAAAAGAAAAGTTTTTAAACTCTAACTCTTATTTTACAAAGTATTAGCCTTAAATTGCATTACAATTACCCAACCTGCTCATTGACAATTTCAAGAATAATTAATACTGTCACATTATCCATGGTCTGTTCTTTAGGGCAAATCAATATATGGTTTGCTGTTAGAAAAAAAAGACTAAGTTTAAGTATTTAAAATTTTCAATTTGGAAACTCCAATATGTGCAAATAAAATAGTACATTATATTTGCTTTAGCACACACTATCAAACTCTTTTCTCATGATCTATTAATTAAACATTGCGCTGAAAACTGAACAAATTTACAGGATCTCTAAAACTGGGTTACCTGTATCTAAGAGCCTATAACTTGAGGACTGACAAATATTCAAATATACTGAGAAAAACAGAATTTTGAAGGAAAGACCTAAAAAGGAAAAAGTTCTCTCTCTTCAGCAGGCTTAAGTCACTGTCTAAAGAAAACCAAAAACTAATATTAAAAAGACTGTTAAGTACACACATGCCTAGATCTTAACAACCACAAAGAAAGTGAAATATACACACGTTTCAAGTTGAGTAGCTTCATACATTCTTTATGAACAACTTGACTTCAATTTCAACTCTCAAAGGAAAACGAACAGAGAAGATGAAGAAAAAAAAAAACTCTTCAGAAGTACCGTAACTGTCACAAATAACACTGTAAACAATTCTCACAAAGCTTCCTTCTGTCCTTTCCCTGTTTGTAACACACAAAGTCTCATAACCACAATGAAAATTGTTAACACTCCACTGTGGGGAAGGAGGTTCATAAAGTGAAATGGAACCTCACTAGTACCCCTCCCATCTCCACACGAAGGATAAAGCACTGTCAATAACTACTAACCAAGTATCACAGATGCCCTGCATCCGGTTTAAATCTCACACTCACACACAAACACACCAAAAGAGAAAGAGAGAGGAGAGAGACTTTAAAAAAAAAAAAAAAAAAAATCTTCTTCCCAGTGCAGCAAAGAACCCAGCCAAGAAGCCCCTGGTTCCAGTGTGTGTGCAAGGGGTGTGGGGGTAAAAGAAAGGGGGGAGGGAAGAGTGCTGAAAGGATATTAAGACTGTTTGCAGCACAAAGAAAACACAGTTTTAAAAGAAAAAAGAAAACCATGCAGCTGATGAGGATGGTAAAAGAGCAGCTCATTTAGCACAAGGCAAAGAGGGGCAAAAATGAAGGGAATAAGCGGTGAGAAAAGTTCACCGTTGTATAAGGATAAAAACAACAAAACCAGTAACAAGGCCCCACAAGTGAACAACAACAACAAAACACCACCTCTTGGGTCCCCCCTTGCACACTGTTGTCTATTTCGGTTTTGAAAGAAGCAGGAACCAAGCAGCTTTGAAAAACAAGAAAATTAAAGAAAGAAAGGGAAAAAAAACCCCTTCTCTCTTCACCTGGCCCTCCTCCTCAGCCCCAGACCTAGGGGAGAGCTCCACCGTCCGCAGCGCAGAACTGTGGCTCCCTCTCCCGCTCCGCTCGCAGCCCCCCGAGCTCCCGCTCCATCCCTGAAGCGCGGCCGCGGAGGGCCAGGGCCGGCGGGCGGGCGGCGCGGCGCCCACACCCCCGACCCAGCCGCGGCGCGCACGGTCCATTGTAAACAAGCCCGGGGGACCGAGCCCCTCGGCAGCGGCGCCGCAGCTGCAGCCCCGGTGTCAGAAGTGAGACCCCCGCACAGCCACACTCGGCTCGCACACACACGGACACACACACGCACGGACACAAGCGTTCACACGCATCCACACGCTCCCACACACATGTAGAGACCGAAGAATATTCACCTTGGCTGTGGATTATTGTGGTGTTGTTGGTGGGTGATGGAGATGGTGGTGGTGGGGAGGAGGAAGAGGAGGAGGAGGAGGAGGAGGAGAGGAGTAGTTGTTGTTGATGGGTAACAGTCGCCAGGACTACGGTGACTATGGCGCTTGATTCACAAGGCAACGGTTGCTATAACTCACAAAAGAGAGAGAGAGGGAGAAGAGAGAGGGAGCAAGAGGGAGAGGGAGACACTCGCACGGGGAGGGGTGGGGGAGGGAAGAGAGGAGGAGGCGGGCCGGCTAGCAGCCGGAAGGGGCGGGCTCAGTTCCGTGACGGACAACCCCCGAACCGAGTTACCGGGGGGAGCGACGGCAGCTTTCCGAGAAAGGATTCCAAAGAGATGCACCAGGTTTGGCAGGGGCTGAGAACACCCCTAGATTCCCCTAGGAGGTACACTACTACACGCCCTGGCGAGGCTGGAGGACGAATTTAGGGCCGTGGCGCGAGGGATACTTTCTGTGAAACAAGAGCTACCCCTCGCAGCAGCCTGCATTGTGCCAAGAAGCCTCAGAGCGGGAGACGGTAACGGCTAACCCAGGAGAGGGGCTGTTGAGGACGATTCCAGACACCTTGTGACACAACCAGCTACAGCTGGGGAAGAATCCACTTTGAAGAGAGACCCCGCCCCCCATGTAAACCTCATTTCCGGGGCGGGGCGGGCGTAGGCTCCCGGATGTGCCGCCGCTCGCTAGCTCTTTTTTCCCCCCCTCACTTTTTCGTTAGCCGCCCCTCCCGCCTCTGAGGCGCAGGCTGTATTCCCGGTAGCTGTCGCCTGCTGACTTCTAGCATGCCGGGGCGGTGGGGATCGCGCTTCATTGGAGGGTCCACGCCGCCCTCGCGCTCGTGCTTTCCGCATTCCGGCCCGCTCCCGCCTCCCGAGGCCACGACTCGGAGGAGCGCGGGCGGCGGGCTGTGAGCGAGCTGCCTCCGCCGCCATTTTAGAGCGGGCGAACGCGGGGCGCGCGTGGGCTGCGCGCCGGCCTCCCGCCTTCCAGCCGCGGCGTGGCGCGCACCGGGAAGGTCCAAGCTCTTCCGGCCCTCAGGAGCGAAGAGGCGAGGTTTTGACTCCCTCCCTACCTACAGGGCGGGGAGTAAGCTCTACTAAGGAACGAGAGAGCGATCTCTCCCGGAACGCGAAAACGCATGGCGGCCCCCCTCCGGGAAGGGCGTTGGGAGGTGGGGTAACCTACTCTGTTCCTAGAGCCCCGTTATCTTCAGCCCTCTTAAGTGCTCGTCCCTTTTTGAAGCTGACCAAACCAGGATTTGAACTCATCCCCTTGTCTTACTACTTGCCTCGTCCCGGTCGCCGGTTCCCTAACAACCTGCTGTCCTGAGGGTCTTCCTCCTTCCGGGTGTTTTAGAGATAGACGAATGGCTTCCCTTAGTGATGGATATTGTTAGCACACAACTGTCTCGAACCCCCATTGGTATCGAATTAGCCTCTAACGCCACAGCGTTCAAACATATTCCCCCAATTCCCAGCAGACAGGAATCCTGCAGAAATATGCCCTCAGGCCCTGCCAATACACCAAACCAACACAGGCAGCTAAGCTGCTTATCCAGGACAATAACTTGGATATTCGAGCATTAGAAAGTCATTTCTCTTGAGGCTTAATTTTTGCACCTGCAGATAAGGGTTTGGGGCCTACTAAAATAATAGCTACCGTTTCCGAAGTTTTATTTTGCCCCAGACGTTATGCTTAGTGTTTTACATGCATTATCTCATTTAATCCTGGCAACACCACTATCAGGTACATAATACTCATTTTGGAGAAGGTACAGTCAGTGGTTTATTTTACAGTTTTGCACCATGGAGTATTAGATAAGAGTATTTTATGAATCAGCTGAACAATAGATTCAAGAAAGTAATGTTGCCTTTGGTAATCTCATAATGTGTTACAGAGTTTCTTAAAATATGTTACAATCTAATAGTAAACAGGATTGAACACAGGGCTAAAACGGAAAGGTTCATGACCCACTGTGGTAGTGGGACCTTCCAATCTGAGACAAATGACATGGTAACCAACCCTAGTTAAATTCTTCATATTTAGAATAATAGTTTCGACGTACACGTAGGAAATAAAGTATGCATTCCAGCTATATGAAAACTGGTAGTCATTATGAATATTCATCTCATTACATTTACAGCTAAAGTCTCTCTATTCCTATAATGGTGAGTGTTGCTGTTTGCTCACACTACACAGCTCTGAATAGCTTTTTTAGTTCTATTATAGTTTGCCCATCCCTTCCCTCACTGTCAGCTGTTGCTTCTTACTGCTGTTAACATAATTTCATTATCCTCCCTCCCCTTTTAATTTACTGATTATAATCTGCAGACAAGAAAACCACATAATGAAGCTTGTGCAAAACTATCTCAAGAGTACTTTGAGGAACTCTGCTTTAGGAAAAGTATGTGACCTTTGTGTGACGACTTTGTAACATCAGTTTAAGATGCATAGAGTTTTTTTTTTTTTTAACCTACATCCTCATTTGGCCTTTTCCTGAGTTATACATAAATATTTTAAGTGAGTTCTTTTAAAGTTAGGATATAGAATATTTCTCCCTGTTTTAGAATAATTGATAGTATTCGTTCTAATCATAAAAGATTCAGTTCAGTTCAGTGGCTCAGTTGTGTCCAACTCTGCGACCCCATGAATCGCAGCCCACCAGGCCTCCCTTTGCATCACCAACTCCCGGAGTTCACTCAAACTCACATCCATCGAGTAGGTGATGCCATCCAGTAATCTCATCCTCTGTCGTCCACTTCTCCTCCTGCCCCCAATCCCTCCCAGCATCGGAGTCTTTTAAAATGAGTCAACTCTTTGCATGAGGTGGCCAAAGGGCTGGAGTTTCAGCTTCAACATCATTCCTTCCAAAGAACACCCAGGACTGATCTCCTTTAGAATGGACTGGTTGGATCTCCTTGCAGTCCAAGGGACTCTCAAGAGTCTTCTCGAACATCACAGTTCAAAAGCATCAATTCTTCGGCCCTCAGCTTTCTTCACAGTCCAACTCTCGCATCCATACATGACCACTGGAAAAACCATAGCCTTGACTAGATAGACCTTAGTCGGCCAAGTAATCTGTCTGCTTTTCAATATGCTGTCTAGGTTGGTCATAACTTTCCTTCCAAGCGGTAAGTGTCTTTTAATTTCATGGCTGTGATCACCATCTGTAGTGATTTTGGAGCTCCAAAAAATAAAGTCTGACACTGTTTCCACTGTTTCCCCATCAATTTCCCATGAAGTGATGGGACCAGATGCCATGATCTTCATTTTCTGAATATTGAGCTTTAAGTCTTAAAGTTTAAGCTTTAAACTTTTTCACTGTCCTCTTTCACTCTCATCAAGAGGCTTTTTAGTTCCTCTTCACTTTCTGCCATAAGGGTGGTGTCATCTGCATATCTGAGGTTATTGATAGTTCTCCCGGAAATCTTGATTCCAGCTTGTGCTTCTTCCAGCCCAGCATTTCTCATGATATACTCTGCATCAAGTTAAATAAGCAAGGTGACAATATACAGCCTTGACGTACTCCTTTTCCTATTTGGAACCAGTCTGTAACATGAATTTTTCAGTGTTACCACCAGACAACCAATTCAAGATATAGATTTGGAAACATGCTGGATTGTAATTGCATGTTTTGTTATGTTATAGTTATGATAGGTCAGGAATCCCTTTGCCTATATTCATTTCTCCATTACGGTCATTTATAAGCTTATATAGCTACATCTTTACATATGTTACACATATATTTAAAAAATAATTTGTTAGAAAACAGAAAATACCCAGCCATGTCTCTAACATTTATCACCTGTTACAGTGTTATACACACTGGATTGAAAAAGTACCTAAACAAAAAATACTTTACATTCTTTGACAAATTCAATAAACTGCCAATACAGTAGTTATTTGTTGAGTATCAAAAATGGGCTAGATATGGCTCCTGTCTATAAAATGTGCAAATTCAATATCTGTGAATTTAAAATGCTGTGTCCTTTGATCTTGGATTGTTTTTGCTGTCAGCTTGGAGTGAATGGCAGAGACATTGATTAACACATTTGTATCTGAACCACTTGAAAAATAGGAAGCCCTGATTATATGTGGATTATTAAAAAGCATCACTACGAACAAAGCTCGTGGAGATGATGGAATTCCAGCTAAGCTATTTCAAATCCTGAAAGATGATGCTGTGAAAGTGCTGCAATCAATATGCCAGCAAATTTGGAAAACTCAGCAGTGGCCACAGGACTGGAAAAGGTCAGTTTTCATTCCAATCCCAAAGAAAAGCAATGCCAAAGAATGTTCAGACTACTGCACAATTGCATTCATCTCACACGCTAGCAAAGTAATACTCAAAATTCTCCAAGCCAGGCTTCAGCAATACATGAACTGGGAACTTCTGGATGTTCAAGCTGGTTTTAGAAAAGGCAGAAGAACCAGATCATCAAATTGCCAACATCTGCTGGATCATCAAAAAAGCAGGAGAGTTCCAGAAAAACATCTACTTCTGCTTTATTGACTATGCCAAAGCCTTTCACTGTGTGGATCACAATAAACTGTGGAAAAT
This sequence comes from Oryx dammah, assembly GCF_014754425.2. NCBI lineage: Eukaryota > Metazoa > Chordata > Mammalia > Artiodactyla > Bovidae > Oryx > Oryx dammah. The sequence continues at coordinate 40,327,739 of NW_024070185.1, read as the reverse complement.
TCTGAAAGAGATGGGAATACCAGACCACCTGACCTGCCTCTTGAGAAACCTATATGCAGGTCAGGAAGCAATAGTTAGAACTGGACATGGAACAACAGACTGGTTCCAAATAGGAAAAGGAGTATGTCAAGGCTGTATATTGTCACCCTGCTTATTTAACTTAGATGCAGAGTATATCATGAGAAATGCTGGGCTGGAAGAAGCACAAGCTGGAATCAAGATTGCCAGGAGAAATATCAATAACCTCAGATATGCAGATGACACCACCCTTATGGCAGAAAGTGAAGAGGAACTAAAAAGCCTCTTGATGAAGGTGAAAGAGGAGAGTGAAAAAGTTGGCTTAAAGCTCAACATTCAGAAAACAAAGATCATGGTATCTGGTCCCATCACTTCATGGGAAATTGATGGGGAAACAGTGTCAGACTTTATTTTTCTGGGCTCCAAAATCACTGCAGATGGAGATTGCAGCCATGAAATTAAAGGACGCTTACTCCTTGGAAGGAAAGTTATGACCAACCTAGACAGCATATTCAAAAGCAGAGAGCACTTTGCCAACAAAGGTGTGTCTAGTCAAGGCTGTGGTTTTTCCAGTGGTCATGTATGGATGTGAGACTTGGATGGTGAAGAAAGATGAGTGCTGAAGAATTGATGCCTTTGAACTGTGGTGTTGGAGAAGACTCTTGAGAGTCCCTTGGACTGCAAGGAGTTCCAACCAGTCCATCCTAAAGGAGATCAGTCCTGGATCAGTTCATTGGAAGGAATGATGCTGAAGCTGATACTCCAATACTTTGGCCACCTCATGCGAAGAGCTGACTCATTGGAAAAGACTCTGGTGCTGGGAGGGATTGGAGGCAGGAAGAGAAGGAGATGACAGAGGTTGAGATCGCTGGATAGTATCACCGACTTGATGGACTTGATTTTGTGTAACCTCCAGGATTTGGTGATGGACAGGGAGGTCTGGCGTGCTGCAGTTCATGGGGTCTCAAAGAGTTGGACACGACCTTGTGACTGAACTGAACTAATATACTTTATAAATTAATTTAGTACATTCTCTAGGGTAAATTTCCTCTTCAATATTATCTATTAGGTTATTTCCTACTATTGATATCTACTGTATAGTCAAGAATTAATAAGTTACTTCAACATTAATGCTTATAAAAGGAAAAACTACATACAAAGGACAAAATACTGATAATATGATAGATTTACTCCCAAAAATAGTGTATATGAGAGTTTTAAAAGTTAATGGATTGGTCTGTGACAGCTTGCCAGTGAATCCTTTTATAAAGCAGAAATTATACCTGTTTAAAATGTTTTCACTTTATTGTAATATCTGATTTTCTTCAATTGAGAGACACTTATAGTCTTAGTTCTCTTAGGCAACTAAGGGAAATGAATGGTTTCATTTTAACCAGTTTTTTATTGAGTATTTATGATATGCATATGGACTTCCCTGGTGGCTCAGGACCTAAAGTGTCTGCCTACAGTGCGAGAGACCTGGGTTCAGTCCCTGGGTCAGGAAGATCCCCTGGAGAAGGAAATGGCAACCCACTCCAGTATTCTTGCCTGGAAAATCCCATGGACAGAGGAGCCTGTTAGGCTATAGTGCATGCGGTCCCAAAGAGTCGGACTCAACTTCCCTTTCACTAGATCTCAAGTTCTGTGGATATACAATAATAATCAATAATGATATCAGGTGATAGAGGCCAAAACTAGAGTAAATAGAGTAATTCAAAACTATATAATTTGTCATTTTTCTCTGGAGCACTCCTAAGTCTACCCATTCCCAACCAAAGTATATTTTGATTTTGAAAATACTGCATTATTTTTTTCTGATAGATTTGTCATTCTAACTGTATTTTTAGGTAGTAGAAACCAACTGTTAACTCAGCCGTCCTGAGATATGTTTGTTCTTATATATAATCTGGAATTAAATTTTCAGCCAAGTAGAGAACCTGCCTGCCAGTACAATAGATGTAAAGACATGGGTTCAGTCCCTGGGTTAGGAAGATCCCCTGTAGGAGAGCATGGCAACCCACTCCAGTATAATTGCTTGGAAAATCCCATGGACGGAGTATCCTGGCTGGTTACAGTTTGTAGGGTTGCAAAGAGTCAGATAAGACTGAAGCACACACACACACACACACAAACACACACACCCCATTCATTTGTTAAAAAAATTACCTGAGCAACAGAACATAATAGAATTTCATAAGTTGATTTTCTTTTTCAAGATCAAAGTATGTTTTGATATACACATGTAGCTTTTCCCTTTAATTAATGCAGAATCTTATATAGTATTTGCAGCATTAAAAACAAAAATTGGAAACAACCTAAATAGCTATCAGTAGGAAGATGGGAAAACAAATTGTGATACATTTATGCAATGGAGTTCAGTTCAGTCACTCAGTTGTGTCCCCATGAATCGCAGCGTACCAGGCCTCCCTGTCCATCACCAACTCCCAGAGTTTACTCAGACTCATGTCCATCAAGCCGGTGATGCCATTCAGCCATCTCATACTCTGTCATCCCCTTCTCCTCCTCCCCCCAGTCCCTCCCAGCATCAGAGTCTTTTCCAATGAGTCAACTCTTCGCATGAGGTGGCCAACGTATTGGAGTTTCAGCTTCAGCATCATTCCTTCCAATGAACACCCAGGACTGATCTCCTTTAGGATGGACTGGTTGGATCTCCTTGCAGTCCAAGGGGCTCTCAAGAGTCTTCTCCAACACCACAGTTCAAAAGCATCAATTCTTCGGCCCTCAGCTTTCTTCACCATTCAAGTCTCACATCCATACATGACCACTGGAAAAACCATAGTCTTGACTAGACACACCTTTGTTGGCAAAGTAATGTCTCTGCTTTTCAATATGCTATCTAGGTTAGTCATAATTTTCCTTCCAAGGAGTAGGTGTCTTTTAATTTCATGGCTGCAGTCACCATCTGCAGTGATTTTGGAGCCCCCCAAAAATAAAGTCTGACACTGTTTCCACTGTTTCCCCATCTATTTCCCATGAAGTAATGGGACCGGATGCCATGATCTTAGTTTTCTGAATGTTGAGCTTTTAAGCCAACTTTTTCATTCTTCTCTTTCACTTTCACCAAGAGGCTTTTTAGTTCCTCTTCACTTTCTGCCATAAGGGTGGTGTCATCTGCATATCTGAAGTTATTGATATTTCTCCCGGCAATCTTGATTCCAGCCTGTGCTTCTTCCAGCCCTGCGTTTCTCATGATGTAGTCTGCATATAAGCAGGGTGACAATATACAGCCTTGACGTACTCCTTTTCCTATTTGGAACCAGTCTGTTGTTTCATGTCCAGTTCTAACTGTTGCTTCCTGACCTACATATAGGTTTCTCAAGAGGCAGGTCAGGTGGTCTGGTATTTCCATCTCTTTCAGAATTTTCCACAGTTTCTTGTGATCCACACAGTGAAAGGCTTTGGCATAGTCAATAAAGCAGAAATAGAAGTTTTTTCTGAAACTCTCTTGTTTTTTCGGTCATCCAGCAATGGAATACTACTGGGCAATTAAAAGGAACTGACTAACGATACACATGGGTGCATCTCAAAAACATGTTTAGCAAAAGAAGCCAGGTACAAAGGGTATATTCTGCATGAAACCATTTAGGTAAAGTCCCAAAACAGGATAAATTAGATATTTAGTGTTTACCTATGATGCTGGGAAAAGGAGAAATTACTGGAAAGGAGTTTCAGGGAACTATCTTGTGTGATGGAAATGTTTAATGCTTTCCAACTTGTAGCCACTAGCTAAAAAGTAAACTCTAATTGTAAATGAAAATGAAATGAAACTTAAAATCAGTTCTGTTGTCACAGTAGCTATATTTTAAGTGCTCATTAGCCACATATGGCTAGTGGCTACCAAATGTGACAGTACAAATACAGACCATTCCTATTGCAGATGTTCTAATAGAAAGTGCTGTTCTAGGTCTTGTTTTAGGCAGTAAAGCATTTTACAATTGTCAAAATTGTAATACAATGCATATTATATCATATATGCAGAATGTCAATAATACTTGCTCCCAGAAAACACAGAAATATTTATTGCTGTATTACATACCTAATTAACCACTTTTCCCTTAATATTTTTATTCAACAGTACCTAAATAACAGCTAGTAAAATTATCCTTGACAGATTTTCAAAACTAAGTGTAGCTAAATAGTAGATGATGTTGCTTTGCTGCTCAAAGAAATGAGTTATGCCACTTTATAATCTTTCATACAACTAGAAACCAAAAACACTGCTTTTGAAGGCTTAAAGTCAAGTCTAAGTGATTAAAGAGGATTTTTTTGGATTCCCTATTGGAATCACAATAGCTTAAACATGGTGGAGATCATATAACCTTCTTCTGAGGTAACATACAAGTACTTCAGAGATTTTGGTACTAACTTTATGACCAAGTAGAGAAAATGATGTAAACTCTCTAGGTAACAGTAAAGACTCAGGGCCTTTGGAGGCAGAAGGAAATATTTGTAAACAGATTAAAATACTAGAATGATCTCAATTCTAAATTCTAATTTTCATGGATTTTTAGAAATGGCACACCAGGTGAATTGATTCAAAATGCTAAAAACATATGTATATGTAATACTTTTCTGAAATTAGGAAATAATTTTGGTGTAGTAAATACTATAAAGTTGACAGGTATTTTACTAGCATGTATTAAGAATATTGTGAACCCCAAGTAGATTTTTACAAGACACAGAACTTGAACTGAATTAGAGATTAATTCTTATAACTTAATCAGCAACGAATGTCTGTAGTATATGTGGAAAAGTATTTTTGCTCAATTATTATCAAAAACCATTTATCAGAAATGATTTTATTGATTCAAAGTCTTTAACTGCTAAAGACATTCTTAAGTTGACTCTCTCCTGTTACTTACCCCCCCGCCCCGCCCCCACCCTTTACCCTTTAATGTAATGTAGCTGCTGCTGCTGCTAAGTCGCTTCAGTCGGGTCCGACTCTATGCGACCCCATAGACGGCAGCCCACCAGGCTCCCCAGTCCCTGGGATTCTCCAGGTAATAACACTGGAGTGGGTTATCATTTCCTTCTCCAATGCATGAAAGTGAAAAGTGAAAGTGAAGTCGCTCAGTCGTGTCTGACTCTTAGCAACCCCATGGACCGCAGCCTACCAGGCTCCTCTGTCCACGGGATTTTCCAGGCAAGAGTACTGGAGTGGGGTGCCATTGCCTTCTCTGAATGTAATGTAGAATATGGGGGACAAAACTCCCAAGTTTCTGTAGGGCCGTTATTCCTATGTCAAGTGCACTAAAAGTATCTTCCCACTGGTATATATCATACGTCTCACCCTCCTCACCCCCAACATCACAATGCATTATAAAGCCTACCTTTAAATTGATTTTGAATACTTATGTCAACTGTTAAAAGATATGACTGGACTGTTTTTCACTCATTTTTTACCAACTTACCTCAGCCACTAATATGAAAGAAAGATCACTGCATCAAATTACATGATTTGTCTCTTGATGCCTTTTTGTTTGAAAAGAGGGAATTTATGTGTGTGGAATATTTTGTAAAATTTTTGTTTTTCTTATATAAAAAATGCATATTGTAGCATGAAACATTTAAAACACTTGCCTCCAAATACTGTTTGAAATTTTACTGACTACTTTCTTCATAAAAAGAGATTAAGGTCATTTTTAAGACTTTCATACATCTGGCTTAATGGGAAAGTACTGATTATAGCTTGGTTTTGAAGTTCTTCAGTCCCACATCTTAAAATATACCATATATTACATAAAATAAATATAAATAAGAATTGAGTTTATAGATAGCATATTGTTAGGTTTTTAGACACCTAATTAAGTATTTGTTCATTTTGATTTGCAGCTTTCTTTTCATACTTCAACTTTTTTTTCAGATCCCTAACATTTTCAGAAACTTACAGAAATAAAGTCCTGAACATAGTGCTCAATGAATAAAAGGTCCTAAAATATAGTAGGAAAACAGAATTTAACAAAATTTGACTTTGTTCTTCTTCCTATAGGGGTGAGGATGTTAATTAACCAGAAAAAACATAAAAATACACTAAGATAACAAAATTACAGTGAACCCATGGAGACTAGTTTCACAAAGATCTGAAAAAAACTAATATAATCAGAAATTGAAAAATTATTTTCTGAGATGATGACTTATGAGCACTTGAACTCAGTACCCTAATTTGGCACTACAATCTTTACCTCATTATAAAATTACACATTATAAAAGAGATAATAAAGACAATTGGATTTACATTGCAGGGATACCCTAATTGTAGCTTCAAATGTGTGACACATTAATTACAGAGTTCTTGTTAAATGTGATATCATTCTTCACCCAGAAGAAATAACCCTTAAAAAAGAATACTAATTTATCTTGAAAACTGATGAAAGATAAGAAATGTCAATGTGAATAATTTTAAAAGATATATAAAAGTCTATGACAAGGAATTTTTCATAGGTTTAAATGCACTTTTTGAAAGTGAGTATTTTTTTAAGATTAAATTCTTGTTCAAATCAAATCAAAAAGATAAGAAGTAAAATCACATAAAATAACCATGTCATTTTCTTTCAAGTAAGTACTGATGCAATGACCCAACAATGGAATACAAAGCACTGTGTTATTGGAAAAGCCAGCAAATATATCAGCTTCTAAAGGAACCAGCTACAGAGATGGCAGAGCTGAATGAGGTGTAAATAAGTAAATCTAAAATGGAGATTTATCTCAATAATCATTGTCACTGCTGAGAGTAAACTAAGGAAGTATCCAATAAAAGTAAGAGTAATTCTTAGAAGAATATTTTTGTTAACGTAGCTGTCTAATCAAATCATTACAAATTATTAGCATCTCTTGAAAAAGCCACATTGCTATCTTTGGGAGTCATTTTCAGAAAAGAAATATCCTAAAAGTTTATTGTAGGATTCAAAAGGAATAATGCTTACCTGTCAGAAACAGGTTACCTGGAAGTTGTAACACTTTGGGAAAGTAAGTTGACAGGAACCTTTCTTAAATGTTCACAATCTTAATCTGATGTCAACTATAATGAAGTAGTATAAAGATGACATCTGAATGCAGAGTTCCAAAGAATAGCAAGCAGAGATAGGAAAGCCTTCCTAAGTGATCAATGCAAAGAAATAGAGGAAAACAATAAAATGGGAAAGACTAGAGATCACTTCAAGAAAATTAGAGATACCAAAGGAACATTTCATACAAAGATGCGCACAATAAGGACAGAAACGATATGGACCTAACAGAAGCAGAAGATATTAAGAAGAGGTGGCAAGAATACACAGAAGAACTATACAAAAAAGATCTTCATGACCCAGATAATCACTATGGTGTGATCACTCACCTAGAGCCAGACATCCTGGAATGCGAAGTCAAGAGGGCCTTAGGAAGCATCGCTAAACATAGCTACTGGAGGTGATGGAATTCCAGTTGAGCTATTTCAAATCCTAAAAGATGATGCTGTGAAAGTGCTGCACTCAATACGCCAGCAAATTTGGAAAACTGAGCAGTGGCCATAGGACTAGAAAATGTCAGTTTTCATTCCAATCTCAAAGAAAGGCAATGCCAAAGAATGTTCAGACTACTGCACAACTGCACTCATCTCACTCACTAGCAAAGTAATGCTCAGAATTCTCCAAGCTAGGCTTCAACAGTACATGAACTGAGAACTTCCAGATGCTTAAGCTGGATTTAGAAAAGGCAGAGGAAAAAAAAAAAAAAAAGGAAAGGCAGAGGAAACAAAGATCAAATTGCCAACATCCACTGGAACATAGAAAAACCAAGATAATTCCGTAAAAACATCTACTGCTTTATCACTATCCCAAAGCCTTTGACTGTGTGGATCACAACAAACTGGAAAATTCTTAAAGACACGGGAATACCACACCACCTGACCTGCCTCCTAAGAAATCTGTATGCCAGTCAAGAAGCAACAGTTAGAATCAGACATGAAACAACAGACTAGTTCCAAATTGGGAAAGGAGTACATCAAGGCTGTATATTTAATTTATTTAATTATTTAATTTATATGCAAAGTATATCATGTGAAATGTAAGGCTGGATGACTCACAAGCTGGAATAAAGATTGCCAGGAGAAATATCAACAACTCAGATGATATCACCCTAATGGCAGAAAGTGAAGAGGATCTAAAGAGTCTTTTGATGGTGAAAGAGGAGGGTGGGAAACACTGGTTTAAAACACAACATTCAAAAAATGAAGATCATGGCATACAGTCCCATCACTTCACTGGAAACAGTGATAGACTGTATTTTCTTGGGCTCCAAAATCACTATGGATGGTGACTACAGCCACAAAATTAAAAGATGCTTGCTCCTTGGAAGAAAAGCTATGACAAATCTACCCAGCATATTAAAAAGCAGACACATCACCTTACCAACAAAGGTCCATGCAATCAAAGTTATGTTTTTTTCTAGTAGTCATGTACAAATGTGAGAACTGAACCATAAAGAAGGCTGAGCAATGAAGAACTGATGCTTTTAAACTGTGGTGGTAGAGAAGACTCTTGCGAGTCCTTGGACTGCAAGGAGATCAAATCATTCAATCCTAAAGGACATTAGTCCTGAATATTCATTGGAAGGACTGATGCCGAAGCTGAAGCTTCAATACTTTGGCCACCTGCTGGGAAGAGTCAACTCTGGAAAAGGCCCTGATGCTGGGAAAGTATAAAGGCAGAAGGGAAAGAGGATGACAGAGGATGAGATGGTTGGATGGCATCACCGACTCAATGGACATGGATTTGAGCAAACTCTGGGACTTGGTAAAGGACAGGGAAGCCTAGCATGCTGTAGTCCATGGGTCAGTAAGAGTGGTACATGACTTAGTGACTGAGCAACAACAATAAAGGTTGGAGAAGGAGAAAATGTAATCAGGAAATTTAATCAATTGAGATACTGTTATACAACTAAGCATTGTTTTGTGGGTTGCTTTGCTCTGCTTGCTTTTTCATTTGCATAGAATTAACCAACTAAAAACAATGAGGAAAGTAATAGTCTTAGATAAAATATAATTAAGATTTGGATTAAGGCTATAACTAGAAATAGTGAGAAGACATAGCCTAAAAACTAGTAGAAAGGAAATATTGACAATAGTTGTAAATTACTAAGCATGTCTAATGTTGTAAATCAACTATAACTTAATGAGAAAATAATTAGTCTTAAATCTGAAAACTTTTAAATTCATTGACAACAAATAAATAGATAAAATAATTAAAAACATGAAAGAAGAAAGATAAAAAAGAAAATAACTGGAGACAAAAAATAACCTTTTCCCAGAGAATTTTTGAGGATCTGCTATATATTTTCTAGGCACTTCTGTGGGGGTGGGAGAGGTAGCAAACAAGGAAAAGAGGAAAATGCAGTTCCTCCCTGTGCTAGATATCCTCTATGTGTTTCTCCAGACTCACTCTCTACTCTTCTTCACTCTTCATTCTAGGTGGCTGACCTTCCCAGACCACATGACTGCATGCCTATGCTCTCTGGGGGCTGGTTGGTTTCTGTCAGCGGTAACACTGATAGGAGATTGGAGGCAGGGAGGGAGAAGCATTGGGTCAGGACACTTATTACCATTTTCCCTTCCTGCAAAGTTGCTTCAAGATACACCTGCATCCCTTCACTGAATACTCTTATAAAGGCTCCTTCCCTTCCTACCCTAGGGCTTCCAAGTGGTAACAGCTTCATTCTTCTTTAGGTTAATGCACCATCATTTTTGGTCCTCCAACACCCACATCACAGTAAATCAGCCTTTTGTTCTTTAAATCTCCTTGAAGTGCCTTCTTTTTAGTGTCATCTGTTTCCTTTTGGGACTTTGATGATGCCAAATAAAACAACAGACTATGTACAACTTTGCTAAGGCTGCCATAACAATGCCCCTCTGATTGGGTGGCTTAAACTACAGGAATTTAGATTCTTGAATTCCAGGCTAGAAGTTCAAGATCAAGGCGTTGATAGACCTGATTACTTCTGAGGTCTCTCTGCTTGGCTTGCAGATATACATCTTCCTGTGTCTTCACAAGGTCTTTCCAACATGTGTGTTTATGTCCTAATCTTGTCTTTTTAAGAGTACACCAGTCATACTGGATTAGGGCCAACCCTAATGAACCAGTTTTAACTAAGTTACCTCCTTAAAGTGTCCAAATACAGTCACATCCTGAGGTAATGGGAGTTGGAATGTCAACATATGAATTTGGGGGAGGGGGGACATAACCTACTTTATAACAGACTAGTTGAGAAAGAAAAACAGAATAAGTTAGGAAATAATATCTCAAAAATATGAAAACAGATTTTTTTCAACTTATAGTGGGGTTAAACCCTGATAAAGCTATTGTAAATTGAAATGCATTTCAACTTACTGGACATCATATCTTAGTCTAGCCTAAGGTAAACATGCTCAGAAAACAAAGCCTACCTTTTGGCAAAATTATCTAACACCTATTTTATAATATGTTAGATATTTCTTTGTATATCAAAATGCTTTTAATATAGTCAACCTACTTAACATCATAGCTTGGTCTAGTGTAAGTTAAACATACTCAGAACACAAAGCCTACATTTTGGCAAAATCATTTAAAACAAAATCATCTAACCCTTATTTCATAATGATGTGTTGGATATCTCATAATTGATTGAATACTATACTAAGTGAAAAACAGAATGGCTGTCTGAATACAGGACGGTTGCAAGTATATTAGCTGTTTACTGATCCTGTGGGAGCTTCAATTTGCTGCCACTTCTCAGCATCACAAGAAACTATTAGTAGTATTGCTTATCAGTAGCCTGGGGAAAAGATCAAATTTGGAAGTATGGTTGCTTTTGAATCCATATCACTTTTACCCCATCATAAAGTCAAACCATCCCAAGTTGGGGACAGTCTGTATAGTATGAATATAAGACAATGACAGTATTACACTTATCCTGAGCAGAATATTAGAAGGGGGCAATGAGAAAAATTTTAAATGAGCAGTTGTATAAATGTGCAAACCTCAGTGGCAGATTGAAGTGAAAAGGCATGTACAGAAGAAATCACGTGACTTAGAACTATTAGGTCTGGAGACTGAATTGGGAGTCCTTTCAGTAAGCAAATAAAAATTATAGCTAAAATTTATAATTTATAGAGCACTCTGACAGAGTTTGGAGAAGGAAATGGCAACCCACTCCAGTGTTCTTGCCTAGAGAATCCCAGGGACGGGGGGAGCCTGGTGGGCTGCCGTCTATGGGGTCGCACAGAGTCGAACACGACTGAAGCGACTTAGCAGCTGACAGAGATTAGTTGTTATGCTTACCTATGATAACATGATTATTCCTGTTTTTGCCAGACCTTTTCCACAAACTGAAATTTTCAGACTTCCTTTTCTGGTCTCACTTAAAGCTAGATGGAGAACTGTGACTAAGCTCTGGTCAGTGAGTTATATTCATATTCATGGGGCCACCTCTAAGAAATCTTCCTGATGTGTCTTTGGTCCTTTTATCCTTTCATCCCCTTCTCTCTCTCTCTTTTTTTTCCTTTTTAGTTATCCACTTAATTTTTTTTCTTTTTTTTTCCTGTTTATTTATTTTACTTTACAATATTGTATTGGTTTTACCATACATTGACTTGAATCCACCATGGGTGTACATGTGTTCCCAGTCCTGAACGCCCTTCCCACCTCCCTCCCCATACCATCCCTCTGGGTCATCCCAGTGCACCAGCCCTGAGCACCCTGTATCATGCATTGAACCTGGACTGGTGATTCGTTTCACATATAATTTACATGTTTCAATGCCCTTCTCCCATATCATCATGCCCTTACTCTCTCCCACAGAGTCCAAAATACTGATCAATACATCTCTGTCTCTTTTGCTATCTCACATACAGGGTTATTGTTACCATCTTTCTAAATTCCATATATGTGCATTAGTATACTGTATTGGTGTTTTTCTTTCTGGCTTACTTCACTCTGTATAATTGGCTCCAGTATCATCCACCTCATTAGAACTGATTAAAATGTATTCTTTTTTTTTTTTTACTTGCATAGTCCTTTTATTTTTTTTAATTAATTATTTATTTTTTATTTTACTTTACAATTCTGTATTGGTTTCGCCGTACATTGACATGAATCCATTCTTTTTAATGGCTGAGTAATATTCCATCGTGTATATGTACCACAGCTTTCTTATCCATTCATCTGCTGATGGACATCTAGGTTGCTTCCATGTCCTGGCTATTATAAACAGTGCTGCGATGAACATTGGGGTACATGTGTCTCTTTCAATTCTGGTTTCCTTGCTGTGTATGCCCAGAAGTGGGATTGCTGGGTCATATGGCAGTTCTATTTCCAGTTTTTTAAGGAATCTCCACACTGTTCTCCAGAGTGGCTGTACTAGTTTGCATTCCCACCAACAGTGTAAGAGGGTTCCCTTTTCTCCACTTCTTGTAGACTTTTGGATAGCAGCCATTCTGACTGGTGTGAAATGGTACCTCATTGTGGTTTTGATTTGCATTTCTCTGAAAATGAGTGATGTTGAGCATCTTTTCATGTGTTTGTTAGCCATCTGTATGTATTCTTTGGAGTATTGTCTGTTTAGTTCTTTGGCCCACTTTTTGATTGGGTCTTTTATTTTTCTGGAATTGAGCTGCAGGAGTTGCTTGTATATTTTTGAGAATAGTTGTTTGTCAGTTGCTTCACTTGCTATTATCTTCTCCCATTCCGAAGGCTGTCTTTTCACCTTGCTTATAGTTTCCTTTGTTGTACAGAAGCTTTAAACTTTAATTAGGTCCCATTTTTTTACTTTTGCTTTTATTTCCAGTATTCTGGGAGGTGGGTCATAGAGGATCCTGCTGTGGTTTATGTTGGAGAGTGTTTTGCCTATGTTTTCTTCTAGGAGTTTTATAGTTTCTGGTCTTAAGTTTAGATCTTTAATCCATTTTGAGTTTATTTTTGTGTATGGTATTAGAAAGTGCTCTAGTTTCATTCTTTTACAAGTGGTTGACCAGTTTCCCAGCACCGCTTGTTAAAGAGATTGTCTTTTCTCCATTGTATATTCTTACCTCCTTTGTCACAGATAAGGTATCCATAGGTATGTGGATTTATCTCTGGGCTTTCTGTTTTGTTCCATTGATCTATATTTCTGTCTCTGTGCCAGTACCATACTGTCTTGATGACTGTAGCTTTGTAGTAGAGCCTGAAGTCAGGCAGGTTAATTCCTCCAGTTCCATTCTTCTTTCTCAAGATTGCTTTGGCTAGTTGAGTTTTTTTTTTTTTGTATTTCCATACATATTGTGAAATTATTTGTTCTACTTCCTGAAAAATACCATTGGTAGCTTGATAGGGATTGCATTGAATCTATAGATTGCTTTGGGTAGTATACTCATTTTCACTATATTGATTCTTCCAATCCATGAACATGGTATATTTCTCCATCTATTAGTGTCCTCTTTGATTTCTTTCACCAGTGTTTTATAGTTTTCTATATATAGATCTTTTGTTTCTTTAGGTAGATATATTCCTAAGTATTTTATTCTTTTCATTGCAATGGTGAATGGAATTCTTTCCTTAATTTCTCTTTCTATTTTCTCATTGTTAGTGTATAGGACAGAGAAGGCAATGGCACCCCACTCCAGTACTCTTGCCTGGAAAATCCCATGGATGGAGGAGTCTGGAAGGCTGCAGTCCATGGGGTCGCTGGGGGTCGGACACAACTGAGTGACTTCACTTTGACTTTTCACTTTCATGCATTGGAGAAGGAAATGGCAAGCCACTCCAGTGTTCTTGCCTGGAGAATCCCAGGGACGGGGGAGCCTGGTGGGCTGCCATCTATGGGGTCTCACAGAGTCGGACACGACTGAAGTGACTTAGCAGCAGAAGCAGCAGCAGTGTATAGGAATGCAAGGGATTTCTGTGTGTTAATTTTATATCCTGCAACTTTACTATATTCATAGATTAGTTCTAGTAATTTTCTGGTGGAGTCTTTAGGGTTTTCTATGTAGAGGATCACGTCATCTGCAAACAGTGAGAGTTTTACTTCTTCTTTTCCAATTTGGATTCCTTTTATTTCTTTTTTCTGCTCTGATTGTGTGGCCAAAACTTCCAAAACTATATTGAATAGTAGTGGTGAAAGTGGGCACTCTTGTCTTGTTCCTAACTTTAGGGGAAATGCTTTCCATTTTTCACCATTGAGGATAATGTTTGCTGAGGGCCTGTCATATATGGCTTTTATTATGTTGAGGTATGTTCCTTCTATTCCTGCTTTCTGGAGGGTTTTTATCATAAATGGATGTTGAATTTTGTCAAAGGCTTTCTCTGCATCTATTGAAATAATCATATGGGTTTTATTTTTCAATTTGTTAATGTGGTCATCCCCTTCTCTATTCTGCTCCTTAGAACAAGGATGCCACAAAGTGGAACCAAGGCAAACACATGGGGCAACAGAACAGGGGACTAGGTCCCTAGTGATTGTGAGCCTCCTATCCTGCCCAGCACTATCTATGTTTACTTGAGAAAAGAATCAGCCAGCTTGTTTCACAGCTGAAACAAATACTAATTAATACAAGCATTTTCTATGTGCCAGGTACTCTTCACAGTTTTTTATCTGTAAGTACTTAATGCTGTAACAATTCTATATGTAGGTGCTATTATTATTTCCATAAAGAAATAGACACATATTAAATAATATATTTAATTAAATTAAATTTAATATTTAATTAAATATTAATATTAAATATATTAAATAATTTTCCCTAAACAACACACCATGTAGAGTGTAGGGATTAACCAGACTAAGAGAATCTGACTCCAGAGTCTGCTCTCTTAATCACTATGTCAAGTGGCCTCCTTCTAGTTTCTGGTCTGATGCCAAATCATCCGTTATATGGGGAATGGGGTTGCTTTTGAAAGCTACAGCCAAAAGAAGAAAATCTTACTTGAATTTGGAACAGTGTTACACAGTCTATCAAGGGAGGGAAAGCAGATGAAATGGAAAATTTCTGGTGTAGATTTCTACATGCCCCTAATCTTATTTTCATTGCTTATTTTAGCCCTGAATTTGCTACAGCTTTGGTTACAACATGTCTCTTTATAAACTTCATTTTAAAAAAGGTTTTTACTATTAGAGACTCTTGTGAAGCTCTGTAAATCTAAAATGATTTGCTTCCTAGTTTTATGGCTGTGATCAGCCCCACAGGGCAAGAAGGTGTTTTAGATGTACGCCACAGAAGGGCTTCCCCTTGGCCATTTTCGGCCAGAGTCCTTCTCAGAACGCCAGCTGGGTTAATCTCTTTGGTGCAATCCAGGGGCAACTTCTGCGTTTAATTGTCAGATTTCTCTTGAGAAAGACTCAGCTCTGTCAGGAGTCAATCCTTATGGTCGCAGTCTCTGTTGTACTCCCTTTAGCAGCAGGAGAGCTTTAAGATGGTTACTGGGCCTTGTTAAGCCCTCTCTTAGATTGCAGAAAAAAAGATTTTAAGGGCATCTTGGTTTTTTTTTTTTTTAATGTTTGGAAAGAGGAAAAACTGGACCAGTGGATATTGTTTTATTCCCTTCCCATCTGGCTACATAAAAGGCTTCAGAAAGGCCAGTGGATCTACTTAGAGGATATTAATGCACAATAATTCTGCAAAGAAATAAGGCATAAATAAGGGATCCATTTATCCACTTGCAGTAAGAAGTTCTGAAGGCAGAAACACAGAAGGCAAAGGAGCTCTAATGTCTCACACAATTTGCTTTCAGGCTATTAACAGTACTGAACCTTAAGAACAGCTTTTTTGGGATGGGATTTTGAAATGCATCTACCCCTATACTTACTGTGGTTTTTAGAGATTAAAGTTACTCCTTGTAACCAATTTTTCCAGCTGACAAAGACATTTGAAAAGTACATTTATAATCAGTATTATGTCATTTTGGGGTATAAATAAGTTTATATTACCTTTTGAAAACAGCTTTACTGAGTTTTAACTCACCCATATTAGAGAAAAATTCACCCATATTAGGTATACAGTTAGAAAAGTTTAAGCAAAGTATCCAGTCATTTGATTATCACCACAGTCAAGTTACTGAACTCTTCTATCAACATCAAAAATTTCCCTATGGCTCTTTGCAGTCAGTCCTCTCCTTGCAAACCATCCCCTCCTCTGACTCCAGGAAAACTTTGATATACCCTTATTATTGTGTTTCCCTTTACTAGAATGTCATTTAAATGGAAAATAAAATATCAAAAATCTGAAGGGGGGTCTAGTTTCTTTAACTTGGCAGTATATTTTTGAGATTCATCCATATTAACATATATACCAGTTAATTCATTTATTTTTACTGCTGAGTAGTTTTCCTTTGAATGGATATACCACAGTTTGTTTTCAATGTTTTGTTATTATAAATAATGCCACTATGAGCATTTGTATGTAAGTGTTCTTGTGGACAGACATTTTCATTTTACTCCAGTAGATAGCCACATATGTAATTTCTGTCACATGTTAAGAGTATGTTTAACTTTGAAAGAAACTGCTGAGTGGCTTTTTCATTGTGTATTACCATCAGAAACATATGAGAGTTCTAGGTGCTCTACATCTTCATCAACCTTTGTGGCATGGATTAAAATATCCTTTTATTTTTAGTTATTCCAATGGATGTGTAGTAATATCTCATTGTAGTTTTAATTTGTTATTTCCCTAACAACTGGTGGCTCAGCTGGTAAAGAATCTGCCTGCAATGTGAGAGACCTGGGTTTGATCCTTGGGTTGGGAAGAGCCCCTGGAGAAGGGAATTGGCTACCCACTCCAGTATTCTGGTCTGGAGAATTCCATGGACTGTATAGTCCATGGGGTGACAAAGTGTCAGACATGACTGAGCAACTTTCACTTCACTAACAACTAGTGATGGTGAGCATCTTTTCATGGGCTTACTGTCCATTCCTATACCTTCTTCTGTGAAATATCTGCTATATTTTGTCATATTTTGAGTTGTCTTCTTATTGAGTTGTAAGTTCTTACATCCGCTGGATCATTGAAAAAGTAAGAGAGTTCCAGAAAACATCTATTTCTGCTTTATTGACTATGCCAAAGCCTTTCATTGTGTGGATCACAAGAAACTGTGGAAAATTCTGAAAGAGATGGGAATACCAGACCACCTGACCTGCCTCTTGAGAAACCTATATGTAGGTCAGGAAGCAACAGTTAGAACTGGACATGGAACAACAGACTGGTTCCAAATAGGAAAAGGAGTAGGTCAAGGCTGTATATTGTCACCCTGCTTATTTAACTTCTATGCAGACTACATCATGAGAAACGCTGGGCTGGAAGAAGCACAAGCTGGAATCAAGATTGCCAGGAGAAATCTCAATAACTTCAGATATGCAGATGACACCACCCTTATGGCAGAAAGTGAAGAGGAGCTAAAAAGCCTCTTGATGAAAGTGAAAGTGGAGAGTGAAAAAGTTGGCTTAAAGCTCAACATTCAGAAAATGAAGATCATGGCATCTGGTCCCATCACTTCATGGGAAATAGATGGGGAAACAGTGGAAACAGTGTCAGACTTTATTCTTTTAGGCTCCAAAATCACTGCAGATGGTGACTGCAGCCATGAAATTAAAATACACTTACTCCTTGGAAGAAAAGTTATGACCAACCTAGATAGCATATTCAAGAGCAGAGACATTACTTTGCCAACAAAAGTGTGTCTAGTCAAGGCTATGGTTTTTCCTGTGGTCATGTATGGATGTGAGAGTTGGACTGTGAAGAAGGCTGAGCACCGAAGAATTGATGCTTTTGAACTGTGGTGTTGGAGGAGACTCTTGAGAGTCCCTTGGACTGCAAGGAGATCCAACCAGTCCATTCTGAAGATCAGCCCTGGGATTTCTTTGGAAGGAATGATGCTAAAGCTGAAACTCCAGTACTTTGGCCACCTGATGAGAAGAGTTGACTCAGTGGAAAAGACTCTGATACTGGAAGGGATTGGGGGCAGGAGGAGAAGGGGAAGACAGAGGATGAGATGGTTGAAAGGCATCACTGACTTGATGGACCTGAGTCTGAGTGAACTCCAGGAGTTGGTGATGGACAGGGAGGCCTGGCGTGCTGCGATTCTTGGAGTGGCAAAGAGTCGGACACAACTGAGCGACTGAACTGAACTGAACTGAACATAGTTTGGATATAAGTCTTTTGTCAGGTACATATTTTGCAAGTATTTCTCCCAACACGTGGCTTCCTTTTCATTTCCTTTAAAGCGTCTTTCAAAGAGCAAAAGATTTTAATTTTGATAAAATCTATTAGGATATCAATAGTTTATTTTATGGTTTGTTCCTTTTCTGTTTTATCTAAGAAATCTTTGCCTAACCCAAGGTCATTAGATTTTTCTCCTCTATATTCTTAACAAAGTTTTATTATTTTAGCTCTTAACATTTTATTATTTGGGATCTTAAGTTTAGGTCTATGAATCATTTTGAATTAAATTTTATGTGGGATGTGAGATAAGGACTGAATTCCACAGGTAATATACAGATATCCAATTATTACAGTTCCATTTGTTAAAAAAAACCAAATTGCCCTTCTACCTTTGTCAAAAATCAGTTGTTTATACATGTATGGGTCTATCTGGGGATTCTCTAATCTGTTCCATTTGTATGTCTATCTCTACCCCATACCATCTTATCTATTTTCTGTAATTCATACTAAAAATTTAAATTTACAAAAAAGAAAATCAGGTAGTATTAACCCTCCATTCCTGCTGTTCTTTTCAAAGTTGTTTTGGATATTCTAGGTCTTTTGCCTTTCCATATGAATTTTAGTATCATCTTATCAATTTCTACAAAAAAGGGATTTGGATTGGTATTGTACTGAATCTATAGATCAATCCGGTGAAGACTGACATCTTAATAGTAGACAGTCTTCTGATCCATGACAAAGATAAATCTCTACTTTTATTTAAGTCTTCTTTAATTTCTCTTCGTAATGCTTTTTTTTTAGTATATATAAGTCTTTCACATTTTTTGTCAGATGTATCCCTAAATATATAATTTTGATGCTATTGTAAATAAATTGTTTTAAAATTGCTTTTGTTCATTGCTAGTGTAGAGAAATGTGATTGATTTTTATATTGATCTTATATCCTGATACCTTGTAAAAACCACATATTAGTTCTAGTAGCTTTTTTATTGATTCCATCAGACTTTCTATGTAAACCACTACATTGGCTGTGACTAAAGACAACTTTACTTTTATCTTTTCCAAAAGTAAAGGGCTTTCTTTCCTAATATCCTCCTCCCCACCAGGTCTCAGAGATAAGCTAACAATGTTTGGCTTTAGTTCCTCTGGTAATCACCTCATTTATGTGGAACTGTGGCTTGTATTTAAACAGTGTCTATAAATTGATACAGCCACTATGAAGAACAGTATGGAGATTCCTTTAAAAACTAGGAATACAATGACCATATGACTCCATAACTCCACTAATGGCATATACCCCAAGGAAACCATAATTGAAAAAGAGACATGTACTCCAATGTTCATCAGAGCGCTATTTATAATAGCTAGTACATGGAAGCAACCTAGATGTCTAGCAGCAGATGAATCGATAAAGAAGTTGTGGTGTATATACACAATGGAATATTACTCAGCCATAAAAAAGAATGGATTTGAGTCAGTTCTAGTGAAGTAGATGAACCCAGAGCCTGTTATACAGAGTGAAGTAAAGCAGAAAGAGAAAAACAAATATTGTGTATTAACACATACATGGAATCTAGAAAAATGTTAGGGCAGGAATAGAGATGAAGACATAGAGAACAGATGTATGGACACAGCAGGGGAAGCAGAGGGTGGAACAAATTGAGAGAGTAGCATTGACACATATCTATTACCATATGTATAATAGATAGCTAATGGGAAGTTGTATACACAGGGAGCTCAATTTGGTACTCAGTGACAACCTAGAGGGGTGGGATGGGGTGGGAGTGGGAGGGAGTTCAAGAGGAAGGGGATGTATGTATACTTATGGTTGACTCACAGTGTTCTATGGCAGAAACCAATGCAACATTGTAAAGCAATTATCCTTCAATTAAAAATAAATTTTAAAAATAGTGTCTACTAACACTCTACAGTGAAAGATAAAAAATGATTCTATTTTTCCTTCCCTCATCCTGTTTTCTCCCTCTGATTCCCATTTTCAAGTTAACATTATACTTTCACATGGCCTATATTTATAAAAATTATTTCCATTTCTGATCATATGGTGGGTTAGGTAAGCTGAATAAATGTTTAGCAAACACCAAAAAATTCTGAGCACAGTATTTTAAAACAGCTTATTAAATGCATTGCTGAGCTAGCAAGAAAGTAAAGGAAATTCGCAAAAATCTAGGAAGGAATGAAAGCCCAAATAAAAAACAGTTAAAATAATGCTGAAGAGAAAAAAAATCTACCCTTCCTTAGTAAACTAGAATTTCAATTTTAATGGTTTCTTGGAAACTGAACAAAAAGACTTGGACCTCATGGGGTAAAAAGTTATAATCTGAAATCTCTTGACAAAGCCAAGACCTGAAAGCTGCACCTTCAGTGAAAATATGAATCAGGTAGAAGGAAATAAGTAGTCATGTAAGAGAGAAGGCAAAGAATATGTGGAAGATTATAACTTGAAAAAAAGAGTCCTGTACAAAATCCTTTCTGGTATCAATCAATGCCTCCTTAGCTTTTATTTATGTAATTATCATTTTCAATTACTATTGATGCATAGTTTCATTTTTTATCCTCTGTACTTTTCCATTCATTTCAGTCTCTGAATACTTCTTTTTCCTATGGTTATTGGATAATGAAGAATTTAGGAAGTGAGTAATGCAGAAGGAAATGACAACCCACTCAAGTATCCTTGCCTGGAAAACCCCATGGACAGAGGAGCCTGGAGGGCTATAGTCCATGGGATCGTAAACAGTCAGACATGACTGAGTGACTGAGCCCAGTGAAGAGTAGCTCTCATTCTCAAAGAGGACTCCACTCTGCTACCCCTCCAGGGCACTGATGGTTGTATAAATTGACAAAATATAATTTTTTTCCCAAGTACTTGAGTAGGCCAACCTGAATTAATGATAAATCCAGACTTTTGGATAATGCTTGAAAAGATACACCTATGAATACTGCAAAAGGTAAATAAAGCACATGATTGCTGAACTTCTTGGAATGGTTCAAAAAGTTAATCCAATGACAATCAGGTCCTTTAGGATTCAATCACGCATTCAAAAATCATCAGACACTGATTTCTAGAACAGAAGAAACTCATTATAACAAAAGGTATAAACAACCTGAAAACTCATTTATAATAAAAGGTATAAACAACCTGAAGACAAGAGTCATCCTCATAAAGCACATCTCTTTCTGTATAAGCATTCAAAAATATGAATGTTCAAAAAGCCCAAACTTCTCTGCCAATGGGGGTATCTACTTAGAATACCACAAATGCCTTCAACAAAAAATATCCTAAATCTGACCTCACAACTTTTATCCTAACATTTAATTTTTCATCCTGGATCCCATTTCTGGATGAATGGCCTCACTACACTTCCAGTTGCCTGAGCTAAAAATGAAGTAGTCATTCTAGACTCCTCTCTTACTTACTTCCCACAGCCAGTGAGTCACCAAGTCCAGGACATTTGCTCTCAATTATGTTTTCACCAACCAACCAATCAATGTGTGTGTGCTCAGTCATGTCTGACTCTTTGCAATTCCATGGAGTGCAGCCCACCAGGCCACTCTGTCCCTTGGATTCTCCAGGCAAGAATACTGAAGTGAGTTGCCATTTGCTATTCCAGGATATCTTCCTGACCCAGGGATTGAATCCGAGCCTCTTGTGTCTCCTCCATTGGCAGGCAGGTTCTGTGTCCACTGTGACACCTGGGAAGACACTCACTGCTATTCCTTTGTTCTCACTACTGGTGTTTACAACAGGTCCCATTTTTCTGGGTTTACCTGCACAGACACTCCCAGTGGGTTTCCCTATACCTGATCTAGAAATTGTTGCCAGAGTGATATTCTTAAAATAGAAATCTGATCATGTCTTTCCTCTATTTAAAGTTCTCTAGTGGTTCTTTGTAGTTTGTAGGAAAATGTTCAGATTCTTGAACACGTGTAGCTCATTGTAACTTGGCACTGTCCTTTCTCTCTGGAAAATTGTTCAGTCATCCTCTGCATCTAGTGGTAAAGCATCAGAGGCAGGCCAGGTTGGGGAGTTTCCTGGAGAATGGCTGGAGTTCAGTACTGAGGCATATTTATTTTACACTGTTAGGGTTCACAGAGACCAGGAGTTGTGACCTCTGAATTGCATAGTTCAGCCTGCAGTAAAGAATCCAAATCCATGAGTTGTATTAAAAGCAGAAACCAGAGAAGGGAGCCAAATTGAATTCACAAACTAGGCTAAGAAAGAGTGAGGAGTGTTGGTAGGAAGGCACATTTGAAGGAATTCTTGAGGTGAAATCAAACATTTGTAACAAACTTTCAATGTTATTTTCATGTCAACTGTGAGGACATGCTGGGTTTGATGAAGGTAAATTAAAGTAGAATAGGTGTACACTACTTGCTGTTACCTAGAGATGCTATGCTGTTTCATGTCTCTGTGTCTATCCCACCCCATTGCCTCCCTATGAAGCGCTGTCTCCCACTCCCCTGCCCTCTAACTCCTACTCATTCCACAGACCCATTTCAAGCACCATCTCTTCTGTAAATGCTACTAGCCAACATAAATTGAACATTTATAATCCATAGGCACTATGCAAGATGCTTCAATACATAATCTCATTTAAATCTCACTAGGAAAAGTGCCTCTGTTTTCCACATGGTACAGATTAAGGTACTGATGTTGAGAGAGTTGAATCAATTTGCACAGGTCCTACAACAATTGACTTCCCAGGTGGCACACCTGGTGAAAAACCTGCCTGCCAATGCAGGAGACTTAAGAGACATGGGTTCGATCCCTGGATGGGGAAGATCTCTTGGAGGAGGGCATGGCAACCTACTCCAGTATTATTACTTGGGGAGTCCCATGGACCAAGGAGCCTGGCAGGCCACAGTCCATGGGGTTGCACATGACTGAAGCGACTTAACTCTCAGTACTACAACAATTAAATGTGAAGAGGAGAATTAAATCCAGGCAGTCCAATGCTAAATTCTGAGCTTGTCAACCACCACTGACCTTCACCAATGCCTCAAGCTGATCTGCTATGCTTTCCACATGTAACTGTGTTTACATCATCATGGCTCCATCCTTGTCTAATATAATCTTTTATTTATTGGTTTCTCCCAGTAGTTAAGGAGCTCTGAAAAATCACTAGTCAAATATCTGCTACAAAACTAGAATTTTAATTAATTAAAGTAAATGTTTAATTAATTAATTACTGCTGTCCATCAAGTTGCTAGGGAGCAATAATTAAGGATACTGGGTATTGAACCAAGGAAATTAGTGTCAACTTAATGTAGCCTGTTGTGTTATTCTTTTGTCCTTACAGTGTACTTTTTTAAAGCAAAATCTGGTATCAGTAAAGTAAAATCAGAACATTCTCTTACCTAGACAATTTCTTTGTCTTTATACTTTATTAAACCATCTGTTTTCCTCTGTCATTATCATACTATAGTCTCCAAGACAAGTATTTCCATTATATATGGTATATTAAAGTAAAATGTTTTTTCTAATTCTGGCCTTCATAAGCTAGTATCTTAATTTTCCAACTTTTGTGTTTTGGGGTTTTAGTGGAATATAAGAGAATGGTTGGCCCCTTGGACTTTACTCCTCAGTGACTGTATTAGATTCAGAATAACTGTGACTTGATCAAAGAGCTTTTCAACCAATTGGTTGAAATTGTAAGTTTTAGGGATTTATTTCAGCCCACCACTAAGTATCCCTCAAGTTTCCAAAGGAAGGAAAAACAGAGGAAATAAAAACTTAAAAATACTATTGGGAAGGAGGCAGTTATCCAGTTCAAACTGGGCTCAAGAAAATTAGCTGTTAAACAGGTGCCTCTAGACCCAGAGGAATGAAGTGAGAAGCAGATCTACATGCAATGAGAGCAGCTTGGAAACCCTTGCAGGCTCTGTGTCCTTCCATCCACATGCCTAGGGGCAGCAAAGTGATTTTACTCTTGGTGGGAAGGAACACAGGGAAATTTTGACTCATTTGCTTCCAGACTGAGTTATTGCCCAGCATCACTCAAGATTTTATTTTGAACGAGAACGGCCTAGACTAACAAAATATTAATATGTACCCAGAACTTCACAATGCAAAGACAAATGAAAGAAATGGCTTAACTTTTTGAGAGCTAATTACAGCACTTCTAATAGAAGGGAGAGAAAGACATCAGAAGCAATTCAGTCTAGACCACAGAATTCACTAGGACAGCTTGCTAGGTTTTAGAGGGGTGATGAGAACATGGAGCAAACTTGCCTAAGGTGGGATGGAGTAAGTCCTACCTCCAAATGTGGGGTGTAGTTACCTGCAGAAGTAGAAGGCCGCCTTGGAGCCCCTGCCTCTGTCTCCAGGGCCACCATCACAGCAAGTGCTTCATGGCTCATAAATGGCCCCCCAGCCCCTGACACACAGAGGCAAGTGTCCAGTACTCTTCATCGGTCATGATGTACCCAAACACTGAGACCTTGGAAAATGTGCCAAGAGAGCTGAGGTGCAAAGTGAAAAGCACCTTGGGAGAGCAAGAAATATGCGTCTGATGTGTCAAACTCCTGAGTTGTTGGAGTTTATCTGACACAGCAATTACCTTTACTTGACCATATTAGGGTTCCACATCTAGAGGAAACACTGTATTTCCTGAGTCAGATCACCTAGCTTTCATTTTTTCTTTTTCCCTCCAAAAAAATGGTTTTTTTTAGTGTCTCAGTCCTGGCTCTGTTTCCTAATTTTTTTAAATTATTTATTTATTTTACTTTACAATATTGTATTGGTTTTGCCAGGACATGGAAGCAACCTAGATGTCCATCAGCAGATGAGTGGATAAGAAAGCTGTGGTACATATACACAATGGAGTATTACTCAGCCATTAAAAAGAATGCATTTGAATCAGTTCTAATGAGGTGGATGAAACTAGAGCCGATTATACAGAGTGAAGTAAGCCAGAAAGAAAAACACCAATACAGTATACAAACGCAAAAGACGCTTACTCCTTGGAAGGAAAGTTATGACCAACCTAGATAGTATATTCAAAAGCAGAGACATTACTTTGCCAACTAAGGTCCATCTAGTCAAGGCTATGGTTTTTCCTGTGGTCATGTATGGATCTGAGAATTGGACTGTGAAGAAGGCTGAGCACCGAAGAATTGATGCTTTTGAACTGTGGTGTTGGAGAAGACTCTTGAGAGTCCCTTGGACTGCAAGGAGATCCAACCAGTCCATTCTGAAGGAGATCAACCCTGGGATTTCTTTGGAAGGAATGATGCTAAAGCTGAAACTCCAGTACTTTGGCCACCTCATGCGAAGAGTTGACTCATTCATTGGAAAACACTCTGATGCTGGGAGAGATTGGGGGCATGAGGAGAAGGGGACAACAGAGGATGAGATGGCTGGATGGCATCACAGACTCGATGGATGTGAGTCTGAGTGAACTCCAGGAGTTGGTGATGGACAGGGAGGCCTGGCATGCTGCGATTCATGGGGTTGCAAAGAGTTGGACACAACTGAGTTACTGAACTGAACTGAACTGAACGCATATATATGGAATTTAGAAAGATGTTAACGATAACCCTGTATGCGAGACAGCAAAAGAGACACAGATGTACAGAACAGTTTTTGGACTCTGTGGGAGAGGGAGAGGGTGGGATGATTTGGGAGAATGGCATTGAAACATGTACAATATCATATAAAAAATGTTTCCTAATTTTAAAGAAAGAATCACAGGTCAGCTTTGGCTCAGATTCAGACTGTTAAGGGAGGAGCTGCTCAACTCTGAGATTAGATGTTTGGTGGTAGCAGCATCATTGGATTACTGGCATGCCTAATAACAAGGCATCAGTGGAAAGAGAAACCTTGAGAAGCAGGACTGTGTTGTCAAGTTCTCTGTTTAAAGACTTCCCACTGAGTCCTAACCTGAAAACTCTAATATTTATGTATTTATTATTTTTACAGATTTTACTTTTACTATGAGGCTGTTTTGGAGAAGGCACTGGCACCCTACTCCAGTACTCTTGCCTGGAAAATTCCGTGGATGGAGGAGCCTGGTGGGCCGCAGTCCATGGGGTCGCTAAGAATCGGACACGACTGAGTGACTTCACTTTCACTTTTCACTTTCACGCATTGGAGAAGGATATGGCAACCCCTCCAGTGTTCTTGCCTGGAGAATCCCAGGGGCGGGGGAGCCTGATGGGCTGCCGTCTATGGGGTCGCACAGAGTCGGCCACGACTGAAGCGACTTAGCAGCAGCAGCAGCAGCAGCATGAGGCTGTTTATTTACTTTTTTATTTTTACTTTTACTTTTATTTTAACAGATTTTACTTTTACTATGATGCTGTTTATTTCCTTTAACTTTTATTTTTAATTAAGAAAGATTGTATTGTGTGTGTGTGTGCTTCCCAAGTAGCACTAGTGGTAAAGAACCCACCTGCCAATGCAGGAGAGCAAAGAGATGTGGTTTGATCCCTGAATCAAGAAGATCCCCTAGAGGAAGAAATGGCAGTCCACTCCAGTATTCTTGCCTGGACAAGAATCCCATGGACAGAGGAACCTGACGGGCTACAGTCCATAGGGTCACAAAGAGGCAGACATGACTAAAGTGACTTAGCAGCAGCAGTATATTTTTTTACTACAATCTTACTAGGTAGGTCTTTATGCATATTTAAAAATATAAATGGCTATTAGTAATTTTATAGTGACAAAAAATATGTTTTCTTAAGTAGATTACATTTCCACTGAAATAATATTTACAATTTTGTGTACATAATTCAAAGTTAATATTCAGTATAGCCTTTGGTCAAATCCTTCATGCATTGCAAGTTGGTGGGATATGGATTGATATTTATATCAATTTGATCAATATATTATCTATATGATCAACTGCTATCAAAATTTATCAATGTAAAATTTAAAAGTTTCATATCTTAAAATGGTCCCAAAACACAGTACATCAAAACCACATTGTTACAGGAGGGAAAAATAAAACATACACACACAGGTAGAATCACAGAGAAGTTACTCCCTTAACAGAACAGGAGATTCCTTAACAAGCTCAAATTGCTTAAGAATTAGAACAAGTTCCATCCTTTCTGAAGAATTTTGGGACTTTGGGTCCTGAAAGCTCCCAACAGCACTAGACACTGTCTCAAAATATTTCAGAAAAGCAAGCGCCTTGTCATGTCATCTGAAAATAAAATTCCTTTTTACCGCTGCTGACATCTACAATTCAAGCAAGTGGAAAATAGAAAACTGATATTCTCTGAGGCATTGGAGCAGTGGGAAAGGAAGTATTTTCTAATGAATTTTACAATGCACCTGAATGGAAATAGCTGATCATTTTAAAGCTTAAACCATATCCATATGGCTTCTTAAAAAATACTAGAAGGAGAACCAACCTAGAAAAGGAGAGACACTCATATCTGCACAGATTTCTACTTGAATGGTAATTGTTCCTTTGTCTTTTATAAATCACTAAAAAAAATACTGTTAATTAATGGTGAATCATGCTCCAGCAATCTATTCCTATTCCCTGGCATGTTGCTCTGGAGGTGGTAAGCAGCAAAGTGTTGATAACTATATTGACTCAACTTGGAAAGAGATTAAGAATCTCAGTATGACAACAAATAAGTATTTTCTTATTATAGAAATATTCCACTCTTCTGTTCAAAATTGACAGTAACTTTCTTAGTCTTTTTGAATAGCAGCCAAACTTTTCTGCCTAACCTTTAAGGCCCATTGTCAATTCACACCTTGTACTCCTCAATTACTTGCTCAGGCTCAACTCTATTTTTTTTTTCTTTGCACATGCCCCTTTTTGCATCATTAAAGCTGTTCCATTCTCTCCTTCCATCCATGTTCTCTCTGTCCTCTAAATTTGACTGAAAAACCAACTGTGGTAATTACACAGGAGGAAGATGATAGCCAGAACTAGTAGAATAAACTTCTGTGGAAGATAATGCTAGTTGCCTACCCCAAATTCATTCCCCCTTCACTCTTTGTAGCACAATTCCAATTTTGTTCAGGGTGGCAGTGTGTTTTTCTACAAATATTTCTCCTGGATCCCTTTGCTGTTAGGGTAGCCTCCTGGTACAATTTTGGACAGTGAGATGGAAATACAGGTTTCTTGGAAAGCTGTCTTTTTTTTTTTTTTTTTTTTCATAAAGAACTCCTTCCTTCCTCTATCTACCAGGAATGCTGATACAATACCTGGAGACACAGTGTCTTTGGGCCACCTTGATATGACAATCCTGAGGACAAAGAGCTAAATGTTAAGGATGATGCAGTGGGAAAATAGAAGAAGCCTGGGACCCTACTGTTACCACTGAGCTGCCATGAATGGCCCTCTTCTACCTACCTCTCCATCCCTAGTCTTGTTCTGTGAGTCACATAAGCTTCTATCTCTCTACACTATTGGAGGGGTCTTCCAGCTATTGTGGACAAACACATTCCCAACTGAAATAACACTTAGACATTTTTTTAACTCTAAGAATGAATTATTTTCATAATAATGAAGTAATAATTGTTTGGAGTTAAAAGAAAGTGTACAAGAGCACAAGCTTTGGTGTCAGACAGGGATAAAGTAGAATACAGGTTTTTCACATACTAGTGGAAATTTGTTGGACTTTTTCAATGTAATTAATATTTTTTAATATTAATTTCCTTAATTGATATTAACACAATCTCCTTATTGATTTCCTTCCAATAACAAAAGTAATATAGATAATGACAATATCTAACAAAGCATAAATAGGGTTATTGTCAGGCACACAGTGAACACTCAGTAAGCTATAGCTATTATTATTATTGCTAAGTATCCCAACACACACCACTCCCTCCTCTACTGTGTGTTTCTAAAACATGTGTGACATCCATCAGCAAGCACTGGAAATCAAGAGAGTTGGTTTTCATCTACCATAAGTTGTATGTGACTTTGGGAGATATATGATTTCTCTTGGCATCAAAGTCTACATCTGAAATATGTGTGAGATAAGGCTGAAAAGTGAAAGTAAAAGTGTTAGTCTTTTCACTGTTTCCATACTCTTGTTTTCTTCAGAATGTCATTAAGTTGAAATCTTATAGTATGCAGCCTTCTATATTGATTTCTTTTACTTAGCAAACTACATTTAAGATTCCTCATGTCTTTCCATGTTTTGATAGCACCTTTTTTTTATCACTGAATAATATTTCATTGCATGGATATACCACAGTTTGCTCATCCATTCACCTATTGAAGGACATCTTGGTTGCTTCCAACTTTTGGAAATTCTGAGTAAAGATGCTATAAACATTTGTGTTCAGAATTTTGTATAGGCCTAAGTTTTCAACTCATATGGGTAAATATGCCAATTTGCAGAGACACAGTATCAGACATGAAGTCCTTCCATTCCTACCCCTGTCAGTTAGAAATGATAGATGGCATAGTAAGTCTGGAGATTATCTCCAAGTTTGCACTGGAGCCAGAGCTGGCTTGGTAGGGATTTCGGAATGTCAAGTCGTCTTAAGAAGGCCACGTAAGTAATGCATCCAATGACCAGATCCCTGGTGCCTATCACGTCCATCTTCCCTTAACCAAAAAGCTTCTTTCAGGGAAAGGTGACCTCATGCAGAAGCTTTAGAGAAAGCTACCACTAGTCAAAAGGGAATACAAAGAAAGAACTTCCAAAGATCTCTGATGCCAGGAGCCTGTCTGATACCCATCACATGTACCCTGTGACAGAACCAGTTGCTGGACACCGCTATAGATGAGGTGAAGACAAGTGAATCTAGAGTCAAGGAAGGACAATTCACAAACTTCATAGGAGGGGCCAATCTGGTACCCCTGTCAAGTGGGACAAATGTCATCATGGACACCTGAAGACAAGGCAGGCAAAATATCCACTTGGGCTCCTGAAGCCTCTTCTGCCACCATAAGCATGGATTTGCTTCCCTCTTGAACACAGACTTCATGTGTGGAGATAGAGAGAAAGGAAACAGACCTGTCAGGCATTTGATTTGATTTAAATGATTACTCACCTGACATGGATAGATCTAAGAGACTTTTAATCAAGGTGGTTAGGAATTCTCCCTTCTATCTCTTCCTAGAAGAGTAATAGAGTCAGTATCTCTGTTGTGTCTGACTCTTTGCAACCCCATGGATTGTAGCCCACCAGGCTCCTCTGTCCATGGAATTCTCTAGGCAAGAATACTGGAGTGGGTTGCCATTACCTTCTCAAAGGGATCTTCCCAACCTGGGGATTGAACCCAGGTTTCCTGAACTGCAGACAGATTCTTTACTGTCTGAGCTACAGGGAAGCCCCCTATCTCTTCTTGCTGCTGCTGTTGCTGCTAAGTCCCTTCAGTCGTGTCTGACTCTGTGCGACCCCAGAGACGGCAGCCCACCAGGCTCCCCCATCCCTGGGATTCTCCAGGCAAGAACACTGGAGTGGGTTGCCATTTCTTCTCCGATGCATGAAAGTGAAAAGTGAAAGTGAAGACGCTCAGTCGTGTCCAACTCTTAGCAACCCCATGGACTGCAGCCCACCAGGCTTCTCTGTCCATGGGATTTTCCAGACAAGAGTACTGGAGTGGGGTGTCACTGCCTTCTCCACTATCTCTTCCTACCCACCCCTAATTGGAAATGAGGGCCTATACCCATATGAAGTTTAGATCCTTAGAAGAAGGAAGAAGAGGGGGAAGAGAAAGAAAAGAGGAAGGGGGCAACATAAGGAAGGAAGTTTGTTACATTTTCATGCTACTGTATGGTTTGCATTAAATAATCTATTTCACATAGAATGCAGTGTTATGTAGTAGGATATAAAGCTCTGCTCCAAGGGTGGAAGACAGGAACAGCTCATCCTAAAGGCAACGAAATCCACATGTTTAAGGGCTCAGAACTTAAACTGTGTGTGTGTATGTTTGAATCCCAGCATCCTCACTCATCTTGACCAAATTAATTAACCTGGCTGAGCATCACATTACTTATTTATTAAGAAAACCCCCAAACCAAAAAACAAACAAACAAAAGACTAGTAATGTCTACTTCACGAGCTATTTCAACATTTAGAGATGCACAGACATCTTCAGCATAGTACTTAACACCAAGCAAGTATTATTGAGCTCTGAGCTTTACACTTTGTACAATGGAATATTATTCAGTCATAAAAAAGAATGAAATTTTGCCATTACAACAATGTGGATGGCCCTAGACAGCATTATGCTTAGGGAAGTAAGTCAAAGACAAATACTATATGTTATCACTTATATGTGGAATCTAAAAATAAAACAAAAGAATATACTTTACAAATGAGCCACACAGATTCAGAGAACATACCAGTGGTTATCAATGAGGAGAGGGGTGGTGGAAAAGGTAACATAGATGAAGAGGATTAAGATGTACGAACTACTAATGTTGTACAACACAGGAAAATATATCCATTGTTTTGTAATAATTTTTTTTTCTTATTCTAATCAAAGTTGTATTCTGAGAAAAATACACCATGTACCTTTCTTCTGCTTTCATTTACATATTTCAGTTTGGTCCCAAGACAACCTGCATATTTGGATATTAGTCTTACTGCTCAATAATACACAAAAGTGTACAGGTAATTAATTACAGATTGTGGTTGGCAATTTTTCTACCATAGGGAAATATTTTCACAATTTATTCAATATTTATGACATCACAATATACAACTATCTATTCCTTTTAGAATTAAACATAATGCAGATTGTTTTGTAATAAATTTAAATAGAGTACTAAGCTATACAAACAGGGAACCTGAGACTAACATTGTGAATCAGCTATACTGCAAGAATAACAAAAAATAATAAACTTTACACTTTGTACAAGTCACAGGGGCTATTTGACACTAAAATTTTCATCTGTAATGATAAGATTACTACCTCTTTCACAGGGTAATTGGAAGAATCCTATGAGGTAATTAAAGAATGAGTGAGCATGGAGTATATGCTTAGAACATGTTAGTTTCTTTCCCCGCTCATCTCTCTAATAATACCTAGAACAGTGCAGTATTTATAATAGGTCCTTATAGCTCTTAAGAATCCATTAAGAAACTAGCTTGTTTCTATTTCTGAAATTTCTAGTCTCTTTGGTGAATTATGCACCTGAGGAGGCTAAGTAACAGTTTCATAGCACTTACAGTACCAGAGCTGAATCTGGTTGACTCTGAAGGAGGTACCTGTATAAGCTGTATGTTCTTGCTTCTCTCAGCACAGTTTTCTTTTCTATTTTTCCTCACCCACAAAAATCTTGACTCACTATGTTGTACACCTGAAACTCATATTGTAAATAAACTATAGTTTAATAATAACATTAAAAAATAAACTTGAGACTTTGTCCAAGTCACTTCCCATCTCTCTTCGCTTTCTGGCATCCTTATCTCAACCCTACCCAGTTCCTTCCCTGTAGGTGCTGGGTCATTGTAACTCCTTTACCATCAAATCTTCTGCTCAGAGGGCTTTCCCTTCAGCAGAGCACAGGAGGATTAGTGATCTGAAAACTGGATCTTCCCTGGGTTCTTAATTAATGATAATAGGTTAATTAGTATGTCATTATCTCTTCCATTTAACAGGATACTCTGGTAGATTTTGTACTTTAACTCAAAGGAATAAGTTTTTATAGTCCTAATATCACTCTTGAATGCAAATAATAAAATATTTTGAGGTTACATACACTTTTGAGGCCCCTCATAACACACTCAGGCCTATATACTCTGCAAGACATAGTACACCCCGCTGAGGACAGTGTAACACTGGTATCCTAGAGGCCTGGAAATGTTAATTTATCTCCATGACATACTGCCAGGGAGTGGTACAGGCTACTGCAAGCATAAGCCAAATAAAAGAAATTTATTAAGTGGAAATAATTTTACTGACCTAGAGATAAAAGGCTGCTCTCAAACCATTATTGGAGTTCTACATTTTATATTGGAAAGCTAAGAACACCATGGGCTTCCTTTGAAGCTCAGTTGGTAAAAAATCCACCTGCAATG
Source organism: Oryx dammah (assembly GCF_014754425.2). Taxonomy (NCBI): domain Eukaryota; kingdom Metazoa; phylum Chordata; class Mammalia; order Artiodactyla; family Bovidae; genus Oryx; species Oryx dammah. The sequence continues at coordinate 40,294,594 of NW_024070185.1, read as the reverse complement.
CAGGAGACCTGGGTTGGGAAGATCCCCTGGAGAAGGGAAAGGCTACCCACTCCAGTATTCTGGCCTGGAGAATTCCATGGACAGTATAGTCCATGGGGGTGCAAAGAGCCCGACACAACTGAGTGACTTTTAGTTTCACGTTCACTTTCAAGAACACCAGAAAATTCCTGTTTAAAACATGCGTTTCACAAAGAGAGTATATACAACAATGTGCTCATTGGAAACATACTACATTTACTTTTGTGGAAGTCAGCTTTCCCCAATGTTTGTGTCTACCATGAATTTGGGACATTAAAAAAAGATCTAAGATCTGTATTGTTATCACAGGGTTTTCAATGCTTATCATTTTTGTTCTTTCCACGAAATACAGGTGCCATTACCATTGCCTCTCACCAAGTCTCTACAGAGCCACTCCAGCCTCTTTTACATACAGAAAAAAGGAAATGGTCCCTGCTCCCTTTTACCTCTAAACTGTAATAAGGTTATATCCTAGAACTGATTCATCATAGCACCACTTTGCTGAAAATACTTGAAAACTCCCTTCTGATTCATGGATTCATTTACTTACCAGTATTTGTTGAGCCTGAATATTTGCAAGACACTATGTTAGAAACTGTGATAGATGCAAGGAATCATTTCTTCCCCAAATGGCTCAAAACAGTGTACTAGGAAAGCAAGGATCATACAATGTGATGGACATACCTTTAACATCCTGGTTGGCAAACTACAGCCTGTGGATCAAATTTGGCTCATGGACTGTTTTCTGTGGCCTGCAAGTTAAGAAAGTTTATTTATATTTCTGAGAGATTATAACAAACAAAGAAGAACACATGACAGAGTCTGTAACCGGCCCACGGAGCCTAAGATGTTTACCATCTGGCCCTTTGCAGAGAAGTTTCACCAACCCCTGCTCCACACAGTTCTGCATGTAACTAATAAGAGACAGTCCTTCCCCAAGGGCAAATACTGGAGAACACTGTCATGGTCCCCACACACACATCCATTATCCAACCTCTTCTAGAATGCTTTTCCAGTGGTCCCACATGTTTCTCTGTATCTTGAGAGAATTTTAGTCTCTCTCAGCACTATCTTCTAGTGCTGACTTGTACAAAAGGGCATTTGCAGCAGAATGTTAATAGTAGCCTTGACCAGCAGTTATGTCTAAAACACAAAAGCAGGGTAAAGATAAGCTTTTCAAATTCTTTGGAAAGGCAAATCCCCAGCATGACCCTTCTATACCTTGCTAAGTAGAAGCCCAAAGTATTTGAACTCTTAGCCATCAGCTCTCAGCTGTCATACTGAACATCTTCTAAGTCACTAAATTTCAGGCTTCCCTGGTGCCTCAGTGGTAATGAATCCACCCGCAATGCAGGAGGCACATGTTCGATCCCTGGGTCGGGAAGATCCCCTGGAGGAGGAAATGGCAACCCACTCCAGTATTCTTGCCTGGAGAATCCCACGGACAGAGGAGCCTGACTGGCTTCATGGGGTCACAAAGAGTCAGATATGACTGAAGTGACTTAGCATGCAGGTACTGAATTTCAGCACTCACTCCTTCATGGACCCAGAATTTCTGCTCTATTGCCTGCTACTATGACTCTCACCCAAAAATGTGGGAAGCCTTCTATTCATACCCGAGATCCTATATCGGCATCCTTACATTCAAACCTAGTTACCTAAAGACTATTGGCTTGTCAAGGGTTCAAAATTCAAATATATTACTCAGTGCTTTTAAAAAAACAAAAGATCTTATGTAATGTATGAAGATATACAAAAACTCTAATCTATTGGAGCTGAGTAGCAACTGTCCTATTAGAGAAGCCATGCTTGCTAAGTCATTCAGTCATGTCTGACTCTTTGTGATCCCATGGACTGTAGCCTGCCAGGCTCCTCTGACCACTAACACCACCTGGGAAGCCCAGAGAAGCCATAGGCTCTACAAATGGTCACTGAATCAGCCACTTTCTCCCATTTCTTGGACCTGAGGCTGAGTGTCTGGCATACTATATGCTGTCTTAAAAGGCAGTTATTTATAATAACCTCCTTGGCCCCTGGGTTTAACTCCTGTTTTTAATCCTCAAAATGCTAAAGACTCACTTGATACCCACTAGGATGACTATTGTCAAAATAACCAGAAAATAAGACGTGTTGGTGAGCATGTGGAGAAATTGGAAACTCTGTGCACCGATGGTAGGAATGTAAAATGGTGCAGCCAATGTGAAGAATAGTTTGGTGGTTCCTCAAAAACTTAAAAATAGAATTACCATATAATCTAGTAATTCCACCTCTAGGAATATACCCAAAAGAATTGAAACAAGGACTCAAGCAGATATTTGTACATTCATATTCATAATAGCATTACTGGCAATATCCAAAAGCTGGAAGTAACCCAAGTGACCACTGACAGATGAACGGATAAACAAAATGTGGTATAAACACACAGTGGAATATTATTCAGCCTTAAAAAAGAAGGAACCTCTGACACATGCTACAAAATGGATTAACTTTGAAGACATTATGCTAAGTGAAATGAGCCAGTCACAAAATGACAAATACTGTATGATTCTACTTATATGAAGTAAATACAGTAGTCAAATTTGTAGAGACAAAGTAGAAATGGTGATTCCAGGGGCTGGGAGAGGAGAGAACAGAGTGTTGTTCTTTAACAGGTACAGAGTTTCAGTTTTTAAAGATGAACAAAATTCTAGAAATGGATGGTGATCTGGTGTCTACCTATTCCAATATTGTTTATGAGAATTAAATGAGCATAGATTGTGAAGTGATTTGTAAATAGTAAACCACATTCCAGGTGGGGGATAAATGCCATATAAGTGATACAGGTGAGTGTGAAATTTGCACAGAGCTACGATCACTTCCAATGGGAATAATAGAGGATAATAACAGAGCTTTCCTGGACGACCATGAGCTTCAAAGAATGGGCAGAATTCTAAAAGGTGCAAATACAGAGGGGCATTTGGAACAGAGAGGGGCACAAGTAAAGGGCAGAAGTAAAGTGGACACATAAAAGATGTATTTGAGCAAATAATCAGGTTTCTTAGGAGAGTAGAGTGAAAAAAACCAACAGCAAGGGTCATATTATAGAAAGTCTTGAATTTTTGTCTATGAAATTCAATTTTCATTCAGTGGACAATGGGAAGCCAACTGTGTCTTTAAGAAGAAGGCTTACTAGAGCTTTATAGGTACTATTGCAGAGGTATACAGAACAGATTGAAAGATAGCCTAAATATAAGAGATCAGCTTAAACGTTATAGATTTTCAAGTCATGAGTTATTCAGGGCTAAGGTAAGATGTTGGCAGAGGAAATTAAAAGGAAAGGATACAAATCCTGATGTTAGATTAGTAAGAATTTTACAACTCCTTATTACCTTACTATTGGTGGAAGGTTGACAGTAATTTCAGATCTAACAGATATTTCCAAGAAAAAAATCATGTATCTAGTCACATCTCTATTCTAGGCTTCAGAATCATGCCATTTCTCTATCCTTTGGGTATCACCTGAATGTTCTTCAGGCCCCTCAAATTAAAGATGTTCATCCTTGAGCTTATAAGCCTATTACTTCTTCAGTTTTCTGATTCTTACAGAAATACCATTTATACTTTTTTTCTCTCATTAAAATAGTGATGAATATTCTTTGTTGAACGTTTGAAAAATCATCACCATGCAAAAACGTAACCTCCCTACTGCCCACAAATTTTTCACAAATGTATTTGATAAACATATTTATAGTCTTTTTACACATATGATTAACTTTTTAAGTAAGAAAAATTTAGCACTGAACTCTACATATTATGTTGTAACTCTTTTTTGTTTTGATGACCTGGTTCTACTATATAATAATACATCAAGATCATTTCCCCCATATCCACATAGTCAATCATTAACTACGAGATTAAAAAAATTAATTTATTTTAGTTGGAGTATAATTACTTTACAACATGGTGATGGGTTTTTGCCATACATCAACATGAATTGGCCACAGGTATATATGTGTCCCCCCCACGCAGATTTCCCCTCACACCTCCTTCCCGACTCTATCTCAGTTGTCCCAGAGCTCTTGCACAGCGAAGGAAACTATAAGCAAGGCGAAAAGATAGCCCTCAGAATGGGAGAAAATAATAGCAAACAAACTAACCAACAGAGAATTAATCTCCAGAATATATAAGCAGCTCATGCAGCTCAATACCAGAAAAACGAACAACCCAATCAAAAAGTGGGAAAAAGACCTAAACAGACATTTCTCCAAAGAAGACATACAGATGGCCAATAAATACAAAAGATACTCAGCATCACTCACTATTAAATAAATGCAAATCAAAACCACAATGAGGTATCATCTCACACCAGTCAGAAAGTCCATCACCAAAAAGTCTACAAACAACAAATGCTGGAGAGAGTGCGGAGAAAAGGGAACCCTCTTACACTGTTGGTGGGAATGAAAACTGGTACAGCCACTATGGAAAACAGTGTGGAGATTCCCTAAATACTGGGAATAGAACTGCTTTACAACCCAGCAACCCCACTGTTGGGCATATACTCCAAGGAAACCAGAACTGAGAGAGACACATGTATCCCAATGGTCATTACAGCACTATTTACAATAGCTAGGACATGGAAGCAACCTAGATGTCCTTTGGCAGATGAATGGATAAGGAGGGTGTGGTATATATACACAATGGAATATTACTCAGCTATAAAAACGAACACATTTGAGTCAGTTCTAATGAGGTAGATGAAACTAGAGCCTATTATACAGAATAAAGTAAGTTAGAGAAAGACAAATACTATATATTAACACATATATGTGGAATTTAGAAAGATGGTATCAATGACCCTACATGCAAGGCAGCAAAGGAGACACAGATGTGAAAAACAGACTTTTGGACTCAGTGGGAGAAGGCAAGGATGGGATGATTTGCGAGAGTAGCACTGAAACATGTACATTACCTAATGTAAAATAGATGACCAGTGCAAATTCGATGCATGAAGTAGGTCATCTATGTGATCTTGAGTAAATCAATCCCCCAATTCTATTTTCTTTACTCGAAAATGGATATGCTACTACTTAGCTCATTGCATTGCTGTAAGGTGGTGGTTTCTAAACTTTGCTATACATTAGAATCACCTGGTGAGCTTTTTAATATTCAAAACTGGTAGTCACATCTCAGCATGTCTGGGAATGAGAGGTAGTCACCAATAATTTTTAATTCAGTCAACTTCAACTTACAGCAAAACCAGAGAGTCAAATTTAAGGTTTAAATGAGACAACATATAAAAAGCACCTGGCAGGTAGAAGGCACTTAATAAATAATAGTATCTTTCATTTACTGAATGTCCACTATGTATCCTACACTTCACCATTCTGTATTCATTATTTCCTTTAACTCTTATCATATCTCTATGAAGTTTTATTATCCTAATTTTACAAAGCAGGGAACTTCGATTAAGAAACCTCTGAATGTAACACATAATTCAAGAATCATGATTCAAATCCAGGTGTCCTGGACTCAAATCCACCCCTTTTCCTCACACTACACGGCCTACAGAAATAGTTATTTTCCCTCTTTTCTTCCCAGCTTCTCCAATCCTATTTAAACCAGTTGACCATAATACTTTTCACACGAATGAAGTTTTATGTAAATAAAAACTGAATTTGCATTCTGTGGGGTTTCTATCCATATTTTCTGTAACTCTACTAATTCCCATTTTCAGCAAAGAAAATAAGGGTTAATTGTGTGGCAGAAGCAGATTGTGAATGCCTATTTGATATACACTGTTAATTGAGTGTAAAAATGTGTGTTTTATCCCTTTACCTATATAACCCAGGGAACTACAAATAGATTAGAAACAATTATACTCATAGATCCCCCCTGAGGCCTTATGCAGTCATCTTTTAAATATGTAACATTTGCTATAGGAGAATTTGTATTGGCTTTAAGCAAACTAATCACCACCATTAGAAATTAACCACACATGGATACACATTTTATATACATACATAATGGTTTTGAAACAGACAAAATTCCTGGCTGCACCACGGTTTTAAGGCCTGTAAGGATGACTCTGCTTGAACACGTGGTGCGAGGAGTACTTCCATCTGTGGGTAGTTAGGAATCGTGTCAGTTTTTATCATGTAGTAAGACACAGTCAAATTATTTCCATAACTTTTGGAAGTTACTCATTCCACATTTTCTTTATTACTTTTTGGCATTGGAGGCTATTTTATTGCTCTGACCAAATGTCTATGTCTTGATAGCAAAAACATTTGCTTTCTTCTCATCGTGCTCGATATTTTTGGAAGAACAAATTGACAACTCCCATGAATGATTCTGAGTTAGCAGGAGAGCATCTGCTGTAGGGTGGCTCTCCCTCTTTTGAAGTTCACTGAGAAGCGAATTTCAGCATTTTAAAAGCAAGAATATTGCCCAGTCTGAGGTGACAATAAAAGGAATCTACATTCAAAGTCTGGACCACTTATATCCAGAAAACAGGAAAATGTTAATATTTAGTTGGTACATGCTAGCAGATGCTATCCACACCAATACAGAATGTCCCTGAATATGAACTGGCCTATCTTATATTCACTTACTTTTGGGTTTTGATATTTGCCTCGGAAAATTTCCTGTTCAGGGTGGGTTCTATTTTTAAAAAGTTTATATGGTGGGAAAAGAGACACATTAACTGAATTTGGTAATAATTTCATGTTAAAACTGGTCAGTGAAATCTTTTTCAAAGCAATTGTATCTACTCAGTAATAACACAGGGGCTTATTTCTTCATTGTTCATATTGTGAATTTTCAGCATTCCTTTAGTGGCCCATTTTTGTTGCATATTTATTGACTGATTTTTTAAAGACTCATCGATCATTAAAGATCTTCGGGAATACATTCAAAAACGTTAAAATGTTAGGCTTAGTAAAATTACAACAGGCAACGTAAGCCAGATTGAGAAATATCTTGCCAAACAGTATTTCTCAGCAAGCCATTTGGAGATACTATTTTTTTTTTATAAAAAGTAGTTGATACCTTGATCAAAAATGTAATTTCTCCCTTCCCCTTTTTCTGAACATTAGTGTTCTTGTACACATATAAATTCCTACATATATTCCTGGCATTCATATGTGATTGCATACAAATGTTTTTCTACAGAGTCAAAAGGAATTAAAAGTTCTCAGTGCCAGAAATTATTTTAAACAAATTCATTTGGGATTCTGTTATAACCTTTGGGGTCTGAAACCATGAGGTGCTTACAAAATAAGGTAGAAAAGTGGGGAGATAATTCTCTTAGTGACCAACACAATATATGAGTTTTCCCTTGGGAGAAAAATGTATTGGGTTGGCCAAAAAGTTCGCTAAAGTTTTCCATAAACATCGTATGGAAATCTGAATGAAATTTTGGGCCAACCCACTATTTAGGTGGCTGCTGACTTTGAGTCTTTGTGATTGCGGGAAAGAGAAAATCTCTGCCTACTGTGGGTAAAAGGGTGGGTCTTGGGGTGAGAGGAAATATACTTGGATGGGTGGCCAGGAAATGCCTCTGACGTGGTAAATTTAAAAACTGAATTAGGAAGAAAGAAAGGTAAAAACTGATATGAAATATGGAAGGGATGGAGAACTTTCCAGGCAAAGGGGAAAGCCCATAAAAAGGACCCTGAAGAAAGAGAGTCCTATAGTTCAGAAGCAGGCAGTTCATTACTACGTGTGAAATGAAATGTTAAAGGAAAGAGTACCACAAGAAAGAGTTGTAATGGATAAGACCTAAAATCATTAGGAGCCTTGAAAGCATAGGAAAGAGTTCAAATTTGGTTTTACGGTATTTATTGAGAAGAGTTTTAAGCAAAACAGTGACATGACTTAACTTCAGTTTTGAAAAGATTATTCTGACTACTAGAGTATAAACCAGAAGAAGCTAGGCAAATCAATAAACTATTGAAAGACAGAAATGACCAAAACGGGTACAAGACCGAAACTGTTTCAAAACTGGATACAAAATAAATCACAAAGGTTAAAAATTGATAATTTAAAAGACACAGATGGTTTTAGACATGAATTCTTTCTTATACTAGTGAATATATATATATATATATATATATATTTAGTCCACCAACTCTAAACTGTAGAAAAACATGAAAACTTTTCAAATAAAGTTGGAATAGCCTTAGTAAAAAATCCAATGCAATTTAAAAGAATTTGTATGTTTTACATTTTGAAATGAAGATATCTAGCAAGATGATTGAACACACCAAATACTACAAGAGAAAAACCATGTGATTCTGTCAATGATTGCCATAGAGGTATTTGATAAAGTTCATTAGTCATTTATAAGAAAAATTCTAAGTCAAATTAGGAATAAGAGAAAGCTCTATAGCAGGTCTTGGCAGCCAGAGGAGGATGTGGTATGGGCCAGTTCATGCGCTACTAAAAAAGAACAGGTTTCTCTGCCTGCCCAGCCTGTGTTCTACCTGAAGGACACATGCCAGTGATAACAGGCGTGGAGACCTTCAGCATCACTGGCCTGCAGCCTGATACCAAACCCTATTACTGACCTCTACTTTTACAGCCAGCAGAGCGAGCGGTCCTGCTCCACCAATTACCAGGGCTCTGAGGATCAGTGCTTCACCACCTCCAGCCTGGCATCTCTGTGTCTTAGGAAATGAGGCATTTTATAGGTAGTTTTGAGAAACTTTATTCCTTTTCTGTCCCTCTAGGGTACAGGAATTCTTAGGGGCTTGGCTAGGCAAAGTCTTTCAACCTTGTCACTGTTGACATTTTGAACCAGATAAGTCTTTTTGCTGTGGGGCACTCTCCACCATTATAAGATATTTGGCAGCATCCGTGGTTTTTACCTGCTTGACACCAGCAGCATACAATACTTTCCCTTAGTTGTGACAACCAAAAATGTCTCTAGACATTGCTAAACATCCTGAAAGACAAAAATCAGGGCAGTTGAGAACTGCTGGTTTAGAGGACAATGTCATGACTATGTTTATCATAACTTATGGCTTCATAAGTTTGCATTTACACCAATAAATTCTCAATTAGGAGAGAAAAGGGGGAAAACTATCTGTGTTAAGTCAGACTGAGCTGACAAAATAAAACACCATAGACTGAGTAGCTGTAAACAAGAGGAATGTATTTTCCCACACTTCTAGAGGAGGGAAGTCTGAGATCAGGGTATAAGTATAGTTGGGTTCTGATAAGGTCTCTCTTCCTAGCTTGAGGATGGCTAAATTCTCACTGGGTCCTCACACCGCAGAGAGAGAGAACCAGCAGTTCCAGAAGACAGGGATCTACCCTTCTGATCTCATGTATCCTTAAACACCACAAAGTCTCTATCTGCAATAAAGTCACATAAGGAGTTACATATGTGTAACAAATGAATTAGGGGGTGACATAATTCAGTCTACAGCACTACCTACTAAATAAAAATTTTTAATAAGCTTTCCCTGAACTCAACAACCACATTATATACAGTAGCCATTTATAAATTAAAATCAGTAACATAACAGGGATTTCTGCTATTATCACTAATATGCAACACATTTTCGAGACCGATAAGGCTAAAAAATATAGAACCGTGTAAAAGAATAAAAAGATAGTACTATATTTCCAGTTGGTATGACTTTATATTTAGAAAATATAAGATATTCTGCAAACTATCTGTGAGCATTAATAAGAGAATTTGGTAATGTGAGTAGCCAGATGCAAAATTAATAGCTTTTCTTCCTACTAATATTATGCAATTAGAAATTGAAATAGGAAACATCCCATTCATAAGCACAATAGAAAATAAAAATTACCAAAATAAATCTAAGAAGACAGTAATTACATCTAAATGAAGCAAATGATAACAGTTTATTGAAGGACATAAAACAAGATCTGAAATTGAAGAGACAGTACTTCCTATTTAGTAATAAACATATATTTATTGCGGTTCTAATCAGAATCTCAGCATAATTTTTTCAATTGGTCAAAAATTCATATAGAAAAAAGAATATATAATAACTTTTTATTAAAAAAAAATCAAGGACCTACTCAATCAGATATTAAAAGTGCTCTAAATCTACTGTAATAAAAGCACTATGTATTACCATACTAATAAGACAACGAGATACCTGGTATAAAACAAATCTAAAATGAACATAATAAATGATAAAGTTATTATTTTGATTTAGAACAAAAAACTTTTCTTTCTAAAAAGATGTCAGAATTCCTGGTTAGTTATTTAGAAGAATATAAAAGTACTCTATGGCTAAAGAAGGCTAAAGATATAAGTGTAAAAAAATTACAAGACAAAAAGAAAAATTAAGAGACTTTTCTCCTTGGAATGGAGAAAGCAAGACAATGAAGTCTTAAAAACATACAGAAGAAGCAGAAGATTTGGCTACACTAAATTAAGATATTTCTGCCCAAGAAAGAGAAGCTAGTGCTGTTGTTCAGATGGGAGGTGAGAATAGTCATGAATGGAAGTCGTAGTGGTGGGGAGAAGTAGACAGAGTTGACATTAATATATACCTTCCAGAAAAACATCTACTTCTGCTTTATTGACTATGCCAAAGCCTTTGACTGTGTGGATCACAATAAACTGTGGAAAATTCTGAAAGAGATGGGAATATCAGACCACCTGACCTGCCTCTTGAGAAACCTATGTGCAGGTCAGGAAGCAACAGTTAGAACTGGACATGGAACAACAGACTGGTTCCAAATAGGACAAGGAGTACGTTAAGGCTGTAGGTTGTCACACTGTATATTGTCACTTATTTAACTTCTATGCAGAGTACATCATGAGAAATGCTGGGCTGGAAGAAGCACAAGCTGGAATCAAGATTGCCGAGAGAAATATCAGTAACCTCAGATATGCAGATGACACCACCCTTATGGCAGAAAGTGAAGAGGAACTAAAAAGCCTCTTGGTGAAGGTGAAAGAGGAGAGTGTAAATTTGGCTTAAACCTCAGCATTCAGAAAACGAAGATCATGGCATCTGGTCCCATTACTTCATGGGAAATAGATGAGGAAACAGTGGAAACAGTGTCGGACTTTATTTTTTTGGGCTCCAAAATGACTGCAGATGGTGGTTGCAGCCATGAAATAAAAAGACGCTTACTCCTTGGAAGGAATGTTATGGCCAACCTACGTAGCATATTAAAAAGCAGAGACATTACTTTGCCAACAAAGGTCCGTCTAGTCAAGGCCATGGTTTTTCCAGTGGTCATGTATGGATGTGAGAGTTGGACTGTGAAGAAGGCTGAGCACCCAAGAATTGATGCTTTTGAACTATGGTGTTGGAGAAGACTCTTGAGAGTCCCCTGGACTGCAAGGAGATCCAACCAGTCCATTCTAAAGGAGATCAGTCCTGGGTGTTCTTTGGAAGGACTGATACTGAAGCTGAAACTCCAATACTTTGGCCACCTCATGCAAAGAGTTGACTCATTGGAAAAGACTCTGATGCTGGGAGGGATTGGGGGCAGGAGGAGAAGGGGACGACAGAGGATGAAATGGCTGGATGGCATCACTGACTCGATGGACATGAGTTTGAGTGAACACTGGGAGTTGGTGATGGACAGGGAGGCCTAGCGTGCTGCCATTCATGGGTTCGCAAAGAGTCGGACACGACTGAGCGACTGAAATGAACTGAACTGAACTAAGGTAGGAATACCTGGACTTCTAGACAGAATGGATGTGGATTCGAAAGTGTGAAGACAGTAGAATTTGATCCAAGTATTATGGGATCATTTTTAAGAAAAAATACAAAACTACTCATTCCAAATTAGATACAAAATGAGTATTTCTTTAGAATGAGAAAAGAAGCCAAAACACATTACAGATTTTAAAAAGCTCCAAAAACTATAAACATTACCAAGTCTAAGAAAAAGTAATAATGAGATACTAATTTTAATCAATCAACTGCTTGAGACACTTTGGCAGTGAATTTTTTGATATCATCTGTTGAAAGACAATGATTTTGTAAGATAATATCATAAATAAGGAAAAAGGAAATAAGGAAAGATAAGTTAGTCTTTGTTCTTGCATGGTTGATCAACTGTTGTTTTCTTTATTATGGCGAATTGGGATATATAAAACACAACATCACACATAGATGTACTTATATGTAGTATAGCTTTAAGCTTGTGGTCTATGCGAAAAATTCGATAATTCAATTTCATTCAGTTTCTATATAAAAATATGAATTATTTATAATCATAGATGTTACATTTTTGTGGCAAGGGAGAACTTATATTTTGACTAGGCACCATTATGTCTCAAATATTTCAATATTCAGCTAAATAAATGCTCTATCAGCCAAATGAATGCTAAATATTACAAATCTAATGACTAGAAGAATTATCCACAGGATAATTTCTGGATCCCCAAATTTCAAATATTTCTTCTCTCTACACAATACTTCTGAGTGAGACAGATAGTGCTCTTATTGTAAGATAACTGTAGGTCCTGATCTCATGTCACTAAACTTGGATAAGTCAGTGAAGTGAGTGGTTAGGAACTTTCCTAAAACCACTCCATGCAAGAATGTCTAGCAATAATTGTATACAGAAGTGTCTGTAGATTAAAAAAAAAAAAGTGTATCTCAACAAATCCAAACTAAATATATCCCTAACACAACTTTTTCTTGCAGCTAGATCTTAAAAGTACATGAGGAGAATGTGATTAAGGGGAAGTCAGAGTGGAGGTGGGAGGCATACTTTTAATTAGCTTAAGTTAAAATATGCTACTTTTGAAAATTTTATAAAAATATGTGACCATGTAAACACTTTTGGGTTTCAGGGTCTTTGATAGGGCTCTTACAAGTGGGGAGCACTAGAACTTAAGCTTCACTGATTCTCAGTAAATTCACTTCTGGTTGACAGAGGGAAGAATCATAGATGATATCCAGGCTTTTGGCTTGAATAACACACAGTAAATGGTCGAATAAAGACATTTCCTTGTTTGAGGTTTCATGGCACTTTCTTAAAAACCAGGTGGTTGGGTAGCACCAGGGAGGAGAATCCTGCACAATTGGCTGCCTAGTCTAGAAAGCTTTTGCTCTGTGACTCAGAGATTCCTTTCCTCTATGTGGAGACACGAGGTAACCTGGCCTGGAGAAATTTCTACCCTTCAGGCAGTACTACCATGGACCTTTGGGAGCCCTCTCAGCATCAGATGAACCAGGCCGATGAAAACAGTATCACAAGAGCTCTCAAAACTAAACTATCATTAGAACTGTCATAAAACAAAAGATTTAATAGGACCCAGACTCTAGTAGCCAAAATGTCCAGGATATAGTTTTTTGTTTTGTTTTGTTTTTTTTTAAGATCACCTGTTATATACCAAGAATGAGGAAAATCACAACTTGAACAAAAAGCAAAATTGACAAAACCAAGATGAATCAAATACAGAAATTATAATAACAAGAATTTTAAAGCAGTCATATTAAAAATGCTTTAATAAGCAATTACAAATTTTGTTGAAACAAATGAAATGAAATAAAATGACAGAAGAGAAATAGAAGTTATAAAAAAGAATGACATGGAAAATAGAGAACTGAAATACAATAATGTTAGAAATAAAAAATTGCTTGAGGGCAAAGTTGCAGAGTAGAGGTGACAGATAAAATCAGTGAACTTGAGGAAAAATCAATAGGATTTACTCATTCTGAACAAAGGAGGACAAATAGACTGGGGGAAATAAAACTGAACAGAGACTTACAGGAATGTTGGCAATAACAAAAAATCTAGCATTTGTATTACTGGGTTCCCTCACGACTTCCATGGTAAAGAATCTGCCTGCAATGCAGGAGACCTGGGTTTGATCCTTGGGTTGGGAAGATCCTCTGAAGAAGGGAATGGCAACCCACTCCAGTATTCTTACCTGGAAAATCCCATGGAGAGGGGAGCCTGGTGGCTTTCAGTCCATGGGGTCACAAAGAGTTGAACATGACTGAGCAACTAACACTAACAGGAGAGAAGAAAGGAGAGAGTGCTGAAAGAGCATTTGAATAAATAATGGTTGAGAAATTTTTAAAATTAGTTTAAAAAAAAAAACAGAAAAGAAGAAAAGCCCTAAAACTATAAATAAAGAAGTTGTGAAAAATTAAAATAATATAAACTAAAAAAAAAAATCCATGCTAAGACATAAACTTTCAAAAACTAAAAATATTGAAAAAAATCTTGAAAGCAGTCAGAGTGAACCAACACATTAGCTACAGGAAACACTACTTTGAATAACAATGGATTTCTTTTGGAAACCATGGTGGCCAGAAGGATATGCCACAGCATTTTCAAATGAGTAAAGAAAATAGTTGTCATTATCAAATTTTATATCTGGGAAATTTATCCTTCAGTAATGAAGAGGCAATGAAAACATAACCAGATAAAAGAAAACTAAAAGAATTTGATGTTAGCACATCTACCCTTCAAGAATGCAAAAGAATTTTCTTCAAACAAAGAAAATGAATCATTTTTGAACAAATGGGAAAAAATGGAAAGAACAGAAATATGGGTACACGAAAAAGACTGTCCTTCTCATGAGTTTTGTAAATCATATTTGATGATTGAAACAAATATTTTAATGCCATCTTATAGCCAAGACAAGGCTAGAAGTGGGGAAGGTAAAGAAAAATAAATGGGAAAAAGGGATTCGATATTTCACTGAAGTAATGTTAATATCAGTAAACTGCTATAAGTCCTATATGTAAGTTATAATACCCAGAGCAACTACTATGAAAACTATACAAAGAGACACACTAAAAAAACTATATATTTACAGTTTTTTATAACTATATATCTATATCAATAGAGAATTCTAAAAATGTTTCAATAACCTGCAGGAAGGAAAGAAAAGAGAAGCAGAGGAATAAGAACCAGAGAAAACAAACAATAAAAGGCAAATCTAAGTTTTAATATATCAACTATTTTAAATACAATAGTCTCACTGCAACAATTAAGTACATTAAAAACACAACACAACTATATGCTATTTATAAGAAACTCACTTAAAATTCCGCAAGATAGGCTGAAAGTAAAAGGATAGAAAAGTATACCATGCACAGGCTAAGTTTTAAAAAAGCAGGAGTGGCTCTATTAATATGAGATTAAGTGGATTTAAGAGCAGTCAATGTTACTAGAGGCAAAGAGGCATATTACATAGTGATAAGAGAATCAATCCACCAGGTAGACATAACAATCCTGATATGTGGGCACCACACAGTAGAACCTCTGAAATACACAAAGCAGAAATGAATACAGTTGAAAAGAGAAATAGACAAATTTACCATTACTGTTTGGTCTTTAATGCCTCCTCTTAGCAAGCAATAGAACTAGTAAGAAATCATCAAAGACATAGATCTGAACCTGTCTTGTATTTCTGCTGCAAGCTTCTTTGCAGCAAACATTCTTGTTGTGAGCATTTTTGCTACAGACATTTTGGCCGCATAACTAATTGGCCGTAAGGCGTTTTGCTACGAAAGATATAACTGGTTGACAGTTTCTGGTTTGACATTTTGGTTTCACTGAGCTATGTTATTGATGGTTTTATTGAGCTGACAGATGATGATTTGCCACAAGAGTTGGTTTCTTATTTTCAAAGTCACTGCATTGGAGGAGAAAGAGGCCGAGGGCCTCAAAGGCATGGAGTTGAACCCATATTTCCTATGGAACTTAGGAGTGTCTGTCAACAGACATATGACAATATGCCAAGAACAAACAACACTGTGCAAGTTTTCACAATGTAATACAAAGGTCAGGAACAAATATGCATCTTAGCATTTGAAAACCAACACCCCTCTTAATGAAGGAAGGCATTTTCAGGAAAAAGAAAAGTGTGATGCCAAATGAGGAGAGGTATCAATAAACAAAAAAAATATATAAAATACTATGGATGAAAGACTTGGAAAACAATGCTTAGGTACAACTCATAATACAAAATTAATTCTTTGTGCAGTGTTGCCATGAACCTACATACATCTTAAATGTGTTCAAATATTTCATATTTTGTAATGAAGCCTTTTAAATTTTGTTATTTGTTTCTCATGAGTCATCATGTCCTTTTAAATTTCTCTTTTATTTTAAATTATTTTATCTTTTATCATAAAACTGTCTTATGGCCAATTAGTTATGCAATGGAAATATCTGAAAATAACAAAAATGCTTGTGGCAAAGATCTTACAGTGAAAGTGCCTAGAAGTGATCTGAACAACACAGTTAACCGACAGAAAATTGATGTATATAGAACATTTCACCCAACAAGAACAGAATATACATTTTTTAAGCACCATGGAACATTCACCAAGTATATAATATCTTGAGCATAAAACAAACCTTAATCAATTTAAAAATAATTGAAATCATAGAAAGTATGTTCTCTGACAAAAAGGAAACTAGAAATCAGTAACAGAAAAATGAGGAAAATCTCCAAAAACCTGGGAATTAAGTAATACACTTCTAAACAGTGGATCATAAAGTCTCAAAGGAAATTTTAAAATTCATAAAAGGAAATAAAAATGAAAACACGTCATATAAAACGTGGGGTGCAGCTAAAGCAGTGCTGAGAGGGAAACATATAGAAAAGAAGGAAGGTCTTAAACCAGTAATATAAGCTTCTATCTCAAGAAATTCCCCCAAAAAGAACAAAATAAGCCCAAATCAAGTAAAAGAATGAATATACTGACCACATTCAATTATTTTACTGCTCTTGTTATCAGGTCTGGATTCTATTGTCCAGCTTTATAACTATCTCTTTTCAAGTACCATTAATTAGTTGCTTATCTCTTTTGTAAATAACCAGAAAAAAAATCCTAACTTTCCTTCTACAAATCTCTCTCTCTACATTTCTTTACAGTGTCTCAGTATTAATGGAGAGAATCACAGCAGTACGGACCAGAGTCATTTCAAATCCATGACCATACCCCAGGAATGGTCATTTGACACTGACAAACCTACTCCAGTTTGACTTTTCCATTATTGCAGTGGATGGTTTCAGTTCTCTTATATTCTCTTCTCCTCATGATCTAAGCTAATAGGTCTGTATATTTTGTACAAAAATACTCCACTCCAGTAAGAACTGCCTCATCTTTCCACCAGATGGTCAATCTACTTGTATCGGTATACACATAATAGCCCCCCTCTAGTTATAATAGAAAAGGCACTGCTCCTATCTTAACTCACTTACCTTTATTTATTTTTTCCTCTGAAGCATTTTATTTGTATGTATTATATCCCTAGAAAAAGAATCCAAGGATTTTCCCTCCTGTGTGTTTTTGTCTTGCTTCTTCATGGTCCATGATGCCAGCTGAAGTTGTCAGTACAATGAAACCAAACTGATGGGACAGGAGCAAGTTATTCTGCCATTCTTCTGAAGGATCTTTGAGTTACACATCAAATCTGGGGCTGATCGCTCCATACTTACTTAGCCTGCCTGTGAGGTTCACAACAATTTCCCCAGCCTTGTGATCATCAATGATTTCAAATTCACCAATGTAACCATGCTTCATTATCACAGTTAGAGACCTGAGGATGACTTTGGAGCACGGCCTGATAAGCACCTGGCGTTGCCCCTCTTTTTGGCATTGTTGATACTCTTGAGAGCATTAGCCAGGACATTGATGTGCACCATTATGGCAGCATGGAAAGATGGTGGAAAACTCACCTTTATTTTTAAAAGGAAACTTTTTTTTACTGCCATTTTTCTTTCTCAACTATATTATTAATATAGTCTCCACTGGATCCTTCCCATCCAAACTGATGCATCCTTTAAGATGATTGAAACAAACCAAAAAAGCAAACAAACAAAAGCTTCCCTTTGATTCCACACCCTATTCCTGCTACTCTCCATATCTCTGTTCTCCTTCATAAAAACAGAGCATGGTCTATGCTTTTCTCTATGTTTTCACTTTCCATTTTCTCTTCAAATCATTCTAATTGGGTATTTCTCTGACTTATCTAAAAAAAAAAAATGGACCTTATATCACCAATGACCTCATCTTGCTATAAAGCTAATGTTCACTTCTCTGAGATCATCTTGCTTGAGCTCTTAACATTTAACCCCATGCACTATTCCCCCCTTCCTGATACACATCCCTCACTTGATTTCCAGGATATCAGGCTTCCTTGGCTTTTCTTTAGTCTCTTTGCCTCATCTCAAACTCCTTTCCCTCTTCCCCAACCTCTAAGTGTTTCTGTGTCCAAAGGCTTTCTCTTCTACTCTCTTCTCACCTCAGTGATCTCATCTGAGTAATTTCAACTAATCTCAGGGCTTTAAATTTCATCTTCAGTAGACAACTCAAATTTATACCTCCAGCCTAGTCCTCTTTTTAGAACTCCAAATTCCTATATTCTACTTAACATTTCAATATGGATCTAATAGAAAACTTAAACATGACCAAATAAAATTATTAATACCCCTTCCAAATTTGCTGCTGCAAAATCTTTCACCTTTCACTAAACAGATTTATCATCTACCTAATTGCTCAAACAAAAAAAAAATTATAGGTTTTGTAATTCTTGATTCTTCTTTCTCTTATAGCCTATATACAATCCATCAGTAGTACTGTTGGTATTAGTTTCAATGTGTCCTGATACTGTCCAGTTACTACCACTGGCATAACTATAAGTTCTTCCACATCACCTACTCATCTCATATTTTCTTAACAACTAACTTTCTAAATTCATTTAAAACTGAGATATAGGTGGCAGGTCGTTTAAAAATGGTAGGACCTTAAACTTCTCCAGGGTCACACATTGTGTGAGTGTTTGCTTTTAACTTGAACCTTAAAAGATATTTTTGTGAGAAACTACTTCAAATGTCATTTTAGATAGGAAATATTGGAGCTTATATTTTGAAAAGACAAACAGAAAGGATAAAGAGGGTTTGGGGTCACCAGTGGTGAATTTAAACTACTTCAGTTCAGTTTAGTCGCTGAGTCGTGTCTGACCCTTTGTGACCTCATGAACTGTAGCACGCCAGGCCTCCCTGTCCATCATCAACTCCCAGAGGTCACCCAAACCCAGGTCCATTGAGTTGGTGATGCCATCCAACCATCCCATCCTTTGTCGCCCCTTCTCCTCCTGCCCTCAATCTTTCCCAGCATCAGGGTCTTTTCAAACAATTCAGCTCTTCGCATCAGGTGGCCAAAGTATTGGAGTTTCAGCTTCAGCATCAGTCCTTCCAATGAACACCCAGGACTGATTCCTTTAGGATGGACTGGTTGGATCTCCTTGCAGTCCAGGGGACTCTCAAGAGTCTTCTGCAACACCACAGTTCAAAAGCATCAATTCTTGGGTGCTCAGCCTTCTTCACAGTCCAACTCTCACATCCATACATGAGCACTGGAAAAACCATAGCCTTGACTAGACGGACCTTTGTTGGCAAAGTAATGTCTCTGCTTTTTAATATGCTGTCTAGGTTGGTCATAAGTTTCCTTCCAAGGAGTAAGCGTCTGTCTTTTAATTTCATGGCTGCAGTCACCATCTGCAGTGATTTTGGAGCCCAGAGAAACAAACTCAGCCACTGTTTCCACTGTTTCCCCATGTATTTGCCATGAAATGATGCGACCGGATGCCATGATCTTATTTTTCTGAAGGTTGAGCTGTAAGCCAACTTTTTCACTCTCCTCTTTCACTTTCATCAAGAGGCTTTTTAGTTTTTCTTCACTTTCTGCCATAAACTACCTAGACATGTCTCTAGGAATGAATTAAATCATAAACTCTTGGGGTGCTAAACTTTATATAATAAAATAAGGGGAAAAGAGGAGAATTTTAAAAGTTATACTAATGAGCAAGAGGAACAAACAGGAAGAGGCAGGCCCTCTGCTTGAGACAGATGGTGATAACAGGTGACAAAAAGGAAGTAGGACCACTGCGTTCCTGTTCTGCCAGTTTTCTGTGCAAAAGACAATGATCTTCAGGTTGAAGACCGAAGAACAAACTATTTAAGAGGGACCTGGTATCAAAGGTAGATGGGTGTATTCACAATATCAAGTGCCTGGCTATGATGACCTTCATTGCAGGGATGGAGAGAACTAGGAGGTGAAACTTCCGAAACAGCAACTGTGACCTCTGAGGAATAGTTTAGAAGGGAGAGGTGTCCTAGGCCTGGAAAAGCAAATGCAGTGCAAATTCTCCATATGGGAAAATAGTAAATTCTGTAATTACAGATCAGTGAGCCAGACAGAATCCCTATGCAAAATTAAAAATAGATTATCAAAATAGACGGGTTTTCAAACAGCGTAAAGTGAGAGCATGTAATTTCCTATTAATATAAAGAGAAGTGCTATTCACTAAGACTCAGCATGGGCTCATTAAGACTAAACTGTACTCAGTTCAGTTCAGTTGCTCAGTCATGTCCGACTCTTTGCGACCCCATGAATTGCAGCACGCCAGGCCTCCCTGTCCATCACCAAATCCCAGAGTTCACTGAAACTCTTCTCCATCGAGTCACTGATGCCATCCAGCCATCTCATCCTCTGTTGTCCCCTTCCACTCCTGCCTCCAGTCCCTCCCAGCATCAGAATATTTTCCTATGTGTCAATTCTTCGCATGAGGTGGCCAAAGTACTGGAGTTTCAGCTTTAGCGTCAGTCCTTCCAAAGAACACCCAGGACTAATATCCTTTAGGATGGACTGGTTGGATCTCCTTGCAGTCCAAGGGACTCTCAAGAGTCTTCTCCAGCACCACAGTTGAAAAAGCATCAATTCTTCAGCGCTCAGCCTTCTTCACAGTACAACTTTCACATCCATACATGACCATTGGAAAAACCTTTGACAAAATTCAACATCCATTTATGATAAAAACTCTCCAGAAAGCAGGAATAGAAGGAACATACCTCAACATAATAAAAGCTATATACGACAAACCCACAGCAAACATTATCCTCAATGGTGAAAAATTGAAAGCATTTCCCCTAAAGTCAGGAACAAGACAAGAGTGCCCACTTTCACCACTACTATTCAACATAGTTCTGGAAGTTTTAGCCACAGCAATCAGAGCAGAAAAAGAAATAAAAGGAATCCAAATTGGAAAAGAAGAACTCTCACTGTTTGCAGATGACATGATCCTCTACATAGAAAACCCTAAAGACTCTACCAGAAAATTACTAGAGCTAATTAATGAATATAGTAAAGTTGCAGGATATAAAAT